>NC_137071.1:118425360-119104607 GCF_951640355.1 Cnephaeus nilssonii | reverse complement strand
TTTTAAAGTTTTAATAGAATAACTTTTCACTTAAAAGATGGCATAGACCTCCTTGTCTGTTTTATGCCTCAGAATATACAGCTACAATTTAATAATTGGGCTTCTCAGGTTGATAATACAACTTGATAAAACTAATGTATTAATCACTGTTTAATATGATTATACCTACTCAGGACTACTGGTCTGAGCACCTAGCTTGAAATGATGAGTCTTTTCAGTAATTGACAAAAGACTAATGTAATAATGCAACTGATTTTGTTATTTTTTTTACATTAGACAAAGCAGTTGTTCTTTTTTTTTTGAAAAATTTTTTTGCCCCAACCAGTTGTTTAGGCATTCTATGTTCAGTTTTCTGCAATGAAATCTGTATATAAGTTGGTAAAATCAGTACAAAAAATGAATGATCACAAGGTATGACCCTCTATAGACATTGGCATTCTGTTATCCTCTCTTGATCAGAAATAGATGGATTTGGGCATTCAATCATGATAAAAAGATAATGAAAGTGTAAATTGTTAACAGAAATATTGTCAACACATACCATTTTGATCACTAAAATGTGATTATTTGTCAAAGGTGTGGTTATCTAAGAAGTCAATTATGTGGGAGGCAAATTGGTAATAATGCACTCATTTTTTTTCTAAACTATAAGACTTCAACTAGGCTTGGGCATGACTAGTAAGTGCTCCTTATGCTCTGAATAAACCCTCTAATTTGTGTCTATTACCACGTATTTTCAAAGCAAAAGCTGGTGATCTTTTGATTTTATGAAATATAGTCACTCATAATTGTCATTAATTGAATAAAGCTAGATCTATTCCCTTTTTTTTCAGGATTTCTCTTACTAGAAAACATTATTCTGCTTTCTTGTGTATATAACTAAGAAATAGATAAATCAAAAGACAGAAGAATTACTTTTGATTGAAGTATGTGAAAGTGCTATAAATACATGTCTAGATACCTCCTTTTAAACTTCTATCTCTTATCATTAATAAATTTATTGAGGGCTCAATTATCAACTTTCATCATTTGTGTGTTTGAATCAAGGTCCCCTGCTCTCACTAGTGTTATTAAAGCCTGTTAGCAAATGGTAATGTAGGAGAATATCACAAATTTATATGCAATCCCAGAGTGGAGACCCAAACTCAGTCAGTATTCTTACATGACAGCAGCTGTAACAAATGACCATCCTTCCCAGGAGAAGTGCAAACAGGTCCCTAATTAATGCATTTACCATTAGCCTATGTTTAGTCTTCAGTCATAGCATATTCATTTATTATATTGGGACACCAAGTACAATGTTGTTATGGAAATGAGGTATTTGTACAGTCTCCTTAGGTCCACATGACAGATTGAGTTATCTACCTATTTTTCTCTCAGCACTTTCCCAGATATCAGAGAATATATGAATGACCTTGGAGAAGGTCCTACTTTATTACCAGCCTTCTGATGTAAATTGAATAATAGTTGGCAGTTTACTTAAATACAATGAAAATCAGTGCTTGGTGTGTGTGTGAAGGCACAGGGGAGATAAAGTTGGAGGCATTAAGGAGGAAATGGGAAAACAAATTATTTTAGCAGTCTTGCTATAGTGGCAGGAAATTTAAATAAAAATTAACTCATTGCTGTTGAAAGACTGAAATAAAGACTTCAATGGTCAATTTCTTTCCTTATATCCATAAAATGAACAACAGTTCTCAAAAAAAGATATAGTAGGACAAACTTTTCTTCTTCCGGCTTGCAGTTCTGAATTTCCTAAATCCTTACATAAAAGCTTCAAATAAAGAATGGGGCATCAAGGAAGTATAATCATGACTTTTTTGTTGACCATATATGTTGTATGTGGACCATAAATAGCATTTCTTATCATAGATCATTCATTCATTTACTTTAACAACATTTATTGAGCAACATTTGGGACACAGATGAAAAATGCAGCCATTCCTTTAAAAAACTCAGGAGACAAAGTAATGGTTATCGTAAGGAACATAAGTGATATGGTAATTTTATGTCCAGGATGGTATGTTAGCATAAAAGGTACTCTTCATGGAAAGCTTAGGGAAGGTTTCTCAGAAAAGGTAACATTTGAACTGAGATTTAAAGAATAAGTAGGAATTTTTAAAAGAGGAAGGAAGGACACATATGTCAGGCAGAGGGACTAGGATATTCAAAGGTAAAGAGACATTAAACAATGTGCTGTGTTTATAGAAATTGTAAGACTGGAACATTGTCTGCACAGGGGATAGACTATCAGGAGAAGTGATGGGAGATGTTAGGGCAGTGATGGTGAACCTATGACTGTGTGTCAGCGCTGAGGCGGCCGCATGCCGAGGATGAAACATTTGCTGCTCTTGAGGATGGAACATTTGTGACTAGAGTCTTGGAGTTAGCAGTGGAACACAGCAAGGGACGCATCTCTGAGGGCCCTGCCATTACCAGTAACCAAATAACAGTTAACCACAGCAACCATTATCTACTGTTCTGGGGTGTCATGGATTTCTAATCCATCATTACTGAGATAAGTGAGGGGGAGGCTGGGAGAGGTGAGGGTTTGTGGCATGCTATGGGTGCCATTTCCCACCATTAGAAATAGCGGCAGCCATTTTAATTCACATAAGGAACACCATCTTGCTCCATAGTGCAGACTCCATTTCACCACTATTACTATTGTGCATCCTTATTAACCCCTATTTCTGCTTATTAACCCTGCCCTTTCCTAAAAGACAGTTATATGCACCATTTTGTGGTTAGTTAGGCTAGTTAACCCCTAATTGCCTGCAGGCCTAACAAGCTATCTATAATTCTATCTTTTGTTACTGCCCCCCCTGATGGAGAACCCAAAAAATAAAAAACTAAGGTTAAGTAAAGGAAGTGGTAGTATCAGTGGCCAACCCTTTCAAGAGACATGGACTAAGATGTATGGCTTTATATAAAAAAAATGGCAGATCATCTTGCGTTCTATGTACTGAAACAGTAGTAAGCAGAACATGGAATATAAATAGACATTTTGAAACTAATCATTCTCAGCTCGTGGAAAAAAGTGAGGATGAAAGGAAGCAATACATTTCCAGGCAGCTACACCTTTATAAGAGCCAATCTAATTCCATCCTTAAATTTATGAAAGGCTCTACAAATTTAACATCTGCAAGTTTGAGCATTGCTCACTCTATAGCTCAGCATGGAAAAGCGCTCAGTGAGGGAGAATTTATTAAAGAAACTCTCCTAAGATGTGCACCAGTTCTATTTCACAATATGCAGAATAAAGATGCAATTATTAAGAGAATATCTGAGTTACCACTCAGTAGAAATATCATAAAAGACCGAATAATGAGACTGAACACAAATGTACAACATCAATTAAAGAGAGACATAAGGAAGTGTAAATATTTTTCGATCTCTCTTGATGAAACTACTGATGTCACATCACATGCTCAGTTGGCCATTATTGGTCGATATTCTGATGGTCTCACAATGAGAGAAGAGTTGATAAAGTTAGTATCAGTGTCAACAAGTAAATCAGGAAGCGAAATATGTAAGGTTGTTATACAAACATTTCGTGACCTAAGCATTGATATCTCTAAAGTTGTGTCAGTGACGACAGATGGGGCACCAAATATGGTGGGGGGGAAAAGTCGGATTTGTCAAATTGTTTACAGAAGCTATTGGACATCCGATTGTGCCTTTTCATTGTATTATCCATCAGGAGGCTTTATGTGCCAAGGCAGGATTCACCGACTTAAACGACTTAATGTCAGTTGTTACAAAAATAGTTAATTTAATAGCTGCTCGCCCCCTTCACAAGCGAGAATTTTCGGCACTTTTACTGGAGGTTGATTCCACCTAGGGTGGACTGCTGATGTACAATAATGTAAGATGGCTGAGCCGAGGCAAAGTTCTTGAGGCTTTGTGGAGTGCTTTGAAGAAATTAAGGTATTTCTTGACGATAAGGATCTGGGAAACTTTCCTCAGCTTAATGATGATAAGTGGGTGAACACCCTGATGTTTTTTACAGATCTCTCTGTTCATATTAATGAACTGAACTTAAAGTTACAAGGTTTTGGCAAAAGTATTGACGTTATGTTTGGATACATAAAAGCTTTTGAAAGTAAAGTTAAAATTTTCAAGTGAGACGTAGAAACTAAAACTTATAAGTATTTTCCTAGAGTAACAAAGTATTTTGAGAAGGCCAGTGCAGCTGTACAAAATGAAATGGAACTCTTGCATATGAAGTACCAGCATATTTTAGACTCATTACTTGACCAGTTTAGTGATAGATTTAGTCAATTTAGAAGTCTAGAACAGACCATGAAAATAATTAAGTATCCTGATGTAGTAGTCTACAGTAGTTTGGAATTAAATGGTTTCCAATGGATGCAAATTGATGATTTGGAGATGCAACTTGCAGAATTTCAAGACAGTATCTGGGCTCAGGTGTTTGTCGACTTGAGGTCAAAGCTTGAGAATCTGGAAAGGTACCGCTTGGAGAATCAAGAGGAGTGCCACTACAAACAGGAAATTTGGAGTGCCTGCAACTGACTACCAGACACTTTTAGCACCCTGAAAAATATAGCAATGGCTTTACTCACAATTTTTCCCTCTACATACTTTTGTGAGGCCTTATTCTCAGCGTTAAATAATATCAAAACCAACAAAAGAAACAGATTGACAGATGAAGTTAGTAGCGCTTGCTTGGGCCTGAAGTGTACAAAATACCAACCTTCAATTGAAGATTTAGCCAATGAAATTCAGCAACAAAAAAGTCACTAATAGGCAGGTTAGTTAAAGAATTACCCCTCCCCCTCACTTATCTTAGTTCACGGCACCCCACACAAGCTAAATAATATCAAGACCAACAAAAGAAACTGACTGACAGATGAACAAAGAAGTCACTAAGCAGGTAAGTTAAATATTTAGTTTTTGGTTTATTAAATACAATTATATATAACAATTATACATTTATGTTATTTAAACTATAAATATCGCGAAATAATGTTTTTTCCTCAAAGTGACACACTACCCGAGTTATGCTCAGTTTTTTGTCGAAGTTTGACACACCAAGCTCAAAAGGTTGCCCATCACTGGGGTGTATTAAGAAGTAGATGGGAGGTAGACAGAGAAGAGTCTTACATGTCATACTAAAAGGTATGCAGGGAATGTAGTTAATCAAAGCATAAGACAACCAGGTTGGGTTTTATAGAGATTACATTGGTGGCAGTGTGGAGGATGGGCTGGAGTGGGGAGAGATTGGGGGCAAGGACAGTGGTCAGGAGCTTGATGAAGTAGTCTAAACAAGCAATAGGAGGGTCTGAATTAAATAGGAATATTAAAGAAGGACGGGAGGGTTTGAATTTAAGGGATAATTCAGAAATGAGATTAAAAGGAATAGTGACTAAATGTGAGGAAAGTTAGAATTAAGTCAAGATTTCCTTATGTTTACCTTAATTTCAGAGATACTTAAAAGCTATGTTATTATGGAATATAGTTATCAATGTGCTGATGGAGAAACTGAGCCATGTGGTTACATAATTTGTACAATTAACCAGTGATAGATCAAATACTGCTATGTAAAGGGGAACTTCTAAACTAAAGTATTTACAGTTTTTTAAGGTAGTTTTGACTGTGTGGCTTCCTCTGGTCAATTGGAAAGACTCTGAACAGTGCTTTTAGATTGGTGATTTTGGCATGACAGTGGGAAAATGTCACTTAAAATGACTGGTTCAGATAACTAGGTGGTCATGAGAAAGAACTACAGTTTTGGGCAGCAGGATGAGGGGTAGGGGGCAGGTTTTGGCATGATCCAGTCTACCGGGAACCAGAGCATCCTTTCCCCTTTGAATCACAGTAAAACAGGTATGCAAAGGCTTTAATGATTTGCTGACCCATGGTATTCTCATGAGAGAGAAACAAATTTAAGACTGTAGCCAGTGGTTCAGGAAGGAGAACTCCAAAAGCATTTTCAGGTGAATAACATACCTCTTTGATCCCAGGGCATAAAAGTTGAACACATGGTACCTACAAGGACTGAGGATGTCTACAGTAAAACATACATACTTTTAGGACACTTAGAACACAGGTTTAAAAAAAAACCTTTTATTGATAATGTGTTGAAGGCAGGGGCAGGGGGTGGAGGGAGGCAAAAGCGGGGAGTGGGGGAATGGAGGATAGCTGTAATAGAATCAACAATAAAAAAACCTTTTTAATTGAAGTAGTAGAGGCCCGGTGCATGAAATTCGTGCATGGGGGAGTGGTGTCCCTCAGCCCAGCCTGCACCCTCTCCAATCTGGGACCCCTCAGGGGATATCTGACTGCCGGTTTAGGCCTAATCCCTAGCAGTCCGACATCCCTCTCACAATCTGGGACCCCTCAGGGGATATCTGACTGCCGGTTTAGGCCCAATCCCTAGCAGTCCGACATCCCTCTCACAATCTGGGACTGTTGGCTCCTAACCACTAGCCTGCCTTTCTGCCTGATTGCCTCTAACCACTTATGCCTGCCAGACTGATCACCCCCTAACTGCTCCCCTGCTAGCCTCATCACCCCCTAACCGCTCCCCTGCTGGCCCAATCGCCCCAACTGCCCTCCCCTGCTGGCCTGGTCACCCCCAACTTCCCTCCCCTGCCAGCCTGATCACCCCCTAACCACTCCCCTGCTTGCCCAATCGCCCCCAACTGCCCTCCCCTGCCATCCTGGTCGTCCCCAACTTCCCTCCTCTGCCAGCCTGATTTCACTCCCAATTGCCCTCCCCTGCTGGCCTGATCTCGCCACCAACTGCCCTCACCTGCTGGCCTGATGGACCCCAACTGCCTTCCCCTGTAAGCCTGGTCCCCTCAACTGCTCTCCCCTGCCAGCCTGATTGCCCCCAAATGCCCTCCTCTGCCGGCCTGATCTCGCCCCCAACTGCCCTTCCCTGCCACCCTGATTGCCCCTAACTACCTCTGCCTGCCTGATCACTCCTAATTGCCCTCCCCTGCTGGCCTGATCTCGCCCCCAACTGCCCTCCCCTTTAGGCCTGATCTCACCCCCAACTGCCCTCCTCTGCCGGCCAAGTTGGTTTCTATGCCAGTCACCGTCAAAAGCTCCGCATCCTAGACAGCTATTGGCTCCTCACAGTTGACCCAGATTTGGTTCTGATTGGTTGGCTTCTATGCCAGTCAGCATCTCTGGGCCTATCAACGGGGCCTGATCAGCAGCCCTGGTGGAGGCCTGGAGAGAAATGGAGGCATGGCTGCTGACCAGGCCCGGAAAGAAAGAGAGAGGCAAGTGCTGATCAACAGCTGCCACAGAGGCTACAGATCAGACCCGGCTTCTCTCTTCAGGCCTCTCTCTGGGCCTGATTCACAGCCCCCTCAGAAGTCAGTGCTGGGTCACTGTGTGTAGCAGTCAGTGCTGGGTCACCATGGCAACCCAGCGCTGACTGCAGGACTGACTTCTGTTTGGTTGAGCCTCCCAGTCGTTGCGGATGAGACAGACCCAGGGTGTTTATATATTAGGATAATATATATGCAGAGGTGTACACATATAATACGTTTACAGCTTGATAAAATTTCACAAACTGGTCCTAGCCAGTTTGGCTCAGAGGATAGAGCATTGGCCCACAAACCGAAGGGTCCCAGGTTTGATTCTGGTCAAGGGCACAAACCTCAGTTGGAGGCTCAATCCCCTGCCCCAGTCAGGGCATGTGTGGGAGGCAACCAATCGATGTGTCTCTCTCCCATCGATGTTTCTCTCTCTATCTCTCCCCCTACCTTCCACTCTCTCTAAAAATCAATAGAAAATTATCATTAAAAAATTCACAAACTGAAAACCAGCAATACAATAAATGTTATTGTCTTAGATTCATAGTCAGAGCACTAATTTTTCGGGGGCCATGCTGAGTCATGTGACTTCATTCATCTTAGTATATCCCCCATTGTGGAGCACTGGGGCTAGCCTTTGAGTGCTGGAGTATTGTATAGCTGAAACTAAAATGGGATTTGGTGTCAGGAGACCAGGGTTCCTGGATCCACTAAAATGTTGCCAGCAGCCAGGGGAAGGAAGGCCCATTCTTGCACAAATCTTTGTGCATCGGGCTTCTAGTGAATTAATAAACAAAATAGAAACAGAAGCATGGATACATGGAACAGACTGACAACTGTCAGACGGGAGGCGGTTTGGGGGGCTGGATGAAAGAAGGTGAAGGGATTATCCAAAAAACATATCTATATAACACATAGACATAGCCAACAGTGTGGTAATAGCCAGAGGGAAAGGGAGGTGGGGGCTAAGTGGAGTTAAGCAAAGGGAGGGGATGGGGATGGAAAGAGACTTTGCTCAGGGTGATGGGCACACAATGCAGTGTGCAGATGATGTTTTATTGAGTTATACACTTGAAATTTGCATGGTTTTGCAAACCAATGTCACCCAAATAAATTAAATTAAAAATACTATAAACTATCTTTAAAAAACTGTAAATACTTTAGTTTAGAAATTCCCCTTTACATAGCAATAACTGATGTATCATTTACAAATAATTCCTAATTTTTCATTAAATAGGTCTCTCCAGGCCATTCTTGGACAACACTTCCTTAAGCATTTTGAGTCCAGCTTGAGTTGTTTTCCTTTGAGGGTAATAAAACTGTGTTTCTTTTCAATTATGCTATGATTTATATTTTTCCCTAGTTCACACTGACCTTATCCTTACCATCTTCCCTAGGTAATATCAATTACCAAAGGGGGCTGATACATTTAAGAAATAAGGTGTTTGCAGCCCTGAGTTTTGTGTAACAGCTGAACTCTTTTTCCAGAGGCACAATCACTTAAAGGCCAATATTTCTGGCTGCATCATGGGAAGCCATTGGTTTGTTTGTTTATGCAGAAACAAAGACCAGTGTGAATGGTGCCTAAGTGAGATAGTGATTGCCCTCCATGAAGGGACTGAATCATAGTGTCCAAAGGGCATTAAATCAGTCTGGATTGTTGGAGTAGATGATTCACTTCCAAGCTGCTTTGATTAACAGCATTATTATTTCTCTGCTATCAACCAGACTTATTATGCTTTGTGTGAAGCAAGACTAATATGCTTGAAAACACTTGAAAGTGCTTAAAGCTTTCCAAGCTCCTAACATTTTATACACAACCTTGTATAAATGCTTGGTCTGAGGCCTATTTCTGGGTGCTTCAGAGCTATTAACTTCTTGCCTATAGAATAGAAAATGTGACTTCCTCTCTTTTGCTTTCTTAGCTTAGTGGCATAAATAAACTAGAAAAAACAAAGCATTCTGTCAACCTATTTGACTTTTTCAGAATGCCATTCACTCTGGCTATCATAGGCTGCTGTATCACATTTCAAATAGAGTCCACTTTCTAAAGCCTACATAAAGGATGAAAAAAACTGTCATGTTCCTACATTTTTATGGAAGGAAGAACTTTGGATTAAACATAATACTTGACTGTGAAACCATCTACATATGTCAGGGGGAAAGTCTGCTTCCTATAGGCCCTGGGAATGATGGGAAATGTAATTGGAGTCTCTGGTGTCTGAGTTAGTGTGGCTGTGAATCAATTAAGCTAAGCACTTTGAATAACATTTTGTCTCATCTAGATGAAAAAGAATCCCAAGTGTGATGTGAGTTTGTAGGAAAAAAAGCATCTGTGTAAACTGGGTCCTGTAAGATCTTTATTTTGTGGAAATAAATTATTCTTTCATTGCTCCCTACCCTCTCATCTTTTCTCTTGTTTGATACTGGCTGAATTTGGAAGTAGGACAAGGATATGAATAAGAGACATGTAATTCCCTTTTGTTTGATTGTGCATCTTGAGATAAGAGCAATACTCAACTAGAATGGTTGCACATCTTTTTAAAAGAATCTGACTAGAAACAAACAACTCTTGGTTTCAAAGCCTTATTTTCCAGCATCTATCTGTTCACCTTTCTTGAAGGACTCCATCATTTTGTTGTGGAAATTGTTCCCTCTCTTTGCAAGATATTTTTAGGCCCTCAGGCCCAGACACTTCTTATTTCAGTAACTAGAAAAGGAGAGGGAAGAAATATTGAGGATGTGATGGATAGGCCTGTGCTTTCGTTTTTCAGCTCTGAGATTCTCTTCTAGTTCCTTCTCTCCATTTTCTGGCAATCTCTAAATGGTGGAGGGGGACCAGACCATGTCTCATACCTGTACTTTTTTGTTTGCTCACATTATGTGCTATTTGTTGTCCACAGGCTGCCTTCTACTTCTCCCCCATGTCCCCTACTGTCCAGGATGAATTGACATGTACCATCTGTCCCATTGTGTACCACAGTCCCTCTGAAGTGAGAGAATATTGGGGAGTTGTATTTATTAATTTATATTCTGGAAAGACATCAGTGCATTAGTGTGCATTGGCTTGTTATGATCTATTGGTGGTGGTGAAGGACTACCCCTAAAGGAAGGGTTGCTTCTATTAACTTCAGGGCCTCTCTCATTTGTTACATATCATGCTTCAATGTAAATAAATAGGGTTGCTCCCAAAGAGAGCATTCCAACACTCTTGTCTCATTTTTCCTCCAAACTGGAAGTATTGGCAGTTGTTTATATTAGGAGTGGGGGATGAGGGAGGAATGCAAGACATCTGGAAGTTCATTTAATGAAGTCAAACCTATTGATTTTCTTTATTTTTATTTTTGTTCTTTTTTATTGTTTAAAGTATTACAAATAGTAGTACATATGTCTCCTTTTTTCCCCCAATTGACCTTCCCCCAGCCTCCCTTACCCCCCGGCACATGCCCTCACCCCACCTCCCCAGTGTCTTGCGTTCATTGGTTATGCTTATATGCATGCATACATGGTTAGTATTGGAGGGAGGTTTTCCATGTTGGGTGGGCCAGCTTGATCTTAGAACCCTCGATTTTCTTTCTCTTAGGAGATCTCTTACTCTCTTAGGATCTCTCTTACTCCTACATTGGCCTGAATCTTATGTTCTCAAATGTGGTTGAGAAACCTTGATTGCAGTTCCAATCCTCTCATTAACTACCTGTTGGACCATTTCCTCAGTATGCTTATTTGTAAAAGTAAGGGGTTGACATAGATTACAGATCTCTAAGATCAAGCTTTCGGGCTCTCTGGCTTTTTGATTTCATATTTGTGAGTCTTCTGATTATGTCTGGTGGAAGGCATCATTGAGTCTCCAGAGACTGGTCCAACAGGTATTCTGCAAGTTTTGAGGCCTTTTTTAACTTGCTTTTTCTATTTCTGGGTTGTAAGATATAATAATAAGAAAAAATGATATCAGGTCCCTAACTATAAACTTAGTTTCCTAAATGAAGAACAAATAACCTAGTTTTGGAGGAAAAGGGAAAGCATTTGGAGTCTAAGAGTGTGAATCAGATTCCTTGGGGAATGGCATCCCAAGGGAAATGTCTAAGCTCAGCACCACTGAAATGAATAGGAGCTCAGAAATCATTGTGCTTTCCTCCCGAGATTGGGTAGCTTTACCTCTAGGAAGTCCTGGGAAGAGGGAGTCCTCATTCTGGACATGTTGGGGCATTGCCATGTGATACTACTTGTTCTGTCATAGTTATGGAATAAGTGGAGTTAAATTAGGAAAGACAGACTAGGAAATATTGAGTTAGCAATTCTGTTCAGCACTTATCCACTGCCTTGGGGTTATTGGGTGGCTACGTCTCCCTGTGTCCCCCATGAGCTCCTAGAGTTTTTAGAACAGGAGCAAGTGTCTCAGGCACTTCTGTAACTCCAGCATCTAGAACAGGACCTGGCACACAGTGGGTGTTCAATGAGTATCTTCTGAAAAATCTCTGATTCTCAAGTTGGAATCATACAGCTCCCATGCACTTTCTTTCATCTGTCAGAGTACTGATTACACTGTATTCTAGGTGCCATTGACTTGTATCTCTGCTCCACTACCTTGAAGCTAGGATTGTGTATTTCTTTTCTACCAGACTGACTGGCAAAGAGGAGGTACTAAATAAATATTTGTTTGATGAATGTGTAGATGACTTTATTTTTGCAAAGAACCAAATGTTATGTGGTCATCTACCCTCCTGCCTTTGTGACTCCTAGAAAAGCATTTTGCTAAATACTTTGTCCTTGCCATTTGTTTAATCGCTGTTATCAGAGCAGTCCCTATACAGAGATGAATCAGACTTATCCTGCTTTGTCTGGAGGTGAGGAACCTCCAGAATTAAAACTTTACTATAAACTGAGGGCAAAATCTTAATGCAAATATTGGGACTTTAATCCTAAATCAGATAGCCTAGAAGTACACACATGAGATTTCCTTTTCTCCATTCTTTCTTCCCTGTATACCATTCCTGGCTGTTTTTATATATCTGCCTTCTGTGCCCTTTCAGCCTTTAGATAGGAAGTGGCAGTATTGTAGCCTCTAGCTACTTTAGCAGCCTGGAGCCTTTCTGCCGAGAACTGCAGTATCAGCTCTCATTGAGGACTATTCATTTATGACACTATCAAACTAAATTCATGCCTAACAGTTGTAGTGGAGACTTGCTAGTAATATCTTCCTCTTTCATTTTATAACTTGATTAGGCAACAGAGCTGATTAGGTAAGTTATGTTGTTGTTGTTGTTGTTTTTTCACTGACAAGAATGTTGTTTATTTCAGCCCTGCAATCTTTGGGGAAAATTTATTTTCAGTGATTGTTGCATAGCATTTGCATTAGTAGATATATCAGTTATGCTTTGTGTTATCTGTCTTGTGAGACTAACTAACAATTATTCTAACAGGTAACATTGACAGTTCTACGTCTTGTCTCCACAGAATATGAACTCTCCTCACTTAGAGATGTAAATGCTGGATTATTTGTGTTTCTGAAAAGGTTTGCCAAATATTCTAGGTGTAATCTTGTATTCATTGGAGTAAATGCTAGCTACTCTAATAGATAAACCCTGAACTCTCAGTGGTTTAAACCAATAAAGTTTCTTCCTTACTTATATTGCTTCTTCAAGTGGTGACCCAGGGACCCAAACTCCTTCCATCTTACAGCTCTGATATCTTTAATATGGCATTCTTAGGGTTGCTCTAGGGTTTATCTTTAGTCCAGCCAGCTGTAAGGAGAAAAGAACATGGAAGATATTATATAGGAAGTTCCTTAATGGGTCAGAACTGGAGATGTTTTATATCACTTTGGTCCATATTCCACTGGGCAAAAATCCCATTGATAGAATTAACTATAGGAGAAATGGTAAATGTGGTCTAGATATATGCCAAGGAGGAAAGGGAAACCTGTTTTCATGAACACATAATGTCTGTAACTAGTACCTCCATGGACACCACTAAAAAGCTAAACTATTCCTTTTACACTTGTATGCCTTCCACTGATGCAACAGAGCCACTGTGGAGCAGATGTATTGTTTCCCACTCCTATTATCTTTTGAACCATGCCCTTAGCTCTCAGAAGGAGCTAGATGCTAACCTGATTGATTGTAAAGGATTATTGAGGCAGAGGTCAAAATTCATTCACTGAATGCTATCTTAGGAAATGCTAAATCTACAGAAAATTACATCACTTGCAGCTTTTTCTTTACCACTTCCTCACAGGTTTGCCTAGAGGAGAGGAAACTGGGATCTCCCCCTGGTTCTTTTTTTTTTATTATTATTGTTGAACATGTAGTGGCATTTTATTTATTTTTTTAATTTTATTTTATTGTTTCTCCTTTTTCCCCCATTGACCTTTCCCCAGCCTCCCCTACCCCCTGGCACATACCCTCATCCCAACCCCCAAGTGTCTTATGTCCATTAGTTGTGCTTATATGCATGCATACAAGTCCTTCGGTTGATCTCTTCCCCCCACCTCCCCAACACTCCCCAGCCTTCCCACTGTAATTTGACAGTCTGTTCGATACTTTACTGCCTCTGTATCTATCTTTTTATTCATCAGGTTATAATATTCTTTATTTTCCATAAATGAGTGAGATCATGTGGTATTTTTCTTTCATTGCCTGACTTATTTCACTTAGCATAATGCTCTCCAGGTCCATCCATGCTGCTGCAAATGGTAAGAATTCCTTCTTTTTTATAGCAGTGTAGTATTCCATTGTTTAGATGTACCATGGTTTTCTAATCCACTCATCTACTGATGGACATTTAGGCTGTTTCCAAATCTTAACTATTGTAAATTGTGCTGCTATGAACATAGGGGTGCATATATCCTTTCTGATTGGTGTTTCTATTTTCTTGGGGTATATTCCTAGAAGTGGGATTTCTGGGTCAAATGGGAGTTCCATTTTTAGTTTTTTGAGGAAACTCCATACTGTTCTCCACAGTGGCTGCACCAGTCTGCATTCCCACCAGCAGTGCATCAGGGTGCCTTTTTCTCCACATCCTTGCCAGCACTTGAAAGTTTGTTGATGATAGCCATTCTAACAGGTGTGAAATGGTACTGCATTGTCCTTTTGATTTGCATCTCTCGGATAATTAGTGACTTTGAGTATGTTTTCATATGTCTCTTGGCCTTCCTTCTGTCTTCTTTCGAAAAGTATCTATTTAGGTCAGTTGCCCATTTTTTTTTATTGGATTGTTTATCTTCCTTTTGTTATGTTGTATGAGTTCCCTGTAAATGTTGGAGATTAAACCTTTATCAGTGATAAAATTGGCAAATATGTTCTCCTATACAGTGGGCTTTCTTGTTGTTTTGTTGATGGTTTCTTTTGCTGTAAAAAAGCTTTTTATTTTGATGTAGTCTCATTTGTTTATTTTCTCTTTAGTTTCCATTGCCCTAGGGGCAGTATCAGTGAAGAAGTTCTTTCGGTATATGTCTGAGATTTTTTTGCCTGTGGATTCCTCTAGTATTTTTATGGTTTCCTGTCTCATGTTTAAGTCCTTTATCCATTTTGAGTTTATTTTTGTGTATGGTATAAGTTGGTGGTCTAGTTTCATTTTTTTTGCATGTATCTGTCCAATTTTTCCAATATCATTTATTGAAGAGACTGTCTTTACTCCATTGTATGTTCATACCTCCTTTGTGCATAGTGGTTTGGGTCGATTTCTGGGTTCTCTGTTCTAATCCATTATCTATATGTCTGTTCTTGTGCCAGTACCAGATAGTTTTGAGAACAGTGGCTTTGTAATACAGCTTGAAATCTGGTATTGAGATCCCACCTACTTTGTTCTTCTTTCTCAGGATTGCTGTGGCTATTTGGGGTCTTTTTTAAATTTCAGATGAATTTTTGGAGAGTTCTTTCTAGGTCTGTGAAATATGCCATTGGTATTTTAATGGGGAGTGCATTGAATCTATAGATTGCTTTGGGTAGTATGGACTTTTTAATGATGTTAATTCTACCAATCCATGAACATGGTATGTTCTTCAATCTGTTTATGTCTTCCTCTATCTCTTTTTTCAGTGTCCTGTGGTTTTCTGCATATAGGTCCTTTACCTCCTTAGTTAAGTTTATTCCTAGGTATCTTAATTTTTTTGGTGCGATGGTATGTGGGATTGTTTTTTTAGTCTCTCTTTCTGAAAGTTCACTATTGGTGTATAGAAATTCCATAGATTTCTTGGTGTTAATTTTGTATCTTGCTACATTGCATATTCATTTATTAAGACTAATAATTTTTTGATGGAGTCTTTAGGGTTTTTTATGTACAATATTATGTCATCTGTGAATGTCTGAGATTTTACTGCCTATGTTTTCTTCTAGGATTTTTTATGATTTTGAGTATTACATTAAAGTCTTTAATTCAGTTTGAGTTTATTCTTATATATGGTGTAAGCTGGTGGTCTAGTTTCATTTTTTGCATGTATATTTACTAAAATTTATTGAATGGTTTACTGTGTGCTAGGTATTGTTTGAAGCATTGTACATACTAGTATACACCTTTAAATTTTCTCCACAGCCTGTAAGAGGCAGTAGGTACTATTATTATCTCTATTTTAGAGAAAGGAAACAGGCTCACTGAGAGGATCAGGACTATATCAGGGCATTAAAATGCTTTTTTGATTGATTGACTATTGAGATCTAGTTGTGGGGATGCTTGCACTAAGTTGGTGATTCATAAATGTTGATGAGCATCAAAATCACCTGGAGGAGTTTAGTAACATGTAGATTCCTGGGTTCCAACCTATTGATTCTGATTTAGCAGGTCTAGTGTTGAATATTCAAGTTGGTGTGCCTGGGATTATATTTGGAACAATTGCCACACTATTGATTTTCTTCCTCGAGGAAAGGAAATGGTCATCTCTTGGCTCAAATATTTTGGTCTAGAATATTTGTAAAGAATAAAACATAACATTGATGCATTGTTTTTTATGTGTTCCTTCACCTTTGTACTCAGCATTGACAATTCTGACAAAATAGTGTTTTCCCCTATAATTCTTTTAATAGTTATTTTGTCAAAATAATGTCTTTCTCCTGCTAGTGTTATATCACTTCATACTGTCCAGTCTTTTGTAAGTTCTGTGTCTTTTTCAGACCAAAATGTATTCATAAGTTGTGCTCATATAATATTCATGTGATTTGAAGTGAAAGATCCAGTCAAACAACCTCATGTTGCCGAAACCGGTTTGGCTCAGTGGATAGAGCATCGGCCTGCAGACTCAAAGGTCCCAGGTTCGATTCCGGTCAAGGGCATGTACCTTGGTTGCGGGCACATCCCCAGTAGGGGGTGTGCAAGAGGCAGCTGATCGATGTTTCTCTCTCATCGATGTTTCTAACTCTCTATCCCTCTCTCTTCCTCTCTGTAAAAAATCAATAAAATATATTAAAAACAAAAACAAAAAAACAACCTCATGTTTTTTTTTGTACGTGTTTCTCTTCCCTTGTGGAGTTAACTTATATCTTTAATAGATTTTCTTTGTTGTAGACATACTCTATGTGCATTATGAAGAAACTATTAGTATGGGCGTTAAAAATAATTAAGTCATTACAAATTCCAGTTATGAAGTAAAAAAGTCATGGGGTTGTAATGTACAGCATGATGACTACAGTTAAAAAACAGTGGATTGCATATTTGAAAGTTGCTAAGAGAGTACATATTAAAAGTCCTCATTACAAGAAAAACTTTTTCATAGCTATGTATGGTAATGAATGTTAACTAGACTTATTATGGTGATCATTCACAATATTCCATACAAATATTAAATCATTATGTTGTACACCTAAGACTAATAAAATGTTGTATACCAGTTATCCTATATAATAAAAAGGTAATATGCAAATCGACTGAACAGGGGAACGAACGGTAGCTATGATGCACACTGACCACCAGGGGGCAGACGCTCAATGCAGGAGCTGCCCCCTGATGGTCAGGGTGCTCCCCCTCAGCCAGAAGCCAGGCTCAAGGCTCATGGCTGGCAAGCACAGCGGCAGTGGCGGGAGCCTCTCCCGCCTCTGCAGCAGCGCTAAGGATGTGGGACTGATGGCTTAGGAGTGGGGAATGGGCCTAAGCCCTCAGTCAGACATCCCCTAGGGCTCCTGGACTGCGAGAGGGCACAGGCTGGACTGAGGGACTCCCCCAAATGCACGAATCTTGTGCACCAGGCCTCTAGTACCTTAATAAAAATGATGGAGTCATGAAGCTGATGAGACCTGAAGATATCTTCTGACAGCCACTGCATTCAGTCAGGTAAATATTTATTCTACTAAGTAAGTAGTCATCTCATCACTTCTTCAGTACTATTTTGACCATTTAGTCACATTTTGTCTCCACAATCAGGATGTTCTTCCTCATTTCCAACCTTGAGTTTTCTTACAAGAATAGCATAAATTGTGGCCTTTCCTTTTATCTTCCTAGACAATGATTTATATATATGTAGTGTATGCCTTGACATTAAACTTTAAAATTGCTCTGAGCTACCCATGCACTGTGAGCTGTAGATGCCTCAGCAGACTCCCAGGATTCTATTCTTTGGTTCCTCAACTTCATCTTTTATCTCTATTTCCAGTTTTGTTCTTACCCTTTGAACCCTTGAGCAATGTTTCAGACTTGTATGTATGAATATTCAGACCAAAGTCTGGAAGCCTTTGTTACAGCTTCTGGATATGTATGGTATGGGTGAGATAATGAATATCATCATCACTAACATTAACAGCATTTACTATGTGTTAGGCACTGATCCAGGACCTTTATATTTATTATCTCATTTATACCTCATAAAACTGCATAATATAGGTATCTCTGTATCCCATTTTATAGAATGAGAAGTAGAGACTTGTAGAGGCCAAGCAGCTTGCTCAGTTTCACATAACTAGTGAAGAGTAGAGCCAGAATTTGAGCTTAGGTCTGATGCTTGAGTTTTTGCTTTCAGCCACTATGCTCTACTGTCTCCCTAGAGAGCCTTAGATAGAAGGTATAACTTATTTCATTCCGAGGGTAGAGACACAGACAGAAGACAGAATTAAACACGTCTTTCTATTTACCAACATGGGCAAAATGTGAACCAGAAGATTTCTGTGGGGTTGTCATAAATTGTCAGATTTTCTTTTGGTATGTATTTAGAAGAATCATTTTGCATTGGCCTTGCTGACCAGGACTTTTGACTAAAAGCTCCATAAGACTCTATGCAATTTGAAACCATATATGGAAAAGAGGAGTAAGATGGTGCTTAGGTGTGGTAATGTAAATTATATTGGGTTCATCTCAGTTGTCTCCTAAAGAGATTTTTGAAATATGTCCCATAAGTTTTCTCAGATACGGTGCTAATGACTTTATTTTTGTGTTAAGGTAGAGTTTCTCTCTTGGCTTACATTTTGTCTAAATACTCAAATTTCTCCTCTCCTGACCCTATCTTAGTAGAACTACTACTTTTCAATCTCTGCAAGGCTCTTGAATCCATAAACCAAAAAGCACTTTGAGATCAATATTCATAAAAATAAGCCCTATGCCGAGCCATAAAAACACACCTTAACAAATTAAAATAATTTAAGTTATTGAAAGTATACTATCTGACTATAATGAAATTAGAAATCAGTAACAAGAAAATATAAAATCACTCAGAAATTATATAACATATTCCTAAATAATCCACAGGTTAAAGAGCAAATATCAGGGAAATAATTTGAACTGAATGAAAATAAAAATACAATATATTAAAATGTGTGGCGTGTCTCTAAAGAAGTGCTTAAATAGAAAGATAGAGTACTAAATACTTAAAATAAAAAAGAGAAAAGATCTCAAATCAAGTATCTTCTACCTTAAGAAACTTCAAAAAGAAGAGCAAATTAAACCCAAAGAAAGTAGAGGAAAGAATAAGGTGCACAAATGGATAAAATGGAAAACAGAACATCAATAGAGAAAAATCAGTAAAACCAAAAACTGATTTTTTTAAGATTCATAAAATTGATTGAGCTCTAGCATGACTGACAAAGAAAAGGAGAGAAACACAAATGACTAACATCAGAAATAATGTTACAGACCCCACAGACAATAAAAGGACTGAAGATTTGGATGGTTTTACTAGAGGATTCTACCATTTAACAAAGAAATGACACAAAATTATAGAAAAATACAGACTAATATTCTCCATGAATATAGAGGCAAAAATCCTTAACAAAATATTAGCAAGTCTAATCCAGCATTCGAGGAATGCAAAACTGGTTCAATAATCAAAAATCAATCAATATAATCTATCATATCAACAGTCTAAATAAGAGAATCCACATGAGCTTATCAATTGATCCAGATTTAGAAAAATATATATCCAGCATCCATTCATGATAGAAGCTCTCAGCACACTGGAAATAGAGGCATTTACTCAATCTGACAAAAGGTAAGCCACAAAATACTTACAGTTGACATATTTAATGGTAAAGAGATTGAATGCATTCCTTCTAAGATTGGGAACAAAGCATGGATTTCCATTCTCACCACTCCTATTCATCATTGTATTATACTGGAAGTCCTAGCCAGTGCAATAAGGAAAGAAAAAGTTATAAAAGGCATTCAGATTTAAAAAGAGGCAATAAAATTATCCCTGTATGCAAACATGATTTTCCATGTATAAAAGCCCAATAAATGTACACTAAAACTCACCAGACATTATCAAGATCACAGGATACATGGTTGACACACAAAAATCAATGTTATTTGTATATACTAGCATTGAACAATTAGAGACCAAAAATTTTAAATATAATACTATTTAAAATAGCACCAAATGAAATAATGTATAAATCTAATGAAATATGTATTGAATCTATATACTGAGATATACAAACTGCTGATTAAAAAAAATCAAAGAAGACTTAAATAAATGTTAAGATATACCATACTCATATATTGGAAGATAAACATAGTAAAATTGTCAGTTTCACCCAAACTAATGTGTACATTGAATTATTACATTTCAATCAGAATTCCAGCAGTATTTTTATTTATGTAGACAAGTTGATTCTAAATTATATAGAAAGCAAAGGAAATGGAATTGCCAAACAATTTTGAAAATAAAGAATAAAGTTGAATAAACCACACTACCTAATTTTAAGACTTACTATAAGGCAGTTCTCAGCAGTTTGATTATGATGTATCTGAGCATGGATTTCTTTAGATTTATCCTGTTTCTGACTTGCTGAGCTTCTTGAATCTGTGAGTCTATATTTTTTTGCTAAATTTTGGAAGTTTTAAGCCATTATTGCTTTAGATATTTGTTCTGTGCCATACTGTATTATTGATTCCTTCTAGTGAGTTTTTAAAACTTTGTCACTTTTGAATTTTTCAGTTCTGAAATTTCCATTTTGATTTTCCTTATTTTATAGTTTTTGAGATGCTCTATAGTTCATTCAAAATTTGTCTTTCTCATAAAATTGCGATTTTCCTAGTTCTTTTGCTGAGTAATTTTTTCCCTTTATTGATTAAGGCATTACAAAGTGTCCTTATCCCCCCATGGTCCTCCCACCCCCTCAAACCTGCCCTCACCCTCACCCTCACCCTCACCCTCACCCTCACCCCCTGTTGTCTGCGTCCATTGCTTATGCTTATACACATGCATACACGTCCTTTGGTTGATCTCTCCCCCTTACCCCCTTGCTGAGTAATTTTGAATTCTATCTTGTACATTTTCAATGTTATGAATCTCTAGATATTGTTTAAATCCATGGAGAATGTTTATGTTTTTATTTTAGCAGGCGATTTACCAGTTGGGTCTGGGCTGCAAGTTCTGACCTGATTTCTGTAGATTTTGCTTTCAGTGTTAGTTCCATTTTCAAAGACTTTGCAGTGCTATTTGTATCTATCCTGTCCAGTGGCCAGTATGGAACTTGGGCAGTGGTCTATCCTGGAGTTCAGTTCTCAAAATTTTGGCTTTATGACTCAGTGATTCCACTTCTGGGAATATATCCAAAGAAACTCGAAAACAGTAATTTAAAAAAATATGCACCCCTCTGTTCATTACAGCATTATTCACAATAGCCAAGATTTGGAAGCAGCCCAAGTGCCCATCAGTAAATGAGTGGATTAAAAAAAAGCTTTGATACATTGTGACAGCATGGATGGACCTGGAGAGCATTATGCTAAATGAGAAAAACCAATCAGAGAAAGGCAAGTATCATATGATTTCAGTCATATCTGGAATCTAACAAACAAAATAGAGACAGACTCATAGATAGAGAACAGACTGTCAGCTATGAGAGGGGACGGGATTTCGGGGCTGGGTGAAAAAGGTGAAAGGATTAAGCAAAACAAACAAAAAACTCCTCACAGACACAGAAATTTTTTGGTATGTACTTTTGGAGTAGATCCACCTATGCATAGCTTGGTAATGAACCCAGGAGTTTATAAACAACAGGTTTCGGGGCCAGGACACTTTGCTGAGTTTCTTTTTCTGCTATATCCCCTGTACTTTCTTGTTCTTTGAGTCTTCCCTTTTGGTCCTCTGGCCAGAAAATTGGCCTTAATTATTCCATTTTGCTGTGCATTTTTTAACAGCTGTGCTCACATCTGGGCCAAGTGATGGAAGAGCACACAGAGGAAAAAACAACAACAGTGGGGTTTTCCCAATTCTCTTGGGACCACTGCTCCTCTGACCTACCCTCAGTGTTTTCCTGCTCTTGAGCCCCCACTGTTGCTGCTACTGCTGCCTTCTTTTTGGAATTGCCTGGTGGCTTGGGGGCTTGGGTATGGCAGAACAAAGAAAAGGGGAGGAAAATAAAATAAAATAGTAAAAAGGGATTTCTTCCAATCTATCTGGGTGTCAGGAGATTCCTTTCCACACTTTGAACCTGATCTAGGGGGCTTTCTCCTGTCCTGACCTGGTGTCTAATTCTGGGTTTCAGGCTGTCTTTGATTTAGGCCAGAAGAGGGCATGAGTGGGGGGTGGGGGGTAATGGGGAGATAAGGACACATATGTAATACCTTAATCAATAAAGAAAAACAATAAAAAATAAAATGAGAAAAAAACCTGTTTTCTTTTTTTAAAAAAGAAGAGTAAGTGTTTGGTAAAATAAGTGGAATAAACAAAATAATATTTTAAAAATTATTAGCTATGCTAGGAAAATAACTTGTAGTTAGTTAAAAAAGATTATTTTGCAATATCAGGTATTATTGCTAGTACTTTTCCATTCTTTGGTAAAAGGAAAGAGACCCGATTCCAGGTGAAAGAGAATATATAAGAAAATATTGTTCCTACTCTAATTTGAACTCCCAGTAGATTTTTGGGTTGAGATTTTGGAGACCAAGTTCAAGTCCTGACTTAGTAACTGGGTGGCTTAGAATAAACATCTTAACCTTTCTGTTCCAAGGTCAGCAAAAGAGAGGCATCTAATTAGATCATCACCAAAGTTACTTTCAACATTACACTTCTATGACTCTAGGGCTTACAAAAGTCTGGAAAAAAATAGAAAACTTCAACTGAAAATATGTCAAGAGCTAAGAGATCTCCTCAACCTGGTTAACCAATATTTTTTGAGTGATATGTGCATAGTGATCATTATGCATGAGTAAAAGATTCACTCAAAGTGAAACGTAGACCAGTGGGATTTAAATGTAACAGTATTAGAAGATAAATAATATTTTCAGGTCCCACATTAAAAGAATATATAAATAAAATAAAATATTGTTCATGGTTTAAAAAAATAGGCAGCTCATTACTAGTTCAGTGGTACTTTTAATTCTGGTCTTCTTCCCAAATCTGCCTATTACTTTTTCCTCAAATAGCTGTTCCCTTTCTTCTGTCCATGTGCATTTAGTGGAAAAAGCAGGTTGGACTGTGATTACTCCATCTTATTCAGACCTAGAACCTGTTCTATGACCATTTTGCTCAGAGAAGTGAGCTGAGAGACTCTAGTTGGGATCTTTGTTGAAAGCAGCTTTCTACACCTATGTTCAGATTAGAATTAAAGAGGTACAGTATTCTCCACAGAGTGTGTATTGAGTAGGGCTAGTAGCTGAGGTAAGAGAAATAGAAAACTACAAGAGTATTACAGGTGTGTTTCCAGTGCCCACTCTAATCAAACTCTACATACATGCAGTTTCTAATTCTCATAAATACTAGCTCCAGCTGCATGCCTACTGGAGGGGTCAAGGGCTATAGGCTAATGGATGTTGGCTTGTGTTTATTTAAAGAGGTGGCTAGTATTTGTCAGAGTTGATGGTAAATTAATGTTTATTTTTATTTTTTTCCTTGCTTGTGAAAACCAGACATAATGAGATTCAGAAATACCAGGCTTATAAATATGAATAGGTTCAGTGTCTCTTCTCTCCTAACTGAGATTCCACTTTGTAATTATCAACTTTCATTGCAGAAATAGTGTCATTATTGGTTTTCCTACCCTTCCATTCAGGGGAATACAGACTATGAGGTAGAGATAACTTAATCACTTAAAGAATAATTAATTGCCTCTGGACTTGGGTATTTTCCACCCCCCTCCCCTGAGTCAACTCAGAAATCCCTGTGTGGATCATGGAGTGGCCAAAGGCACCAGAAGCCCCCATGCTGAGATGGATCTTGTAGCTAATTTTGAAAATTTGGCATAAAAGGCCCTATGGCATCTACACTTCTAACCTGCATGGTGTTGCCTGAATATAGAATTATAGAGTCATTTATCCAAGCTGAAAGGGCCTATAGGGATTCTCAGACCTATAGGCAATCTGATATTGGGGTACAATCCCTTCATTATACAAATGGAGGAAGTGACTTGTTGAAGGTCATATGAAAGGCAGTGGCAGCTCTGAGCATAGAACACTTTCTCCTTGACTTCCTGTATATCCTTTGCTCTTTCTACTATACTTTCCAAGGACCTTAAGGAGAAATCAAGTGCCATAAGAGTATGCAACCCCTGTCTATAGATCAGTCAGTAACAAGAGCAGATAATAGCATCACTCTTCAAATGGGAAAGATGAGAGAGGTTATTAAGCTCTACCAATTCTCATGACCTCTGGGTAAGATAGGAAATCATTGTTCCTATTTAACTAAGAAGGAAAATAAAGCCCAGCTCTATTGAGGTCCAAGTCAGAATAAAATTCAAAGTCTGAATTAGAACTTATTTTTCTTAACTTTTCTTATGACTTATTCATGGATCAATTTCTGATTCTTACGGTGATGTCAGGTTTTATTAAAAGAATCAGATACCGCAGTATAAAAACAACTGTATAGAACCTTCTACTATGTACAGTGTTATTCTTGGTTATTAACACAAGTCTAATTACCTCTATGAGCTTTTTTACTGACCTTTTGCCATACTAATAAAATGCTTTATTGGGTCTGTGTGTAGACAAAACACACAGAGTATGAATAGAGTGAGCCTGCCTGGGGATGAAAGACCATACATAGAAGGTTGTGATTTTAGGTGAATCAGTTAATCTCTCTGTGTCTTAGGCTCTGCTCTACACCATGAGGATTTTGGCACTTTAGGATTTAGTCTGGCTCTGAAATTTTGTGCTTCTGTGATTTTTGTTTCCTTGGGAATTGTCTCTAATGTTTACTTCTTGTCCTTTGCTGCATCATCCTCCCCTTTCATTAAAACGTGTGAAGTTGTGGTTTGTGTAGGGAATGAGGGAATAATTTAATGAAATTACTGTTCTGAGTTGTTTACCTATGTCTGTCACAATTTAACAGAAAATCCTCTAAAAATTCTGAGTGACTTTTCTATTGAGAAGGCTATTTCCTAGAGGATAGATGTGGTGATAGTGAACAAATATTAGACATGCAGTAATTTATAAATTATCTCCCCCAAACAAAGCAAAACCATATATAATCTTAATTCTACTCGGTATTCTAGTAATTCTGGATGGATAAGCAGGAATTGTTTGTATTCATTTTTTTTTCTTCTCCTACCAATGGACAGAGGTCTCAAAGCTTTTCCTTTGACCTTCTCAGGATTTGAAAGTACTGTGTCTGAAAAGATCTAGTGTTTATAAAAACCAGTACCTGTAAGAAATCACTTGAAAGAAAGAATTCTGATCTGCTTATACAAGAATAAGGCAATGAATTGAGATCTGCATTGTAAGTATGTGTTTTGTGCAGTTAAAACATCTTTTTATTTTGGAACAACTTTAGATTTACAGAAAAATTACAAAGATAGTACCAAGAGTTCCTATAAACCACACAGGTAGTTTTCCCTATTATCAAAATATTCCATTAGTATTGTTACAGTAGATAGGTACTTAGATATTAACCAAAAGGGAGGGAGCTGCCCTAGCAAGTTTGGCTCAGTGGATAGAGTGTCGGCCTGCAGACTGAAGGGTCCTGGGTTGGATTCTGGTCAAGGGCACATACCCAGGTTGTGGGTTTGATCCCCAGTAGGAGGTGTGCAGAAAATCAATGATTCTCTCTCATCATTGATGTTTCTATCTCTGTCTCCCTCTCCCTTCCCCTCTGAAGTAAATAAAAATATGTTAAAAAACAAAACAAAAGCAAAAGGGAGGGAGCTAACCAATCAGAAATATATATCTGATTAAGCTTTACAGTCACCTGGGGAGTCCACCCCACTAATTAGGGGAGGAAGAAGATGGTGCAGGGGGAAGTACTTTCACTGGGTGCATGTATAGTAGGATCCAAAATGGTCACTATAAATGGGAGGAGACTAACCTGGGAAAATCTGGGGGAAAGATTGCATAGGATAAGGACGCAAGTCTAGGAAAAGTGAGGAAAGATATTGGATAGTTCAAAAGAAAGCCTGCTCTCTCCTAAGCCCAAGGAAATAGAGGGAAGCTTAACAAAGGCCCCAGTCTCTCATTGGTAACTGCACTGGCCAAAGCGCAGCCCGGAGCAGAGATTGAGCTGGACTATGGGAGACTTATGTGCTGGGGTAATGGCACTGCAGCTTTGGGTCCAGACCCTTCTGGGCCTGGTGGGCACAAGTACGGGCCTGCAGCCACAGAAGCTGAACCACAAGGTTGTGGATGAGACATCAGGCGTGGTGTATCTGGGGGCAGATCAACAACATGGACCAGCTTCTGATGCTGGACCCACCAGGGAAATGCCTCGTCGAGTATGACAGTATTTTCAAGGGTGCTCTAATAAATTTTGCCACTATTGCTTAAAATCCTCCTATGTGTGTGTTCCTGAAATTCATTTACTACAAGAATGTGGAAGAACCTATTTTCTCTGGTAACAGCATGGCACATTGGTCACAATTTATTAACCAATACTGATATACCATCAGCTAAAGTCCATACTTTATTCAGATGTTCTTATTTTTTTTTACTTAATATCTTTTCTCCATTCCAGTGCTGGGGTTCTTTTACCAGCCTTACAAAGGGTTCAGCATTCTGGAGAAAGGGGCTACGAGTAGATGATTAAGAAGGAGTCCAAAGACGAAAGATAATTTTGAAAGGATTGGGGGTCAGAGGATATTCAGCTAAAGGAACTGAAGACTCCTTCCTCGACTCAGGACCCTGCTTGTATTAAAACAATTTGTCCTAAGGCAAGGTGGAGATATATACTTCAAAGGGTAAGGTTTCAAAGGGTATACAGAAGCATTGTCAGTTTGGGGAATAGCCTACAGCTGTTCAGGTGTTTGGCCAACAGGAGGCAATAAAATGCCCTGAGCTGTCTGGCAGCAGACTATCCTATTCAGGTTTGGGGGAAGTGCCATTTAGCTGTTTCCAACAGGTAAACTATATATGTGGCTCACCCTTGTTGAGGCCCCCAAGTCCTATCAACCTTTTGGTGGAACTCTTGTAATTATTACATGCTGGAATTGGTTTCCGGCACCAGGATTCCATTGAGATACCACCTTGCACTTAGTCATCATGTCTCCTTAGGATCCTTATGGTTTGAGAGTTTCTCAGACTTTCCTTGTTTTTGCTGACTTTGTAGGGGAGGCAAAAATAATTTTCCCTCTATCCTTTTAGATTCTTTGCTGAGACCCCTCCCCCATGTAATAAAAGACAGATTAACAGGAGAAAATCAGACAGAATTTTAATAATATGTACATCTCCTGTATACATGAGAGAGAGCCAGGAAAACAGAGTAACTCCCTGAAATGGCCCAAACCACAACCTTAAATACCATCTCCAGCTAAAGACAAAATATATTGGGGAAGGAGGAAGGCCAGTTATGGAACATTATCAGACAAAGTACAGTAAACAAGGATAATGTTTTTTTTTCTTTTCTTTTTTTAAAATATATTTTATTGATTTTTTTAAATTTAATAAATCTTTATTGTTCATATTATTACAATTGTTTCTCCTTTCTCCCCCCCACAATATATCCCCATGACCCGGTCCCCTCCCCCTCTGCCCTTACCTCTCACCCTACTGTCCTTATCCATAGGTGTATGGTTTTTGTCCACTCTCTTCCCGTACCCCCCACACAGACACCCCTTTCCCCCTGAGAATTATCAATCCACTCCCATTCTATGCCTCTGATTCTATTATGTTCACCAGTTTATTCTGTTACTCAGATTTTTAATTCACTTGACTTTTAGAATCACTTGTTGATAGCTATGTATCATAATTTTTATCTTTACTTTTTTCTTCTTTTTCCTCTTTTTAAAGAATACCTTTCAGCATTTCATATAATACTGGTTTGGTGGTGATGAACTCCTTTAGCTTTTTCTTATCTGTGAAGCTCTTTATCTGCCCTTCAATTCTGAATGATAACTTTGCTGGGTAGAGTAGTCTTGGTTGTAGGTTCTTGCTATTCATCACTTTGAATATTTCTTGCCACTCCCGTCTGGCCTGCATAGTTTCTGTTGAGAAATCAGCTGATAATCGTATGGGTACTCCCTTGTAGGTAACTAACTGTTTTTCTCTTGCTGCTTGTAAGATTCTCTCTTTGTCTTTTGCCCTTGGCATTTTAATTATGATGTGTCTTGGTGTGGTCTTCTTTGATTCCTTTTGTTTGGGGTTCTTTGTGCTTCCTGGACTTGTAAGTCTGTTTCTTTCATCAGGTGGGGGAAGTTTTCAGTCATTATTTCTTCAAATAGGTTTTCAGCGTCTTGCTCTCTCTCTTCTTCTGGCACCCCCATAATTCTGATGTTGGTACGCTTGAAGTTGTCTCAAAGGCTTCTTACACTATCTTCAACTTTCTGAATTCTCTTCTCTTCTTGCTTCTCTGGAGGAATGTCCTTTGCCTCTTTGTATTCCAAATCTTTGAGTTGAATCTTGCGTTCCTCTAGTCTGCTGTTGGGTCTATGTATAATATTTTTTATTTCAGTCAGTGTATGTTTAATTTAGAGTTGGTCCTTTTTCATATCCTCAAGGGTCTCATTAAATTTATCGGCCTTTTCCATGAAATTCTTGAAAAATCTTATAACCGTGGTTTTGAACTCTATGTCCATTTGTTTGTTCTCCTCCATTTCTTTCGTTTGGGATCTGTTTCCTTGCCTCCTCATTTTTGCTGCTTCCCTGAGTTGGTTGGGTAGCTTTGTGTACTAGGTGTCCTATTGGTTCAACGGGTCAGCCTCCCAGTTACCTGAGGTGTACACTCTTGGTGTACCCCTTTGTGGACTGCGTGTACAGCCTTGTTGTAGTTAAGTCTTGATTGTTGTTGGTATCACTAGGAGGAATTGACCTCCAGGCCAATTGGCTGTGAGTACCCGCTGTGTCTATAAAGGAAGAATTGCTGTGCTGGAGACACAGTAGGGCTTTGGTGCTCACTGAGTCTGCCTCTTGAATGTGTCCCTTATGAGAGTGGTTGAAATCTGGTATCGTCTCACACCGACCACTAGATACACTAGTGTCTGGATCTCCAATGGGGTGCAGGTCAGCTACTGTCTGAGGCCCCCCAGCAGGAGCTACAGCAAGAACTAAAGTTTTCTCCTCTTTGCTTGGGCAGTTTTGGAGCAGTCTGACTGGAGCTGCAGTTAATTTGGTTAAGCTGCTAAAGAACAGGCCATTTATATGCAAAAGCCACTGTGTGGAGCCTGGGCGGGTTTGTAGAATGTGTGGGGTGGGGTCTCAGGGTGGGGTGGGGTCTCTGGGCATCACTAAGCTAGGGCGTGGCAGACGACGATGGCTGCTGTCAGCCGTCTCTGCCTTTCCGCGTTTCCAAGTCCCCGTGTCCCGCGCTCCAGCGCAGTAAACACTGATTGCTGGGCGCACCTCTGTAAAAAAGTCATTCTCACTTTCCGACCCATTGGCCAAGAGTCCAGCTTCTCCCCGTAGGTGTCTGGGTCCCCCGCGTGTCCCCAGAAACTGAATTTCAGAGTGATGGGGAGCTTGTCTCCCTTCGGGTTGAAGAAAAGCCACGCTCCCAGTTGCCCGCCACCAGCCCGATTCGCACGCCTCTGTACCTCAGTTTTTCAGCGTTTGTGTTCCTTTCTCTTCTTGGTTGTAAATCTACCACTCAGCCAGCTTTCCCGTGGTTCTGGGTGGTAGACGTTTTTTCTGTTAGTTGTATTTTTGAAATTTTTGTGCGAGGCGGCAGTTTAGTTATTTAACTTTGCTGCCATCTTGTTTCCTCTCAAGGGTAATGTTGTTATGCAGGTTTAAGTCATTGCCTTCTCCATCAATAAGAGTGTCTATAGATTTAGCCATCCTCATCTTCCTGGTAGAAGAAGGAGACACCCTTACAAATGGACATTTCCCTTATACATGTAAATATTTCTTACAAAAGGGTAACTTCTATTAAGTTTTCAGAGCTTTTCTGGTGTCTTCCATTTCTTAAAAATCCAGCTCAATATAATCCTTATGCCAAAGAGGCATATTCTTGGGTGGCAAATTTTGCTCCCCTTTGACATGACAGTTTTAAGGAGTAAAGTCTAATATTTTGTATTATCTCCTGCAATTTGTAGTTTTTCTTTTTAATGGCTAATGTAGTTTTAGGAGATGATTCTGTGCTGGCTGATTGTGGAATAAAGGTGTCATTCCCATGTGTCCTGGTTGATCTGCTTTTATTTCAGGGACACATTGTACTTTTGGGACAGGCACCTCTCACAGACACCAGAGAGGTATTATGGGACAGCCCCCTGAGTCAGAGGTAGAGGGCTGTCCCCAACCTTGATTTTTGTCTTCTCATATTAATGAATTTAAATGAGAGACTCTGATTGTGTTGTGATAAGACAATGTATTAAAGCATGCACATTTATTAAAGAAGCAAGGCGAGCAAATCTATACATCTGGCTTATGAAGTGAAGATGGGTTCTCAGCTAATTTGAAGAGGGAATTGGGTGGGGGGTTTGAGGCATTATACACCCTCCTGTCTATAGGTATCAAAATTTCTCTGCTGAATATTTTGGTACAGATTAATTCTCAAGGTACCTTTTTATTTTGTTGTGGCTTTCCCAGAATTCATGAGAAGCACCTGGCAATTTTATCTTGCCAAGTCTTGAGAATGCTGGCTTTTTGCTTAGGGAGTAAAACTGCCCCTTTTCTCTTTCCCCTTCCCTCCTCCTTTCCTGAATTTTCTCCTCAGGGAAGCTTTTAACCATTTGCTTTCAAGTGTCCTTGGCTGGGGAAGATAATGGCTTGTTATTTGTAGGCCAGCTGCAAATTGCCCATACTGTTTGGCCTTGTTTTAACTTTCTTGTTTCAGTTTCCCTATTCCTTTTGCTCTGGAATTTTCCTAGCTTCTTATTATCCTGTAACACTTTACAGCAAATGTGTATGATTAGCCTTGGTAGGTGGTATCAGAAGGAGGAGGGGAATATGGGCCCCTTTCATATAACAGTTATTTTAGAGAAGTTTTCCCTATTAGAACAAGGTTGAGTCTAGTCTTTCTGAAGTAACCTCTGTAGGTATAATTCCATTACATTTTAGAGTCCTTAACAAAGAATACTTGAAATAGTATGCTTGCTGGAATTTTGTTGGAAAATACTGTATAAGTAGATTTTAATATGTAACCTTGGAGTCATCATGATATTCTCCCTTTATCAACTGCTACATCCAATTCATCAAGTCCTATTACCACTCCAAATATCTTTCTAAGTTATTCATTCTTACCCCTCCTCCATTACCATCCCAGTCCAAGCTATAATCTCCCATCTGGAGTACTGTAACTGTCCCTAACTGGCCTCTCTACATCCACTTTGGCCCCCTTCCAATACAGACAGTTTCTGACTTATGCTGGTTTCACTTCTGATTTTCAACTTTATGATCTTACAAAAGTAATACATATTCAGCCTAAACTGTACTTCAAATTTTGAATTTTGATCTTTCCTGGGCTAGCAATATGTGATATAATACTTTTTGTGATATTGGGTAGCAGCACCTAACTGCAACTCTCAGTCAGGCACATGATCATGAATACTGTGTATTCATTATGTTAGATGATTTTGCCCAACTGTAGGCTAATGTAAGTGCTCTAAGAATGTTTAAGGTAGACTAGGCTCTGTTATGATGATTGGTAGGTTAGGTATATTAAATGTATTTTAACTTACAATATTTTCAACTTATGATGTGTTAATCTGGATGTAACCCCATTATAAGTCAGGGAGCATGTGCATATTCTTTCCACTGCAGTCATCAATTTATCCATTTATTCAATAAAAAATGTATTTCTCAATTGGGATACATTCTATTGGGAGAGATGGGCAATAAGCAAATCCTATATAATAAAAGCCTAGGTGGTGCCATGCAACACTGTCACAAGATGGCCACCATGATGTCATCACAAGATGGCCACCCTCATGTCATCACAAAGATGGCTGCCACAAGATGGTCACCACAAGATGGCCATATGGGAATAGTGTGAGAGGGTGCAATTTTATTTTATTTCAATATTTTTAAAATTTCTTTATTGATTAAGGTATTACAGATGTGTCCTTATCCCCCCATTGCCCCCCACACCCCACTCATGCCCTCATCCCCTGTTGTCTGTGTCCATTGGTTAGGTTTATATGCATGCATACAAGTCCTTTGGCTGATCTCTCCTCTTACCCCTCCCCTCCCCTACCTTCCCTCTGAGGTTTGACGGTCTGATTGATGCTTCTCTGTCTCTGGATCTGTTTTTGTTCATCAGTTTATGTTGTTCATTATATTCCATAAATGAGTGAGGTCATGTGATATTTATATTTCTCTGACTGGCTTATTTTGCTTAGCATAATGGTCTCCAATTCCATCCATGCTGTTGCAAATGGTAAGAATTCCTTCTGTTTTACAGCAGCGTAGTATTCCATTGTGTAGATGTACCACAGTTTTTAAATTTACTCATCTGCTGATGGGCACTTAGGCTGTTTCCAAATCTTAGCTATGGTGAATTGTGCAGCTATGAACATAGGGGTGCATATATCCTTTCTGATTGGTGTTTCTAGTTTCTTGGGATATATTCCTAGAAGTGGGATCACTGGGTCAAATGGGAGTTCCATTTTTAGTTTTTTGAGGAAACTCTATACTCTTCTCCACAGTGACTGCACCAGTCTGCATTCTGACCAGCAGTGCACGAGGGTTCCTTTTTCTCTGCATCCTCGCCAGCACTTGTCATTTGTTGACTTGTTGATGATAGCCATTCTGACAGGTGTGAGATGGTACCGCATTGACGTTTTCATTTGCATCTCTTGAATAATTAGTGACTTTGAGCATGTTTTCATATGTCCCTTGGCTTTCCTTCTGTCTTCTTTCAAAAAGTATCTATTTAGATCCATTGCCCATTTTTTTTTGATTGGATCGTTTATCTTCCTTTTGTTAAGTTGTATGAGTTCCCTGTAAATGTTGGAGATTAAACCCTTATCAGTGATAACATTGAAAAATATGTTCTCCCATGTAGTGGGCTTTCTTGTTGTTTTGTTGATGGTTTCTTTTGCTGTGCAAAAGCTTTTTATTTTGATGTAGTCTCATTTGTTTAATTTCTCTGTAGTTTCCATTGTCCTAGGAGCTGTATCGGTGAAGAAATTGCTTCAGCATATGTCTGAGATATTGCTGCCTATGGATTCCTCTGGTATTTTTATAGTTTCATGTCTTATGTTTAAGTCCTTTATCCATTTTGAGTTTATTTTTGTGTATGGTGTAAGTTCGTCTAGTTTCATTTTTTTTTGCATATATCTATCCAATTTTCCCAACACCATTTATTGAAGAGACTGTCTTGACTCCATTGTATGTTCGAGAGGGTGCTATTTTAGATGGACTTGGCAGAGAAGTCTTTTCTGAATAAATAATGTTTGAGCAGAGACCTGAACAAAGATAGCAGGTGATTCATGCAAGTGTCTGGTGAAAGAACATTCCAGGTAGAATGTGTAACAAGTTCAATGGCTGTCAGGTAGGAATAAGGTTGGTATATTCTAGGATTTAGCAAGGAAGTCACTGTGGTTAGAACAGAGGTAACAACAGGAGAGTAGAAGTAGGTAAATGTTAGAGCTTTACCGATTATGGTGGAAGGACTATGGTTTCTTTGTACAATTTTATGCAGAGGAGTGGCATGACTATGATTTTTCATAATATTAATTCTATAACAACCTCTTTGCTGCTTAAAAGCTTTCAAAAGCTTCCCATTGATTTGGGGATTAAGACCAAATTAGTTATCATGATATACAAGACCCTTGTATGGTCTTGCTCCCCCTGTGTCATCAGCCTCATATTGTATTATGTCTTCAAGTCTTTGCACTTATCAGTCTTTATCTTGTAATAGGGCCTTTGAACATGCTATTTCCTCTGCCTGGAATGCTTTTCCCTTACCTTTTGGTCTCATTAATGCCTATTCATCCTTCAGAATTCATTTTCTTGTTTGTTTTCACTAAGTAAAAATCCTCCTATTATAGATATTCATAGCATCATATCCATCTCTATCATAGCATTTATCATAAGTGCAATTTTTTATTTGTATAATTATTTCAATTATGTAATTTTGCCATACAAAATTAGAAACTCCATTAGCATTATATCTGTAACATTGTTGGGGAGGTAAATTTTCACATACCTCTCTTGGTTTTCCTTGGCTAGTATAATAATTAAATTGACACAAGACAGATTAACAGGAAAAAAAATAATTTCAGACATATGGAGGTCTCACAGATATGGGGCCTAAGGAAATGTCTAAAGCAAGCAGCATTTATACTTTTTAGACAAAGAAACAAATTTGTGAGGAATTGAAAGGACAAAGAAACTTAGCATTGAGGAGTTTAATTAGTGAGGAATCTAAGCAGAGTTTGGGCTTGGGATAGTAAATTAGTGAAAAAGTAAAAATGTTTGTTTATACAGGCTTGCTGGCCCTGAATTCCCTATCTCTGGTAATAAGGATATTGCTCTACCTCTCAGTGCAAGGAGAATATCTTTCATGTGGGACATACATTTTCTGCTTTCAGAAGGAGATTTAGCATGCTTTTCTTACACCACCTGTTTGTTTGTTAAGTAACTTTAATTCAAAATAATCAATATGCCAAAGTGGCATATTTTGAGGTCGAAAATTTTGCTCCCCTATAGCATCCAGGGCACTTGGTAACTTCACAGAAAGTACAAAATCAGTATTTGTCAAATGAATGAATAAATGTGTTTCCCTGAGGTCTAACTTGTGTATTTTATATGGTGATGAGGGGAGGGGGCTTAAAATTCTATTATCTGCTAAGTGTTTGAGACATCCAAGAGATGTATCATATATATTTAATTCTGTACCTAATAACACTCTATTGATTCACTAGATAGAGAGGTTCTCATTGGGCATTGTATTTTTCACAAATCTATTGGCCCACTGGATACTATTACTACTATGCTGGTATGGTAGTGTCAACTTATACTATTAGTCCTGTTACATCAGGCACCATAGTTTCTTTAGCATTGATGGGCACAGTGGGTCTCACTGCTGCTTTACTGAGTAGAAATTGCCCTGTTGATAGGTGTCATTGCTTGGAGAGATAACCTTATGTTATTAGAGTGGCCTATGATAAAGTTTAGAATGCATATATGTGATGTTATCCTTGGTCAGAGGAGCCCCAGATAGTGTTGCTGAGCTCCTTATGTTTGAGTTTAGTGAAAATACTATTTTATTTTATTTTATTTTATTTTCACTAGGACAAACACATGCACACAAGAGACCACATTGCTCTCAAACATTATGCCCCTCTAATGACATAAGGTGTGCTTAGTTAATCAAGCTCTTCATTCCTGGATCCACTTACCTTAGGATGTTTCTCCCCAAGCATTCCCTAAAAATAGGTTTCTGTTGGGACATCCTATCCTACCCTGCAGTGGACACAAGCAATGGACACTACCTGATTTCTCACACAGGGGTTCCCCAGGCACTATGCAGACAAACTTTCTTCAGACCAGCCATACCAGTTTGCAAAACATGTCCTCATATGTCTAAGCCCCATGCATAGATACCATGATATAAGCTGAACTTCTTCTACATACAACTACCAACAGCAGGGTGGAGTATAAGGAATATATGTGGGCTGTGGAATATAACAGATAGACCTAGGTTTATCTCACAGTTCCACACATTACTGGCTGGATGGCCTTGTATGTTATTAACTTCTCTGAGTTTCAGTTGTTTCCTTGTTCATGAAGGGGTATGAGAACAACTTCCTTGCAGGGTTCTTATGATAAATAAATCAGATACATGCAAATAAAGTTTTACCACAGGGACTGATAGAATAGGGATAGCTAGCCAAACAATTTCTGAATTAGGAACTGTTCTAAATATATACAAGTATTATCTCATTTAAATATCTTCACAGCCATCCTGTGAAGTAGGTACACTTATCTTTATTATTTATTTAATTGATTTCAAAGAGGAAGGGAGAGGGAGAGATAGAAACATCAATGATAAGAATCATTGATAGGTTGCCTCTTACACACTCCCTACTGGATCGAGCTCATAACCCAGACATGTGCCCTGACTAAGAATTGAACCGTGACCTCCTGGTTCATAAGTCAACACTCAACCACTGAGCCACACCAGCGGGGCTATTATCTTTATTTTCTATATGTAGAAACTAGCCCAAACTGGTTTGGCTCAGTGGATAGAGCGTCGGCCTGCGGACTGAAGGGTCCCAGGTTCGATTCTGGTCAGGGGCATGTACCTTGGTTGCGGGCACATCCCCAGTAGGGGGTGTGCAGGAGGCAGCTGATCGATGTTTCTCTCTCATCGATGTTTCTAACTCTCTATCCCTCTCCCTTCCTCTCTGTAAAAAATCAATAAAATATATTTAAAAAATAAAAAAAATAGATGTAGAAACTAAAGTACAGAGAGATTACCTAGTTTGTCCAAGTTCACACAGCTAGAAGTGGCAGAGTTGAGGAGGAGAGGCTGTTATAAATGAACTCCAAAATCCAACCCCCCTCCAAATTCCAGGATTCTATATATTGAATTAGTACAAGGTCATTGTATTACATAAATAGATATGTTCATTCACTACCCCACTCCCAGAAGCAGTCCTTCTATAAAGCAATATTAGCCTAACACTAATGAGGAGATAAAAGCGTAAGTAGCAGCCTGACTTACTTTTATCTGAGAATAATTGAATATAACTGGCAGCCAAAACTCTGAGCAGAGTCTCTCTTTAGGATTACTGATTTTAAAAGGGTTTAATTGCAGCCCATCCTATCCTAGCGATTTTCCCTAATGCTTATATCTTCAAGGAGGAGCAGGGCATTGAAAAGAAAATTCAAATTGGTGTTCTGCATTATGTATAACCTATTGTGGCTTGCAAATGCCTGTTTTGAACAGATAATTTGCTTAGAAGTTCAACTAGGGTTTTTTTGGAGGATAATTATTAATATGGATAATAAAATAAATACTAAGAAATAGAGAATTGATGTAAAGCTAATCACATTGCAAATAATGAAAAACTATACTCCTATCAAAAAAGCTGAAATCACACACAGACATACACATCCTAACTGCATATAACTATCCAAAACAAAGCAGGAAAATTTCAGAAAATATACAGGAAAACCCCCCCAATAATTTTGAGGAGTTACCTCAGTGGTTTCCAAACTTTGCTGCATATTAGAATCTACCTGGGTAGATTTTAAACTTCGTAATACTCAGGTTGCACCTCATACCAGTTTTATCTGAATATCTGCCAGAATGGCTACCATCAACAAATCAACAAACAACAAGTGTTATAGAGGACTAGAAGCCCTTCCTTCACCTGGCTTCCTTCACCATCGGGCTCGCGAGTCCCCACCCCCTGCTCCTCCCGCCGGTGCGATTGGCCACCCTGAGTCCTGCCGCCCGCGCCTTCTGCCGGCCCCATCGGTCCCCCCTCAGCGGCGGCCGATTGGGCTGGCGGGAGGCGCGGGGGGCGGGGACTCACAAGTCCCCATCCCCCGCTTCTCCCGCTGGCCCAATCAGCCACCCCAGGTCCTGTGCCCCGCACCTCCCACCAGCCCAATCGTGGGCGTAGCGAAGTGATGGTTAATTTGCATATTACCCTTTTATTATGTAGGATGTGGAGGAAAAGGAACCCTCATGCACTGCTGGTGGGAATGCAGACTGGTGCAGCCACTGTGGAAAATGGTATGGAGTTTACTAAAATATTAAAAATGGAACTGCCATTTGTCCCAGTGATCCCGCTTCTGGGAATATATACCCTAGAATCCCAAAACACCAACCAGAAAGAATATATGTAACCCTATGTTAATAGCATTATTTACAATAGCTAAGATTTGGAAACAGCGCAAGTGCCCATCAGTAGTGGATGTTGATTTGAATGAGTGCCTTAAATGAAACCACAAAGTCAATTATCTCCTTTGCCTGTTCTTCTTGTTAAAGTCAGTGGTTCTCAAACTTGTACATACCTGGAACACTTCTGAAACATTGGTGGGCCACACTTGGGAGTTTGATTAAGTAGCGTCGGGATGGGAGAGCATATTTTTCTAAAATTGTTCTAACAGCAGACAGCACTTTTAAGACCCAGCAGGCTCCCTGTGTAACAATGAGATTCATACTCCTAATGCAAAAACCTGGAAATGAATGTGTGCGTCTTGATGTTAAATCAAACATCTATTTTGTATGAAATATATGGGGCCTGATAATTTGAATTTCTCACTATTTCCCATGGGATGCCTATGGTACTTGACTAGGGAACATAGTACATTAGAGTGATATTTTTCTTGATACTTTAGGCTAAAATAAAAATGCTTGAGTTTGCTTCCCAAATGTTGAAAGGGTAGCATTCCTAGCAGGTACATTTTAACTTGTTAACAGTTTAAATGTACTTCATGATTAAATATAAAATGAAGACTCTATTAACACCCAGTTCTTAATCACCTGACTATGACTAAGATTCTTTTAATTTAATGGTCAATACAAAAATCCTCAAACAAGCAAATAGTTATTGAAGACTGTCTTACTGAAACACTTAGCCACGCACATGGTCAGGTTAAAAGTGCACGGTTTACTAGTTAGTATAAGAGACCATTTCTACTACACAATGATGAAGGCGCAAGTCATGCAAGCTGGGTTGAAAATTACTAAAGTTGTTTTCTCAAGAAGGTTTTCTAAGGCCACTCTGGCCTTCATTAAATATTCTGATACTTTACAGCTATAATCTTTTAACTGTGACAAAAGTACTTTACCAGAACCAAACTAGGGAAGTTCAAGGCCACAGTAAATTCTAAACTTGGCAGAAAGAAAGAATATATATATTTTTCTCTTTTTTCAGTGTGAATTTTTACCATATATACCTTTATCTGTCTGGGTGTTACATTGGCAAGTGATATATAAAGTTGGGATTTCAGTTGCCTTTCTCTCTCTCTCTCTCTCTCTCTCTCTCTCTCTCTCTCTCTCTCTCTTACTAAACAGCTAACCTCTGGCATTATTTGTTGTGTAATACCTTCCCTTTTCCTTGATGTGTGGTTAGTTTTGTTTAGCTTAAAAAAACTTTAGTGTCATTGATCTTTTTTGTTATTTTCATATTCTGTGTTTCATTTCTTTTTCTCAGATCTTTATTATTTTTCCCTTCTATTAAATTTGGGCTTAGTTTGTTCTCCTTTTTCTAGCTCCTTCAAGTATAATGTAAGGTTGTTTCAGATCTTTCTATTTTATTAACATAGGCATTTATTGTTATAAGCTTTCCTCTTAAAATTGCTTCTGCTTGCATACTATAAGTTATGGTATGTTGTATTTTCATTTTTATTTCTCTCAAGGTATTATTTCATTGTCTTTTGATTTATTCTTTGATTCATTATATGTTCAGCAATGCATTGTTTAATTTCCATATATATGTGAATTTTCCAATTTTATTCCTGTTATTGATGTCCAGGTTTATATTTTTATGGTCATAAAAGATACTTGATATAATTTCAATTTTTTTTGAAGTTGTTAAGACTTGTTTTGTCTGTTTGGAATAACTATCACAATTAATGGTGTGTGTGTTTTTTAATACGTGCTTAAGTCTCGACTGTGTACATATAGCCTTCACATCCTCTTTTTATTTGACTCCTCACTGTTGTCTACGAGGTTTCTGTCCTCAGGGAAGGGCCGTGATACAAGATGCAGTGTTGTAGACTTACCTTTTTTATCTTTGAATAATGAGCTCTAGAGGGCAGGAAGCAAAAATATTTTTCCAGGAGTTACTAAGAGATTGTCATTTTCCTTGACCAAATAAAATATTTCCAACGGAAAAGTCCATATGACTTGGTCCAAGGATTGTCTTTTAGACCTTATGAGCTTAGTTAAAATTTTCACTTTTTGGTTGCTACTCCAAGGTTTGCAAAGACTAGTCCCCCATTCACCCCATTACTCCTTGAAACACCTTCCCCATATCCCTGAAGGTCCCCAATGCCTACAACCTGGGTAATAGTAACACAGAGAGCACTTAGAGCTCTCTCTTTGCACATGCCCCATATCAACCTGTTGTAGGTCTGGCAGCAGTGAGAACCTTTTTATGAGGCAGAACATTTCTTGGGTATTACCATACTTTTCTATATAACTTGTTTATTAGTGTTTCAACTCTTGCTCCAATGTCACTGTGACACTCTTCAGTTGCCCAGAAATTTACTGCCTGTCATGCATATTCTATTGTTGAAGCATGGAAGAAAGTTTTGAAATTCAGTGTTCTAAAGATACCAAAAGCTGTTCTTTCAGTCAGGCAGATAGCAAGCACACCACCACAAAGGAAGTCTGGGGCCACTGGAGATCTGTCTTACCCCCTGGCTGGAGATTTAAAGTGGAGAACTCCATGTAGCCAAGCTTATAGTACCTTCCTCTGCTTCACAAGGTTTTAGCCTGAAGCAGGACTACAATCCCAAAGCCACAGAATGGTTAATTTTCTGCTAACTGGAAGCCTTAAGTGATTAAATCAGCCTCTCCTGTACTCTTTCCTAAAGGCACACACCTCTAAAATTACTAGGCTGAATAGTCTCTACCTCCCCAGTGAACCACTCACCCCAAGCCAAGGGGAAGAGGGAAGGCCAAAAGTGGGGAGGGTGGGATAGAAAAAGTCAGGATTAGAGGGATGGTCAACTGTGAGGGGAGAGGGGGAAAGTAGCCCAGGAAATTTTTACTCCGCCCTTCCCTTCTTGCTATACAGTCTTTTTATTTGTAGCAAAGCCTCCATAAGAACTTCCAGGCAAAGGAGTAAAGATGTAGGCACCTTTTATCACTAGAGTCAGTTGGTTAATAGTCTGGCTCTCCAAGACACAAACCACCTTAGATTTTAATGTAGGTTCACCGGAAGTTAAATTTTTCTGTAATTCTTTCCCCTTTATTCCATTCCCCAAACAAACCAAACACTGTTTCCTTTGGGTGCATGGACAGCACTTAGCTCATTTTCTTAGGAGACTCAGAAGTGTCTTCTCAGTATAACTTTTCACTGTGCCTGCCTCTGTCATCTCTGGGCTACTTTGCTTAAACATAAATGCAGGGATAGACATAAGTGTGTCTTTAAGTTCTGAGTGGAATACTGAAAAAAACCAATGGCTGCTTGGTTTTGCTGATGTTGCTATAATGTAATACTATACAACCACATGCTGAATTTTGCATTTTCTCCATAAAATATCAATTGTTCTTAATACTGTATCTTTACTTCTTTAATAATAATATGTTTGATTGATTGGATTTATTTCCTTTTTATTCCTATAGTGAAAAGTTCATTTAGGTAGATGCATTTTACCCAGGTAATTCTGGTAGTATAGTATTATACCTCACTTCTCTCTCTCTTTTTTTTTAGTGTGGATCTTTATTAGGTTATTTTTACTCTGAGAACTCTTCATTAATATTTTTTCCCACAGTTAACAACTCTTTTTAAATGAAGAGGTTTGTTTTTAAATGAAGAAGTTATTTTTTAATGCCCAGAGACATTCTTATAAGTATTCAGCTTCTTTGTAGCATCTCTGATCTTTGCTACATGAAAACAAATACAACAGTACCTATTCTATAGTCTGTCTCAGTCTGTGTGTCACATGGGGAGGAAAATCAAGTAGGATATTGACAACTCAAACCTGAAAGTTATCAGAGAAGCAAAATGGTCTTCAGAGGTTGTGTGGACATAACAGGCCTCTACACAGGTGTACCTTGCCAAACTGATGGCCTCTGGGTGGGTATTTGTATGGGAGAGAGTGGTATTGAAGAGAAGTTTTGTGTATAAACCCCTGGAGAGCAAACAAAGAAACCAGTGGGAGGTGAGAACAGTTAGGCATGAGTAGATGGGGCTAGATTGTTGGTGGTTGTACTCCAGCCTGGACCAGGGTCTAGATACAAGTCTTATAGCAATATGGGCTATTAAAACAAGCCATTTTAAGAAACAAGGGTCCTCACTATGTTGAGGTAACAAAGTAAAACTGGAAGTGAAGAAGGGAAAGAGGTGATAGACCTGATATTTAATTATGCCTGTTCATAACATTTGTAACACTTGCAAGGTTCAGAAACGTTCCGTTGGGGATCTACATATCATCTGTCTAAATATTTGAAACTAGAAGCCCAGTGCACGAAATTCGTGCACGGCTGGGGGTTGTCCCTCAGCCCAGCCTGTACCCTCTCCAATCTGGGACATCCCTCTCACAATCCAGGACTGCTGGCTCCCAACTGCTTGCCTGCCTGCCTTCCTGATTGCCCCTAACCGCTTCTGCCCGCCAGCCTGATCACCCCCTAACCACTCCGCTGCCAGCCTGGTTGATGCTTAACTGCTCCCCTGCCAACCTGTTTGTCCCCAACTTCCCTCCTCTGCCAGCCTGGTCACCCCTAACTGCCCTCTCCTGCAGGGTTGATCACCTCCAACTGCCCTCCCTTGTAAGCCTGGTCCCTCTCAACTGCCCTCCCTTGCAGGCCGGGTGCCTCCCAACTGCCCTCTCCTGCTGGCCATCTTGTAGTGGCCATCTTGTGTCCACATGGGGGCAGGATCTTTGACCACATGGGGGCAGCTATATTGTGTGTTGCAGTGATGATCAATCTGCATATTACTCTTTTATTAGATAGGATAGAGGCCTGGTGCAGGAGTGGGGGCCAGCTGGTTTGCCCTGAAGGGTGTCCTGGATCAGGGTGGGGTTCCCTTGGGGCTTGGGGCGGCCTGAGCAAGGGGCCTGTGGTGGTTTGCAGGCCGGCCATGCGCCCTGGCAACCCAAGCAGAGGCCCTGGTATCTGGAATTTATTTTCCTTCTACAATTGAAACTTTGTAGCCTGGAGCGGAGCCAAGCCTACTGCTCCCTCGGGGGCGGCAGCCATTTCTGTGGCAGTTAATTCATCTTCTACAATTGAAACTTTGTAGCCTTAAGCGGGTGATCCCGGCCAGGGTGTGCGGAAAGCTTTGCTTCCCCTGTTGCCGGGGACAACCCTGGCTTGCTCTCTCAAGCTCCATTCTGCCACCATTTGTTTGAATTTGTTTACCTTCTATAATTGAAACTTTGTAGCTTGAATGGAGGCTTAGGCCTGCAACTGCTATGGAAAGCTTGGCTTGCTCTGTTACCTGGGAAACCTTGCTCTCTGTGGCTGTAGCCATCTTGGATGGGGTTAATTTGCATACTCGCCCTGATTGGCTGGTGGGCGTGGCTTGGTTGGTGGGCGTGGTTTATGTAGCAGAGTAATGGTTAATTTGCATATTACCATTTTATTAGAGAGGATGTTTAAATAACTGAATACAGCATTTTTATTTAAAGGTTTATCTCCTTCCATGACAAATGTACCTTCATAATCACCTGAAAAGCCAGGCTGGAATTTAGAATTCTGACTCCTGTAAGTCCTGCTCCAGTGGTGAGGGAAGAGCTGCTCCCTACCCCATCACCTAGACCAGGCACTATTCCCTGTTCTGGACACCCCCTGTCCTACCCCTTAGGGAGCACAGATTCCAACAGTGCAGTAGTATTCCAAAGGACAGCCCCAAGAGGAACATGCAGACCCTCGTAGCAGGTTTGAGACTGCACAGGGGTACAATGTACCTGGTTCATGGGCTAACAGAGGCATACCCCTTGTCCCATGGTCTGGACTCCTGACACTGTAGAGAGGGGCATGGTTGGAAGAGAACAAAAGTATGAAGCTCAAGATAGAAGTCCCTGTTGCCTGGGTCTAAGAGCAAGACTATAGTATCAACTGATAAAATGTAAAAATGAACAAATGGCTACAAACGTAAACTATGGTATTATAATGCAATAATGCACATAATCCTTTCTGTTAAAGAGTAGGGATTAAGAACCATAGAGGAATCTACTTGACCTAAGTGAATAGAATTACAGAGTTTTAGAATATATAGAGTTCTAGACAAAGCTGTGTCATTAGGGACAGAAAATGGAGAATATGAAATTCCAAATTACAAATTTTAACTCTTATTTAGAAACCACGTGGAAACATTGAATATTTTAAAAGCAGGATGCAGTGTACTCAAATTAGTGCTTTAATGGATGAATTCAGGGCAGAGACCAGTTAGAGCAGTGGTTCTCAACCTTTCTAATGCTGCGACCCTTTAATACAGTTCCTCATGTTGTGGTGACCCCCAACCATAAAATTATTTTTGTTGCTACTTCACAACTGTAATTTTGCTACTGTTATGAATCATAATGTAAATATCTGTGTTTTCCTATGGTCTTAGGCTATACAGCAGTGGTTCTCAACCTGTGGGTTGCGACAGGGTCACCTAAGACCATCAGAAAACACAGATATATTTTTTTAATTTTTTAAATTTATTTTTTTAATTAAGGTATTATATGTGTACATATCTTACCATTGTCCCCCCCACCCCACACCCATACTTACCCTCAACCCCCCAGAGTTTTACATCCATTGGTTATGCTTATATGCATGCATACAAGTCCTTTGATTGATCTCTTATCTCCCCCACCTCTCCCTAACCTTCCCCCTGTAGTTTGACAGTCTGTTTGATGCTTTACTGTCTCTGTATCTATCTTTTTGTTCATCAGCTTATAATGTTCTTTACTATCCATAAATGAGTGAGGTCATGTGATATTTTTCTTTCATTGACTGGCTTATTTCACTTAGCATAATGTTCTCCAATTCCATCCAGGTTGCTGCAAATGATGATAATTCCTTCCTTTTTATGGCAGCATAGTATTCCATTGTGCAGTTGTACCACAGTTTTCTGATCCAGTCATCTGCTGATGGGCACCTAGGCTGTTTCCAAATCTTAGCTATGGTGAATTGTGCTGCTATGAACATAGGGGTGCATATATCCTTTCTTATTGGTGTTTTTAATTTCTTAGGATATATTCCTAGAAGTGGGATTACTGGGTCAAATGGGAGTTCCATTTTCAGTTTTTTGAGGAAACTCCATACTGTTCTCCACAGTGGCTGCAAGGGTCTGCATTCCCACCAGCAGTGCACGAGGGTTCCTTTTTCTCCGCATCCTCGCCAACACTTGTTGTTTGTTGATTTGTTGATGATAGCCATTCTGACAGGTGTGAGATGGTACCGAATTGTCGTTTTGATTTGCATCTCTCGGATAATTAGTGACTTTGAGCTTGTTTTCATGTGTCTCTTGGCCTTCCTTCTGTCTTCTTTTGAAAATATTTTATTTAGGTCCGTTGCCCATTTTTTTATTGGATCATTTATCGTCCTTTTATTAAGTTGCATAAGCTGCCTGTAGATGTTGGAGATTAAGCCTTTATCAGTGATAGCATTTGCAAATATGTTCTCCTATAGAGTGGGCTTTCTTGTTGTTTTGTTGATGGTTTCTTTTGCTGTGCAAAAGCTTTTTATTTTGATGTAGTCCCATTTGTTAATTTTCTCTTTAGCTTCCATTGCCGTAGGAGCAGTGTCAGTGAAGAAGTTCTTTTGGCACATGTCTGAGATTTTTTTGCCTGTGGATTCCTCTAGTATTTTTATGGTTTCCCGTCTTATGTTTAAGTCCTGTATCCATTTTGAGTTTATTTTTGTGTATGGTGTAAGTTGGTGATCTAGTTTCATTTTTTTGCATGTATCTGTCCAATTTTCCCAACACCATTTATTGAAGAGACTGTCTTGACTCCATTGTATGTTCGTGCCTCCTTTGTCAAATATTAATTGAGCATAGTGGTTTGGGTCGATCTCTGGATTCTCTATTCTGTTCCATTGATCTATATGTCTGTTCTTGTGCCAGTACCAGGCTGTTTTGAAAACAGTGGCTTTGTAATACAGCTTGAGGTCTGGTATTGAGATCCCTCCTACTTTATTCTTCTTTCTCAGGATTGCTGTGGCTATTCGGGGTCTTTTTTTATTCCAGATGAATTTTTGGAGAGTTCTTTCTAGGTCTGTGAAATATGCTGTTGGTATTTTGATGGGGAGTGCATTGAATCTGTAGATTGCTATGGGTAGTATGGACATTTTAATGATGTTGATTCTACCAATCCATGAACATGGTATATTCTTCCATCTGTTTACGTCTTCCTCTATCTCTTTTTTCAGTGTCCTGTAGTTTTCCGCGTATAGGTCTTTTACCTCCTTAGTTAAGTTTATTCCTAGGTATCTTAGTTTTTTTGGTGCGATGGTAAATGGGATTGCTTTTTTAGTCTCTCTTTCTGTAAGTTCACTATTGGTGTATAGAAATGCCATAGATTTCTTGGCGTTAATTTTGTATCCTGCTACATTGCCTAATTCATTTATTAAGTCTATCAGTTTTTTGATGGAATCTTTTGGGTTTTTTATGTACAATATCATGTCATCTGCAAATAAGGACAGCTTCACTTCTTCAGAAAACACAGATATTTACATTACGATTCATAACAGTAGCAAAATTACAGTTATGAAGTAGCAACGAAAATAATTTTATGGTTTGGGGGTCACTACAACATGAGGAACTGTAATAAAGGGTCGCGGCATTAGAAAGGTTGAGAACCACTGAGTTAGAGGAATCTTTGAAATTCTAGGTCAGACTCTATTACCTGAACTAGACTAGGGACGATTGGGATAGAGAGAAAGGAGGTGGACAATATTGGGCGTAAACTATATTGCCATACCATTCTGAATAAAATTTCATAGCCAGCCCAGCCAATGTGGCTCGGTGGTAGAGAAGTTGACCCATGCAACAAGAGGTCACTGGTTTGATTCCCAGTCAAGGTGCATGCCTAGGTTGTGGGTTCAATCCCCGGTGGGGGTTGTGCAGGAAGCAGCCGATCTATGTTGATGTTTCTATCTCATTGACGTTTCTATATCTCTCACCCTCGCCCTTCTCTCTCTAAAATCAATAAAAAACATATTTTTTAAAAACTCATGGCCAACAAAAGACACATCTTATAAAGGAATGCTATCCTAAATATACAAAGTACTCCTAAAACTTAACAATAAGAAGACAAACCCGATTCACAATTAACCGAAGACCTTAACAGATACCTCCCTAAAGAAAATATACAGAAGATAAATTAGCATCCTATATAATAAAAGGTTAATATGCAAATTGTCCCCTCCACCTGGAGTCCAACAAGGGGGCGGGACCAGCTGGCCAACAGCCCACAGCCGCTCCCCCTGGCCAGCCCCCCCCCCAATCGCCCCCCTCCCCAATTGGGGGTAGGGCTAGCCAGCCAACTACCTGCGGCCCCTCCCCCTGGTTGGCCCTGCCCCTTATAGGCACCCCCACCCCAGTTGGGGCAGGGCCGGCCCGCCAACTGCCCGAAGCCCCTTCCCCCACCTGGCCTGATTGGCCCCAATTGGGGAGGGCCAGCCAGACTACACCTGTGCACGAATTCATGCACCGGGCCTCTAGTATGAAAATAATGCTCAACATCACATGTCATCAGGGAAATACAAATGAAAATACAATGAGATACCACTATAGAAAAAATAAAAACTAACAAATTAGAATCCATTTTAAGGTGCTCAAATCATACTAGTTGGCCTGCACTTTCAGTTCAAATAATGGTAAAAAGGAGCCCTTTGCCTTCTTTGTAACCTTGTGGTTCTAGTCATAAGGAATACTACGTGAAATTCATTTTAAAATGTCAACACTGCTAACCAAAAAAATAGTTGTGGGAGTGTTAAGTTTACTTCACTTTAATAGGCATTAAGTACCTACTAAGGAAAACTCATTGTCTAGAGATGTGGGAAAGAAAGATAAATAAAACCCTTTAAGGGACCAACCATTCAGAGATTCACTCCAGGGGTTGTTGTTAGTGGATTAGGGGGAATATATATAGTGTATTATATGTTAGACTAGAGGCCCAGTACACAAAATTCATGCATGGGGTGGGGGGTGTCCCTCAGCCCAGCCTGCACCCTCTCCAATCTGGAACCCCTTGAGGGATGTCTGACTGCCCTCTCACAATCCAGGACTGCTGGCTCCCAACCACTCGCCTGCATGCTTGCCTGATTGCCCCTAACCACTTCGGCCTGCCAGCCTGATCACCCCTAACCACTCCCCTGCCAGTCTGATCGACGCCTAACTGCTCCCCTGCTGGCCTGGTCACCCCTAACTGCCCTCCCTTGACAGCCTGGTCTTCCCTGACTGCCCTCCCCTGCCAGCCTGGTCCCCCCCAACTGCGCTCCCCTGCAGGCCTGGTCGCCCCTAACTGTCCTCCCCTGCAGGCCTGGTTGCTCCCAACTGCCCTCCCCTGCTGGCTCGGTCACCCCTACCTTCCCTCCCTTGCCAGCCTGGTCACCCCAACTGCACTCCCCTTCAGGCCTTGTCCCTCCTAACTGCCCTCCTCTGCAGGCCTGGTCCCCCTGCAACTGCCATCCCCTGCAGGCCTGGTTGCCCCCAACTGCCCTCCCCTACAGACCTGGTTGCCCCCAACTGTCCTCCCCTGCATGCCTAGTACCCACAAATGCCTTCCCCTGCAGACCTTGTCCCTCCCAACTGCCCTCCCCTGCAGGCCTGGTTGCCCCCAACTGTCCTCCCCTGCATGCCTAGTACCCACAAATGCCTTCCCCTGCAGACCTTGTCCCTCCCAACTGCCCTCCCCTGCAGGCTTGGTTGCCCCCAACTGTCCTCCCCTACTGGCCTGGTCACCCCTAACTTCCCTTCCTTGCCAGCCTGGTCACCCCAACTGCCCTCCCCTGCAGGCCTAGTCCCCCCAAATGCCTTCCCCTGCAGGCCTTGTCCCTCCCAACTGCCCTCCCCTGCAGGCCTGGTCCCCCCCAACTGTCCTCCCCTGCAATCCTGGTCCCCCTCAACTGTCCTCCCCTGCAGGCCTGGTTGCCCCCAACTGCCCCCTTCTGTCAGCCTGGTCACCCCTAACTGCCCTCCCCTGCTGGCCATCTTGTGGTGGCCATCTTGTGTCCACATGGGGGTGGCCATCTTTGACCACATGGGGGTGGCCATCTTGTATGTTGGAGTGATGGTCAATTTGCATATTACTCTTTTATTAGATAGGATTATTATATATGTAATCTATATGTTAGGACATGAGATGTGCTATCAGAGAATACTGTATGAATAAAGGTATCAGTGCTACCAAGAAGGCACCTAGGAAACCTTAACTAAATGCAGAAATGAGGCTATCTAGTCTCAAACCCCCAGTCCCTACCCCTTCTCTGATCCTCTACTCAGGTCAACAATGACTTTATCTTATTTTTCCTTAAACAGATTCTAGAGATTGAGTCCAATATCTCCGTTTCTTCTTTTTATTTTCCTCATTATTTATGATGAGATATTTAAGATCTACACAAAAATTATAGAGAATCTTAATATATAAAAACCCAGGGTCCGTAACGTCCAAAATGATGGAAGGCTCGACTGACCAGAAGTCTGCCGCTGCTGTGGGCGTGGCGACCCAGCACTGACTGCCAAGGGGGCTGTGGATCAGGCCCGGAGAGAGGCCTGGAGAGAGAAGCAAGGTCTGATCTGTAGCCTCCATGGCAGCTGTTGATCAGCCCTTGACTCTCTCTTTCTCTTTGGGCCTGGCCAGCAGCCACACCTCTCTTTCTCTCTGGGCCTCCGTGGGGGCTGCTGATCAGCCCTGCCTCTCTGATCAGGCCCGGAGATAGGCCCGGAGACACTGACTGGCATAGAAACCAACCAATCTGAACCAAATCTGGGTGAAGTGCAAGGAGCCAATGGCTGCCTAGGAGGTGGAGCTTTTGATGCTGACTGGCATAGAAACCAACCAATCAGAACCAAATTTGGGTAAACTTGTGGAGGCTGAGGAGGGGTTTTAAGGGCAACAGCGGTTTGCTGTAAGGTGTAAGAAAGCGGTTAAATTTTTTAATGACCAGTTTGGCATATAGTGCATATGGCTGGCTATCAGTCCAGATATAGGGATTATGTATTTTTGTCTGCCAAGAACATCTCCTCTTGCTGAAAAAGGCTCCCCCCCCCCATTTAAGCAATCCTATCCTATATAATCTATCTACTAATAAAAGGGTAATATGCTAATTAGACCGTGTTGACTGACCATCTTCTGGACATCTGACTTCCTTCCAGACAAAGCCATGGTGGTGGGGGCCGAGGCAGAGGCAGTTAGGGGCGATCAGGCTGGCAGGGGAGGGAAGTTGGGGGCGAGATCAGGCTGGCAGGGGAAGGCAGTTAGGGGCGATCAGGCAGGCAGAGGCAGTTAGGGGAAATCAGGCAGGAAGGGAAGAGCAGTTGGGAGCGATATCAGGCCAGCAGGGGAGGGCAGTTGAGGGTGAGATCAGGCTGGCAGGGGAGGGCAGTTAGGGGCTATCAGGCAGGCAGAGGCAGTTAGGAGCAATTAGGCAGGCAGGGGAGAGCAGTTGGGGGCGAGATCAGGCTGGCAGGGGAGGGCAGTTGGGTGTGAGATCAGGCCGGCAGGGGAGGGCCATTGGGGGCGAGATCAGGCCTGCAGGGGAGGGCAGTTGGGGGTGAGATCAGGCTGGCAGGGGAGGGCAGTTGGGGGTGAGATCAGGCCAGCAGGGGAGGGCCATTGGGGGTGAGATCAGGCAGGCAGGGGAGGGCAGTTAGGGGCAATCAGGCAGGCAGGCAGAGGCAGTTAGGGGCGATCAGGCAGGCAGGCAGAGGAAGTTAGGGGCAATCAGGCAGGCAGGCAGAGAGGTTAGGGGCAATCAGGCAGGCAGGCAGGCAGGCAGAGGGGTTAGGGGCAATCAGGCAGGCAGGCAGAGAGGTTAGGGGCAATCAGGCAGGCAGGCAGGCAGGCAGAGAGGTTAGGGGCAATCAGGCAGGCAGGCAGGCAGGCAGAGGGGTTAGGGGCAATCAGGCAGGCAGGCAGAGGCAGTTAGGGGTGATCAGGCAGGCAGGCAGGTGAGCGGTTCGGAGCCAGCAGTCCCACAGGGATTTGGCCTAAACTGTCATTTGGACATCCCCCAAGGGGTCCCCGATTGGAGAGGGTGCAGGCTGGGCTGAGGGAACTCCCCCCCCCCATGCACGAATTTTGTGCACTGGGCCACTAGTACTACTATAAACATCCATTTACCCACCACCCAGCATAAGAAATGTAACATTTCAAATACAGTTGAAGCGCACAGTGGAGTCCTCTGCAATAAAATTCCCCCTCCCTTTCTTTTCCCAAAAGGTAACCACAATCCTAAATGTGTTTATCTATCTAAGCATGAATTTCTGTATGCTACATTATTACACAGCTCCCATGAGAATGCTTTTTACTCCAGATACTTCTATCCACAATCAATATATGTTGATCAGTTTGCACGTTTTTGGACTTCATGTACGTGGTATTATGTTTGCATCCTTCTGGAACCAGCTTTCCCCCCCTTATGCATTTTTCTGCTGCCATCACCTATCTCTCAGCCCCTGTAAGTTCTGCTCTCCGCAGTCCAGCCCTTGCCATCCTATTCAGTTTACCTGCAACAGTTCCAAGTCAGTGAGTAAAGGCTGGTCCTACCTTGGGTGAGTCTCAGCCCCTTCCCCTGTGGCTTTAATAGTGCTTCTCAAACCTTTAAACTAGTCCTCAAGCCTGCACTGCATCAGAATCCCCTGCAGAGCCTGCTAAACACAGGCTGCTGGGCTACCCTTAGAGTTTCTGATTGAGTAGGTCTTGGGTGGAGCCTAAGAATTCCTGGGTGATGCTCATGGTGCTGTTTTGGGGACCAAACGACGAGAACCACTGCTCCAAATCAATGTCTGAGCCCAGGCTCAGCAGCACCATCTGGCCTCCAGGCATGCTGGGCCATCTGTGAGGTTTCCTTCAGAACTGCTCTAGAGCCCCTCTGTCTAGCAGACATATAATGCAAGTCATATGTGTAATTTTAAGTTTGATAGTAGCTGCATCAAAAAAGAAACAGGCAAAATTCACTTTAATAGTATATTTTAACTCAATATACTATCATTTAAACAGGTAATCAGTATAGAGTTTATTAGTGAGAATGGTAACACCTTTTATAGTTAAGCACATCTCAAATCAGACAGAACAGCTCTAAAGGCTTGACATCATCTCCCTCTTTCAAAAATTGTTTTCAACTTGACATTTTAATTTATTTTGGGCTGCCATAAAATAATTTAAAACAGGCTTACAAAATGTGGAAAGTGATATCTTTTGAAACAAAGAGGTAAGAGAGATATGAGTCGGGATTATTTATCTAAATAAACTCTGCCTGCATTTCAGTTTATTAGTTGAAACAAACTTATTTTTAACTAAAAATGCTGTCAAATATAGGTATAAGAAATAAAAGTTAGATATCATTGGATAGCACTTTTTGGGTGATGAACTTTGGAATGATATCACTGTTTCATGCAATTAACATGGATTTATGAAAATGAAAAACTTAAAAAGAGGGAACAATAAATTCTTTCTTCTTTATCTTCTTCCTAGTTCTCCAAACTGCAGGATGAAATGAGAGAAAATTAACACTTACAAGGCATTAACCAACTCCAATGACTTTCTAAATCTAAGAAAATAGCCCTGTGTGTACCTGCTGCATTTGTGCACTATATCTCAATAAGGAGAGAAGAACAACACGCTTCCTTCTTGTAACCTGCCTTGCAGATCATTTGGTTCTGTCCAAGAGATCTATTGCGATATTTGGTCCACACTAAAATGCCTTGATATTTGGTTCTGTCCAGAATGCCCATGCTTAGGAAACATCCTGGATTCAAAAAGCCCATAATGTTTATATGCACTTCTGATTTATAGGATTAATACATAAAAATATCATGTTTTATTGGTCCAATAATTGTATTCTGGCCTTATTGCCAATAGTAACCATTCTTGCTTCAGTAGCCTAGCTTGTAATGGCACATGGGGTTAGGTAGATGGCTCAGGGCTCCAATCTTGCAGAAAATCAGAATTTAAATATCAAGGACCTTTTGGCATAGACCAAATGTCTCTGTGGACTTTTGGACAGGACCAAATATCTGCTAATTGTAACCTGCACCTTTGGATATAGGGCACTCCTATAACCTATGGCTTCAATTGTGATCATACCACCTTGTCTCCCTCTTGCCTAACACCATAAATGCTTTTTCTTTCTCTTGAGAGGCCACACTGGTATTTAAATAAATCTCTCCACCTTAAAAGCCTGTGCTCATTCTATAAGTGACACTCCCAGACCCTCAGTTTCCATATCACCCATATAAGAGGCTATCTATATATATAAAAGCCTAAGCAACCTGCCTACTGGCTGGTAGCTATGACACGCACTGACCACCAGGGGGCAGACACTCAACGCAGGAGTGGAAACCACAGACATGGAAACATGGAACAGACTGATGAATCTCAGAGGGAAGCGGGGAGGCAGGAGGGCAGGAAGAGATTAACCAAAGATCTTATATGAATACTACAGGCCTGGTGCACAGATTCATGCACCAGTGGGGTCCCTCGGCCTGGCCTGTGGGGATCGGCCAAATCTGGCTCTCTGACATCTCCCGAAGGGTCCTGGATTGCAAGAGGGTGCAGGCCAGATCGAGGGACCCCACCAGTGCATGAATCAGTGCACCAGGCCCCTAGTTATAAAATATGCAGCTATGAAAGTGCCATAAAAGAGAGAAAAAGTTACTCATTTAAATATAGTCAAAGATAAGATAAACCTTGAGACTTAATTACCAATTCAATGATTAACAATAATCATACTATGACTAAGTTTCTTTTCTTTTGACTGTCACACAAAATACAAAAATCTACAACCAAAAGTTTAGGTATTAATCATTAAATGTGGTCCTACTTGAAATTGTTAACTTTTTGCTGTTTGTAAGTAGTCCTTATCTCCTAGTTTGTATAGGAGACCGATTTATTTTTTTAACTTTATTTTTGTTGTTGACACGATTATAGATGTCCCCATTTACCACCCCCCTTTGCCCACCTCCACCCAGTCCCTGCCCCCACATCCCTCTGGCCATTACCACATGTTTGCTGTGTCTATGGGTTATGCATATATGTTCTTTGGCTAATCCCTTCACCTTTTTTCATCTAGTCCTCCCCACCACCCTCCTCTTAGACAGCTGTCAGTCTGTTCCATGTATCCATGCCTCTGCTTCTATTTTGTTTGTCAGTTTATTTTGTTCATTAGATTCCACATATAAGTGAGATCGTATGGTATTTGTCTTTCTCTAACTGGTTTAGTTCACTTAGCAAAATAATCAGACTACATTTCTATGGCCAACCAATGAAGGCCCAACCACACAGCCCAGCAACTTTAGCTGCTGCATCTAGTAACTGTTTTCTAAACAAATATTGGCCTTAGGTACTGATATATTTACCATTCGTTAGTCTTTACAGGTAGAGGACAGAAAACCTCATGAGAACAAATGAATAGTCATGAAGTATAATTCAGTACATAATGTGTTTTATATTACTAGGTGTATGAGTAGTCTATTAACGTTCTAAGTAGATAAAATTGAATTTCAAAACTAATTTTAAACAAAATTTTTAAAATTAATTTACTGGGAGAGTTAAAAAAAAATAAAGCTGTCAGTAACAGGTAAATGCCAGGAATGGTTGTGTGATATTCAAAGCTACACACAGATACCTGGATTTTCTGGACCTGTTCTCTGAAGGATCCACAACCTTTTCAGGTCCTTCCTGTTTTTCGTTCAACTCCTCTTTGTCTTCCTTACTTTCAGCATCCTGGGCCTCTTCTTCAGTTGTTTCTTTAGTGAAGAATAAGACAGACTTTGGGATCAGACATTCACAGAAGAAAATCCAAATTCATAATGAATGGGGACACACATAAACCCTCAGGAGAAGCAGGAGGTTGGAAGTAACTAGGAAAAGACTAGCTAGGCACCTTCCTACTAGTTGCTGCAACACTCCCGTGGCCCTCACATTTCTGCTGCTTGATCATTTTCACAGTGACATTATTTCTCTTTTTCTAGTAAACCTGTGCTGTTGATGACTTCTGGCCTTTCAGAGAAAAAGGGATCAGAATAACCACGGTCTAGGGTATTCTGTATGTTCTAATCAGAACTGTCTTGGGAAAATATTTTTGCCTCAGGGACAAATTCTATGGTGAAGCTCATTAGTTCCTCAATCCCCTGAATATTTCATTTTTACAAAGTCCTCGGCATCAGTTCTTAATGTTTGGGGATCAACTTTCTAAGAATCTTGACACTTTCAGAAGCCAAGAAGCAAACACCAGGTATGCCATTTGCTTGTTCTTTTCCTTCAGGCTCCCCTCCCATATCCTCCCCGGCTCCCTCCTGAACACCTGCCCCTGGGACAGTCGGACATTGGTCTGTGGGTCGTGAACTGCACTAAGCTCAGATTTCTTAGCAGAGGTCGGGAGAGGGCAACGTACTTCTCCCCTCAAGGCGGGGAAGGCCATTATGGAGTTGGGCTTCTCTTCGGCCTGCAGTGTGTTGAGGGCCCCCACCCAGCCGGGAGAGCATGACCGGCCAGTGCGCCAGCTGTGCCCACCGCCTGCTCACAGGCGCCCACCCCCTCTCCCTCCAAACCCTGCCAGGGGCCTCCCTTGTCCTGGGGCCTCGAGACCCGACCCTATCCGCTCCGCCAGATCCTCACCCCGGGGGGCTTCGGCCTCCTGCGCGGGCTCCTCCTGTGCCTCCTCTGCCATCTCCCCAGCCGCAGTCTCTTCGACCATGTCCCCGGCCAGGCCTTCGGGCTCTGGGAGGGCCGGGATCCCCGGTCCAAATCTCTCAGGTCCATCTGCGGACTCATGCACCATGGCTACGACCCTCTCTCTGGAGCCATGGGGCACCATCGCTACGACCCTCTCTCTGGAGCCATGGGGCACCATCGCTACGACCCGTTCTCTGGAGCCCTCGGGCATCAAAATCACACGGATCTGGGCCATGCGTCCAGACCTCTGATGCCTGGACCGGGACATCCTGCGGATGCCACGGGGACGCATGAGGATATGGTTGTTGTAGTGCATGCGGTGCAGCAGTGCGTGCAAGAGGTTCAGAAACATGAAACGAAAGCCCACCATGGGGAACTGGTGGGCATCTAATGCCATCTCTGGGCCCGGCTCCATGTTCTCCTCCTCCTCCTCCTCGGCTGGGCCAATGTCAGAATCCTCCTCACTGGTGCTGCTCTCAGGGTCTCCCACTGCCCTGGCCTCCTCCCCCAGGCTCTCCATGGCCTCTGCTACTTCTGCGGCCACCATGGCGGCAGCTGCGTCATCCCCGTCCCCCTGGGGCCCGGAGTTGAGGATCAGGGCATCCTGATCTCCATCTTCCCCGACCCAGGCTCCCACCATGCCCACGGGACTCTCCCGGCCACCTGGGGCCTGGTTTCCATCATCACTGTCAGACATGGCAGCGGACAGTACCTCTACGGGGCAGCGATAGGGCTGTGGTGTCGCTGGCCAAGATGGTGGCCAGGGAGAGGAGTCCGTTGACAGGGGGGCTCACAGGAGGGGGCGGGGCAGTGGAGGAACTGTCTGTCAAGTGGTCAACGGCCTCTGATGGGCAGGGGTGGATGGCCGGAAACACCCACCAAGGCTTCGCCACACCTACGGGGGTGGGGCCAGAAGACTCAACAAAGGGCCGCACCTGCTCCTTAAAAGCTTCAAGCTCATTGGCAGGGAAGTGAGGATTGACATGCCGTGTGTCCAATGAATGACAAAGGCCCTTAGGTTCTAGGATGGCTCACAATCAGCTCTTTTTTCTATGAGGCCTTAGGGTCCTGAGCTAACTTTCGGGCAACACAAGTTCTGCCCTTTTAATTTTTGGATTTTCTGGAAAACTAGAGTAGTCTGGTATGGAGACACCCTGGGCCATGTAAACTGAGAGGAGTTCCCTAATTTCCACGTGGTAATGGCTCCTGTGAGTAGGGAGAGGATCATAAAAATGTTGTGTGGCTCAGACCTCAGCAGCAGGAAACTCCTTCCAAGAGTAGAGAGAGAAGAATTTGGACCATTTAATGTGGTTAAAATTATTTGAAAAGAATGGACAGAATTGAAATGTATGCACTCAAAACTGAGTGTTGAAGTGGTAAATGACAGGAGCTGGAAGGTGTATAATAAACCTGACATTCACGTCCAGCCTCCAAAGAATGAATAAAAAAAGATTTACATCTTTTAAAGGACTAGGCCATCTCCTAAGAGCTAAGCATGATAGACATTAAAAGAGCAGGTTTCCTAGGATGTTTCTGAAGCAACAGTTCAAGACTGTTGATTTTAAGGTTCACTTAAGACCTCAAGTGTAAGTAATTCTGAAAATTACACAGAAATTAACTATTTTATATTCACTCTGTAAAAAGTTTTATAACACTAAAATGTTTTTTTGAAAAACAAATATGTGTATAATTACATATAATCATATAATATTTAGATAAATGTAATATCCAAGTTAGGTATTACATTATAATACCAATAAATCCTATCAAGGTGAGGAGGAATTTTTTTCCTTTCATCAACCCAACCAAATTTCAATGTTTTTATTTTTCTTCTGGTCTCACCTCAAAAATGGAGCATGGCATTGTTATAAATCATTGGTTTAAATATGGAAGGCAATGTAGAAAATCTGTAATCCAAATCTTCACTACAAAGACAGAAAACTGAGGCAGAAACACAATCTGAGGTCTGGAGTTAGTTTTAACATTTCCTCCCTGATGTGATCTTGGGAAAGTTACTTATCATTTCTAGTCCTTCATTATTATCATCTATAAAGGTAGATTATTGATTACCTAGCTTTGAGAATTAAATAAGATAATCTATAAAAGTCCAATTCATACTGTGAAACTCTGTAAACTATTAGGCATTATTATTATATCAATAGTAATTTTTCTGTTCTTGAACTATTGGAGAGAAGTTACTGTGTAGTCTCTCAGGCCTTCAGAGAGAATCATCTAATTTGGTTTTGGAGGGACCAGTTTTTTTCAGCTATATGCAGTTACATACTTCCTCCCTGGTTAAGTTCATACTATTTCTTCAGTTAAAATTTAAGTGGGACAGCTAGATGGAATGAGATGGGGTTATATTTAGGATATTAACTATTTGTTGAAACATTTTCCTAGTTTGATTTTTGCTTTCTAATTTGGTTAATATTTCTAAGTACATACTTTTTATTTTTATGTTGCAAAATCAAATAATATTTTCATGGTTGTAACATAATTGTAAATTTTCAAATATTTTCTTATACGAGAAAAATTTTATATTTTCTTCTTTTAGGAAAAAAATATAAATATTTACATTTAACTCCTTAACCTGTTTAGAATTAATACTGACACATGTTGTAATATTTTTGTTTTTAAAAGCTCACCTGTAGCACCATTTTTGAGTAATTATTCCCCTCTGTAATGATATGTGGCCATGTACCCTTTAAAGGCAGAAGAGAAAAAAAAAAGGCAGAAGAGATACAAGAGAAAATATTCTCCCAAAATTTTAGAGCTGGCAAGGCCTTTGGATATTGACTCTAAGCCCATTCTTTTTAAAATGCAGAAATAAAGGCCTACGGCAGCTAACTGGATGCCCCCCTCCCAAGGTCATGCCACTTAATGGAGCAGCCAGAACTAGAACTAATCTCCTGATCTTTTATCTGAAGTTGAGACAGGCCTACTTCTTGTACATGCAGATTCCAGAGAAACTTGGCAGAAGAAGGTTAATTAACCATGCACAAAGTAAAGGGTCATGAGTTGAGGGTCTTTGAAAGTTCCAGACCAGCCCTCCTGATCCCCAATTAATCAGAAATATTTACTAAATACCTACATAAAATGCCTTGTGCAAGACCTTGCCAAGGATGGAGAAGCAAGTGCCATCATTTTTGGCAACACGCGTCTCACAGTCTGGTTAGGAGAAAGGACTACATGTTCAGAATAAAATAAAGGAAAAAGCAGCCTCTGACATTCAGAACTGGACTAGCACTCACAGATAAGCCATCCTATTCTATTAGACATAAACAATTCCAAAGAACACCAACATCGGTAAAGGTCACTCTGAGACCATGATAAAAGGAAACAAAACAAGGGCCACTGTCTAAAGTTATTTAAGCAGAGACAAAAACAAGGTCACAAAATATTAAACATCCCCCTCTCTTGGCTAAAATGAGTGCCTACCACTTCTTTACCAATTACAGCTTTATGCTGGTTCTAGTTTCCTCTCCCTATAGGTAAAATTTATTGAAATATTGCCCTGCCCCCACCATAAGACTGCACACAGCCACTCCACTGTGTGTTCTTAAGGTGCAGGTAAGACCTTTTTATATTATATTATATTATATTATATTATATTATATTATATTATATTATATTTTATATTATTTTTAATTCTTTATTGTTTAAAGTATTACATAAGTCTCCCCTTTCCCCCATTGATCTACCCCCAGTTTCCCACACCCCCCTACTGTCTGTGTCCATTGGTTATGCTCATATGCATGCATACAAGTCCTTTGGTTGATCTCTTACCTCCTGACCCCCCGCCTTCCCTCATAGGTTGGACAGTCTGATCAATGCTTCAATGACACTGATTCTGTTTTTGCTCATCATTTTATGTTGTTTATTATATTCCACTAACGAGTGAGTTCATGTGATATTTATCTTTCTATGACTGGCTTATTTCACTTAGCATAATGCTCTCCAGGTCCATCCATGTTGTTGCAAATTGTAAGAATTCTTTCTTTTTTACAGCAGCGTAGTATTCCACAGTTTTCTAATCCACTCATCTGCTGATGGACATTTAGGCTGTTTCCAAATCTTAGCTATTGTAAGTTGTGCTGCTATGAACATAGGGGTGAATATATCCTTTCTGACTGGTGTTTCTGTTTTCTTGTGATATATTTCTAAAAGTGGGATTACTGGGTAAAATGGGAGTCCCATTTTAAAAATTTTGAGGAACCTCCATACTGTTCTCCACAGTGGCTGCACCAGTCTGCAGTCCCACTAGCAGTGTAAGAAAGTTCCTTTTTTTTCTGGTTCCTCCCCAGCACTTGTCGATTGTTGATTTGTTGATGATAGCCATTCTGACAGGTGTGGGATGGTACCTCATTGTTCTTTTATTTTATATCTCTCAGATGATTAGTGACTTTGAGCATGTTTTCATATGTCTCTTGGCCTTCTGTATGTCCTCTTTCGAAAAGTGTCTATTTAGGTCCTTTGCCCATTTTTTTATTGGGTTGTTTATCTTCCTTTTGTTAAGTTGTATGAGTTCCCTATAAATTTTGAAGATTAAACCCTTATCAGAGATAACATTGGCAAATATGTTCTCCCATGCAGTGGGCTTTCTTGTTGTTTTGTTGATGGTTTCTTTTGCTATGCAGAAGCTTTCTATTTTGATGTAGTCCCATTTGTTTATTTTCTCATTAGTTTCCATTGCCCTAGGAGCTCCATCAGTAAAGATATTGCTATGACAAATGTCTGCTATTTTTCAGCCCATGGCTTCTTCTAAGATTTTTATGGTTTCTGTGTTACGTTTAAGTCCTTTACCCACTTTGAGTTTATTTTTGTGAATGGTGTAAATTGGTGTTCTAATTTCATTTCTTTGCATGTATCTGTCCAATTTTCCCAACACTATTTATTTAAAATTTTTATTGATTAAGGTATTACATATGTGTCCTTATCCCTCCATTGTCCCCCCCCCCCACACTCACACTCATGACCTCACCCCTCTGGTATCTGTGTCCATTGGTTAGGCTTATATGCATGCATACAAGTCCTTTGGTTGATCTCTAACCCTTACCCCCACCCTCTCCTACCTTCCCTCTGATGTTTGACAGTCTGATCAATGCTTCTCTGTCTCGGGATCTGCTTTTGTTCATTATATTCCACAAATGAGTGAGATTATTTGATATTTATCTTTCTCTGACTGGCTTATTTCATTTAGCATAAAGCTCTCCAGGTCCATCCATGCTGTTGCAAATGGTAAGAATTCCTTCTTTTTATAACAGTGTAGTATTCAATTGTGTAGATGTACCACAGTTTTTAAATTTACTCATCTGCTGATGGGCACTTAGGCTGTTTGCAAATCTTAGCTATTATAAATTGTGCTACTATGTACATAGGGGTGAATATATCCTTTCTGACTGATATTTCTAGTTTGTTGGGATATATTCCTAGAAGTGGGAAAATTGGGTCAAATGGGTATTTCATATATAGTTTTTTTAGGAAACTCCATACTGTTCTCCACAGTGGCTGCACCAGTCTGCATTCCCACCAGCAGTGCATGAGGGTTCCCCTTTCTCAGCATCCTCGCCAGCACTTGTTTTTTGTTGGTTTGTTGATGATAGCCATTCTGACAGGTGTGAGATGATACCACATTGTCGTTTTGATTTGTATCTCTCAGATAATTAGTGACTTTGAGCATGTTTTCATATGTCTCTTCGCTTTCCTTCTGTCTTCTTTCGAAAAGTATCTATTTAGATCCTTTGCCCATTTTTTGATTGGGTTGTTTATCTTCCTTTTGTTAAGTTGTATGAGTTCCTTGTAAACGTTGGAGATTAAACCCTTATCAGTGATAACATTGGCAAATATGTTCTTCCATACAGTGGGCTTTCTTTCTTTCTTTTTTTTTTTTTGATGGTTTCTTTTGCTGTACAAAAGGTTTTATTTTGATGTAGTCCCATTTGTTTATTTTCTCTTTTTCCATTGCCCTAGGAGCAGTATCAGCAAAGAAGTTCTTTTGGCATATGTCAGAGAATTTTCTGCCTGTAGATTCCTCTAGTATTTTTATGGTTTCCTGTCTAATGTTTAAGTCCTTGATCCATTTTGAGCTTATTTTTGTGTATGGTGTAAGTTGGTTGTCTAGCTTCATTTTTTTGCATGTATCTGTCCAATTTTCCCAACACCATTTTTTGAAGAGACTGTCTTGACTCCATTGTATGTTCATGCCTCCTTTGTCAAATATTAATTGAGCATAGTGATTTGGATCAATTTCTGGGTTCTCTATTCTATTCCACTGATCTATATGTCTCCTTCTTGTGCCAATACCAGGCAGTTTTGAGAACAGTGGCTTTGTAATATAGCTTGAATTCTGGTATTGAGATCCCTCCTACTTTGTTCTTCTTTCTCAGGATTGCTGTAGCTATTCGGGGTCTTTTTTTATTCCAGATGAATTTTTGGAAAGCTCGTTCTAGGTCTGTGAAGTATGCCATTGGTATTTTAATGGGAAGTGAATTGAAATTATAGATTGCTTTGGGTAGTATGGACATTTTAATGATGTTGATTCTACCAATCCATGAACATGATATGTTCTTCCATCTGTTTATGTCTTCCTCTATCTCTTTTTTCAGTGTTGTGTATTTTTCCGCATATAGATCTTTTACCTCCTTAGTTAAGTTTATTCCCAGGTATCTTAATTTTCTTGGTGTGATGGTAAATGGGATTGCTTTTTTAGTCTCTCTTTCTATAAGTTCACTATTGGTGTATAGAAATGCCATAGATTTCTTAGCATTTATTTTGTATCCTGCTACTCTGCCGATTTCATTTCTTAAGTCTAATAATTTTTTGATTGAGTCTTTAGGGTTTTCTATGTACAGTATCATGTCATCTGCAAATAAGGACAGTTTTACTTCTTCTTTTCCAGTTTGGATGCCTTTTATTTCTTCTTCTTGTCTGATTGCAATGGCTAGTATTTCCAACACTATGTTGAACAGGAGTAGTGAGAGTGGGCATCCCTGTCTTTTCCTGTTCTTAGGGGAAATGGTTCTAGTTTTTGCCTATTGAGTATGATGTTGGCTGTGGGTTTGTCATATATGGCTTTTATTATGTTGAGGTATGATCCTTCTATTCCCATCTTGCTGAGAGTTTTTATCAAGAAAGGGTGTTGGATTTTGTCAAATGCTTTTTCTGCATTAATTGATATGACTATATGGTTTTTATCTCTCAATTTGTTTTGTGATGTATCACGTTTATTGATTTGTGAATATTGTACCATCCTGGCATCCCAGGGATAAATCCTACTTGGTCATGGCGCATGATCTTTCTGATGTACTGCTGGATTCAATTTGCTAGAATATTGTTGAGGATTTTGGCATCTATGTTCATGAGGGATATTAGCCTGTAATTCTCTTTCATTGTGTTATCATTATCTGGTTTTGGTATTAGGGTGATGCTGGCTTCATAGAAGGAGCTTGGAAGTGTTCCTTCCTCTTGAATTTTTTGAAATAGTCTGAGGAGGATAGGTTTTAGCTCTTCCTTGAATGTTTTGTAAAACTCCCCTGTGAAGCCGTCTGGCCCTGGGCTTTTGTTTACTGGAAGCTTTTTGATGACTACTTAAATTTCTTCCATAGTTATCAGCCTATTGAGATTTTTAGTCTCTTCCCAAGTAAGTTTTGGAAGGTTGTATTTTTCTAGGAATGTGTCTATTTCCTCCAGGTTGTCTAGTTTGTTGGAATAGAATTGTTTCTAGTATTTTTTGACAATCCTTTGTATTTCTGTGGGGTCTGTTGTTATTTCAACTCTTTCATTTCTGATTTTGTTTAATTGGGTCCTCTCTCTTTGCTTCTTGGTGAGCCTGGCTAGAGGTTCATCAATCTTGTTTATCCTTTCAAAGAACCAGCTCTTGGTTTTGTTGATGTTGTGTATTGTTTTTTTGATCTCTATGTCATTCATTTCTTCTCTGATCTTTATTATTTCCTTTCTTCTGCTCACTGTGGGCTCTTCTTGTTGCTCCCTTTCTAATTCTTTGAGTTGTTGAGTTAGATGATCTAATACCATTTTTTTCTTGTTTTTTTGAGGTATGCCTGTAGAGCTATAAACTTCCCTCTCAGGACTGCTTTCATTGTGTCCCATAGAATTTGCAATGTTTTGTTTTTATTGTCATTAGTCTTCAGGATGTTTTTAATTTCTTCTTTGATCTCATTGATAACCCAATCATTGTTTAGTAGCATGCTACTCAGTTTCCAAGTGTTTGAATTTTTTGGAATGCTTTTAGTGTAGTTTATTTCTAATATTGTGCCATTGTGGTCTGAGAAAATGCTTGATATGATTTCAATCTTTTTGAATTTGGGGAGATTTTGTTTGTTACCCAATATGTGGTCTATTTTTGAGAATGTCCCATGTGCACTTGAGAAGAACGTATATTCCATGGCTTTGGGGTGAAATACTCTGAAGATGTCAATTAGGTCCATCTGATCTAGTGTGTCATTTAGAATTGCTGTTTCTTTGCTGATTTTTTGTCCAGAGGTTTTATCCATTGATGTCACTGGTGTATTAAAGTCCCCTACTATGATTGTATTGATGTTGATCTCTCCCTTGATATCTTCCAGGAGATTTTTTATGTATTTGGGTGCTCCTGCATTGGGTGCATATACGTTTACCAGAGTTATATCTTCTTGCTGGATTGCTCCTTTTAGTATTATGTAGTGGCCTTCTTTATCTCGTATTATGGCCTTTACTTTGAGGTCTATTTTATCTGATATAAGTATTGCAACCCCAGCTTTTTTCTCATTTCCATTTGCCTGGAAAATGTTTTTCCATCCCTTCACTCTCAGTCTGTGTGAATCTTTTGCTCTAAGGTGGGTTTCTTGTAGACAGCAAATATATGGGTCATGTTTTCTTATCCATTCAGCTACCCTATGTCTTTTGATTGGTGCATTTAATCCATTTACGTTTATTGTTATTATTGATAAGTACCTGTTTATTGACATATTTTTCCTTAGTGTTTGTGTTTCTTCTTGCCTTTCTCTTTCTTCTTTTTACAGCAGCCCCTTTAGCATTTCTTGCATTGCTGGCTTGGTAGTGATGAACTCTCTTAGCCCTTTTTTGTCTGTGAAGCTTCTGATTCTACCTTCAATTTTGAATGATAGCCTTGCTGGGTATAGTATTCTTGGATTCAGTCCCTTGTTTTGCATCACTTTGTATATTTCATTCCATTCCCTTCTGGCCTGGTGTGTTTCTGTTGATAAATCAGTTGATATTCTGATAGGAGATCCATTGTAGGTAACTTTCTGTCTCTCTCTGGCAGCCTTTAAGATTCTTGCTTTGTCGTTGGTGTTCGTCAATTTAATTAGATGTTTCTTGGTGTTGGTCTTTTGGGGTTCAACTTGTTTGGGACTCTGTGTACTTCTTGGACTTGGATAGTTTTTTTTCTTGCCAATATCAGGGAAGTTTTCTGTCATTATTTCTTCTAACAGGTTTTCTATTCCTTGCTTCTCTTCCTCTCCTTCTTTTATCCCTATTATTCGAAGGTTGTTTCGTTTTGCGTTGTCCCGAAGCTCCCTTAGGCTCTCCTCTTGCTTTTTAAGTCTTCTTTTTAGTTACTGCTGTGTTTGTGTGTTTTTTCCTACCTTGTCTTCTAATTCGCTGATGCGGTCCTCAGCCTCTTCTACTCTACTCTTTAAGCCTTCCATTGTGTTCCTTATTGCAGCTATGTCGTTCTTCATCTCCTCTTGGTTTCTTTTCATGTTGGTGACATTTTCATTCAGCTCCTTATAGTTCTCATTGAGTTGTGTGTATTTGTCATCCATCCGTTTAAACATCCTTATAACGAATACTCTGAATTCTTTCTCTGTTAAGCTGCTAGCCTCAAGTTCATTTAACTCCCTTTCTGGTGATTCATCTTTTTCTTTCCTTTGGAAATTTCCTTTTTGTCTCCCCATGTTTTCTTGTAATGTTTTAATTGTAGATCCAATTGCTTTGCTACCCGGGTTCTTTTGGTGATGGTGCTACTGGTGTAGTCTCTCAGTTCTCCTGGGCTTGATAATCTAGTGTAGTTCCCTACTTGAACTATTTGGGTTCTCTTGATGTAGGCCTGAAAGTTTGAGAGGCACAGCTGCAGTGTGTAGAGGTCAGCAGTCGTGGAGGGTAGTATCCCTATTTTTTCTGTCTTGCCCCCTAAATTGAAATTTTGCTTGCCCAGTGGGGACTCACAGTGGCTCCAAGGAACAGTCTGTCAGGGTGATGTGGCTCAGGGGGCCTGCACCCTGGAAAGGCGTGACTGTGTTGCCCAGAATTCTGTAGTTGTGGGGTGGGCAGACTCAGCTTTTGCTGCTGTACCTGTGGTGGATAGGTGCTTACTCCCAGTGGCGGGTCACAGGAGCACCCGCGGTAAGTTTGCCAGCGAGGCACACTGAAGCACTCTGAAGAGCACTGGCAGTGTAACTGCGTAATTGAGGTGCCTAGCTGCTAAAGGTTTTTCTTTTGGGCAGTTCCTCTGGCCTCAGGGAGTATTCAGATTCTATGGTGATAATCAGGGTGGAATCAGGGTGTGGCTATATTGGTTGCCTGGAGACTGGAGGGAGGGGCTATTTCTCAGAAGAAAATGGTGACCGGGGATCCCATGTGAGTCAGCCTACCAGACACGCTTCCACTTCTCCTGGACCTGTTCGCTCCCTACTCTCCCTAGATTCCACAACTCCACCCCTTCTCCTGCATTTCAGCCATGGGTAAGTGAAAGGTCCTACCAACTAGGTTCAGTGGAGAAAGACGCAGGCCCCAGCGCGAGGAGGGACCGTGTGTTTACCAGCTCCTCTCTTGCCGGCACTGCGTGGTCGGGCAGTTAGCTCTTCAGGGCTGCCTTTGAGCTCAGATTCCAAATCAGACTCCAAGGTCTAAAATATACTACCTCCCGCAGTCCCTTGGACCCTTTTTCTCACAGTCAGATACTTTTCCTGTCCTCAGGGACTCGGCTTGGCGCCGTGTAGTTTTCCCCTGACCTTCTGGGCTTAGAGATCTGGCAGATTCTATGCCCAGATCCTTATTTTACCCTTTTCCAGGAGATCTCTGCCCTTCCCAGCTGCAAACTGTCTCACCAGCCGAGTCTCCTTCGCCAATTCGTGCTGGATTCCTCTCGTTTCAGCTGCTCCCTCTATTTCCTCCTGGAGAAGGATCAGGACACATCTGCCTATTCCGCCGCCATTTTGTTCTCTCCCAGGCAAGACCTTTTAAAGATAGGTAAAAAGTCAGCTCTTCATCTTTTTGAAAGTTGGTGAAAACAGACATTTCCAGGAAATTTTAACATTTTTTTCAATATCATTGTATTTACTCTAGGAAGTCTTGTTTTCCTGTTTTAGAGCATGGTGGATTTAATGTAACTAGTTAAAAATGGAGTTTTTGTTTCAAGTAAGTGCCCTTTCCAGGTGAAAACTATGGTTTTTTATTTGAAGGTAGTAAAGGGAAGAGGACACTTTATTCTTTTAATTTAATAATTACACTCTATGATGAAGTACTTGATTTTTAGACAGCAGTGCCACTAATAAGTTTTAAGTTGTCAGAAATTATTTGTAAACATCATTCCAGTACTCTTAGTTATGGCAAAAACCATTGTTTTAAGATAATTGGCTCATATTTGGTGCAGTGTTTGATGTTCAAAACAAAATGTTACAACAATATACAAAACAAAAAAAGATTTATTGGAATACCTATAATAGAATTACCTCTGGTTTCTAATAGCATCTAATATTGAGCGAACCCTGTTTTCCCTCAAAAAAACCTTCTGCAAATAACCCAACCATAACCCAAAACCTATAATAGTTTCTGACACCTCTTACTGAGAAACCACATGGTTCTCCATGGTATATGTTCTTCCAAACTGCTGTAAGTAATAAACCTAACTTGTTCAACTACAAGCATGTTCCTGTGGTCTTTCAGTGGAGGACAATGACAATGTAAAACATTCAATCTTATACTCTCATATATTGACTCATTGAATTCTACAGCAGCGTCAGGAGGCATCACAATTGATGGGCTTTTCTTAGGAAGGCTTCTCAGAGGTGGGAGGACTAGCACTCAGAAGATGGGCAACATGTTCTGCCTGAGAAGGCCAGCAAAAGCAGGACATTGTTTCCACACCACAGCCCTTGTTAAAATGCGCTCATAACCTCATAGGATCTTTGGCTGTAAGAAAAGCCTGAGTCTTGGGGTAAGGAATGGAAGCAGATATTGCTCCTGGCCAGAGGGAAGACCTAGGAGATTTGATGGAAGTTCTGTAGTGAGGAAGGTGCCAGATAAGGCACACCTGTTCCCTACTGCATGCTATGAACTATGACCAGGACTGCCTCCACTCTTTTTTTCCCCTTTATTTATTTATTTTTATTTCTTTATTGATTACTAGAGGCCCAGTGCATGATTTAATCATGCACCTGGTGCACCAGCGGGCTGGCTGTCCGCCGGTGCACCAGGCCTTCCGAAAGCCTCCTGCGCGAATGCCGGAGTAGACAGCCGGCCAGCTCCCCCGCGATCAAAAGCCAAAGCGGGGGAGCTGGCCAGCTGTCTGCTCCGGCACAAGGCCTTTCGAAAGCTTCCACCACGCCGGAGGCTTTCGGAAGGCCTGGTGCACCGGCGGACAGCCGGCCAGCTCCCCCGCTTTGGCTTTTGATCGCGGGGGAGCTGGCCGCAGCCATGGCGCAGACGCTGAGCTCCCGGCGCCAGTGGCGCCACGAGCTCAGCGTCCTGCTGGCCCAATCAGCTACCCTGGCCACCCTGAGTCCCGCCCCCTGCACCTCCTGCTGGCCCAATCATGGGCGTAGCGGAGTGATGGTAATTTACATATTACCATTTTATTATGTAGGAAGGTATTACATATTTGTCCTCATCCCCCCATTCCCATCCCAAACCCCTCCCCACACATGCCTCCACCCCCCTGTTGTCTGTGACCACTGGTTAGGCTTATATGCATGCATACAAGTCCTTTGGTTGATCTCTCCCCTTACCCCCACCCTCCCCTACCTTCCCTCTGAGGTTTGACAGTCTGATCGATGCTTCCCTGTCTCCGGGTCTGTTTTTGTTCATCAGTTTATATTGTTCATTATTTCCCCTAGATGAATGAGATCATGTGGTACTAGAAATACACTTATAAGAACCGAAAATGAGACAAGCAATAATGGTTATGCTGGGAGGCAAATGAATCAGTCTGTAGTGAGTTTCTTTCTGGGCCAACAGTTCTTTTGAGTCCCAATTTCAATGTCAAACAGTTCTTTATGTGTACAAGTCAGCAATGATATTTCAGTTCTGGATGGTGGACAAATGGTGGTAATGCAGGTCCGACCCTCTCTGGTTTGGTCCTGTGCAACCTGCATTGATGTACAGCTGCTGACTGCTAGTATGGCAAGGTGTCGTCAGCGACTTCCATCTCTGGACTGTTTCTCTTCTGTCTTCATGGCTGGAGTAGTCCTGTCAATTCCTCTCTGTTGCAGGAAACCACATGGTCTTGGACTTGTTTTCTGAAAATATACAAACATATTCACTCTTTCTTAGCAAAAACAAATACTCCCAGGGAGAAGGTTTTTCTTTTTAAATATTAAAACAAAGTATTATTGATCTTTTTACTTCCTTCCTGTCTCTGTTTATCCCTTCTTCACCCTCACCAAACTTTCAACAAACCCTCACTATTCACTTAAAGAGGAGATAGCATGTTACCAAAACAAAACAAAACAACCCTGGCTGGTTTCGCTCAGTGGATAGAGCATCAGCCTGTGGACTGAAGGGTCCTGGGTTCAATTCTGGTCAAGGACACGTACCTCGGTTGTAGGCTCCTCCCCAGCCTTGGCCATTCTGAGAGGTGTGAGGAGATATCTCATTGTGGTTTTCAGTTGCATTTCTCTGACAATTAGTGACATTGAGCATCTTTTTATGTCTACTAGGGGCCCGGTGCACGAAATTCGTGCACTGGGGAGGGGTTCCTCAGCCTAGCCTGCCCCCTCTCACATACTGGGAACCCTCATGGGATGTCCTATGGATGGCTTAAGCCCACTCCCCATTGCGAGCGGACCAAAGCCTCAGTCTGGCTTCCCTTTGCTTGAGGCAACCGGGCTGGTCAGGGGAAGGCGCCAGCCCCATCACCTCACTGCTGCCGCCACTGCCAATCACCACAGCTGCCAAGGTATTTTCATCAACACGGACTCCAGTCCCTTCACCATGAAAAAATGACGACTTTCTTTAAGCATTTTCAAGATGTGACATTTCTTTCTTTCTTTTTCTTTTTATCCTCACCTAAGGATATGTTTCCATTGATAATTTCCCCTTCCCTCTGATCCCAAGCTCAGCCCCTTCCCAAGCCAAAAGCTTCCGCCCCAGGTTTAAGCTTGGGAAGGGGTCCCCCCCCACACCTCCAATCACAGGCTCAGCCCCTTCCCAAGCCTAAAGCCTCCACCCCAGGCTTTAGGCTTGGGATGGGGTTCCCCCCCAGCACTTCCCCAAGCCTAAAGCCTCTGCCCCAGGCTTTAGGCTGGGGAAGGAGTTTCCCCCCAGCACCTCTGATTGTAGGCTTGGCCCTTTCTTAAGCCTAAAGCCTCCCCCCCAGGCTTTAGGCTTGGGAAGGGGTTCCCCCCAGCACTTCCCCAAGCCTAAAGCATCCACCCCAGGCTTTAGGATTGGGAAGGGGTTCCCCCTAGCACCTATGATTGTAGGCTTGGCCCCTTCCTAAGCCTAAAGCCTCCACCCCAGGTTTAGGCTTGGGAAGGGGTCGTCCCCTCAACCCCCCGCTCAGAACCTCCGATCGCAGGCTCAGCCCCTTCCCAAGCCTAAAGCCTCCACCCCAGGCTTTAGGCTTGGGAAGGTGTTTCCCCCGGCACCTCTGATCATAGGCTTGGCCCCTTCCCACACCTAAAGCCTAAAGCACCAGGCCAAAGCAACCCCCAGCTCCTTGCGATCGATTGCAGGGGGTCCGCTCATGCCCAGTGATCTGTCACAGGGGTCCACTCAGGGTGCCTATGTATGCAAATTAACCACCATCTTGGTTGGGTTAATTTGCATACTCACCCTGATTGTATGGTGGGCGTGGCTTGGGTGTAGTGAAGATGCGGTCAATTTGCATGTTACTCTTTTATTAGGTAGGATTGTCCTTCTGTTTGTCCTCTTCAGAGAAGTGTCTATTCAGGTCTTCTGTCCATTTTTTAACTGGGTTGTTTGTTTTTGGTGTTGAGTGGTATGAGTTCTTTATAAGTTTTGGATATTAACCCTTATCAGATGTATCATTGACAAATATGTTCTCCCATTTAGTAGTTTGTCTCTTTTTTATGGTTTCCTTTGCTGTACAAATATTTTTATTTGATATAGCTCATTTGTGTATTTATTTATTTCCCTTGCCCAAGGAGATATATCAGAAAAAAATACCTCTAAGAGAAATGTCTGAGATTTTGCTGCCTATGTTTTCTCCTGGGATTTTTATGGTTTTGAGTCTTACATTTAAGTCTTTAATTCATTTTTAAAAATGTGTTTTTATTGATTTTTAGAGAGAGAATAAGGGAGAGGGATAGAGAGATAGAAAAATTGATGAAAGAGGAACATCATTGATCTGCTTCCTCCTACATGCCCCCTACTAGGGACCAAGCCCGTAACCTGGGCATGTGCCCTGTCTGGGAATCAAACTGTGACCTCTTGGTTCCTAGGCCGATGCTCAACCACTGAGCCACACCAGCTGGATGAGTCTTCATTTTTAGTTTAGTCTTGTATATAGTGTAAGGAGGTGATCTAGTTTCATTTTTTTTGCTAGTATCTGTCCAGTTTTTTCAGCACCATTTATTGAGTAGACTATTTTTACCCCATTGTATGTTCTTGCCTCCTTTGTCAATTATTAATTAACCATTAGAAATGGATTTATTTCTGGGCTCCTTATTCTGTTCCATTGATCTGTATGTCTGTTTTTATGCCAGTACAACATTTCTGTTTATTGCTATAGTTTGAAGTTTAGTTTGATATCAGGTAGCATGATACCCCTAACTTTGTTCCTTTTTCTCAGTGTTGATGAGGCTATTCAGTTTATTTTGTGGTTCCATACAAATTTTTGGATTATTTGTTCTAGTTCTGTGAAATACTGCCATTGGTATTTTGCCAGGGATTGCATTGAGTCTATAGGCTGCTTTGGGTAATATGGACATTTTAATGATGTTAATTCTTTCTATTCATCAACCTGGTATATGCTTTTATTTGTATCTACTCAATTTCTTTCTTTAGTGCATTATAGTTTTCTGAGTACAGGTCTTTTACATCCTTAGTTAAATTTATTCCTAGGTAGTTTATTCTATTTTATTTTATTTTATTTATTTATTTATTTTATTGTTTTCTTAGTTTCCCTGACAGATGTTTGCGAGGATGTAGATAAAAGTGAACACTCATGCCCTAACTGGTTTGGCTCAGTGCATAGAGCATCAGCCTGCGGACTGAAGGGTCCCAGGTTCGATTCTGGTCAAGGGCATGTACCTTGGTTGCAGGCTCATCCCCAGTAGGGGGTGTGCAGGATGCAGCTGATCAATGTTTCTAACTCTCTATCCCTCTCCCTTCCTCTCTGTAAAAAATCAATAAAATATATTTTGAAAAAAGTGAACACTCATGCACTGTTGTTGCGAATGTAGATTGGTGCAGCTACTATGGAAAATAGTGTGGGGATTCCTCTGCCTTATAACCCAGTTATTCCACTTCTGAGGATTTATCTGAAGAAACCCAAAACACTAATTTGAAAGAATATATGCACCCCTATATTCATTGCATCATTATTTATAGTAGCCAAGCTATGGAAGCAACCCAAGTGCCCATCACTAGGTGAGTGGATAAAAAAGCTATTGTACCTATATACAATGGAATATTACTTGGCCATAATAAAGAATGAAATCTTACCATTTGTGACAGCATGGTGGGCTGGGAGAGTATTATGCTAATTGAAATAAGTCAGTCAGAGAAAGACAAATACCATATGATCTCACTTATATATGGAATCTAGTGAACAAAATAAATGAACAAACAAAATAGAAACAGACTCACAGATACAGAGAGTGAACTGGTGCTTGCCAGAGGGGAGGGGGGGTGTTGGGGCATTGGGTGAAAGATGGGAAGCAACTAAGAAGCACACATTGGTAATTATAAAATCTTCATGGGAAAGTAAGTAAAGCATAGGAAATATAGTCAATGATATTGCGATAACTATGTATGGTGTGAGTTGGGTACTGGAAATATCAAGAGAACAGTATGTAAAGTATATAATTGTCTAACCACTAAGCTGTACAACTGAAACCAATACTAAATAAAAAATGTTTTTATGTATTTATTATATATATATATATATATATATATATATATATATATATGTGTGTGTGTGTGTGTGTGTGTGTGTGTGTGTGTATACACACACACACACACACACACACACATATATATATTTCAGAGAGGAAGAGAGAGATAGAAACATCAATGATGAGAGAGAATCATTGATCAGCTGCCTCCCGTAAGCCCCCTATAGGAGATGGAGCACGTAACTAGGCATGTGCCCTTGACTGGAGTCGAACCTGGTACCCTTCAGTTCACAGGCTGACACTCTATCTACTGAGCCAAACCAGCTAGGGCCAAAAAAAATTAAATTCACACTTAGGAGAGAACCATGATGGCAGTGTAGGTGCTAGTAGACACCTGTAATTGCTGCCTCCCACAATCACATCAAAATTCCAACTAAAATATATAACAACTATCATTAGGAACTGCCTGAAATCTGGTTAATGTAAGTCTTACAACTATAGAAGTGAAGAAGAAAGAACATTGAGACTGGTAGGAGGGGTGGAGGTGCAGAATGGGCTGGCATGGCACTCATGTGTAGCACTTTTGTAATTGGGAGATATATATGGTTGTGGAGGTCTCCCATGAGGAGCAAAGGGTCCCAGCCCAACACCAGACCCTCAGCACAGGGTTACAAAGCTGGGAAGAGAAGTCTTGTAACTTTGGGCTGTAAAAACCAGTGGGGATTGTGGCTGAGTGACACAGAGGCTGCTGGAGACCCAGGCAGTTCCTCTTAAAGGGCCAGCAGCAGCTTTTCCATATGAATGGCCTGTCCTGGCTCAGGCTTCAGACTTTCATTAAACAAGCAACAGCCGGTGTAAGCTTGCCCCAAACCTATTAATAGGAGACCCAAGACCTGGCACTCGCACCAACCAGCATGCTTTGCTTCAGAGCTTGGCCTCACCTGGGCACTGCAGATCATTTTGTAGCTCCTGTTGGGTGGCCCCAGGCAATGGCTGAGATTGCACTCACCGGGAAGCCCCAGATCCAGTGCACCTGGTGGAAAGCTTCAGACCATACCAGATTACAACTCTACACTTCCACTAGTGACACACTCAAGGGGAAGACTCAGTGATCCCCAAAGTCCTACTGAAGCAAGTCCTCCTCCACAGGGGTGTCTTCTGCACAGAACCTCTTCCACTGTAGTCACAGCTGGTCCTCATGGCCAATTGGCCTGGAGCTCAATTCCTCCCAGTGATGCCAACAGCAATCAGGCTCAACTATAACAGAACTGTGCACATAGCCCTCACAGGGACACACCCAATTGCCCAGATAAGGTGACTGGGGAGGCTGAGCCATTGGACCCTACAGGACACCTACTATACAAGGAAACTCTACCAATTCTAGGAGACATAGTAGCTATTCCTATTACATTGAAATAAACACATGGAAGCAGCCATAATTCATAGACAAAGAAGTATGCCACAAAAGAAAGAAAAGAAGAAATCTACAGAAAAAGAACTAAATGAAATGGAAGCAAGCAAACTACTAGATACCTAATGGTTATGAGGTTCCTCAAGGATCTTAATGAGAGCTTCAAGGGCCTTAGTGATACTTTCAAGGATCTTAGAGTTCCAAGAACCTTAGAGAGAACATCAAAGACATGAAAAAGGACCAGTCAGAAATTAAGCATACACTAACTGAAATAAAGAATAATTTATAGGGATTCAACAGTAGAGTAGAAGATACTGAGAATTAAATCAACATTTTGGAATATGAGAAGCAAAAAATACCCAATCAGAAAAGAAAAAAGAATCTCAAAATATGGAGATAGTGTAAAGAGACCCTGGGACAACTTCAAGCATACCAACATTCGCATTATAGGGGTGTCAGGAGGAGAAGAGAGAGAGCAAGATATTGAAAACCTATTTGCAGAAATTATGACAGGAAATTTTCCCTATGTGGTAAAAGAAATAGACTTACAAGTTCAGTAAGTGCAGAGAGTCTCAAACAAAAGGAACCCAAAGAGGCTCACACCAAGACACATCATAATTAAAATGCCAAGGGTTAAAAACAAAGAGAGAATCTTAAAAGTAGCAAGAGAAAAACAGTTACCTACAAGGGAATGCCCATACTTTGGTAAAATATTTAACTGCAGCAGTGTTTGACTATATTCTGTACAGTGAGAAAACCTGAAGTCATTTTCAAGCTCCACCATTTCTATCTGTTGATTTTTCAACAGTAACTTTGCAGGCCAGAAGGGAATGGCAAGAAATATTCAAAGTGATGAATAGCAAGGACCTACAATAAAGAGTACTCTACTCAGCAAAGCTATAATTTAGAATTAAAGGACAGATTTAGAGCTTCACAGACAAGAAAAAGCTAAAGGAGTTCATCATCACCAAACCAGTATTACATGAAAGGTTGAAGGGTATTCTTTAAGATGAGAAAGGAGAAGGTGAAGGAGAAGGAGAAGGAGAGATAAAAAAATGTGAACAATAAAATGGCAATAATACATATCTATCAACAACTGAATCTAAAAATCAAAATAAGTGAACAAGGAATCTAATGAACAAATTAAACTGATGAATGAAATAGAACCAGAGGCATGGACATGGAACAGACTAACAAATCTCAGAGGAAAGGTGGGTTGGGGGGTGCAGGAAGAGATTAACCAAATATCTTATATGCATATTAGTGTCCTGGTGCATGAATTCATGCACATTGAAAGAAAATTAATTAGAAGAAATATTTTAATATCGCTATTCGCCCTGTCTCTGTAATAGAAATGTCAACCAAATTCATGATTGACAATGACAGATGGAAACACACTCGTGATTGGCGCCAGCGAGAGCTTTATATATATTGTGCATGTGTGAGTCAACTTAGCCTTTTATAGATATAGAATAAACTTGCTTAATTAGACCTGATTTCTGATGTAGCTAAACTTTTTCCAGCCCAGTGAAACACGCCAACTTCTCTTTTAGATAATTGTCAGCAACACAGCAATAAATGTCAACATGAAGCAGATTATTATTATAGATCACGCAGGGAGAACAAAGGGTAAAATATTTAACTGCAGCAGTGTTTGACTATATTCTGTACAGTGAGAAAACCTGAAGTCATTTTCAAGCTCCACCATTTCTTCCTTTCAGTCGGGTCAAATTTCTAAACTTTCTAAATCTCTGTTTTCTGGCTAATGAAAACAAAATAGGATTCTATGGAGTCTCCTACCTACTCCAGGACTTCTGTGAGGATCAAATGAGATGAGGCACGGGAAAATGCTTCATAGACATTTGGTTAAAGTGTAAAATGTTTGCACCTGGCTATAAAGCAAGTTGGGTTCCTGGGCTGAAGAAACTGCAAAGAGGCTAGTCGCTAGGGAGAGGAAGCCGGGCATTGCTACATGATGTCATTACTCGACACCCACAGTGACTACTTCTGGGCTGCGCTGGGTTGTGGGCCACATTTTGCATTATGGGGTCTTGGCAGCATTGGCTGTGAATTGGTGGTGGTGGCAGGGCCTGTGCCCCGGTTGGGGGAAGCCGAGTGTTGTTTGTCGGTGCCAGGTCCATGGTTCTGTTTCTTTGTAAATGGCCAGTGTGCGTCATGGCAGCTCCTGCATTGAGCGTCTGCCACATGGTGGTCAGTGTGCGTTATAGTGACTGGTTGGATGGTCAGAGGGACACTTAGCATTTTAGCCTTATATATATAGATATGCATTATCTATGGACACAGACAATATGGTGGTGAAGGCCTGGGGCTGGAACCGGGTGGAGGGAGGGGAATTGGGGGAAAAGGTAGGATATCTGTAATACTCTCAACAATAAAGATTTTTTTTTTTAAAAAAAAATACCCTTAATCTCACTATCCAGAAATAATCACTCTGCTATTTGGTATATAGTTCTGTTACATTTTTCCAGGTTGGTAAGAAACTATATATATAATAATCTGAAAGTTTATCCTTAAAAAACTGTACTTTAGAATGAGATTCCTTTCCATTGATTTTTGAAAGATAAAACATGTGCAAAAGTATCAGAGTAACATAATATTTTAAGATAACATTAGAATTACAAATACAATTGTATTGGAATTTTGTAGACTCGTGGATATATATTTCAGAGAGAAAGGGAGAGGGAGAGAGAGATAGAAACATCAATGATGAGAGAATCATTGATTGGCTGCCTCCTGCATGCCCAATACTGGAGATAGAGCCTGCAACCTGGGCATGTGTCCTTGAGTGGAATTGAATCCAGGACCCTTTATTCTGCAGTCCACTGAGCCAAACACAGCGTAAGTTAAAGTCTTCCAACATTTTCTTCCCCTTCCTTGGCACAGATTCTGAAATTCCCCATCTTAGCATCATTTCACAATCCCTTTCAGAAACAAGTATATTGTAAGTTAACATGATATCATAACTGTGAGTGTGAGAACAAGAAAAAAAAGGCCTTTCTTTTTCTTTGCCTTACACAATTTATGGGAAGAACCTTGGTAATTAAACTCCAAGATTGTTAGCTCCTCTGATTCAAATAGTCCCTGTGTTCAAACTGAGGGACAAGATAAATTACAGTCAAGGCTATATTCTTGAATACATACTGAATAAAAACGCCTTCCTGCAGTTTTTTTTTTTTTTTTTTTTTACAACTCAGGGATGATTAGTAGAAAGTTCTCTTTCAAAAAAACCTGTTTTGAACTCTTCATAACTTTTGCTCTAAGAATGTTTTACAGGCTTGGGAAAAATACTGATAAGACACCATCCTAGGATATCTGTCCGGATTGTCTCTTGAAGAACTAACAAACTACAACCCCCTAATTTCTGCTCAATTTCAGCCTCAGCAACAGCTACGAGTGGCGATAGGTGGGGCAGCCAGCGGAGGCAAGCGGAAGCGAGCTACTCACATATGATTTCGTGCGCTGGGCCTGTAGTGCTATTATAACATACTAGGGGCCCAGTGCACTAATTTATGCACCTTGAAAGGAACTGTGGCCATGAGGCTGCAGTGGGCACAGGGGCAGGTCTTGGCGTATCCTCCGTGCCCCCACCTGGCCCCTCCTGCTGTGGCCCCTGGTCCCCTGTCTGCCAGCAGCCCCTGCCACCACTGTTCCCACATGCTGACAGCACTGGCCCTGCTCCAGCAGTGGGTGTGAGCGGGGCCGGTGCTGTCAGCAGATGCAAGCTGGGCCTTCGCTGGCAGTGGGTGCGAGAGGCAATCGCTGGCTCCAATCTCCCCTCAGGAGCAGGGGGGAGATGGAGAAGCCCTCAGGGACGATCGGGGCCGGCATCTGCTGCTCGCACCTGCTGACAGCGCCAAGCAATCGGGACTGGCGCCGGCAATGGGTGTGAGCAGCGGCTCCAGCACTAGCAGCAGGTGCGAGCGGGGCCAGCGCCGACAGCAGGTGTGGGCGCCAGCAGCAGGTACGAGTGCTTGCAGCAGGTATGAGTGCAGGCAGAGGTACAAGTGCCCAGTGGGACTGTGGCGCACGGGAGAAAAGAATTTTCAGTAAGCACCAGAGACTCACGCCAATGACAGCGACTGGCGCCCTGCATTGGTCTGCTGCCCCTGCTCACCTGCTCAACCATCCTGCTGTGGCTGATGCCCATCATGTTCTGTGCTCTACTGCCTGCTGCCGACACCTGCCATGTTCCTTACACGCCCCCTGGTGGTCAGCGCACATCATAGCGACTGGTTGTTCGGCTGTTCTGCCGTTTGGTCTATTTGCATATTAGGGTTTTATATATATACTAGAGGCCCGGTGCACGAAATTCGTGCACAGAGGGGAGATTCTCTCAACTCAGCCTGCACCCACTCCAATTGGGGACCCCTTGCGGGATGTCCGATTGCCATTTTAGGCCTGATCCCAGGGATCAGGCCTAAACCAGCAGTCAGACATCCCTCTCACAATCTGGGACCACTGGATCCTAACTGCTCACCTACCTGCCTGCCTGATCACCCCTAACTGCCCTCTCCTGCAGGCCTGATGTCGCCCCAACTGCCCTCCTCTGCTGGCCAATTTGGTTCTGATTGGTTGGTTCCTATGCCAGCATCAAAAGCTTCACCTCCTAGGCAGCCATTGGCTCCCCACAGCACCCAGATTTGCTTCTCATTGTTCGGTTCCTATGCCAGTCAGTGTCAGAAGCTCCACCTCCTAGGCAGCCATTGGTTCCCCACAGCACTCACCTTTGGTTCTGATTGGTCAGTCCCTATGCCAGTCAGTGTCAAAAGCTCCACCTCCTGGACAGCCATTGGCTCCCCATAGCACCCACCTTTGGTTCTGATTGGTTGGTTTCTATGCCAGTCAGCATCAAAAGCTTCACCTCCTAGGCAGCCATTGGCTCCCCATAGCACCCACCTTTGGTTCTGATTGGTTGGTTCCTATGCCAGTCAGCATCAAAAGCTCCGCCTCCTAGGCAGCCATTGGTTCCCTGCAGAACCCACCTTTGGTTCTCATTGGTCAGTTCCTATGCTAGTCAGTGTCAGAAGCTCCGCCTCCTAGGCAGCCATTGGTTCCCCACAGCACCCACCTTTGGTTCTGATTGGTTGGTTTCTATGCCAGTCAGCATCAAAAGCTCCGCCTCCTAGGCAGCCATTGGTTCCCCACAGCACCCACCTTTGGTTCTGATTGGTTTCTATGCCAGTCAGCATCTCCAGGCCTATCTCTGGGCCTGATCAAAGAGGCGGGGCTTAACAGCAGCCCCCACAGAGGCTGGGAGAGAAAGAAAAGCCTGGCTGCTGGTGAAGATCAGAAAGAAAGAGGGAGAGAAAGAGAGAGGTAAGTACACTGATCAACAGCTTCCACTGAGGCTGCAGATCAGACCCTGACTCACTTTTTGGGTCTCAGCCACCTGAGCAGTCAGTGTTGGGTCACCAGGCTGCAGCTGGGCAACCCAGCGCTGACTTCCAGATGGTCTGCTTTGGTCACAGGCTCTGCCCCTTCCCAAGCCCCAGGCTTTATGCTCGGGAAGCGCCCCCACCCCTACCCCGCCCCTCTGATCACAGGCCCGGCCCCTCTGATGGCCGGCTGAGAGTGACCTGGGTGCGGAGAAGGTTCCTGGGAGCCAGGTATGTATGCAAATTAACCTCCATATTTGTTGGGTTAATTTGCATACTCACTCTGATTGGCTGTGGGAGTAGCAGAGGACAGTCAATTTACATGTTTCTCTATTATTAGGTAAGATAGATGGGAGAGGAAGTTATTAATGTCAACCAGATGGTATCTATGTAACCTTAAATACATGTAGAAACAAAGCCTTTTCCCCAAACTTGTGGGCTACCTTTCCCTTTCTCTGATCAACTACCCTTTCACCTACTTTCTCATTTAGATTGGAGAGATTAGGCCCTTTATTACTTAAAGTCACACATAAAACTATAGCAATACTAATATGAACTCTAATATGAACCTCCTTAGAGCCCATGTGACCACTCCAGCTTAAGATACAAAACAGTAGTAATGTAGTTGAATCTCTGTGCAGTCTTTCCTCAATAGTAACCAGTATCATGAATTTGGTGTTTCATACCCATGCACATCTTTACTTTGCCTACATTTATTGGAATGAAATGTGCTGTTAAATATATACTTAAATCCCAAAATATACAGTATTTTTGCATGTTTTAAAACTATATGTAAATGGTAGTATACTATCTGTATTCTTTTGCAACTAGCTTTGTGCCTTACATTTTTCTTCACTTACACCACCCAATCATTACTCTCAGAGAAGTATGAGGCTCAGGCCCCAGTGAGTTCTAGTCTCTTCCCCAGCCGATTCCTTGCTATCCAGGTCAGTTTATTAGTAATACTTTTAAGTCAGTGAATTAAGGTTGGTCTTATCTTAGGTTAATGTCAGCTTATTCCAGTATTGTCTTAAGCTGAAATACAGGGCATACAGGGCTGATCTCAGCTGAATGGTATGGTCTTCTATATCACATTGGGAGCCACACTTTGAAAACCACTGTTCTAGAGCATCTTTTTTTTTTTTTACCCTTTAGTCTTTCTTAGTCTTTCTTTAACAAAATAGTCTGATACAAGCTCTCTAAAAGGTGAAAATATAGCATTACTAGAAGGTAGAGTGGTACAAAAACTGCCTTGTTAACAATTTAAATGTACTTCATGACTAAATATAAAATGAAGACTATATTAATACCCCAGTTCTTAATCACCTGACTATGACTAAGTTTCTTTTAATTTAATGGTCAATACAAAAATCCTCAAACAAGCAAATAGTTATTGAAGACTGTCTTACTGAAACACTTAGCCACGCACATGGTCAGGTTAAAAGTGCATGGTTTACTAGTTAGTATAAGAGACCATTTCTACTACACAATGATGAAGGCACAAATAATGAAAACTGGGTTGAAAACTATTAAAGTTGGTTTCTCAATAAGGTTTTCTAAGCCACTCTGGCCTTTGTTAAAATATTCTGATACTTTACAGCTGTAATCTTATAACTTTGACAAAAGAACTTTACCAGAACCAAACTATGGAAGTTCAAAGCAGCAGTAAATTCTAAATCTGGCAGAAAAGTGGAGACCATTGAAATTTTAAGAGGAAAGTATTGATTTAAAAACCATTTAAAAGCTTCTTATTTAGCTACCTAAAAGATTAAAAAAGAAGCTGTAAGCAACTCAGAGTATGTTTAGGCTATTCTTTAATGGCATATAACACATCCAGCTCACTACAGTTTGCACTCTGCAAAATAGTGTTGGTTTTATAGTTCTTTCACTTCTGATTTATTTTTCTTTCTTTTCTTCTTATTCTCACCTGGTTCTTCCCTGTGCCACAGTCATCATCATTTTCTGTGTGGTGCGTATCCTGAGAAGTATAATATTGATCCTGGCACTGGATGTTCATGGGGGGAAAACAGTTAAAGTTACCATTCAAGAATTTTAGCTATAACAACCTAACTTAGCATTCCAAATGTGAGGATTTCAGGAATACAAATGTAGTTGAAGAATGAATCTTTGGAAGTTATTTTGCACACTATTTTAGAAATTCCATTTCCTTTGCTATCTTCTTGTTTAATGCATTCTGAGTGACATTTTTTTCTCTTCTTCCAATATATTTGGCACCCAATGTGGCCTATCACCTGTGGTCCATGAGAAAAGAAGGTATCAGAATCATCCTGGGTATAAACTCATTATGTATGTTTTAGTCAACACTATTTGGGAAATATTCATTGGGTTAAAGTCATAGGCTCACTAGCATCTGAATATTTGTATTGAATATCTTTCAGGTGCCCTAAAATAGGTTCATCAGGTTTCTGAACCATATTACTGAGCAACTTTGCTATCTTCAAACTTTCATGCCAAAATAATTCGTTTAGGGTAGCCTTTACTTTAGACTTTTTCTCAAGTTTTGTTTTCTTTTTTTATTTCCTCAACAACTATCTCCTCAATACCTGGTTTCCATTTATTTTCATCTTCTGTAGGCTCATGAGATGATTTTGTACCTCTTATCAAACATGTTGATAGGGACAGGCATATTTTTTTTTCAGTATCAGGCAATGCTTTATGATGTTTGGATTTTATTTTTGCCTGTTCTGTCTAAAGTTTTCTGAAGGCATTAACTCACTCCTTAACAGCATTAGCGAGTCCTGAAATAAATTTTCAAATGCTTCAACTGAATTAACACATCATTTTGGGGAAGCTTCATCAGCCTGAGGAATTTTCCTCCCCTCAACAGTTTTTTCTTCCTACCAGTCCTCAGGGATATGGTGGCCCCCTCTTTTGTTGTAGCTTCCATGCTGGCGCGGCAGCCTCCAAGGCAGAAAAGAGAGTCTCTTGGGCACAGCTTGAGGGAGTTTTGCTTGTCCACCTTAGTGCCTTTATTTTTCCATCATTATTTGTGAGGCCAAATCCTCAAGTGTTCTCCATCCCCTAATTAAGACAGGAAGTCCAGGATGGTGGGGATCATGAAAGATGATGGGCAGTTCCTGAGCACGGTATTCTATCTTTATGGTGCCATCTTGCAGGATCCCTCCTCTTGGCCTTCATGAACACTCACCTGGACATAGGCAGTTTCCCCTTCTCCACCTCCATCCTTCAGAGCAGCTGCTTTTGGTTGGGCAAATGGCCGGTTTTATGGCGCTTTCATCACACCTGTTGGGAGAACCCAGTCAGTGCCTCAGTAGCTATAATGAGAAGCAGTGGCACAGGTGATAGCAAACAACATGGAGGCAGCAGCAGTGCTGCTGGGGTGAGGGAGATGGGCTGTGGCTGAGATGACGGCCTCCACTGCTGGGTGACCTGTAGTAGGCGATGATGCTGAGGAGCAGAGACCTTCCCTGAGACTGAATCAAGTCCAGGCCCCTCAAGGTAGGGCAAGACCACAAAATCAGGCTAGTGCATTTCCTGTTGACCTTGGGCTGGCATTTAAATGTGGCCAAGGTCAGGGCAAGTGAAGAAGGAGCAGCAGGGGTCAGGAAAGGTCCACAGTCACCTCCCTGCTGTTCCCTCCAGTGAGTTTCTCCATATGGCCCTGGAGGCCTCTAGGTCTAAGTTCCTTGGCTGGAAGAGGTGATTGACAGGCATTCTCTTTGTTGCCCCACCAACTCAACTCTAGTTTGCTTTTGAGCTAGGGTTCAATGCTCCTCTCTCCATGCAAGCCCCAGGAAAAAACACAAGTTCATGATTACCAATGTGCCCTATGCAAATGTTTAAGACAGGTAGCTTGTAACAAACACAGTACTGTAGGTATAAATTCCACCAAGAGAAAGGAGTGTTTCCTCCCACAAACACAAACTCCAATCAACCTTTTTTTCTTTTTTCCCCATTTTTTATTAAGGTATTATATGTGTACATATCGTACCATTGCCCCCCCCTCCCTCCCATATATGCCCTAACCCCCCAGTGTTTTGCATCCATTGGCTATCCTTATATGCATGCATACAAGTCCTTCAGTTGATCTCTTACCACCCTCACCTCTCCCTAACCTTCCTGCTGTAATTTGACAGTCTGTTTGTTGCTTTACTACCTCTGTATCTATCTTTTTGTTCATTGGTTTATAATGTTCTTTATTATCCACAAATGAGTGAGATGCTGAGGTATTTTTCTTACATTGACTGGCTTATTTCACTTAGCATAATGCTCTCCAGATCCATCCAGGTTGCTGCAAATGGTAAGAATTCCTTCTTTTTTATGGCAGCATAGTATTCCATTGTGTAGATGTACCATAGTTTTCTGATCTAGTCATCTGCTGACGGGCACCTAGGCTGTTTCCAAATATTAGCTATTGTAAATTGGGCTGCTATGAACATAGGTGTGCATATATCCTTTCTGATTGGTGTTTCTAGATTCTTAGGATATTCCCAGGAGTGGGATTACTGGGTCAAATGGGAGTTCCATTTTTAGTTTTTTGAGGAAACTCCATACTGTTCTCCATAGTGGCTGCACCAGTCTGCATTCCCACCAGCAGTGCACGAGGGTTCCTTTTTCTCCGCATCCTCGCCAACACTTGTCGTTTGTTGATTTGTTGATGATAGCCATTCTGACAGGTGTGAGATGGTACGGCATTGTCATTTTGATTTGAATCTCTCAGATAATTAGTGAATTTGAGCATGTTTTCATGTGTCTCTTGGCCTTCCTTCTGTCTTCTTTCAAAAAGATTCTATTTAGGTCTGTTGCCCATTTTTTTGTTGGATCATTTATCTTCCTTTTATTAAGTTGTATAAGCTGCCTGTAGATGTTGGAGATTAAGCCTTTATCAGTGATAACATTTGCAAATATGTTCGCCCATACAGTGGGCTTACTTGTTTTGTTGATGGTTTCTTTTGCTGTGCAAAAGCTTTTTATTTTGATGTAGTCCCATTTGTTAATTTTCTCTTTAGCTTCCATTGCCCTAGGAGCAGTATCAGTGAAGAAATTGCTTCGGCATGTGTCTGAGATTTCTCTGCCTGTGGATTCCTCTAGTATTTTTATGGTTTCCCGTCTTATGTTTAAGTCCTGTATCCATTTTGAGTTTATTTTTGCGTATGGTGTAAGTTGGTGGTCTAGTTTCATTTTTTTTGCATGTATCTGTCCAATTTTTCCAACACCATTTGTTGAAGAGACTGTCTTGACTCCATTGTATGTTCATTCCTCCTTTGTCAAATATTAATTGAGGATAGTGGTTTGGGTTGATATCTGGATTCTCTATATTATTCCATTTGTCTATATGTCTATTCTTGTGATAGTACCAGGCTGTTTTGAGAACAGTGGCTTTGTATTACAGCTTGAAATCTGGTATTGAGATCCCACCTACTTTATTCTTCTTTCTCAGGATTGCTGTGGCTATTCGGGATCTTTTTTTATTCCAGATGAATTTTCGGAGAGTTCTTTCTAGGTCTGTGAAATATGCCATTGGTATTTTAATGGGCAGTGCATTGAATCTACGGATTGATTTGTGTAGTATGGACATTTTAATGATGTTGATTCCACCAATCCATGAACCTGGTATGTTCTTCCATCTGTTTACGTTTTCCTCTATCTCTTTTTTCAGTGTCCTGTGGTTTTCTGCGTATAGGTCTTTTACCTCCTTAGTTAAGTTTATTTCTAGTTATCTTATTTTTTTTGGTGTGATGGCAAATGGGATTGCTTTTTCAGTCTCTCTTTCTGTAAGTTCACTATTGGTGTATATAAGTGCCATAGATTTCTTGGCATTAATTTTGTATCCTGCTACATTGCCAAATTCATTTATTAAGTCTATTATTTTTTTGATGGTCTCTTTTGGGTTTTTTATGTACAATATCATGTCATCTGCAAATAAGGACAGCTTTACTTCTTCGTTTCCAATTTGGATGCCTTTTATTTCTTCTTCTTGTCTAATTGCAATGGCTAATATTTCCAGTACTATGTTGAACAGGAGTGGTGATAGTGAACATCCCTGTCTTGTTCCTGTTCTTAGGGGAAATGATTTTAATTTTTGCCCATTGAGTATGATGTTAGCTGTGGGTTTAACATATATAGCTTTTATTATGTTGAGGTATGATCCCTTTATTTCCACCTTGTTGAGAATTTTTATCAAGAAATGGTCTTGAATTTTATCAAATGCTTTTTCTGTATCAATTGATATGACTATGTGATTTTTATCTCTTAATTTGTTTATGTGATGTATCACGTTTATGGATTTGCGGATATTGTACCATCCTTGCATTCCTGGGATAAATCCTTCTTGGTCATGGTGTATGATGTTTCTGATGTACTGCTGGATCTGATTTGCTAGAATTTTGTTGAGGATTTTGGCATCTATGTTCATGAGGGATATTGGCATGAAATTCTCTTTCATTGTGTTGTCTTTATCTGGTTTTTGTATTAGGGTGATGCTGGCTTCATAGAAGGAGCTTGGAAGTGTTCCTTCCTCTTGAAGTTTTTGGAATAGTCTGAGGAGGATAGGTTTTAGTACTTCCTTAAATGTTTGGTAAAACTCCCACGTGAAGCCATCTGGCCTCGGGCTTTTGTTTGCCAGAAGTTTTATGATGACTGCTTCAATTTCTTCCATAGTTATTGGCCTATTGAGCTGTTTAAATTCTTCCTGATTGAGTTTTGGAAGGTTATATTTCCCTAGGAATGTGTGCATTTCCTCCAGGTTGTCCAGTTTGTTGGAATAGAGTTGTTCATAGTATTTTTTAACAATCATTTGTATTTCTGTGGGGTCCGTTGTTATTTCACTTCTTTTATTTGTGATTTGTTTATTTGGGTCCTGCTTCTTGGTGAGCCTGGCTAGAGGTTCATCAATCTTGTTTATCCTTTCAAAGGACTAGCTCTTTGTTTTATTGATCTTTTGTATTGTTTCTTTGGTGTCTATGTCGTTTATCTCCACTCTGATCTTTATTATTTACTTCCTTTTGCTTACACTGGGCTTTTGTTGTTGCTCTCTTTCTAACTCTTTGAGTTGTAGGTTAGGTAGTTTATTACCATTGTTTCTTGTTTTTTGCAGTAGACTTGTAGAGTTGTGAACTTTCCTCTCAGGATTGCTTTCGCTGTGTCCCATAGATTTTGGATTGTTGTGTTTTCATTGTCATTTGTTGCCATGATGTTTTTTATTTCTTCTTTGATCTCTCTGGTAACCCAGACATTGTTTAATAGCATGGTGTTTAGTCTCCATGTGTTTGATTTCTTTGGATTGTTTTTCTTGTGGTTGATTTCCAGTTTTATGTACTGTGATCTGAGAAGATGCTTGATATGATTTCTATCTTCTTAAATTTGAAGAATCTTTGCCTATGACCCAACATATGGTCTATCTTTGAAAATGACCCATGTGCACTTGAGAAGAATGTATATTCTGTGGCTTTGTGGTGAAATGTTCTGATGATGTCAATTAATTACATCTGGTGTAGTGAGTCATTTAAGATTGATGTTTCTTTGCTGATTTTTTGTTTAGAGGATTTGTCCAATGGTGATAGTGGGGTATTAAAGTCTCCTACCATGATTGTATTGCTGTCAAACTGTCCCTTGATATCCTCCAGGAGTTTTTTTAATGTATTTGGGTGCTCCTGTATTGGATGCGTATATGCTTACCAGAGTTATTTCTTCTTGTTGGATTGCTCCCTTTAGCATTATGAAGTGGCCTTCCTTATCTCTTGTTATGTCCTTCACTTTGAGATCTAATTTGTCAGATGTAAGTATTGCTACCCCAGCTTTTTTTTCATTTCCATTGGCCTGAAAAACCTTTTTCCATCACTTCACCCTCAGTCTGTGTGCATCTTTTTTTCTGTGGTGGGTTTCTTTTAGACAGCAGATATATGGGTCTTGTTTTCTTATCCAAGCCTTTACCCTATGTCTTTTGATTGGGGCATTTAATCCATTTATATTTAAATTTATTAATAATAGGTACTTATTTGCCATCATTTTTATTCTTTACCCCTGTGTTCCTTCTTTGCTTCCTATATACTTTTTTTTTAAAGCAGACCTTTTAGCATTTATTGCATTGCTGGTTTGGTGATAATAAATTCCCTTAGTCCTTTTTTGTCTGTGAAGCTCCTGATTTCACCTTCAATTTTAATTTATAGCCTTGCTGGGTACATTATTCTTGGATTCAGACCCTTCCTTTACATGACTTTGTATATTTCATTCCATTCCCTTCTGGCCTGATGAGTTTCTGTTGAGAAATCAGTTGCTAGTCTGATGGGGGTTCCTTTGTATGTAACTTTCTGTCTCTCTCTGACCAATTTTAAGATTCTTATTTTGTCGTTGGTGTTTTCCAATTTAATTATAATGTGCCTTGGCATCGGTCTTTTGGGGTTCATTTTGCTTGGGACTCTGTGAGCTTCTTGGATTTGTGTGGGTTTTTTCTTCCCTATACCAGGGACGTTTTCTGTCATAATTTCTTCAAACAGGTTTTCTATTCCTTGCTCAGTTTCCTCTCCTTCTGGGACCACTGTTATGTGGATGTTGTTTTGTTTCATGTTGTACCAAAGTTCCCTTAAACTCTCCTCCTGCTGTTTAACTTTTTTTTTCTAGAAACTGCTCTACTTGGGTATTTTTTCCCCAACTTGTCTTCTAGCTCACTGATGCGGTCCTCTGCTTCTTCTAGTCTACTCTTGATGCTTTCTATTGAGTTCTTTACATCAGCGATGTCATTTTTCATCTCTTCTTGGTTCTTCTTCATTTCCTCTTGGTTCTTACTCATATTGTCGAATTTGTCTTCCATTCGTTTCAGCCACCTTATGATGATTTCTCTGAATTCTTTCTCTGACAAATTTGCTTGACTCTATTTCGTTTACTTCCTTTTCTGATAATGCCTGCTTTTCTTTCATATGAGGGCTGTTTCTTTGTCTCCCCATGGTTTCTCTTCTTCGGATGTCTGGTTAAGTAGTTCTTTCTCTCCTGCATTGATTTAAAGGCACAAAATACTACACAACCTGGTACAAAACACAAGGCACTGAACAGAAATGTATTCATGATATTAATAACCCCCAATAAAGGTGAACACCAGAGAAAGGCAAATTAAGGGATAGGAGGGAAAGAAGAAGAGGAAAAAGAAAAAAAAAAAGGAGTGCCAAAATGAAGTTGGGAAAAGGAAAAAAAAAGTAAGAGAGAAAAGAAAGAGACTAATAAAGAAAAGGGGAACAAAGTATATATATGGGGAGAAAACTCCAAGAGAACAGCCACAAATCCCAGCAAATGCCAGCAAAAAGTACCTGGAGATTAATACAAAGTACAACAACAACTAATATCAAATGAGTCAAGGGAAAACAGAAGCAAAAAACAAACAAAAACAAAGCAAACAAATTAACCAAACCAAAAAAAAAAAAGAGAGAGAATAAGCAAAACAGTCTCACAAAAAGCATAAAGTATTGATATAATCAACATTCAAGCAAACAACATAAGGACTGAGAGAAAAACAATTTGTTGGATAGTTAAGACAGATAAGAGAGAGGTGTGTATGGACTTGGAGCAGGGGATTGGAAATTAGATATATAAGTAGGTTGAAATTTTAACAGGGGGTAAACAGAAAGAATAGGGAAAATCTAAAGCTGGAAAAGGATAGGAGAAATGGACACCAAAAGAGGAAATGTTAGGAAGAGAGTTATGGCATAAAGGTAGAGTTGAGATAGAGTAAGACAATGCTAAAGGAAAGATGAAAATAGAATGTAGATCACTAATCCCAAAGTAAAATAAAGAGAAAATAAAATGACACTTTTTTTTTAAAAAAAGGTAAAATAGTAGTAGTAATAATACTGATTGAAAATAAAAATGTAATAATTAGAAAGGTAAAATCAAGTGAGGAAAAAAGAAAAAAATTAGTTCCTTAAGTAAAAGATGAAAAAATAAAAATATTAAGAATAAAAAAAAATGTGCAGTAGTGAAGGTCATTCACTTCCTCTATTGTTCTGTTTGGCACGCCTGTTTCCCAGTCAGGACAATATTACAGATTCCTGCGTTCCACTACTCCTCAGTGTTGTATGCCATTCCTGATTTTTTAAGCAAGCGTTGTCTTAATTTCTCATATTCCTTTATTTTTGATTACACATGAGTCAATTTGTGATTCAGCCTCTGGGTGTCAGTGTTTCTGGATTGACCTCTGGGTCTGTATTGCCTCTGTAGCCTGTGCTTAGATCCTGCTTTCCCTGTGGCACTCAATACCCGATTGTGGGAGTGTGCTGCCCCAGAGCTGGCTCTCCTATGGTCACTCTCTGCTCCGATCCCCAGGTTCCAGAAAAACAACTTTTCCCTGCAGTCTCCCAGGGTGTCCCCAACTTGGTGATCCTATGTATTGGGATTAGTAATCAGAAGCAAGTATTTGAAGAGGAAAAAGCCCAAGTGTGCGAACAACGGGGCTACAGTGTAGTCTGCGCAGTCCTCCTTTCCCCCTTGGGTGTAAGCAGCCAGCACACTTTGCGTCAGAACAAAATGGGTTGCTTTTTAGAGATGCCTTCTGTTAGCAGCTCTGAGGACCCCCTTCCACATTCATGGATCACGCCAGCTCCAAGAGCCACGGATTTTTCTAGGCACAGACTTCCTCCAGTCCTCCAGCTCCCGCAGTGCGCGCATTTCTCTCTCCTGCCGGGACCAGAGACCTCACCTTATCCCAGGCAAAATCTGACCTTTCCATGGTGGAGTGTAGAGCTCCTCTGAATCCGCGTGTTTGCGCCAATTGGGGACTGGTGTTCTGGGGCTTGCAGCTGTTCGGTGGTTGCCGCAGTTGTAGATTTTCAGGCTTCCGATAAAATCCACTTTCTCCTTCAAGGTGGCGCGGTCTCCGCGTCCGAGCCCGTAGCTCTGGGAGGGGACCCAGCAGCAGTGAGGGCTGCCCGGTCAGGGGAACCCCATCCAACAGTCCCCCACCTTCTCCTGGAGTATAGCTGTCCCTTAACTCGCCAACAAATACTCCCCGTGCGACCCTCAGCTGTTCTTTCTTTCTGCTCCGGGACAAGGCTCGGGACCCGTTTGTCTATTCTGCCGCCATTTTTTTTGTGTGTGTCTGTCTACCCATTTTTTATCTCACCAACGGATCTAGATGTTGAATCGTGCAGGGGCTGCTCCTTGGGTAGCAGTGGCTCCTCGGGCTGTGGTTGCTCTCCGGGTGGTCATGGCAGCAGCTGCTCCTCAGTTGGCAGCGGCTGCTCTGGTGGGTGATGTTGGCAGCAGTGTTGGCTCCTCTGGCTCATGGGGGGAAGCTGCTCGCACAGCTGCTTCTCCTCGGACAGGGGGGGGGGGGCTGCTCACTAGGCTGTTGTTCCTTGGACCAGGGTGGGCTGCATGCGGCTGCTGCTCCTTGGATGGGGGCAGGTTGCTTACGTGGCTGCTGCTCCATGGACGGGGCAGACTGCTCACATGGCTGCTGTTCCTTGGATGGGGGCTGGATGCGTGTGGCTGCTGCTCCTCGGATGGGGTGGGCTGCTTGTGATGCTGCGGCTCCTTGGACAGGGGCTGGCCACATGAGGCTGCTGCTCTTCAGCCTGGGGTGGGCTGCTTGTGGGGCTGCTCCTCAGACAGGAGTGGGCTGCTCATGTGTCTGCTGCTCACGTGGTCACAGTACCGTTGGCTTCCTCCAGGGGTCCTCTGCCCTTCCTGGCTGCAAATTGTCTCACTAGCTGAGTCTCCTTCGCCAATTCGGGGTGGATGTTATTCGTTTTAGCTGCTCATTCTATCTGCTCCAGGACAAGGCTCAGGACACGTCTGTCTATTCCACCACCATTTTGTCCTCTGGATGTACATTCTTAACATAGTTTCTGGCACACAGTAAGCACTCAATAAACTAATCTCTATTATTAGTATTAGTATTTTTTTTAGGACTATTATAGCAGGCTCTTGGAGTATGGGGAACAATAGATCAGGGATGGTATAATGGAGGTATCTGAACTGGTCCTGAAAAAATGGGCAGTGTTTTCACAGATGCTGATAGAAAGGAGAGAAAATTCTAGAAAAAGGAAGGAGTGGTTTAATAGTTTATTAAGCAATTATTGAGCATCTATATATGACAGGTAGTAATAGTTTAGTGATTAAGGGCATGGACTTTAGGTCATGCAGTAAAGGGCTCACTTATAAGCTTTGCCATTTATTCCCTCTCTTCATGGTTCCAACTCATATTATGTCATACTTCTGACTTGCTGTCACCCCATTACTCTCTATAACTTTATCTTAACTGGTACAATTAGATAATGACTTATCTCAGAGGATGAAAGTAATTCAGTCTCTAGGTTTTTTGGATTTACACTCTTCATTAAAATAAGTTTATCCAGATAAACCTTCCTTCTACTTCTGTAGTATTTGATAATATCATCAAAGGAGTTGCTAAGTTTTAAGTAAATACTTGTTTTAAAAGTTCTAAGAATAGGCTTAAAAATAAATTATAGTACAATTTTTTGTTTTAACCTAAATCAAACTACTTCTCTATTACCTGGCATTATTACCACTTTTTGATGCTTTATAATTAGTTGGTAGGTGAAGAGAGTGAGTCATCACACCTTTGGTATAATGATATTGTTAGGAAGATATTCTGAGGCACACAAAGCCTCTCCACCGATGCTGAAATAGAACTGCGATAGGAGGTTAGGGGAATTCCTGAAGATTTTTATCTATTGAAGCATATTACATATTTATGTTGAAATATAATTTTGTTTCAAACTTCTTTTGCTGCTCTTGCTTTGGTTCTGCTGACTGACTGGGTGAGGGATTCAGCCTCCTGTGCTAGGGCTTCTCCTAAGGCAAAGAGATGGCACACTCCATTTTTATATGAATAAGCTGATTTTCTGTTTCTTTAAGGCTCCATTTTGTGTACTGAAAGAAAAACAAAAGAAAGAAATATCTGATTAGGTCCACATCTCCAGGGTATGGTATTGGGCCAAAGATATACTGTGTTTGATTACTTTTGTTGATATTTGGTAGGCTTATAAAAATAAGTGTAGCAAGCATTATAAGGTTTTAATTTTGTAACAGTAGTAAGCACCTTATATTTCATTTAATCTTTCCAAGAGGCCTATGAATTAAGGGTTGTTATTTCCATTTTATAAATATGAGGAAACTGAGCCTCAGAGAGGTGAAGTGACTTGCCTAAGGCATAGTCAGTCAATTTTGGAATTAGAATTTAATCACAGGCAGTCTAACTATAGATTCCATGCTTTTAACCAGGGACTGGCAAAATTTTTCTGTAATGAGTCAGATAGTAAATGTTTTAGGCTTTGTGGGCCGTATGGTCTCTAATGCACTGCCATTATAGCATAAGAGCAGCCATAAAAATACATAGATTAATGGGTATGGCTGTGTTCCAATAAAACTTTATCTACAAAACAGAAGGAGGACCTGTTGATGTTTCTTGAACTCTGCTCTTAACCACTATAAAATACTGTCACATTGTTAAGGATTAATGATTCATGAGAAAACAAGGTGTTTTCCTTGTTCTTCTTTGGAAGATATACAATGCTTTTAGTCTTATAGAATAAAGCCAAAAGGATACTTAGACAGTAATTGCATCCTTTTGTTTATAAAAATATTTCTACATTTATATCTGCATATACATCTATTTAAATAGGTTGGGAAATATATGTGCATATATACATACATATTCTTTTCTATGTAGGACATACAGTATGTTAAAATTTTAATTGTTATCTCTTGGGTTGAGTTAGGGGTGTTTTGATTTTCCTTCTCTAAAAATTATGCCATTTAAAATTTTCTAAAATGCGTATTTATTACTAACAGGAATCAGAACAAATTGAAATTATAAAAATAAATTTATCAGGGTTTTTTTTTTTTTTTTGTGTGTGTGTGTGTGTGTGTGTGTGAGCAGAGGCAGAGGAGAAGAGGAGAGAAGGAATAGCATTAGGTAGAAACTAGAGCCCTGCCCTGGCCAATATAGCTTGGTTGGTTGGGCATTGTCCTGTACACCAAATGGTTGATGGTTTGATTCCTGGGTCAGGGCAAATACCCGGGTTGAGGACTCAATCCCCGGTGGTGTGCAGGAGGCAGCCGATTGATGTCTTGCTCTCACATTGATGCTTCTCTCTCTCTCTTTCTCTCTAAATCAATTTTTAAAAAATAAAGAAAATAAACTAGAGCCAGGGGAAACAAGCTGCTCAGGAACCTACCAAGGTTTAACAGATCTGACAGTATCAGATTTTGGTTTTCAGCTCCATATGTATCCTTATTGTCTGATCTGTGAAAATGAATCCAGGCCTTTTAAATGTTTTCCCTTTTCTAATGATCATGATATTAAGTTTTGTTATCAGATACTAGAGAGACAATAGAAGAACAAAGCAAACTTTGCTTTATTATTCCAATTTGCTCACACAGTAGGCTCCTGTGTGGCAAGTGGCTTCTCTAGTGTCCAGGTCCTGTAGTGTGAGTGGCTTCTGCAGTACATGGGGTCTAGCGGTTACCAGCCACCAGTAGCATCCCCTGGTTACACTCTTTTAGGTGGTTTTGTAGTCAAGTGCCTTTGATAAGTTAGTTCCCATGAACCCTCATGAGAGTGAGTTTCTGACAAGTTCCAAAAGAGCAGATTTCTAGCAACTTTTACTGGTGTGGCACCACAGCAAGTTCTCTGCCATCTAGTTAGCCATGACTAAGCAGTATCTGTGTAGATCTTAGCCCTGTTGGAGGGAGATTGTGGGGGTAAGAAGGAGCTCTTCCTTGGACATTCTATTTCTACCATAGGGATAGTGATTGCTCCTTATAATATGCTATTTCTGTATTTAGATTTCTCTTTACTCTTTCCTAAGCAATCCTTTGTTACTCCAATCTCCCATTATAATTAATAACTTTATATTAAACTCTCACTATTAAAATTACTATGCCATTTGTTTTTCGTGATTGGACCCAGACTGATACACCAATACACTGAGCCTGGCTCCTTAGAATATCTGGAGACCAGTAGACAGACTCTTCTTAGGCAACCAAGAGGCCATCAAGTAAAATGGGAAAGTGAATATTGACCTTTCTGACAGATATGGAAGGGCTGAATCAGAAGCATATTTATAATTGTGAACCAAATGCCATTGTTCTTATTTCTGAATTAGATGAAGCTGCTCTCAGTCTCTCCTTACTGCATTTGACATTGTCTTATTGATGTAGACTTTATAGCTTCAAGTTAGTTTCATGCATGTGATTATACTTTTTTTCTAGATGACAACGTTATATAGTATCAATATAGGTTTGGATCCAGGCAGATTCATTTGAATCATGGCTTCACCACTTACTAGCTATATGACCTTATGTAAATAAGCTAGACTTTTTGAATGAGTTCAGTTTTCTCCCTTGTAAAATGGGGACAATAGTGCCTACATACGTTATTGAAGGATTGATTAAGAACAATGAGTGTAAAGGCCATGGTATGGTGTTTCATACATAATCTTTGCTAAATAAATTTTAGCTATTAATTGTTGTTGGTATTATTTGTCAGTGTGTACAGAAAATTATCCTCCAAGTAGGTGCAAAGAAAACAAAGAGGAAGTAAGAATTATGACCTCAAAGCTGGACTCATACTTTTGTCAGAAGCAGATTGTAACATGATGGTGTGAAAGACTACTTATTTCCCTAGTCACTGTTCCTTTCAGGAAGATCCACATCTACATATCCTACCTTATAATAGAGAAACATGCAAATTGACTGCACCTCCGCTACGCCCATGATTGGTCTGGTGGGAGGATGGGGGGCGGGACTCCGGGTGGCCTATCCGGCCGTTGAAAGGATCAAGATGGCGGCGCCCAGTCCTCTTAGTTCCGGGGGTTGCTGGGAAGATCACTGCCCTGGGGAGGCGAGGTCAGGCTGCCCAGCCGCTCCTGGGGGTCCCTGGGGAGATTGGCAACCTGGGGGGGGGGGCATGGCCAGACCGGCCCAGCCTCTCCCGGGGATCCCTGGGGAGATCGGCAACCCTGGGGGGGGGGGGGCGTGGCCAGGCCGCCCAGCTGCTCCCGGGTCCCTGGGGAGATCTGCAACCCAGGGGGGCGTGGCTGCCCTGCCCAGCCGCTCCCGGGGGTCCCTGGGGAGATCAGCAAAATGGGGGGCATGGCCAGGCCGGCCCAGCCTCTCCCGGGGGTCCCTGGGGAGATCGGCAACGGGGGGGGGGGCGTGGCCAGGCCACCCAGCCGCTCCCGGGTCCCTGGGGAGATTGTCAACCTGGGGGGGCATTGCCGGGCCCACCAAGCCTCTCCCGGGGGTCCCTGGGGAGATCAGCAACCTGGGGGGGGGCATGGCCGGGCCCATCCAGCCACTCCTGGGGGTCCCTGGGGAGATCAGCAAAACAGGGGGCATGGCCAGGCTGGCCCAGCCTCTCCTGGGGGTCCCTGGGGAGATCGGCAACCCGGGGGGCGTGGCCAGGCCCATCCAGCCGCTCCCTGGTCCCTGGGGAGATTGTCAACCCGGGGGGGCGTGGCCGCCCCGCCCAGCTGCTCCAGGGGTCCCTGGGGAGATCAGCAACCTGGGGGGGCATGGCCAGGCCCATCCAGACGCTCCTGGGGGTCCCTGGGGAGATCGGCAACTCGGGGGGCGTGGCCAGGCTGCCCAGCCGCTCCCGGGTCCCTGGGGAGATCGTCTACGGGGGGGGGGGGGGGGGGCGTGGTGGGCCGCCCAGCCTCTCCCAGGTCCTTGGGGAGATCAGCAACCTGGGGGGGGGGGCGTGGCCAGGCCCATCCAGCCGCTCCCGGGGGTCCCTGGGGAGATCGTCAACCTGGGGGTGTGTGGCCGCCCCGCCCAGAAGCTCCTGGGGGTCCCTGGGGAGATCAGCAACACAGGGGGCCTGGCTGGTCCCATCCAGCTGCTCCCGGGTGTCCCTGGAGAGATCTGCAACCCGGGGGGGGGGGGGGGGGCGGGGCAGGACTCGCCCCGCCGCTCCCGGGGTCCCTGGGAACATTGCAGGCATGTGGTTGCTGAGACCCAGACCAGGCCTCTGGCCACAGATTCATAGCTTTGCGGAGACCTAGGGCAGGGATCTGCCTCATCTGCAGAGAGACAGAGGTTCTGCAGTGCCCCCAAGACGTGGGTGGGCCCAGCCAGGGATCAAGGGCCATGGAAGGACTCCTGGCAGAGGGGCAAGGACCCTCACCCCTGAGGCGGGGGTTGAGGGGTGGTGCCACCTCAGTGGAGGGGTGCTGCACTGCAGGGTACTGGACTGACTGATGTGATTCAGAGAAGCTCCCAGTGCTAACCGGCCACGCTCAGGCAGCCTTCACACTTCAGAGGCAGTGACTCCTAATCCTGCCTTGACCCAAAAGCAAGCTTGCGACACCCTGCCCCATGGCAGAGCATGCCTAGGCAGTGAGTGGGAAGCCTTCCACCTGCTTCGGAGAAGGGGGGGCAGTAAAGAATGGGGGGAGAGGAAAGAATGTGGAGCATCCGCAATGAAGAGGTGCTTGAGAAAGAGGCTCTGAAGCCTGACTGGAAGGTTTGTTCTGTTTGCTGGGCGGCTGCCCCTTAGGAAGCGCAAAGAGCATGGCTCTGAGGGCTTCCTGTGTGCTGAGTCAAGTTCCACAGCCAACTGGAATTGGCCTCAGTTTCCTGGTCTGTAAAATGGATGAAGTGTGTCCCAGTGACTTCAGTGAGCTTTGATGGCCAATTGAGATACTATATAAAGAAAATAAGGGAAGAAGTGAGAAAGAAAAGGAAGGACGAGCAACACAAAAGAAAGACTGAAAGGAACCTGTAAACCCATTGTCACTTAAATAGGGAATATAGTCAATAGTGTTGTGATGATGGTATGATGCCAGGTGGGTACTAGAAATATCGGGGAACGCTTTGTAAAGTATATGATTGTCTAACCACTATTCTGTAACTAATATAAAACCTGAAACCAATACAAAATAATGTTGAATGTAAAGAAATGAAAGTAGGAGTGAAATTTTTATAAATTTCAAAGTTTAAATAAAAGCTGTAAAGGAAGGAAGGGGAGAATAAAAAGTGTTTTTCATTTTACCACTTCATTAAAAAGACAGTTGTCTTTATATTATGCTTTTATACTTTTCTAAGTCATTATCTCATTTTAATTTCCGGGCAACTTAAAGACAAGATAAGTATTCCCTCCACTATTCAAAGAAAGGAAATCTTGGTGTCTGGTCCTAATGATTCAATCGTCAAGCCCTTATTGTAAAGCAGGGTTAGTAAAATTTTCTGTGCAGGATCATATCTATACTAATAAAAGCCTTGGGGTGATCAAGCCAGCAGGGGAGGGTATTTGGGGGCAATCAGGCCCGCAGAGGAGCAGTTAGGGGGCAATCAGGCCAGCAAGGGAGCAGTTAGGGGGCAATCAGGCAGGTAGGTGAGCGGTTAGGAGCCAGCGGTCCCGGATTGTGAGAGGGATGTCCAACTGCAGGTTTATGCCCGATTCCACAGGGATCGGGCCTAGTCCAACTGCAGGTTTATGCCCGATTCCACAGGGATCGGGCCTAAACCTGCAGTTGAACATTCCCCGAGGGGTCCCACATTAGAGAGGGTGCAAGCTGGGCTGAGGGACACCCTCCCCAGTGCACGAATTTCGTGCACTGGGCCTCTAGTAGCTTATAAACAGTTAATGAAGAGTCAGGTTGAAGTCCAGGAGCAGATGTTAGAAGCAGCACTGGTCCCAACTGAACTCAGCATACTTATGTGTTAGTGATTGGGGCTGGCTCTCACTTAACAGGTGATAGTGACTCAAAATTTGGTAACTATTACATGATGCCAATAATTATGACTCTTGCTGCTCCTTGTGTGAGTAGGTTTGCTCTTGATTCAGATTCCTAAGATTCCTCAGGAATAAAGAGAGGATTTATTTGATCTGCACACTAGTATTTGGCAATGTATTAGGCTAGTGGTAAGTCTTTTACCTGGGCTGCTGCTGTGTTTGACTCCTCACAAATAAAATGAAATGCGCATGTTGTTTGGCTCCCTTGTTATGCCTCTGTAAAGCAAGACAGATTCAATTCTTCTTGTCTGGGACCATGTCCTGGTGAGCTTCTGGTGTGTCATATTTGCCTCTCTTTGTGTTTCTGTCTGCCTCTATACCTGTCAGCAACATTTATCAGTGGAAGGAAGAGCTGAAATAAAAGTGCTTCTGCAGTTTCAACTCTGATTGATGACTTTGGATGGGCCTGGCTAGGTAGGTTAGGCCTGGATTGGTAGAGTAGGTGGTGTTCTTTGAATTAAGTTGTTTTTTTTTTTTTTTTATTAAGGACTCCGGTTAACATTTACTGACTACTTTGTGCAACATTCTGCATGAAGTGTAAACAAATTGTTGTTGGTGGAAAACAGACTCTTCCAAGGGATTACAAGAAATGCATGTCAAGGATCCAGGCACAGGAGTTTGTACTATGGCTAGGTTTATTCATGATGCAAAATCAAAGCAGTTCCCCTCGTGGTCTCCCATGTCCTATCTCTGTCCATCCAGCCATGGAAAAAGTCCAATCTTGTCTTTAGCAAGGCCAAGACAAAGGCAGGTGTCCAGAGTTTCTGCATTATATTAAAGCTTAGTCCTTTTGAAGCCCACACAGTCTGGAACAGGTCAGTAGCTGCTAGAACTACATACTCACGTGTTCTTAGGTGGGAGAGTCTGTGAACAAGCAGGGGCGAGTGGGGGTCACAGAGCGAGAGCGTGAGCGAGAGAATTCTTTGTTCCCCTGGGGTTTTAACCAGAAACATTTTCAAAATAACAAGTCATCTTCCCAAGCTTTTTTTTGGCTTGCATTGGGTCCAGCCCCTACCCAGTGATCTTTTTTCCCAGGTTAGACTGAAAGGCCACTATGGTCAAGCACCTCCCTCCTGTGCCATTTTTACTTCTATTGTGCATGTTCTTATCTCTTCCTGTTTCCCAGGCAATCCAGTACTGGAGGGGGATAAGCAGGGTTGTTAATCCCTCACAATACTGGGATCCCTGGAGTGTGTGAGAAGCAAACAGGCTCCAGGTCCCCAGCTGACCCTGCTTAACAATGTCTGACTTCCCTTGCTCTCTATCAATAGGTAGCTAACTACAATAACAAAATGATCTAATTTTAAACTTTAAAAGATTACTATGATGTAGGTGCTATTATCCAATTTTATAGATGAGGAAACTAATGCTTATGTTAGGTGATTTATCCAAGGTTATACATCTGAGAAGTAGCATTTATTCATTCAGTGAGTATGTTTTGAGCATTTATTATGCACCCAGTACTGTTCCAGTGGTAGGAATCCTATATAATAAAGAGGTAATATGCAAATTGACCATCACTCTAACACACAAGAAGGCCACCCCCATGTGGACACAAGGTGGCCGTCACAAGATGGCCAGCAGGAAAAGGCAGTTGTAGGTGATCAGGTCTGCAGGGGAGGGCAGTTAGGGGTGACTGGGCCGGCAGAGGAGGGCAGTTGGGGGCGACCAGGCCTGTAGGGGAGGACAGTTGGGGGGGATCTAGGCCTGCAGGGGAGGACAGTTGGGGGGGACCCAGGCCTGCAGGGGAGTGTAGTTGGGGGGACCAGGCCAGCAGGGGAGAGCAGTTAAGGGCAACCAGGCCTGCAGGGGAGAGCAGTTAGGGGTGACCAGGCCAGCAGGGGAGGGCTGTTAGGGGTGACCAGGCCTGCAGGGGAGGACAGTTGGGGAGACCCAGGCCTGCAGGGGAGTATAGTTAGGGGGACCAGGCCAGCAGGGGAGAGCAGTTAGGGGCAACCAGGTGTGCAAGGGAAGGCAGTTGGGGGGGACCAGGCCTGCAGTGGAGGGCGTTGGGGGCGACCAGGCCAGCAGGGGAGAGCAGTTAGGGGCGACCAGGCCAGGAGGGGAGAGCAGTTAGGGGCAACCAGGCCAGCAGGGGAGGGCAGTTAGGGGCGACCAGATTGTGAGGGAGGGCAATTAGGGGTGACCGGGCCAGCAGGTGAGGGCAGTTGGGCGTGACCAGGCCTACAGGGGAGGACAGTTAGGGGTGACCAGGTCTTCAGGGGAGGGCAGTTAGGGGTGACCAGGCTGGCAGGGAGGGCAGTTAGGGGCAATTGGGCCAGCAGGGGAGCAGTTAGGTGTCGATCAGGCTGGTGGGGGAGTGGTTAGGGGATGATCAGGCTGGAAGGCAGAAGTAGTTAGGGGCAATCAGGCAGGCAGGCAGGTGAGCGGTTAAGAGCTAGCAGTCCTGGATTGTGAGAGGGATGTCCGGTGGGATCGGGCCTAAACGGGAGTCGGACATCCCTCGAGGGGTCCCAGATTGGAGAGGGTGCAGGCTGGGCTTAGGGACACCTCCCCCCCACCCATGCACAAATTTCATGCACTGGACCTCTAGTATAACAGAAATCAAAAGAGACAAATATCCCTATCCGCTTGGAACTTATATTTCTAAAGGTAAAAAACAAATAAGTAGAGTATTTGTTATATAGTGGTGAGTGCTAAGGAGATATATAAAGCAGAGATGGGGTAAAGGGAATAAGTGTATAGGATTTCAATTTAGAGAGGGTGGTCAGAAAAGACATCACTGTGAAGGCAACATTTGAGTAGATCTCCGAAGGAGGTGAAAGAGCGAATCATGACAATATCTGTAGGGAAGAGCATTCCAGGCAAAGGGAAGAGAAATTTCAAAGATCTAATGCAGGAATATTCCTGGCATGGTCAAGGAACAACAAAGAGCTTAATATAACTGGAGGACAATAAGCAGAAGGGAGAGTAGGATATGAGATCAGAGGGATAACAGGGGTCCAGATTGCATAAGACCTTATAGCCATTATAAGGATTTGCCTTTTACTCTGAGACTGAAGAGTTTGGGCAGAGGAGTGATATGATATGACTTTTGTTTTGACATGTTACCTCTCTGTTATATTGAGAATAAACTGAGGTTAAGGGGTTCTAGCAAGGAGGAATAACTCACTAAGTGATTTGTCCAAGAGTAAATCTTTGAGTTCAATTCAATAAACACTGAATACAGGACCAGATCCAGTGTTTGTTGGATGTGAGGCTTTTTACAACTTTGGGAGCCTCCTTTAAGTGAAGGATTTACCAAATTGGGTGTGAAGGTGAGTTGGCTTTTTTGTTTTGTTTTGTTTTGTTTTGTTTTGTTTTGTTTTGTTATTCCTCACCCAAGTATATTTTTTCATTGATTTTTAGAGAGAGTGGAAGCTACAGGGAGACACGGAAAGAAACATGGATGTGAGAGAGACACATAGATTGGTTGCTTCACACACACGCCCTGGCCAGGACCAGGGATTGAGCCTGCATGGAGATATATGCCCTTGACCAGAATCGAACCCAGGACCCTTCAGTCTGAAGGCTGATATTCTGTCCACTGAGCCAAACTGGCTAAGGTAAAAGTGAGTTGTTTTTAAATAAAAAGAGAAGGGATTAGGAAAATAGTCTATTCAAGTAAGGGACTCTAAAGCGTAAGCTTCATTACCTTCACAAGTAACTCTGTCTCTGAGTGAATTACAATATACCAGACTCTATGCTAGATCCTGGGAAAGGGATGGATACATCACAGTGACTAGACTTAACACCTGGGCTATTGTAATGTCTCCTATCTGGCTTTCCTTATCTTCTTCTCCTTCAATCTACCCAGCAAACAACTAGATTTATTTTCCTAAATCACTGCTTTATCACGGTAGTACTCCCCTTTTAAAAGCCTCTCAATGGCTTGCCATTGCCTGAAGGAGTTCTTATTTTTTTTAAAGATGTTTTTATTGATCTCAGAGAGAGGAAGGGAGAGGGCGAGAGGGATAGAAACATCAATGATGTGAGAGAATCATTGATTGGCTGCCTCCTGCACGCCCCACACTGGGGATTAAGCCTGCAACCCGGGCATGTGCCCTTGACCGGAATCAAACCCAGGACACCTTCAGTCTGTAGGCTGACACTCTATCTCCTTAGCCAAACTAGCTAGGGCCCGAAGGAGTTCTTAAATTCCATCAAGCATCAGAATCAGTTTGGGGAAGTGGTGCTTGTTCAAAATTCAGGTTTCTTTGCTCTAGCCCTAAACCTACTGAATCAGAGTCACTGGAATTTGTGCCTGAAATTCATTTTATTTTATTTTTATTTTTTTAGTCCTCACCTGAGGATATTTTTTCCATTGCTTTTTAGAGAGAGTGAGAGGGAGGGAGGGAGGGATGGGAGGAGTGAGAGAAACATTGATGTGAGAGAGACACGTCAATTGGTTGCCTCCCATACAACCTCAACCAGGGTCGGAGATCCAACCTGCAACCCAGGTACATGCCCTTGACTGAGAATCAAACTTGTGACCTTTTGGGGCATGGTCCAATGCTATAACAGCTTTGTCACACCAGCCATGGCTGAAATTCATTTTAAACAGTCTTCTCCAGGTAATTCTTAGGCAGATGCCTATACTCTAGTGGTAGCTAACAGGCTATGGCCAAAGGTCCTAAATATGGGATATCATCCACGATCTTTACTCAGCTTTATCTTTCCTGTTCTTCACCACAGAACCTCCATTCTATCCATTATTCGCCAAACATGCTTTATATGTATTTCACTCTATAGTGCCTTTGATCACTTTGTTCCATCTGTCGGAAATGCCCTTTCTTTTCTCACTGCCTCTCCAAATCTAGGAGGTCTCGTGTCTTCCTTGGTATCTTCTCTGACCCAAAAGCCCACAACCTTTAGGCTTCCAGAGTAATCCTCAGCAACCTTGTCATATTTATTGCATTGTTTTACTTCTCAGACATGTCTGTTATCTCAACCAAACCACAAACTCCCTCAGCGTAGGGTTCATTTCTTTACCATTTGTATCTCACAGGGGCCTCTAGTATTGAGCAGGCAGAAAAACAAAGGAAGGAAGCTGGAAAGAATGTTTATGCTTATAATGGACCATATTTTTTGCCCTTTATATTATCATTTAGTAGAGCATACAAATTCCCAAACAACTACTTCTCAATGAATAACACATATTTGGTTCATAAATATAGGTTTCAAAAATATATTGGAGATAAAACCTCTTTGGCTCAGATTCTCTTGTTGTAGGAAGGCATTCAATGATATACTACTGGCTACTGGCTACTATTTTAGTAGATATTTCTGGAATCAATTTATTCAGGGATATGATTTTTATATTTTTATCCAAGGTTGCATTTCATGTTTTGTTGCTCTTAAAGGAGTTTATCTGAATGCTAAAATAGTGCATTCTTATGATATTTGGAAAAGTACCACCACCGAAGTATACCTAGAGATTTTATTGGGATCTGCTAATGATTATGACATCACAATCAGGGTTTAAGATGATGGTTCCAAAGTCACTTTATCTTCATTAGCATGTTCAGACAAGAATGAGTATAATATCTACATTTTTAAAGCAGGGCAAACCTTAGGCACAGGTTAATAAGCCATGGTCAGGCAATGAGATTACTAGTATAATCTTACTAGAAGCCTGGTGCATGAAAATTGTGCACTCAGGGGGGTCCCTCAGCCAGGCCTGTGCCCTCTCACAGTCCAGGAGCCCTTGAGGGATGTTCAACTGATGGCTTAGGCCCGCTCCCCATGGCAGTCGGACACCCTTAGTGCTGCCGTGGAGGCCAGAGAGGCTCCCACCACTGCCACTGCGATTGCCAGCCATGAGCCCGGCTTCTGGCTGAGTGGCGCTCCCCCTGTGGGAGTGCACTGACCACCAGAGGGAAGCTCCTGCATTGAGTGTCTGCCCCCTGGTGGTCAGTGCGCATCATAGTGACTGGTTGTTCCACTGTTCAGTCAATTTGCATATTAGGCTTTTATTATATAGGATGGAATCTTGGTTTTTCTATTTTTATAGGAGAGGAAGCATAGTTTAGGATAGCGATTTTCAAATTGTTTTCCAGAGTTTTATCATTCTACAGAGTTGCTCTGAGAGCTACTGAGGGCAAGGATCTGGTGGTTAGGGCTGATAATTATTGTAAGAGAGAGAAAAGTATTATTCACATTTTCTTTTGTTTCTGTCTGCATCACAAAAGGTAAATTTCTAATAGCACATGATCTCACTCATCTAGGGGAAATAATGAACAACATAGACGGATGAACAAGAACAGACCCAGAAACAAGGAGGCATGGATCAGACTGTCGAGCCTCAGAGGGAGGGTAGGGGAGAGTGGGGGTAAAGGGGAGAGATCAACCAAAGGACTTGTGTGCAAGCATATGAGCCTAACCAGCAGTTAAGGACAACAGGGGGGGGCATGTGTGGGGAGAGGTGTGGGGTGGGAATGGGGGGATGAGGACAAATATGTGATACCTTAATCAATAAAGAAATTTTTAAAAAAAAGTAAAAGTAGCCATAGTAAGAAGGAATCCAGTGTCAAAATAAAAGATAAGCTTGTGACCTCAAGACTCTTATATTCAGGTTTTTTAAAATCCATTTTTATTTAATTTTTGTATATTGTATGATATAGGGATCCAACTTCATTCTTTTGTATTTTTATCAAGTTGTTATCAAGTGTTCCAGCACCATATATTGGGCAGACTGTTCTTTTCCCATTGAATTGTATTGGTGATTCTGTTGAAAAGCAATTGACCATAGTTGGATGGGCTTATTTCTGGCCTTTCAATTATATTCCTTTGATCTATATATCTGTCTTTATGCTAGTACCATGCTGTCTTTTAAAAAAAATAATTATTTATTGTTGAAACTATTACTTATGTCCTCCATTATCCCCCAATGACCTGCAGCCCACCCCTGCTCCCTGCCCCAGGCCCTCACAGTCCCATTGTCTGTGGCCTGGGCCATGCATATATGCATACAAGGTTCTTGGTTGATTACTTCCCACCCACCCACCCTTCCCCGTCTTCCCTCAGAGATTCTGCACTCTGTTCCACAGTACCACGCTGTCTTGATTACTGTTGCTTTGTAGTACATTTTGAAATCAAGAATTGAAGTCCAACTTTGTTCTTTTTTTCCTAAGATTATTTTGGCTATTTTGGGTTCCTTGAGTTTCCATAGGAATTTTAGGATCAGTTTGCTAATTTCTACAAAAAAGCCAGCTGGTATTTTTTAAAATATATTTTTATTGATTTCAGAGAGGAAGGGTGAGGGAGAGAGATAGAAACATCAATGATGAGAATCATCCATCCCATCAGCTGCCTCCTGCCCACCCACTACCGGGGATCAAGACTGCAACCTGGTCATATGCCCTGACCAGGAATCTAACTGTGACCTCCTGGTTCATAGGTTGATGCTTAACCACTGAGCCATACCGGCCGGGCTCAGCTGGTATTTTGATACAAATTACATGGGATCTTTAGATCAATTTGGGAAGTATTGTGATTATAACAATATTAAGCCGTCCAATCTGTGATGATTACTTTTATGCACCAACTTGGGTAAGCCACAGTACCCAAATATTTGGTTAAATGCTAGTCTGGATGTTGCTGGCAAGATATTTTTAGATGATATTAACATTTAAATCAGTAAACCAAATAAAGCAGCTTGCCCTACATAATGTACACGAACTTCATCTAATCAGTTGGAGGCCTTAAAAGAAAAACAAAAAACAAAAACTGACCTGTGAAGGAAAGGGAATTAAGCCAGCAGACTGCCTTCAGACTCATCAAGTATCAATTCTTCCCTGGGTCTCCAGCTTGTTTTGCACTTCTTTGTTAAATTTATTCCTAAGTATTGTATTCTTCTTTATGCTATTGAAAATATAATTGGTTACTTAATTTCATTTTTAGATTGTTCATTGGAAGTACATAGAAATACAATTGATTTATACACATTTGTCATGTATTTTGCAACAACTTCATTTATTAATTATTATAGTTTTTTTTAGTGGATTCTTTAAGATTTTTTGTATGCCAGATCAAGTAATGTTCAAATAGACATAGTTTTACCTCATTCTTTCCAGTCTAGATGCCTTTTATTTCATTTTGTTGCTAACTGCCCTGGCTAGAACCTTCAGTGATATATTGAACAGAAATGGTGAGAGCAGAGATTCTTAACTTGTCACAGTCTTAGAGGGAAAACATCCATCCATCTCTCACTGTTATGATGTTAACTGTGGTTTTTTTGTAGAACTCTTCTTTAGATTGAGGAAATTCCCTTCTATTCAGGTTTGAGTGTTGCTGACATGAAAGGGTGCTGAATTTTTCAAATGTTTTTTTCTGCATCTATAGAGATGATCCATGTGTTTTTGTTGTTATTTTACTCTATTTATATGGTACATTGTATTCATTGGGTTTTGTGTAGTTAATGTACCCTTGGATTCTTGGGATAAATCCCAGCTAGTCATGATGTATGCTTCTTTTTATATGTTGATCAGTTTGGTTGGCTAGTATTTTGTTGAGGACTTTTGAATCTATATTCATAAGATATAATGTTCTGTAGATTTTTTTTCACATGATGTTTTTACCTGATTTTGATATCTTGTAGACTCATACCAAAGAATGAATTGGGAAATGTTCCCGCTTCTATTTTTTGGGAAAGTTTTTCAAGAATCGGTATTAATTCTTCTTTAAATATACCTGTAAAATCACCTGTTCTGAGGTTTTCTTTGTTGGGCAGCATTTGAGTACTGATTAAATCTCTTTTTAAAAATATATTGGCCAGTGTGGTTGAGCATCCTCCCACATCCCTAAAGGTCGCTGGTTCCATTCCAGGTCAGGGTACATGCCCAGGTTGCATGTGCAGGAGGGAAGCCAGTCAATGTTTCTCTCTCTCTCCCTTCGCCCTTCCTCTCCCTAATAATCAGTCAATAAAAATTATATTAATATTTTCTATTTTTCCTTGAGTCAGTTTGATCATTTGTTTTTCCTAGGAATCTATCCATTTCATCTGTTATCTAATTTATTGACATGAAGTTATTCATACTATTTCTTCATAATCCTTTTTATTTCTGTAATGTCACTGTCTTAGCTTGGGCTGCTATAGCAAAGTACCATGGACTCAGTGGTTTATAAGCCACAAACATTTATTTTTTACAGTTCTTAAGGGCAGAAGTCTGAGATCAGGGTGCTTCTATGGTTGAGTTCTGGTGAGGCTTTCTTTTGGGTTGTAGACTGCTGTCTTCTTGTGTCCCCACATGGCAGAAGGGGGAAAGGGAGCTCTCTGGGTCCCTTTTATAAGGTTATTAAATCCAATTCATTAATGAGGATTCTCTTCTCATGACCTAATAGCCTGCTAAAAGCCCCATCTACAAGTACTATCATGTTGGGTATTGGTTTTTGACAAAGAAATGGGGGGGGGGGCGGTGGTGAGGGCATGAACATTCACTCTATAGCAGCTATTTAACATTTTTTTAAATTCTAGTTACTTGAGTCTTATCTCTTTTCTTTTCTTGATAATTCTAGCTACTAGGTGTACTGGTTAGTAATGGTGGATTTTGTAATCAAAGAAAACACGATAATTTCAAGAGAAACATCAAAAGTGCTTTATTCAAAGCAATGTCCATCACTAGCTACACATTTCCCCCATCTTTCAGGTAATTTGTGGATACCGTCCCAATAGAACTTTTCTTGTTTTGAGGCAAACCATTCAGAGACCCAATTTTCCACTTCTTCGTATGTTTTGAAGTGCTGCTCAGAAAGTGTGTGTGTCATCGATCTGAACAAGTGATAATCTGAAGGAGCGAAGTCTGGTGAATTTGGTGGGTGGGTTACTACTTCCCAGGCAAGATCTTTTAACGTGTCTTTAACTGGTTTTGAAGTGTGTGATAGTGCATCATCATGAAGCAAAATTACCTTGCCGTGTCGTGTCTTCAGGCACATTCTGGTCATTTCATGATCAAAGTGTGGTTCAAATTGATTATATGTTGTCGGTAGCGATCAGTATTAACAGTTTCACCTCGTTTGAGAAGCTCATTATACACCAGACCTTTCTGATCCCACCAAACACAGATCATTGTCTTCTTTCTGAAGCGATTTGGCCTTGCAGTCGATGTTGATGGGTGACCTGGATCAACCCATGATTTTGTGCATTTGGGATTCTCAAAATAAACCCACTTTTCATTGCCAGTCACAATTCAATGCAAAAAAGACTTTCTTTCGTGCTGTTGAAGAAACATTTTACTGATTTTGGTTTTCCATTTGTCTTTAATTCAGTTGATGTGACACCCATTTTCCTTCCTTTAAAATCATTCCCATTGCTTGTAAATGATCAGAAATTGTTTGCTGAACAACGTTTAATCTTTCTGCAAGTTGTTTTTGAGTTTGACACGCATCTTCATCCAATAATGCTTGTAATTGTTGGTCTTCAAACTTTTTCGGTTGACCTGGACGTTCTTTGTCTTTCACATCAAAATCATCACTTTTAAAGTGTTTAAACCAGTGTTCACAAGTATCTTGAGATGGAGCATGTTCACCATAAGCTTCCTGAAGTATATACAATAACTTTTTTTTTCAAAATAAAGTAATGAATTAAAACTTCCTGCAAATGCTCTTTTTTTTTGGCATGAAATTCAACATTTTTAAGTGTAAAAATATCTATGATGTTAACACCTTCAGCAAATTTGACATATGAAGTTTTGAAACTTGCTGTCAATACAACAAAATAGCATACATATCAAATCGCATATATATCAACATATGTGTAACTCCATCTATTGGAAAAAATCTGCATTATTAACTGGTACACCTAGTAAAGGTTTGTCAGCTTCATTGATCTTTACAGGGGACCAAATGTTGGTTTCATTGATTTTTCTCTATTGTTTTTCTCTTTTGTTTATCTTTGTTCTAATCTTTATTATTTCTTACCTCTGTTTACTTTAGGTTTAGTTTGCTCTTCTTTATCCAGTGACTTAATATGTAAGGTTAGCTTATTGATTTGAGATTTTTCTTTTTTATAAAATAGCATTTACAGCTACAAAATACTCTCTAAACACTGCTTTCACTGGATCCTATGCTATTATTTTCATTCCTCTCAAACAAAGTATTTTCTAATTTCCCTTGTGATTTCTTATTTGACTCATTGGTTATTTAGACTTTGTGGTTTAATTTCACATATTTGTGAACATACGAAATTTCCTTCTGTAAATTATGTATAATTTTGTCCTGCTGTGTTTGGACTTTTTATGGTTTCCATTCTTTTAAATATATTGATATTTGTTTTATGGCCTATAATGTGGTCTATCTTAGAGATTATTCCATGTGCATTTGAGAAGAATGTGTACCCTGCTGTTCTTGGGAGGCTTATTCTACATATACTCATTAGGTATAGATATTTTATAGTGTTATTCAGTTCTTATATTTTCTTGTTAATATTCTGTCTTGTTGTCTTATCCATTATTGAATGTGCCTTATTGAAGTCCTAAAGTTTTATTATAGAACTAGAGGCCTGGTGCACAAAATTCGTGCACGGAGGGGGGTTGTCTGTACCCTCTCCAATCTGGGACCCCTCACAATCCAGGACTGCTGGCTCCCAACTGCTTGCCTGCCTGCCTTCCTGATTGCCCCTAACCGCTCCACTGCCAGCCTGTTTGCCCCCAACTTCCCTCCTCTGCCAGCCTGGTCACCCCTAACTGCCCTCTCCTGCAGGGTTGATCGCCTCCAACTGCCCTCCCTTGCAGGCCTGTTCCTTCTCTACTGCCCTCCCTTGAAGGCTGGGTGCCTCCCAACTGCCCTCTCCTGCTGGCCATCTTGTGGTGGCCATCTTGTGTCCACATGGGGCAGGATATTTGACCACATGGGGGCAGCTATATTGTGTGTTGCAGTGATGATCAATCTGCATATTACTCTTTTATTAGATAGGATAGAGGCCTGGTACAGGGGTGGGGGCTAGCTGGTTTGCCCTGAAGGGTGTCCCTGATCAGGGTGGGGTTCCCTTGGGGTGTGGGGTGGCCTGAGCGAGGTGCCTGTGGTGGTTTGCAGGCTGGCCATGCCCCCTGGCAACCCAAGCGGAGGCCCTGGTATCTGGAATTTATTTTCCTTCTACAATTGAAACTTTGTAGCCTGGGGCTCCCTCCGCAGCCGGCAGCCATTTCTGTTGAGGTTATAATTAAAACTTTTTTGCCTTAAACGGGTGGGCCCATCCAGGGTGTGCGGAAAGCTTTGCTTCCCCTGTTGCTGGGGATTACCCTGGCCTGCTCTCTCAAGCTCCGTTCTGCCGCCATTTCTGTTTGAATTTGTTTACCTTCTATAATTGAAACTTTGTAGCTTGAGTGGAGGCTTAGGCCTGGCAAGGGCAGGCGGAAAGCTTGGCTTCCTCTGTTACCTAGGAAACCTTGCTCTCTGTGGCTGTAGCCATCTTGGTTGGGTTAATTTGCATACTCGCTCTGATTGGATGATGGGCGTGGCTTGTGGGCGTGTCAGAGGTATGGCCAATTTGCATATTTGTCTATTATTAGGTAGGATAGTCTATTTCTCCCTTAATTTCTGTCAGATTTAGCTTCATGTAATTTGGTGCTCTGTAATTAGGTGCATATGTTTATAATTGTTATATATTCCTGGTGTATTTTTCCTTTTATTATTATAAAATATCTTTCTGTTTCTCTAAAAACACAGTTTTTTGGATTAAACATCTATTTTGTCTAATATTATTATAGTCAATCCAGCTTTCTTACTGTTGCTTTTTGCATGATATATCTTTTTCTATCCTTTTACTTTTAGTCTACTTATATATTTGAATCTTAACTCTGCTGTAGACAGCATATAATAATAATAATAATAATAATAATAATAATAATTGTTATTATTTAACCTTTTAAAATTTAAATTGGGGTGACATTGGTTAATAAGATAATAAAGGTTTCAAGTGTATAATTCTATGATACATCATCTGTATATTCCATTGTGTGCAAACTACCCGAAGTCAAATCTTCTGTCACCATATAGATTACCCCTTTACCTGTTACTACTTCCCTACCCCCTGTTCCCTCTGATAACCACCATACTTTTGTCTGTGTCTATGAATTTTTTTAATTCTCACCCAAGGATATTCTTTCCATTTATTTTTAGAGAGTTGAAGAGAGGGAGGAGGGAGGGAGAGAGAGAGAGAGAGAATCAACATGAGAGAGACACATCAATTACTTGCCTCCTGCACATAACCTGTTTGGGGCCAGGGATAGAACCTGCAACCAAGGTACATGCCCTTGACTGGGAATCAAACCCGAAACCTTTTGGTCTACGTGCCGACACTTTAACTATTGAGCCAAACTGGCTAGGGCATGTCTTTGCATTTTTGTTTGTTGTTTTTTCTTTTTTGTTCATTTGTTGCTTTCAGTGTTTTTTTTTCATATATATATTTTTTAAAATATATTTTATTGATTTTTTACAGAGAGGAAGGGAGAGGGATAGAGAGTTAGAAACATCGATGAGAGAGAAACATCGATCAGCTGCCTCCTGCACGCCCCCTACTGGGGATGTGCCTGCAACCAAGGTACATGCCCTTGACCGGAATCGAACCCGGGACCCTTCAGTCTGCAAGCCGATGCTCTATCCACTGAGCCAAACCGGTTTCGGCTGCTTTCAGTTTTATATCCCATTTATGAGTGAAATCATATGGTTCTTAACTTTTTTTGCCTGAATTATTTTGCTTATCATGATATTCTCAAGGTCCATCCATATTGTCACAAATGGAAGTATTTCATCTTTTCTTATGGTGAAAAGATGAAATCTTTATCCAATCATCTATTGAAGGACACTTTGTTTGTTTCCATGTCTTGGCCATTTTGAATAATGCTGCAATGAACATAAAGGTGCTTATATCTTTGTGAACAAATGTTTTCAAATTTTTCAGGTAAATAACCAGAAAAGGGATTGCTGGGTCATATGGTGACTCTATTCTTAAAATTTTGAGATGCCTCCATATTGTTTTTTATAGCAGCTGTACCAGTTTCATTCCCACCAGCAGTGAATGAGGATTTCTTTTTCTACACAACCTCTCCAATACTTGTTATTACCTGTCTTGTAGATAACAACCATTCTAACAGGTGTGAGGTGGTATTGTTATCTGAGAGCCACCCAAGTCAAAGGGGCTGGCTCTTCCCTCCTCTCATCTTGTCATGCTCACGAGAAATAATTCAGTCGAGTGACAGAAAGCAGTATTGATGAAAAGCAAGCTAATTTATTAAGAATACACTTGGCATAAAGCACAAGTGGGCAACTCAACTCAACTAGTCTGAGTGCCCTGCTGGGTGGGGGTTCAAGGGTTTTATACATTATCCCCCTATAGGTTTCAGGGCTCCCCTACCAGACAGACTAGTTCACCCTTTTACACTGTTGGGGCTTTCCCCAGAATTTGTGAGAACATCTGGTGATTTTATCTTGGCAAGGTCCAAGACTGCTGTATTCTTTGTTCAATGAGTGAGATTGTTCAGTGAGTGAGATAAACTTCCCTTTTTTCTCACCTCCCTCCTCCTGCCCTTGCAGCTATTTATCCTGCCACATTGTCCCCTCAAGTGATACTATCCAAATGTTTTTTGGGTTTTTGTTGTTTGTCCCCCAGATTTCATCTGTCCTTGGGTTTAGCTGGCACAAATGGCATGACTTGTGTCTTTGTTCTCTATTTTCCCAGGCCAGGGTGATTTAAGCTATGTATTCTCTGGTTAGGGAGGAAAGTTATAAACCATTTGCTTTCAAGTGTCTTTGGTTGGGGAAGATAAGGTCTTGAGATTCACAAGTTGGCTACAAGCTGCCCAAACTCTTTGGTTTTGTTTAATTTTCTTGCCTCATTTTCCCCATTCCATTTGCCCAGAAATTTTCCTAGCTTCTTGCTGTCCTGCCATAGTATCTCATTATAGTTTTGATTTGCATTTAATTAGATCTTGTTGTTTTATCTATCCTGACAAACTCTGCTTGTTATGTTGTTATCAATATCATTTGGAGGGCATATACTATTTTTACATGCCCCATGCCTTTTTTGTTGTTCTATCCTCATTTACCACTTTCATTTGCATTAAGTGAATATTTTCTAATATAAAATTTTAATTTCTTTTTTTTTAAATTTTAATTTCTTTAATAATTTTTTCTTTATGGTTTTGAGTTATTTCCTTTGCGGTTGCTTAGTGGCTCCTTTGGCTTACCATATGCATCTTAAATTATCAGAATCTACTTCAGATCTATATTAATTTAATTCCAATGATATATAGAAATGTTACTTCTGTGTAGCTCTATTTCCCTTTTCGTTTTTTTGTGATATTATTGTTATATGTATTTTATATGTTAAAACTACAATAACACAGTGCTATAATTATTACTTGATACAAATTTATATATTTTAAAGAAAGAGGAGAAAAGAGAGCATGTATATATTTGTAGCTTTTGTTGTATTGACCTTCTTATTTCCCATTTCTGGTTCTTCATTTTTCCTGTTGATCAATGTTACCATCTAGTCATTTCCTTTATCCAATACAGCTTTGCTACTCACTATCTCCTTTGTGTTGTTTTTGGCAAATATATTACATTTCTATGTTACAGGTCTGAGTACAATTATAACTTTTTAAAAAATTGCTTTCTAAAATGGTTAATAGAAGAAAGGAAATAAATAAATATTTATATCATCATTTTAAAAAAAATTTCTTTATTGATTAAGGTGTTACATATGTGTCCTTATTCCCCCATTACCTCCCCCTATCCTCCCATCACTCATGCCCTCACCCCCCTGTTGTCTATGTCCATTGGTTAGGCTTATATGCATGCATACAAGTCCTTTGGTTGATCTCTTTCCCTTACCCCCACCCCCCACCTGCCTTTCCTCTGAAGTTTGATGGTCTGTTTGATGCTTCTATGTCTCTGGATCTATTTTTGTTCATCAGTTTATGTTGTTCATTATATTCCACAAATAAGTGAGATCATGTGATATTTATCTTTCTCTGGCTGGATTATTTCCCTTAGCATAATGCTCTCCATGTCCATCCATGCTGTTGCAAATGGTAAGAGTTCTTTCTTTTTTTACAGAAGCATAGTATTCCATTGTATAGATGTACCACCTTTTTTAATCCACTCATCTGCTGATAGGCACTTAGGCTGTTTCCAAATCTTAGCAATTGTAAATTGTGCTGCTATGAACATAGGGGTGCATGTATCCTTTCTGATTGGTGTTTCTGATTTCTTGGGATATATTCCTAGAGATGGAATTACTGGATCAAATCGGAGTTTCAGTTTTAATTTATTGAAGAAACTCCATACTTTTTCCCACAGTGGCTGCACCAGTCTGCAGTCCCACCAGCAGTGTACAAGGGTCTCTTTTTCTCCACATCCTCACCAACACGTGTCTTTGGTTGATTTGTTGGTGATAGCCATTCTTTCAGGTGTGAGATGGTACTGCATTGTTGTTCTAATTTGCCTCTCTTAGATGATAAGTGACTTTGAGCATGTTTTCATATGTCTCTTGGCTTACTTTATGTCCACTTTCGAAAAGTGTCTATTTAGATCCTTTGCCCATTTTTTTTATTGGGTTATCTTACTTTTGTTAAGTTGTATGAGTTCCCTATATATTTTGGAAATTAAACCCTTACCGGATGTAACATTGGAAAATATGTTCTCCCATGTATTGGGCTTTCTTGTTGTTTTGTTGATGGTTTCTTTTGCTGTAGAGATGCTTTTTATTTTGATGTAGTTCCATTTGTTTATTTTCACCTTAGTTTCCATTGTTCTAGGAGATGTATCAGTAAAGATATTGCTATGATATATGTCTGATATTTTGCTGCCTATGGATTCTTCTAAGATTTTTATGGTTTCTTGTCTTACGTTTCAGTCCTTTATCCATTTTGAGTTGATTTTTGTGTGTGGTGTAAGTTAGTGATCTAGTTTCATTTTATTTTTTTGCATATATCTGTCCAATTTTCCCAACATCATTTGTTAAAGAGACTGTCTTGACTCCATTGTATGCTCTTGCCTCTTTGGTCAAATATTAATTGGGCATAATGGTTGGGTGGATTTCTGGGTTCTCTGTTCTGTTCCATTGATGTATATGTCTGTTCTTGTGCCCATACCAGGCAGTTTTCAGAATAGTGGCTTTGTAATATAGCTTGATAACTGGTATTGTGATTCCTCCTACTTTTTTATTCTTTATCAGGATTGCTGTGGCTATTCAGGGTCTTTTTTTATTCCATATAAATTTTTGGAGTGTTTGCTCTAGGTCTGTGAAATATGCCATTTGTATTTGAATGGGGATTGCATTGAATATATAGAACATTTTGGGTAGTATGGACATTTTAACCATGTTGATTCTACCAACCTATGAACATGGTATATTCTTCCATATGTTTGTCTTCCTTTATCTCTTTTTTTCAGTGTCCAGTAGTTTTCTGAGTACTGGTCTTTTATTTTCTTAGTTATGTTTATTCCTAGTTATCTTAATTTTTTTGGTGTGATGGTAAATGGGATTTTTTTTAGTTTATTTTTCTGTGAGTTTATTATTGGTGTATAAAAATGTCATAGATTTCTGGGTGTTAATTTTTTATCTTGCTATATTGCTGAATTCATTTACTAAATCTAGTAGTTTTTTGATGAAGTCTTTAGGGTTTTCTATGTACAATATCTTGTCATCTGTGAATAATGACAGTTTTACTTCTTCTTTTCCAATTTTGATATCTTTTATTTCTTCTTGTCTTAACACTATGGCTAGCACTTCTAGTACTGTGTCAAACAGGAGTGGTGAAAGTGGGCATCCTTGTCTTGTTCCTGTTTTTAGGGGAAATTGTTTTAATATATGCCCATTCAGTATGATATCGGCTCTAGGTTTGTCATATAAGGGTTTTATGTTTTTGAGGTATGATCCCTTTATTCCCTCTTGCTGAGAGTTTTTTTAATCAAATGTGTGTTTTTTTGCATCTATTGATATAATCATGAGGTTTTGTCTTTCAATTTGTTTATGTTGTGCATCACGTTTATTAATTTATGGATATTTTACCAGTTTTGCATCCCTGGAATAAATCCCACTTAGTCGTGGTTTATGATCTTTTTAATGTATTGGTGGATGTGATTTGCTAATATTTTTTTGAGTATTTTAGCATCTAGGTTCATCAAGGATATTAGCCTGTAATTCTCTTTCTTTGTAGTGTCTTTATCTGGTTTTGTGTTTAGGGTAATACTGGCTTCATAGAAAGACCTTGAAAGTGTTCCTCCCTCTTGAAAGTTTTGCAATAGTCTGAGGAGGATCAGTGTTAGTTCTTCTTTTAATTTTGGGAAAACTCCCCTGTGAAGCTGTCCAGACCAGGGCTTTTGTTTGCTGGAAATGTTTTGATTATTGCTTCAATTTCATTGGTCATTATAGGCCTATGCAGGTTTTCAGACCCTTCCTGCTTGAGTTTTGGAAGATTGTGTTTTTCTAGGAATGTGTCCATTTCATCTAGGTTGTCCAGTTTGTTGGAGTAGAATTGTTCATAGTATTTTCTACGGTTCTTTGTATTTCTGTGGGGTCAATTGTTACTTCTCCTCCTTCATTTCTGATTTTGTTATTTGGGTCCTCTCTTTGTTTCTTGGTGAGCCTGGCTAGAGGTTCATAAATCTTGTTTATCCTTTCAAAGAACCAGCTCTTGGTTCTATTGTCTTTTGTATATACATATTTCTCTCTATGTCATTTATTTCTGCTCTGATCTTTATTATTTCCTTCTTTCTATTTACTCTGGGATTTTCTTGTTGCTCTTTTTCTAGTTCTTTAAGTTGTAGGGTTAGATAACTCATTACCAGTTTTTCTTCTTTCTTGAGGTAGGCCGGTAGTGATATGAACTCCCTGCTCAGGACTGCTTTCCTTGTGTCTCATACACTTTGGACTCTTGTGTTTTCATTTTCATTTGTTTCCTAGATGTTTTTTTTTTTTAAATTTCTTTTTTGATCTCTTTCATAAGCCATTCATCCTACCTAATAAAAGAGTAATATGCAAATTGACCCTAACTCCGCTACACCCACAAGCCATGCCCACAAGCCACACCCACCAGCCAGTCAGAGCGAGTATGCAAATTAAACCAACCAAGATGGCCACAGCCACGGAGAAAGTAGGAGGGAGGCTTGGGTTTTCAAGGCGATAGAAGAAGCCAAGCTTTCCCCTGTCCTGGCCGGCCTAAGCCTCCACTCAAGGCTACAAAGTTTCAATTATAGAAGGTAAACATCCAAACAGAAATGGCTGCTGGCCATGGAGTGAGCAGGAGGTTTGGCTCCACTCCAGGATATAAAGTTTCAATTGTAGAAGGTAAATAAATTCCAGATACCAGGGCCTCCACTTGGGTTGCCAGGGGGCATGGCTGGCCTGCAAACCACCACAGGCCCCTCACTCAGGCTGCTTCATGCTCCAAGGGAACCCCCACCCTGATCCGGGACACCCTTCAGGGCAAACCAGCTGGCCCCCACCCGTGCACTAGGCCTCTACCTATCTAATAAAAGAGTAATATGCAGATTGACCATCACTCCAACACAAAATATAGCTGTCCCCATGTGGTCAAAGATCCTGCCCCCATGTGGACACAAGATGGCCAGCAAGGGAGGGCAGTTGGAGGCAATCAACCCTGCATGGGAGGGCAGTTAGGGGTGACCAGGCTGGCAGAGGAGGGAAGTTGGGGGCAAACAGGCTGGCAGGGGAGCATTTAGACATTAATCAGGCTGGCATGGGAGTGGTTAGGGAGTGATCAGGCTGGCAGGCAGGTAAGCAGTTGGGAGCCAGCAGTCCTGGATTGTGAGAGGGATGTCTGACTGCCCGTTTAGGTCCGATCCCACTGGGGCCTAAACGGGCAGTCAGACATCCCTTGAGGGGTCCCAGATTGGAGAGGGTGCAGGCTAGGCTGAGGTACACGCCTCCGCCCCCATGCATGAATTTCGTGCACCAGGCCTCTAGTTGTTTAATAACATACTATTTAGCCTCCATGTATTTGATTGTTTTTATTGTAGCTGATATCTAATTTTATGCCATTGTGACCTAAGATGCTCAATATGATTTCAATCTTCTTGAATTTGTAGAGGCTTAGCCTGTGTCCTAATATGTGGTCTATCTTTTAAAATGTCCCATGTGCACTTGGGAATAATGTATATTCCTTAGCTTTGGGGTGGAATGTTCTGAAGATGTCAATTAATTCCATCTGTTCTAGTGAATCATTTAGAATTGCTGTTCCTTTGCTGATTTTTTGTCTAGAGGATTTTATCCAGTGATGTCAGTGGCATATTAAATTCCCCTACTATGATTGTATTGCTGTTGATCTCTTTCTTGACATCTTCCAGAAGTTTTTTTTTTAAGTACTTTGGTGCTCCTGCATTGGGTGTGTATATGTTTACAATAGTCATATCCTCTTGTTGAATTGGTCCCTTTAGTGTTATGAAGTCGCCTTCCTTTTCTCTTGTTATTGCCTTCACTTTGAGGTTTATTTTGTCAGATTTAAGTATTGCTACTCCAGCTTTTTTTCATTTCCATTTGCCTGAAAAATTGTTTTCAATCCCTTCACTTTCAGTCTGTGTGAGTCCATTGTTCTGAGGTGGGTCTCCTGTAGACTACATACATATGGGTCATATTTTCTTATCCATTCAGCCACTCTATGTCTTTTGATTGGAGCATTTAATCCATTTACATTTAAGGTTATTATTGATAGGTATTTGTTTATAGTCATTTTTATTCTTTATGCCTGTGTTCTTCTTCCTTTTCTATTTCTTCTTTTTACTGCAGTCCATTTAGCATTTCTTGCATTGCTGACTTGGTAGTAATAAACTCCCTTAGCTTTCTTGTTTTGTCTGTGAAGCTTCTGATTTCCCCTTCAATTTTGAATGATAGCCTTACTGGATAGAGTATTCTTGGATTCAGTCCCTTGCTTTGCATCACTTTATATACTTCATTCCATTCCCTTCCTGCCCGATGTGTTTCTGTTGAGATATCAATTTATAGTCTAATGGGAGATCCCTTGTAGGTAATTTCTGTCTCTCTCTGGCAGTCTTTAAGATTTTTACTTTGTCATTGTTGTTTGCCAATTTGATTACAATGTGTCTTGGTGTTGATTTTTTTTTTTTTTTTTTGTTCTCTTGTTTGGGACTCTGTGTGCTTCTTGAAGTTGTGTGACGTTTTTTCTTCCAAAAGTCAGGGAATTTTTCTGTCATTATTTCTTTAAACAGATTATCTATTCGTTGCTCAGTTTCTTCTCCTTCTGGAACCCCTTTCATGCGGATTTGTTTCGTTTCATGCTGTCCCAAAGCTCCCTTAGACTCTCCTCCTGCTTTTTAAGATTTTCTTTTTCTGGTTGCTGCTCTGCTTGGGTGTTGTTTTCTACCTTGTCTTCTAATTCACTGATTCGGTCTTGAGCTTCTTCTAGTCTACTGTTGAAATCTTCCACTGGGTTCTTTTTAAAAATATATATATATATTTTATTGATTTTTTTACAGAGAGGAAGAGAGAGGGATAGAGAGTTAGAAACATCGATGAGAGAGAAACATCGATCAGCTGCCTCTTGCACACCCCCTACTGGGGATGTGCCCACAACAAGGTACATGCCCTTGACTGGAATCGAACCTGGGAGCCTTGAGTCCGCAGGCCGACGCTCTATCCACTGAACCAAACCGGTTTCGGCTTCCATTGGATTCTTTATTGCCACTATGTAATTCTTCATTTCCTCTTGATTCTTACACATTTTGAATTTCTCATCCAGCCTTTTGAGCATCCTTATAACCAATACTGTGAATATTTTCTTTGACAGAATGCTTGCCTCCATTTCATTTATTTCCTTTTCTGGTGATTCCTCCTTTTCTTTCATATGGGGTTTGTTTCCTGTCTCCTCATTTTTGCTGTTTCTTAGTGATTGTTTCCCTGCATTAGAACAAACTACTATGCAGCTCAGATTTTTAAAATTTTTCTTATGTAGTAGATGTTTTGTGGGACCCTGTGGTGCAGTCTTTCAGGTCTTCTGGGCTGGGTATTCTAGGTATGCCCCCTCCTTGTTATATTTGGGTTCTCTTGATGTAGTTGGGTCTTGAGTATTGTTGTCCTGTTCATGGATGGAGTCTCCTCTTAGGGTGTCTTGTTATGTGGAGGTGCTGACTGAACAGCATAAAATACAACACAATAGACATGCAACAAAAGGAACAGAACACGAATGTACACAAGACAACTCTAATCCCAATTAAAATGAAAACCAGAGAAAAGAGAATTAGGAGAGAGAAAGGAGAGCAAAAATAATATCAAGAAAAGAAAAAAGGGATATAAAAAAAAAACAAAGACAAAAATATGGGGAGAAAACACCACAAAACAAACAAATAAACCAAAAAGCCCAAACAAAAAACACCCAGAAAAAGGTAAGGGGGGAACAATCTATAGAGGCAGAGCTTAAATACAGAAAATAAGGCTAAGGAATTGGATGAACAGGGGAAGGACCATGGTTTAGTATAGAGGAGGGAGAAAGAGAATGAGTGGATAAGGAGGAAATAAATTAATTTTTTAAAAATTTATTTAATTATTTACTGAAAAGGGAATACAGGAGAGAGTAGATAGGCCTGAATTTAGGAAGTAAAATTAATTTTAAAATTAGGAGAAGAAAAGACTAATAAAGGAGAGAGAGAAAAAACTAGTGAACAAAGAGAAAAGAGAAAGAAGGATGGAGTAGGAGCAAGGAAGAGAAAATTAGATATATGAATAAGCAAACAGAGACTACAATAATAATAACACATCAATACAGCAGATAAAGAAGATCAATTTTTTACAAGTAGTAAAAAGAAAGAAAGAGAAAAACTAAAACAGGGCAGGAGAAGAAAAAACAGGATGAAAAAAGGGAGAAGTGAGAAAGAAAAAGGTGGAAAAATGAGATAAAATAATAAAAACTAAAAACAGAATACTAAAAATTTTTTAAATAAAAAATAAAAAGTGAAGTGTCATTCAGCCAAGTTTTAATGTTCCAGGGGGGCTGGTTTAGGACCCCTCTCTTATGTTCTTTCTGCCAATTCTGGGTTTCCTGTTATGTAGTTAGGTGCTGACCACTGTCAAGCACTGTCTTTGGTATTTAGCACTGTGATGAAGCTCCAATCAATTGTTTCTATGTATTAGAACAAACTGCTCTGCTACTCAGATTTTTTGAATTTTTCTTATGTAGCAGATGTGTGTTTTTTTTATTTTTATATTTTATTGATTTTTTACAGAAAGGAAGAGAGAGGGATAGAGAGTTAGAAACATCGACCAGCTGCCTCTTGCACACCCCCTACTGGGGATGTGCCCACAACCAAGGTACATGCCCTTGACCAGAATCGAACATGGGACCCTTGAGTCCGCAGGCTGACGCTCTATCCACTGAGCCAAACTGGTTTCGGCAATGTAGCAGATGTTTTGTTGGGATAGTGTGGTCCAGTCTCTCAGGTCTTCTGGGCTGGGTATTCTAGGAATGCCCCCTACTTGATATTTGGGTTTTCTTGATATAGTTGTGTCTTGAATGTTATTGTCCTGTTCTTGTATGGAGTCTCTTCTCAGGGTGTCTGGTTATGTGGCTCGCTCTCTGCCCTGTTGTGCCAACTGTTGTGGAAGTGCTGACCAAACAGCACAAAATACAACACAAGACATGACCTCAAAGGAACAGAACATGAATGTACTCAAGACACCTATAACCCCAATAGAAGTGACCACCAGAGAAAAGAGAATTAGAGAGAAAGGAGAGCAAAAATGACAGCGAGAATAGAAAAGTAAAAAAGAAAGAATATGGGGAGTTAACACAACAAAACAAAACAAACTAAAAAGTGTATAAGAGTAAAAAATAAAAAATAAGTTTATTTATTTATTGATTGATTGAAAAGGAGAATAGAGGAGAAAGCAGATAGGCCTGAATTTAGGAAGTGAATCTAATTAAAAAATTAGGAGAAGAAAAGAGCATGAGAGAGGAATAAAAGAAAAGAAATTAAAAAAATTGAGTAGCTAAGAAAGAGAAAAGAGAAGGGGAAATGGAGTAGGAGCAGGGAAGATGAAATTAAATATAAGAATAAGCCAACAGAGACTATAATACTAATAACAATTATCAATACAGCAGATAAAGAAGATCACTTTTTAACAAGGGGTAAAAAGAAAGAAAAGGAAAAGCTAAAACAGGGAAAGGAGAAGAAAAACAGGATGAAAAAGGGAGAAGCCAGGAAGAAAAAGGTGAAACAAATTAAAATAATATAGAACGACAATAATAAAATAAAATAAAATATATAATATTTAAAAAATTAAAACGAAAATAAAAAAGATAAAAAATGAAGTGAACTGTCATTCACTTCAGCCACTTTTTAATGCCCCATGTGGGCTGGTTTAGGACCCCACTCTTGTGTTCTGCCTGCCAATTCTGGGCTCCCTGTTAGGTATTTAGGTGCTGACCACTGTCAGGCACAGTCTTTGGTGATCCATCGATCCTCTGCTTGTGTCTATCTCCATTGGCCTTGGATGCAAGCAGGCAGGACCAATTGGCCTGCTTAGCCTGTCTGCCAACTATCAACCTTAATCACTGAATTTTCTGTTTCAGTCAGGGCTTTAGGTGGGGTTGGTACTGTTCCCTGTCCAGAGATCAGATGGATGCATTTTCTCAGATCCAGGGCCAATCCTCTACAAGTGGCCCAAAATATAACTCTGGCCTTCGTTGATCAGAGATCCTTGTATGAAGACTAGTGGGGTTGGCTGGAAACATGGAGTTTTTAATCAGTCTGATTCCCAGAATAGTGGAGCAGACACTAAGGGCTCTTTGGGGCTATTAACAGCCTTTGTTTCCTTTGTATAGCTCAAAATGCAGACAGGATGTGGCAGGCTGGTAGTATTCCCTGTCTTGAGGCCACTGGGAGGAACTAGCTCTTCTGGGGAGAAATGGCTGCTTGGGTTTGGAGGGTTAGAAAGAGTCTTGGCCACATTTCGCTGCCCTGCCTCCCTCCTCAGCCTGTCCTCAGGCTCCACAAATCTGTGCCTCTCCCTGCACAGATTTTCTTTTCCTCCGGTGAGTTTTTGCAGCTGAAAAGTCCTATATTCTGGGTTTAGCGAATACAAGCAAAGACAAAACGAAAGCAAAACAACCACAAAACAGCAGGTTTCTCTTCCCCCAGCACTGTGTCACTTGCTCCACTTTTCAGGTCATCTTTTGGGGTGCAGCCCCCCGTGGATGTGGTCCCAGGTCTAGATTACCTGGGTGCCAGCAGCTCTGCAGGTTTTCCTTTTCACAGTTGGGTATTACGCCTGTCACTAAGGGACATTGCTTTGTTGCAATGCAGTCTCCACCTCACCCTCTCAGCCACAGGGCTGGGTGTCCCTCTCCAGTCCAGATCCCCACTCCAACCATTCTCCAGGCATCCTCTGCTCCTCCTTATTGAAAATTATCTCTTCAACTGTGTCTAATATTTTTAGTTTTGGGTAGATATTCTCTGATTTAGTTGCTATTCCAGCCTGGCTCCAGGAGGAGGTGCGCAACACATCTGCCTATGCAGCCACCATTTTCTTCTCTCTTCCCACTTGGTTCTTTTTTTTATAAAGAACTACAGGCCCAGTGCACAAAATTTGTGCATGGAGCAGGGGTCCCCTCAACACAGACTGCACCCTCTCCAATCTGGGACCCCTTTGGATGATGTCCGACATCTCTCTCACAATCCAGGACCGCTGGCTCCTAATTGCTCACCTGCCTGCTTGCCTGATTGCCCCTAACTGCCCCCCCCTTGCCAGCCTGGTCGCCCCCAACTGCCTCCCACCATCCTGGTCACCCCAACTGCCCCCCCTGGCCTGGTCACCCCTAACTGCCCCGCCCCCGCTGGCCTGGTCACCCCATGCAGCCTGCTGTTCAGTCATTTGGTCGTTCCTTACTAACCCCCGTGCCGGCCTTGTCGCTCCACACAACCTGCTGTTCAGTCGTCAGTCCAGTTGTTTTGGTCATGATGGCTCCTGGCTTTTTATATATTAAGATACTTTGGAGATATTGTGGGTTTGGTTCCAGACCACTACAAAAAGTGAATATTGCAGTAAAGCAAGTTACGTGAATTTTTTGATTTCCCAGTGTAAATAAAATATATGTTTATACTTACTATAGTCCATTAAGTGTGAAATACCATTATATATTTAAAAAACAATGTACATATCTTAATTAAAAATACTTTATTGCTAAAAAAATAATAACCATCATCTGAGCCTTTAGCTTACTGGTAAAGGGGTCTTGCCTTGATGTTGATGAAAATGCAATATTTGTGAAGAGAGATAAGGCAAAGTACAATAAAATGAGGTATACCTGAATATGGGTCAGGCTTCATTGTTTCTTTGCCTGTCTTGTAAATTATTTTGTTGGAAATAGGATATTTTACATAATGCATTGTAGCAACTCTGGTTGCTGGTCCACAGTCTTCCTCCTACCTGTTCAGGGGGTAGTTATACTTATTTGTTTGTTTATTTTTTATGGCTAACCAGATCATTTTAATCAAATGCATTTCCTTCCCATAGTCTGAAGCCTCCAATACTCCTTGGAGGACAAAGCCTTGGGTATGGAGACAGCCACCCTGTAATGATAGTTGTTTTGGTAGGTCTCATTTATTCTTGGTCCCTGAGCATACCCAGATATTAAACTCCAGTAACTGTTGACTGATTGTTCTGTTATTTCAACAATGCCCTGGAGAATAAATTACTCTAATTCTGATTCAATTAAAATCAGATCCTTTGTGAGAACAGTTTTTTTTAAACTGTTCTTTTATACAGAGTCATCTCTTTAATCGTTTTCTCTTTCCATTCTCCCTCCTACCCTCCCTCCCTTTCTTCTTTTACTCCCCCACCCCCCTCAGGTTTATTGAGATACTATATATATAGTAGCTATGGTGTGCACTGACCATTATATATATAGCTAAGTGTCCATCCATATGACCGGTAGCTCTGATGTGTACTGACCACCAGGAGGCAGACACTCAATGCAGGAGCTGCCATGATGTACACTGACCATTTCAAAATAAACAGCACCATGGACCTGGTGCTAACAAACCAATACTCGGCTTCCCCCAAGTGGGACACAGGCCCTGCCACCACCCCAGAGCGTCACCCCATCAAATTGCAGCCAATGCTGCCAAGACCCCATGGTGCAAAATGCAGCCCACAGACCAGCCCAGCCCAGAAACAGTTGCTGTGGGCGCCGGGTAATGACATCATGTAGCAACACCCGGCTTCCTCTCCCTAGCGACAAGTCTCCTTGGAGTTTATTCAGCCCAGGAACCCGAATGCTTTATAGCCAGGTGCAAACATTTTGCACTTTAACCAAATGTTTGTGAAGCATTTTCATGTGCCTCATCTCATTTAATCCTCACAGAAGTCCTGGAGTAGGTACATAGGAGACTCAGTAGAATCCTATTTTCTTTTCATTAGCCAGAAAATGGAGATTTATAAAGTTTAGAAACTTGACCCAACTGAAAAGAAGAAATGGTGGAACTTGAAAATGACTTCAGGTTTTCTCACTGCACAGAATATAGTCAAATACTGCTGCAGTTAAATATTTTACCCTTTGTTCTCCCTGCGTGATCTACAATAATAATCAGCTTCATGTTGATATTTACTGCTGTGTTGCTGACAATTACCTGAAAGAGAAGTTGGTGTGCTTCACTGGGCTGGAAAAAGTTTAGCTAAATCAGAAAGCAGTTCTAATTAAGCAAGTTTATTCTATATATATAAAAGGCTAAGTTGACTCGTGCATGTGCGATACATATAAAGCTCTCACTGGTGCCAATTGCACACGTGTGTTTTGATCTGTCCTTGTCGATCGTGAATTTTGTTGACACTTCTATTATAGAGAAAGGGTGAATAGTGATATTAAAATATTTCTTCTAATTAATTTCCTTTCAATGTGCACAAATGCATGCACCGGGACACTAGTTGATATATAACATTGTATAAGTTTAAGGTATAGAGTGTGATTATTTGGTACAGGTATATATTGTGAAACAATTACCACAGTAGGGTTACTTAACACTTCCATTATCTTACATAATTACCATTTCTTTTCTTTTTGTGATGAGAATGTATAATATCTACTTTCTTAGCAACTTTCAAGTATATAATACAGTATTGTTAACTATAGTCACCATGTAGATCCCCAGAACTTCTTCATCTTATAACTGGAAATTTGTACCTTATGACTTTTTGGTAATAGTCATTTTAACAGCTTTGAGGTGATATTATGGTTTTTATTTGAATTTCCCTGATGATTAGTGATGCTGAGCATCTTTAATGTACCTGTTGGCCAATTGTATGTCTTCTCTGGAAAAATATCTATTTAGTTTCTCTGCCCATTTTTAAATTGGATTATTTGGTTTTGTTTTGCTATTGAATTTTATGAATTCGTTATATGTTTTGGATGTTAACTCCTTGTCATATAGATGATTTGAAAATATGTTCTCTTATTTTGTAGGTTACCCTTTCATTTTTGTAACTGATTGTTTAGTAGTACAGAAGCTACTACTAAATAGGTTTGATGAACCCATTTGATGATTTTTTTTTCTTTTGTTACCTATGTTTTCAGTATCATATCTATAAAAAAAATCATTGCCAAGACCCATGTCAAGGAGCCTTTTTTTCTGTTTTCCTCTAGGAGTTTTATGGTATTAAGTTCTTAATCTATTTCAAGTAAATTTTTGTGAGTGGTATAAGATAGGGGGTCCAGTTTCATTCTTTTGCTTGTGATTATCCAGTTTTCCAAACACCACTTATTGAACCACTGCCTTTTCCCCAGGGTCTATTCTTGGGTCTCTTTGTCACATATTATTTGACAATCTATATGTGGGTTTATTTCTGAGACCTCAAATCTGTTCCATTGGTCTATGCACCTGTTTTTATGCCAGTACCATACTCTTTTTTTATTACTACAGCTTTGTAATACAATTTGAAATCAGGAAGTGTAATGCCTCCATCTTTGATATTCTTTCTCAATATTTCTTTGGCTATTTGGGGTCTTTTGTGGTTCCATAGAAATTTTAGTGTTTTTTTTTTAAATAACTGTGAAAAATGGTAGTGGAATGTTTGATAGAGATTGCATCGAATATACAGATGGGTTTGGGTAGTATACCAATATTAATTCTTTTGATCCATTTATTTGCATTTTCTTCAATTTCTTAAATCAGTGTCTTCTAGTTTTCGATGTATAAATCTTTTACTTTCTTGGTTAAACTTATTCCTAATTATTTTATTGTTTTGATGACATTTCAAATGTGATTGTTTTTTTATTTATTTCTGTTTCAGATAGATCATTGTTAGTGTATAGAAGAAAAGGAAGGTCTATGGTATTGACCAAACTTTTCTCTTTCCATTGTACATTTATCTTTCTTGATATTTCAAGATTCTTTTTTAAAATTTCCTTTCTGTTTCATGAATTTCCTTTAGCCATACTTTTAGGGTGGACCTGCTGATGACAAATTATTTTAATTTTTTTTTCCATCTGGGATAGCCTTGATTTCTCCTTTTTCAATGAAGGTAGTTTCATTGAATATAAAATTCTGGATTTTTAGTTTTTGTGTTTTTGTTTTTGCTTACTGCTTTCCAAAAAATGAAAACAAAAAACAAAACCAAACCCCCCAAAAAACAAAGTATGCTACTTCCTTCTGGCCTTAAGGCAGAGCCTCTGTCTCATGAGTCGAGGTTGGACAGAGAAGAGAACTCCTACCTCTTTTTTCAAAATATATTTTTATTGATTTTATGGAGAGAGGAAGGGAGAGATATAAATGCTGATAAGAGAAACATCTATCTGCTGCTTCCTGCATGCCCCCTCCTCCCCACCCCCCCATCCTCACCCAGGATCAATCCTACAAACTGGACATGTGCCCTGACCGGGAATCAAACTGGTGACTTCTTGGTGCATGGGTTGATGCTCAACCACTGAGCAATGCTGGCTGGGCTCCTACCTCTTGACTGAACTCACCTGCACTTGTAACAAGAAATCTGCTGTCATTTTAGTTCCCACCCCCTGGAAGTAAGGTGTCATTTCTCTCTCGCTTATCTCTAGAGTTTTCTTTGTTTTTAATTTTTAAGTTTTTTATTATAATGTATTGTGGCATGAATTTGCTTGACTCTATCCTACTTAAAGTTTGCTCAGCTTCTTGAATTTGTAGGCTTATGTATTTTTCCAAATTTGGTTAATTTTAAGCCATTATTTCTTTGAATACTACCTTACCACCGCATTCCTTCATATTATTTTATAGGACTCTGATGACATGTAAGATTTTTTTTTTATAGCTCGAGGTCCCTATGTGTTTATTCCCATCTATTTTTTCTATTTCTTACTCAGAATTTGTGATTTTACTGTCCTTTTCTTCAACTGTCCTATTCTACTGTCATAAGTCCTAAGTTCACTGAAAGCCTGTCAACTCCATTATGCTATTGCCCCCTATAGTGAGTCTTTGTCTTCATTATGTTTTATAATTTTAAAATTTGTTTTTTCTTTTTAAAACATATATTTTTATTGATTTCAGAGAGGAAGGGAGAGGGAAAGAGAGATAGAAATATCAATGATGAGAGAGAATCATTGATTGGCTGCCTCCTGCATGCCTCCTAGAGGGGATCAAGCCTGCAACTCTGGCATGTCCCCTGACCGGGAATCAAAATTTGACCTCCTGGTTCATAGGTCAACACTCAACCACTGAGCCATGCCAGCGGGACTGTTTTTTCTTTCTTTTTTAAAAATATATTTTATTGATTTTTTACAGAGAGGAAGGGAGAGGGATAGAGAGCTAGACACATCAATGATAGAGAAACATTGATCAGCTGCCTCCTGCACACCCCCCACTGGGGATATGCCCGCAACCAAGGTACATGCCCTTGACCGGAATCGAACCTGGGACCCTTCAGTCCACATGCTGACACTCTATCCACTGAGCCAAACTGGTCAGGGCTGTTTTTTCTTTAAATCTTCCATTTCTTTGCTGGGATTTTATATTTATTTGATGGGAATTTTTCTTTCCTGGAACTTTCTGTCTTGTAATTTTCTTCAAGATTTTTCATAATTGTTCATTGAAACATGATGATGACTACTTTAAAATCCTTGTGAGACAATTATATTATCTTTATCATCTTGTTCCTATATGTTGATTTTCTTTTCTCATTCATGCTGAGATTTTCCTAATTATTAATATGATGATTCTTTTTATTATATCCTGACAGTTATGGGTATTATGTTATAAGGTTCTGGATACTATTATATCTTCTGTTTTGTAGGACTCCTCTGTCACCACACAAGAATAGGAAATGATATACCACTTCATCACTGCCAGTTAAGGATGGAAGTCCATGTTTTCCACTAAGCTACTTTTGACATCCTAGGAGGATCCCCTTGTTACTTTTGAGGAAGGATAGATTTTCAAGGTCTCACATGGCATTTGCTGACACCACCCTAGCTTGGGTGTGGTGTGTGAAGAGGTGTGTCATTACTGTTTTTGATATGGCCTTGACAGTGCCCATGGAAGGGGCCCTCCATACCACTTGGCCAGAATGAAAGTCCTGGCTCTACCTAGCCTTCTCTGTCACCATCCTGGTGGAGGGGAAGAGGTGTCTAGTTATAACTTTGTAGAAGTCTATGTTTCCTGCATGGCCTATGCTGTCATTGGTTGTAGTGAGACCACTCCCCTCCCCCCTAGTGTTTGGCTAGAGTAGGGTTATTGTCTGAAAGGTTTCTGTCATTCTAGACTTCCTTTATCCTGGTCCTTTAGTTAGAGCAGGATCACTAGAATTCCTTTATCCTGGTCCTTTAGTTAGAGCATTTTTTGTTTTATCCATTGGAGTGTACTGGTTGCAGGTTTCTATTGTACCAATTCAGGATATATTAAGCAGAACAGGGAATTTAACACCATGCCATTCTTTGGGTTTCAAAGTTCCTACTGGTCTTTCTCCTTTTCACCTTCCAGAGTCATCTTATGTTTTTATATATAATATTTAGGGTTGTTTAATTGAACTTAGTAGGATAAATATGGACAAGTGCACCTACTCATCTGTCTTATCACAGAACCAGAAGTCTAGGGAACAATTAGATATGGCCATTTTAGGTACTGGAGACATCTACACTAATAAAAGAGTAAGATGCCAATTGACCGTACCTTTGCCATGCCCACCACCCAATCAGGAGTGACTATGCAAATTAACCCAGCAAAGATGGCAGGTTAATTTGCATACACAGGTGCTGAGCGGCCACTGCCCCAGATGCTCCGGGCCTCTGGTCAGTGTGGGAAGGTGAAAAGGTGGCTCTGGGATGGAGCGAAAAGGCGGCTCAGGCTGAGGGAAAGGCGGTGCCAGCAGACAGGGGAAGGAAGGCCCATTCTTTTATTTTTTATTGTTTAAAGTATTACATGTAGTAGTACATATATCTCCTTGTTTTTCCCCCCACTGTCCTTCCCCCAGACTCCCCTACCTCCTCTAGAATGCCCTCATCCCACCCCGCCAGTGTCTTGTGTCCATTTGTTGTGCTTATATGCATGCATAAAAGTCCTTTGGTTTATCTCTTTCCTCCCCCTCCCCAACACTCCCCTGCCTTCCTGTAATTTGACAGTCTGTTTGGTGCTTTACTGCCTCTGTATCTATCTTTTGGTTCATCAGGTAATAATGTTCTTATTTTCCATAAATGAGTGAGATCATGTGGTATTTTTCTTTCTTTTTTATTGTTTAAAGTATTACATATAGTAGTACATATATATCCTTTTACCCCCACCCCATTTACCTTCCCCCAGCCTCCCCTAACCCCTGTCGCATGCCCTCATCCCTCCCCCCCCAGTGTCTTGTGTCCATTGGTTATGCTTATATGCATGCATACAAGTCCTTTGATTGATCTCTTCCCACCCCCACCCAATATTCCCCAAACTTCCTGCTGTAATTTGACAGTCTGTTCGGTGCTTTACTGCCTCTGTATCTATTTTTTGTTCATCAGGTTATAATATTCTTTATTTTCCATAACTGAGTGAGATCATGTGGTATTTTTCTTTCATTGCCTGGCTTGTTTCACTTAACATAATGCACTCCAGGTCCATCCATGCTGCTGCAAATGGTAAGAATTCCTTCTTTTTTATACCAGCATAGTATTCCATTGTGTAGATGTACCATAGTTTTCTAATCCACTCATCTGCTGATGGGCATTTAGGCTGTTTCCATATCTTAGCTATGGTGAAATGTGCTGCTATGAAGATAGGGGTGAATATATCCTTTCTGATTGGTGTTTCTAGTTTCTTGGGATATATTCCTAGAAGTGTAATCACTTGGTCAAATGGGAGTTCCATTTTTAGTTTTTTGAGGAAACTCCATACTGTTCTCCACAGTGAATGAACCAGTCTGCATTCCCACCAGCAGTGCAAGAGGGTTCCTTTGTCTCCGCATCCTCGCCAGCACTTGTCATTTGTTGATTTGTTGATGATTGCCATTCAGACAGGTGTGAGATGGTACCGCATTATCGTTTTGATTTGCATTTCTCAGATAATTAGTGACTTTGAGCATGTTTTCCTGTGTCTCTTTGCCTTCCTTCTGTATTCTTTCAAAAAGATTCTATTTAGGTCCCTTGACCATTTTTTTTATTGGATCATTTATCTTCCTTTTATAGAGTTGTATGAGTTCCCTGTAAATGTTGGAGATTAAACCTTTATCAGTGATAACATTTGCAAATATGTTCTTCCATACAGTGGGCTTTCTTGCTGTTTTGTTGATGGTTTCTTTTGCTGTGAAAAAGCTATTTATTTTGATGTAGTCCCATTTGTTTATTTTCTCTTTAGCTTCCATTGCCCTAGGAGCAGTATCGGTGAAGACATTGCTTCGGCATATGTCTGAGATTTCACTGCCTGTGGATTCCTCTAGTATTTTTATGGTTTCCCGTCTTATGTTTAAGTCCTGTATCCATTTTGAGTTTATTTTTGTGTATGGTGTAAGTTGGTGATCTAGTTTCATTTTTTGGCATGTATCTGTCCAATTTTCTCAACACCATTTATTGAAGAGACAGTCTTGACTTCATTGTATGTTCATGCCTCCTTTGTCAAATATTAATTGAGCATAGTGGTTTGGGTCAATATCTGGGTTCTCTATTCTATTCCATTGGTCTATATGTCTGTTCTTGTGCCAGCACCGGGCTGTTTTGAGAACAGTGGCCTTGTAATACAGCTTGAATTCTGGTATTGAAATCCCACTTACTTTGTTCTTCTTTCTCAGGATTGCTGTGGCTATTCGGGTCTTTTTTTATTTCAGATGAATTTTTGGAGAGTTCTTTCTAGGTCTGTGAAATATGCCTTTGGTATTTTAATGGGAAGTGCGTTGAATCTATAGATTGCTTTGGGTAGTATGGACATTTTGATGATGTTGATTCTACCAATCCATGAACATGGTATATTCTTCCATCTGTTTATGTCTTCCTCTATCTTTTTTCTCAGTGTCCTGTAGTTTTCCACGTATAGGTCTTTTACCTCCTTTGTTAAGTTTATTCCTACGTATCTTAATTTTTTTGGTGCGATGGTAAATGGGATTGCTTTTTCAGTCTCTCTTTCTGTAAGTTCACTATTGGTGTATAGAAATTCCATAGATTTCTTGGCATTAATTTTGTATCTTTCTAATTTTCCAAATTCATTTAGTAAGTCTAATAGTTTTTTGATGGAGTCTTTCGGGTTTTTTATGTTCAATATCATGTTATCTGTGAATAGGGACAGCTTTACTTCTTTTCCAATTTGGATGCCTTTTATTTCTTCTTCTTGTCTAATTGCAATGGCTAATACTTCCAGTACTATGTCGAATAGGAGTGGTGAGAGTGGGCATCCTTGTCTTGTTCCTATTCTTAGGGGAAATGGTTTTAGATTTTGTCCATTGAGTATGATGTTTGCTGTGGGATTTTCATATATGGCTTTTATTATGTTGAGGTATGATCCTTCTATTCCCACCTTGCTGAGAGTTTTTATCAAGAAAGGGTGTTGGATTTTGTCAAATGCCTTTTCTGCATCAATTGATATGATTATGTGATTTTTATCTCTCAATTTGTTTATGTAATGTATCATGTTTATTGATTTGCAGATATTGTACCATTCTTTCATCCCTGGGATAAATCCTACTTGGTCATAGTGTATGATCTTTCTGATGTACTGCTGGATCTGATTTGCTAGAATTTTGTTGAGGATTTTGGCATCTATGTTTATGAGGGATATTGGCCTGTAATTCTGTTTCATTGTGTTGTCTTTATCTGGTTTTGGTATTAGGGTGATAATGGCTTCATAGAAGGAGCTTGGAAGTATTCTTTCCTCTTGAATTTTTTGGAATAGTCTGATGAGGATAGGTTTTATATTTTTATTTTTTAAAAATGTATTTTATTGATTTTTTACAGAGAGGAAGGGAGAGGGATAGAGAGTTAGAAACATCGATGAGAGAGAAACATTGATCAGCTGCCTCCTGCACACTCCTTACTGGGTATGTGCCCACAACCAAGGTACATGCCCTTGATCGGAATCGAACCTGGGACCCTTGAGTCTGCAGGCCGACACTCTATCCACTGAGATAAACTGGTTAGGGCTAAGGAGGATAGGTTTTAGTTCTTCCTTGAATGTTTGGTAAAACTCTTCTGTGTAGCAGTCTGGCCGTGGACTTTTGATTGCTGGAAGCTTTTTGATGACTGCTTCAATTTCTTCCATAATTATTTGCCAATTGAGCTGTTTAGATTCTTCCTGATTGAGTTATGGAGGGTTGTATTTTTCTAGGAATATTTTCATTTCCTCCAGGTTGTCCAATTTGTTGGAATAGGGTTGTTGATAGTATTTTTTAACAATCCTTTGTATTTCAGTGGGGTTTGTTGTTATTTCTCATCTTTCGTTTCTGATTTTGTTTATTTGGGTCCTCTCTCTTTGCTTCTTGGTGAGCCTGGCTAGAGGTTCATCAATCTTGTTTATCCTTTCAAAGAACCCGCTCTTGGTTTTGTTGATCTTTTGTATTGTTTTTTTGGTGTCTATGTCATTTATCTCCGCTCTGATCTTTATGATTTCCTTCTTTCTGCTTACATTGGGCTTTTCTTGTTGTTCTCTTTCTAACTCTTTGAGTTGTAGGGTTAGGTAATTTATTACCATTGTTTCTTATTCTTTTGCAGTAGGCTTGTAGAGCTATGAACTTCCCTCTCAAGACTGCTTTCGCTGTGTCCCATAGATTTTTGATTGTTGTGTTTTCATTATCATTTGTTGCCATGATGTTTTTTATTTCTTCTTTGATCTCTCTGGTAACACAGTCATTGTTTAATAGCATGCTATTTAGTCTCCAAGTGTTTGATTTTTTTTTGGATTGTTTTTATTGTAGTTGATTTCCAGTTTTATGCCACTGTGATATGAGAAGATGCTTGATATGATTTCTATCTTCTTGAATTTGAAGAGACTTTGCTTATGTCCCAACATACGGTCTATCTTTGAAAATGACCCTTGTGCACTTGAGAAGTATGTATATTCTGTGGTTTTGGGGTGAAATGTACTGAAGATGTCAATTAATTCCATCTGGTCTAGTGAGTCATTTAGGATTGATGTTTCTTTGCTGATTTTTTGTTTATAGGATTTGTCCAATGGTGATAGTGGGGTATTAACGTCTCCTACTATGATTGTATTGGTGTCAATCTCTCCCTTGATATCCTCCAGTAGTATTTTTATGTATTTGGGTGCTCCTGTATTGGGTGCGAATATGTTTACCAAAGTTATTTCTTCTTGTTGGATTCCTCCCTTTAGTATTATGAAGTGCCCTTCCATATCTCTTTTTATGTCCTTCACTTTGAGATCTAAATTGTAAGATATAAGTATTGCTATCCCAGCTTTTTTTTCATTTCCATTCATCTGGAAAACCTTTTTCCATCCCTTCACCCTCAGTCTGTGTGCATCTTTTTTTCTGAGGTGGGTTTCTTGTGGACAGCAGATATATGGGTCTTGTTTTCTTATCCAATCCATTACCCTATGTCTTTTGATTGGGGCATTTAATCCATTTACATTTAAAGTTATTATTGATAGGTACTTGTTTGTCGCCATTTTTATTCTTTACCCCTGTGTGCCTTCTGTGCTTCCTATTTCTTTTTTTTACAGCAGACCCTTTAGCATTTTTGCATTGCTGGTTTGGTGATAATAAATTCCCTTAGTCCTTTTTTGTCTGTGAAGCTCCTGATTTCACCTTCAATTTTAATTTATAGCTTTGATGGGTACAGTATTCTTGGATTCAGACCCATCCTTTGCATGACTTTGTATATTTCATTCCATTCCCTTTGGGCCTGATAAGTTTCTGTTGAGAAATAAGTAGCTAGTCTGATGGTGGTTCCTTTGTATATAACTTTCTGTCTCTCTCTGACCAATTTTAAGATTCTTACTTTATTGTTGGTGTTTGCCAGTTTAATTATAATGTGTCTTGGTGTCAGTCTTTTGGGGTTCATTTTGCTTGGGACTCTGTGAGCTTCTTGGATTTGTGTGGGTTTTTTCTTACCTATATCAGGGAGGTTTTCTGTCATTATTTCTTCAAACAGGTTTTCTATTCCTTTTTCAGTTTCCTCTCCTTCCGTAACCCCTATTATGAGGATGTTGTTTTGTTTTTCTTCTCCCAAAGTTCCCTTAGGCTCTACTCCTGCTTTTTAACTTTTTTTTCTAGAAGCTGCTCTACTTGGGTATTTTTTCCCACCTTGTCTTCTAGCTCACTGATGCGGTCCTCTGCTTCTTCTAGTCTACTCTTGATGCTTTCTATTGAGTTCTTTACAGCAGCGATGCCATTTTTCATTTTTTCTTGGTTCTTCTTCATTTCCTCTTGGTTCTTACTCATATTGTTGAATTTGTCTTCCATTCTTTTCAGCCACCTTATGATGATTTCTCTGAATTCTTTCTTTGACAAATTGCTTGCCTCTATTTCGTTTACTTCCTTTTCTGATGATGCCTGGTTTTCTTTCATATGCGGGCTGTTTCTTTGTCTTCCCATGGTCTCTCTTCTCCGTATGTTGGTTATGTAGTTCTCTCTCTCCTGCATTGATTTAAAGGCACAAAATACAACACAGCCAGGTACAACACACAAGGCACTGAACAGAAATGTATTCACGATATTAATAACCCTCAATAAAGGTGAACACCAGGGAAAGGCAAATTAGGGGACAGGAGAGAAAGAGGAAGAGGAAAAAAAAGAAGAAGTAGTGCCAAAATTTAGTTGGGAAAAGAAAAAAAAAGTAAGAGAGAAAAGAAAGAGACTAAGAAAGAAAGGGGGAACAAACTATATATATGGGGAGAAAATTCCAAGAGAACAGCCACTAATCCCAGCAAATGCCAGCAACAAGTACTTGGAGAGTAATACAAAATACAAACAACAACTAATATCAAGTGAGGTGAGGGAAAACAGAAGCAAAAAACAAACAAAATCAAAGCAAACAAAAAAAACAAAAAACAAAAAACAAACAAAATAGAATTAGCAAAACAATCTCACAAAAAAGCATAAAGAATCGATATAATCAACATTCAAGTAAACAACAACATAAGGACAGAAAGAAAAACAATTTTTGGATCGTTAAGACAGAGAAGAGAGAGGTGTGTATGGACTTGGAGCAGGGGATTGGAAATTAGATATATAAGTATGGTGAAATTTTAACAGGGGGTAAACACAAAGAATAGGGAAAATCTAAAGCAGGAAAAGGGTAAGAGAAACAGGACCCCAAAAGGGGAATAGTTAGGAAGAGTGATGACATAAAGGTAGAGTTGAGATAGACTAAAACGATGCTAAAGGAAAGATGAAAATAGAATGTAGAACACTATTCCCAAGGTAAAATAAAGAGAAAATAAAATGACACTTTTTTTTTAAAAAAAAAAGGTAAAATAGTAGTAGTAATAACACTGATTGAAAATAAAAATGTAATAATTAGAAAGGTAAAATCAAGTGAGGAAAAAAGAAAAAAAAATTTCTTAAGTAAAAGATGAAAAAATTAAAAAAAAAAGTAAAAAAAAAAATGTGCAGTAGTGAAGGTCATTCACTGCCTCTATTGTTCTGTTTGGCATGCCTGTTTCCCAGTCAGGACTATATTGCAGATCCCTGCGTTCCACTGCTCCTCAGTGTTGTAAGCCAGTCCTGATTTTTAAGCAGGCGGTGTCTTAATTTCTCATATTCCTTTATTTTTGATTACACAAGCGTCATTTTGTGATTCAGCACCTGGGTGTCAGTGTTTCTGGATTAACTTCCGGGTTTATATGGCCTCTCTAGCCTGTGTTTAGATCTTTCTTTCCTTGTGGCACTCAATATCAGTTTGTGGGAGTGGGATGCCTCAGAGCTGGCTCTCCAATGATCACTCCCTGCTCCAATCCCCAGGTTCCCGAAAAACAGATTTCCCCTGCAGTCTCCCTGGGTGTCCCCAACTGGGTGATCCTATGTATTGGGCTTAGTAATCAGAAGCAAGGTTTTGAAGAGGAAAAAGCCCAAGTGTGCGAACGGGGCTGCAGGCAAGTCTGCACAGTCGCCCTTTCCCCCTTGGGTATAAGCAGCCAGCACACTTTTAAGAATTTTAGGCTGTCTTTTTGCGTCAGAACAAAATGGGTTGCTTTTTAGAGATCCCTTCTGTTAGCAGCTCTGAGGACCCCCTTCCACATTCACGGATCACGCCAGCCCCAAGAACCATGGATTTTTTCTAGACACAGACTTTCCCTGATCCTCCAGCTCCTGCAGTGTGCGCGTTTCTCTCTCCAGCCGGGACCAGATGCCTCACCTAATCCCAGGCGAAATCTGACCTTTCTGTGGTGGGGTATAGAGCTCCTCTGAATCCACGTGTTTGCCCCAATTGGGGACCGGTGTTCTGGGGCTCACAGCTGTTTGGTGGTTCCCTCAGTTGTAGCTTTTCAAGCTTCCAATAAGATCCACTTTCCCCTTCAAGATGGCGTGGTCCCTGCATCCCAGCCCATAGCTCCGGGAGGGGACCCAGCAGCAGTGGGGGCTGCCTGGTCAGGGGAACCCCGTCCAGCTGTCCCCCATCTTCTCCTGGGGTTTAGCTGTCCCTTAACTCGCCAACAAACACTCCCAGTGCGACCCTCAGCTGTTCTTTCTTTCTGCTCTGGGACAAGGCTCGAGACACATCTGTCTATTCCACTGCCATTTTCCACTCACAAATGAGTTATTTAAAGATGTGAGAGAACCAGATTCTAGGATTTCGAATGCATGCTAAGAAGGAATTTTGTGTATTCTTGCAACTGAAATATCAATAATGCTTGAGTAAAGAGGAAACCAATACTGTTAATTCTTCTTTAAATGTTTGATTGAATTTACTAGCGAAGCCATCTGGCTCTGGACTTTTCTTTGTTGACAGTTTTTTTATTATTGGTTTAATCTCCTTACTTGTTTTAGGTCTCTTCAGATCTTCAAGTCAGTTTAGTAGTTTGGTGATTTATTGGCATAAAAGTGTTCTTAATATTTATTTATAATCCTTTTTATTTCTGTAAGGTTTTTGATAATATTGCTTCTGTATTTATGATTTTCATTATTTGGATTTTTTTTCACTTTTTTTGTTAGTGCAATAAAGGTTTGTCAATTTTGTTGATTTTTCAATAAACTAATATTGTGGTTTTATCGATCTCTTTTATTTTCTATTTTGTGTTCTATTGATCTCTGCTCTAACCCTTACTATTTCTTGTTTCGGTTAGCTTTAGTTTACTTTCTTTATCTAATTCCTTTAGATGCAAAGTTAGTTTATTGGTTTAGAGATATATCTCCTGTTTTAATGTATGCATTTAGAGCTGTGCAGTTTTCTCCGAGCACTGCTTTCACTGCCTCCTGTAAGTTTTGGTATGCTGTGTTTTCATTTTCATTTGTATCAAAGTATCTTCTGATTTCCCTTGTGATTTTTTTCTTTGACCCACTGGTTGTTTAAGAGTGCATTGCTTAATATTCATGTATTTGTGAATTTTCAAGTTTTCCTTCTGTTTCTGATATTTTTAAGGATCACTCAATTGTGGTCAGAGTAGATCACTTTGTATAATTTCTCTCTTTTAAAATTTATTAAGACTTGTTTGGTAGCCTAACAAATTGTTCTGAAGAATATTCCAAGTGCATTTGGAAAGGATTTCTATTCTGCTGTTGTTGGGTGGAGTGTTTAGTTTGTCTGTTAGGTGTATTTAGTTTATACTGTTGCTTAAATCCTCTATTTCCTTATATAGCTTCTGTCTAGATGTTCAATCCATTATTGAAAATAGAGTATTGATGTCTTCAATTGTTATTTAGAATAATTTCTTCAGTTCTGTTGATGATCATTTCATATATTTTGGTGCTCTTTTGTTCATATATGGCTATTAAATGGTTACATTTTCTTGATTAATTGAACTTTTATCAATATATAATGTTTTTGGCCTCATAATGTTTTTTGACTTAAAGTTTATTTTGTTTGCTATTAGTATAGCCACTCAGGCTCTATTTTGTTTACCATTTACATGAAATATATTTTTGCATCCTTTTTCTTGCACATATTTGTCTTGTTAGACAGCACATAGATCAGGCGTCCTCAAACTATGGCCCGCGGGCCACATGCGGGTATTTTTGCCGTTTTGTTTTTTTACTTCAAAATAAGATATGTGCAGTGTGCATAGGAATTTGTTCATAGTTTTTTTAAAACTATAGTCCGGCCCTCCAATGGTCTGAGGGACAGTGAACTGGCCCCCTGTTTAAAAAGTTTGAGGACCCCTGACATAGATGAATCATTTTAAAAATCCTTACTGCTAATTTGTCTTTTAATAGGCGAGTTTAACTCATTTATATTTAAACTGATTATTAATAAGGAAAGACTTACTTCTGCCATTTTGCTATTTTCTATATTGCTTATATCATTTTTATTCCTCAATTCCTACAGTACTGCCTTATTTTGTTTGTTTTTTTCTATTGTACTAGTTTTATTCTCTCCTCAATACTTTTTCTTAATGTTTGTTAGCTCTTTTCTTATTGGTTACCCTGGGAATTGCAATTAACTAGGAAGTTAAGCATACAGATGTGGGGGAAGTCATGGCTGGAGAAATAAACATGAGAATAATTGGTAGATAGATGGCATTTAAATTTGTTGGGCTAGATTAGGTCTTTTAAGAACAGAATATAGCCGAAACCGGTTTGGCTCAGTGGATAGAGCATCGGCCTGCGGACTCAAGGGTCCCAGGTTCGATTCCGGTCAAGGGCATGTACCTTGGTTACGGGCACATCCCCAGTAGGGGGTGTGCAAGAGGCAGCTGATCGATGTTTCTCTCTCATCGATGTTTCTAACTCTCTAGCCCTCTCTCTTCCTCTCTGTAAAAAATCAATAAAATATATTTAAAAAAAATAGAACAGAATATAGCCAGAGAAGAGAAAAAATTGCAGGAGCAGCCCTGGAGAACTTGAAAGCCTTTTTTCCCCTTATTGGTGCACAAGTTTGTATTTATCCTTTATTATAAACTAGGAGTCCAGTGCACAAATTCATGCACCTTGAAAGGAACTGTGGGCTGTGAGGCTGCAGTAGTCACAGGGGCAGGTCTCGGCCCATCCTCTGCACCCCTGCGCAGCCTCTCCCACTATGGCCCCTGGTCCCCTGTCTGCCAGCAGCCCCATTCCTGCTGCCACTGCTCCCATGCGCTGATGGTGCTAGCCCTGCATGCACCTGCTGACTGTGCTGAGTGAGTGGGGCCAGCACCAGCAGTGGGTGAGAGCGGGGCCAGTGCCATCAGCGGGTGTGAGCAGTGGTTGCTGCCCCGATCACCCCTCAGGAGCAGGGGGAGGTGGAGAAGCCCTCAGCGCAATCAGGGCCGGCAGTGGCTGCTTGCATCAGCTGATGGCGCCGAGTGATCGGGACTGGTGCCACACACCAGCAGCAGGTGCAAATGGTGGCTCTGGTGCTGGCAGTGGGTGCGAGCAGGGCTAGCGCTGGCAGCAGGTGTGAGCTCCGGGAAGGACTGCAGCACATGGGAGCAAAGAATTTTCAGTAACCACCAGTGTCTCACCCCGATGACAGAGACCAGTGCCTCACCTTGGTCTGGCACCCCTGCTCACCTGCTCCACCAGCCCGCTGTGGCCAATGCCTGCCATGTTCCACACATGCCCCCTGATGGTCAGCGCATGTCATAGCGACCAGTTGTTCAGTTATTTTGGTTGTTCCGGTTGTACTGCCATCCAGTCTATTTGCATATTAGCCTTTAATTCTATGGGACTAGAGGCCCGGTGCACGAAATTCATGCACAGGGGTCCCCTCAGCCCAGCCTGCACCCTCTCCAATCCAGAACCCCTCAGGGGATGTCCAACTGCCGGTTTAGGCCTAATACCAGGGCTTGGGCCTAAACCAGCAGTCGGATATCCCTCTCACAATTCTGGACTGCTGGCTCCTAACCACTCACCTGCTTCCAAGCCTGGTCACCCCTCACTGCCCCCCTGCTGGCCTGGTCAACCCTCACTTCCCCCCTGCCAGCCTGGTCTCCCCTAACTGCCCCCCCTGCCAGCCTGGTTGCCCCTAACTGCCCCCCCTACCAGCCTGGTCTCCCCTAACTGCCTCCATGCCAACCTGGTGGCTCCCAACTGCCCCCCTCTGCCAGCCTGGTCACCCCTAACTGCCCCCCCCCACTGGCCTGGTTTCCCCTTACTGCCCCCCTGCCAGTCTGGTGGTCCCCAACTGCCCCCATGCCGGCCTAGTTGCCCCATGCAGACTCCAGTTTGGTCGTCCATTTGGTCATTTAGGTCGTGACAGCCCCTGGATTTTTATATATTAGGATAGGTTACATAACTGTCATTTAGATAATCTTCATTGGGTTTCATTGCTGAAGACACTAAGGTGAGAGCTGCTTTCCTGTTAGTTGAATATTAGCACAGGATGAATCCTACTTTTTTCAGTTCTAAGGTTCTCTTTCAATTTCCCCCTTTTTTTGAATATTTCAATTTATTATTTACCAATTAATTTCAAAATCACTCATTTGCTTTTTAGAGCTACCATTGACCTCTTTAATTTTCTCCCTAGATATCATTCCCCTCTAAAGAAAGTAACAAATTCTGTTTGCATTTGATGATTCCTCCGGTGGAGCTGATATCAGAAGATGAAGATTTGTGCTAATGAATTCAAGGGCTGCATTTAATCACTTACATGACATACGTGAGCCACATGTGTCTTGTTCTTCGGCTACAGCTTACACTCCTGACTTTACCAGTGTTCTCTCAAAAGCATCTTTAATCACAAGGCTTGAAGAATGGAGGTGATTTGTATGAAGGAACAACTCTGTATTCACATTTTGTGGTGGGAAGGCCAGGATTTTTATCTTTATATCTGAATGATACTGTGTTCTGACCCTTAAAACATAGCTTTCTGTAGGAGGCAGATGGGTTATGAATAACAATACCATGCCTACACCCAAAGTTTAAAAAATATGTAATAATAGAAGCTAATCATCCTATATAATAAAGATATAATATGCAAATGGTCATTACACCGTGAAGCGTAATGACTGACCAGGTAATGACCAGATCATGGATCAGCAGGAGGGTGGGGCAGCAAGCTACAAGCAGGAGGTGGAGAGCTACAGGAGGGGGCAGGGCAGCAAGCTATGAGGGGGGGCGGTGGAGGAAGCTACAGGAGGGTGGGGCAGCAGGCGGAGAGCTACAGGAGGGTGGCAGTGAGCTACTGGCTACAAGCAGGTGGAGAGCTACAAGAGGGGGCAGGGCAGCAAGCTATGAGGGGGTGTGAGGGGAGCTACAGGAGGGCGGAGCAGCAGATGGAGAGCTACTGGAGGGAGGCAGCGAGCTACTGGCACATGATTCATGCACAGGGCTACTAGTTGAACATAATTCCCCACTTGTTTTTTTTGTTTTTTTGTTTTTGTTTTTGCCTAATTCCTGTTATTTAATGTATGCAGTCTGTTTCATCCTTGCCTCCCCAGAAGCTTGTCACCTGAAAAACAGATCTCCCACTGTTTGACTTTGATATCTGAAAATCTGAACTTTGGGAAGCTGATATTCTGAAATTCTAAATTCATTAGAAAAAGAGAGTTGGGAAGGTGAGGGAGGGGGCAGCATCTGACAGTGGAGCAGGCATTTTCCAGCATAGCTGCAATGTGGATACCATGACCCCTAAACATTGAATGAGGCCCTTAAATAAAACTTAGTTTTCCTTGGACTATTTGCCCTACTCTGCCTTCCAACTTTGCCTGATTTATAGAAGCTGGAAGACATATTTGCTAAACTATAAAATTGAGCTTCTAATCAATTCACCATGGCAACCCGATCATTATCTAGACAGGCTGTATGTAGTCCTTTTGAGAACCCAACCGTCTGTTAAGAGAGCCTACACAAGTCTTCTGTGGAGTTTTAACAAACTTTATAGAGAAGTTACCATGTTGTCAAGGGTAGGATGGGGCTTAGGTTCCTATTTTACTAGACGAAGAGTGGAAATGAGTGATTATAATCATATCATGGCTTAGCCTGGGTTTCACTGGTGGTCTGTAGTGAATCAGTGAACCTCAATATACTGAATGAAAAATTTGGTGTGTATGTATGTACTTATGTATATATAATTTTTTTCCTGAGGAAAGAAAGAATATTCATAGCATCCACCAGGTTTTTAGAAAATTGCATAGCCTCCCTTGCACCATTGAGAGCCCTTGCCTTAAGTGATCTGTTAGGTTAATCCAGATTTTGCTGTATCTAATTTTTAAACTTCATTAAAATACTGTGAAAATAAATGGGTAAAAATGGGATTTCAAGGTAGAAGAAGTATCCTTAATTAGCATTAAACTCATAATCTGCTTGCTACTCTATCACACTGGTAACTGGTGACCACACCCCAGCTGTTCTTAACTGCTATCCAATAAAATCAACTGCATTAAATGGCATACAATTAAATGGAATACAGCTGCATTAATTGGCATATATTGGAAAAGGGTGCTGCCCTGAGCTGAATGGTGGTTAGAGAGACTCACTGCCATTGAGGGATCAGTGTGGCAATGACTCTAGACCAGTGATGGGCAAACCGCGGCTCGCGAGCCACATGCGGCTCTTTGGCCCCTTGAGTGTGGCTCTTCCACAAAATACCACGTGCGGGCGCGCACGTACAGTGTGATTGAAACTTCGTGGTCCATGTGCAGAAAAGTCAGTTTTCAGCCTGGGCGATCTATTTTGAAGAAGTGGTTCTAACGCGGAGCCACACTCAAGGGGCCAAAGAGCCGCATGTGGCTCGCAAGCCGCGGTTTGCCGACCACTGCTCTAGACCAAAATTATGATGTAGGATGAAAAAAAAATATGAATGTTGTAATGGTTTACTGCCAGGTACTCTGCTACATATTTTCATAAACTAAACTTAATTTTCACAACCATCTTGTGAAGTAAATATTGCCATTCTGTTCCTATAAACTCAGAATAGTGAAATGTCAGTAAAGTGTCAGAGTTGCAACTAAATTCTTCAGTTTCTGTCATTGTCTGGGATCTCATGAGAGCCTGTAACCAGGGGTGGGGAGCACATCCCAGGGAGTGTTTGATTCAGGTTCTGGTCTTTGAGCCTGAGAACTAATTTACCTGACACACCTTTAAGAGAAATGGGCAGTCTGTGCTCCAGGATCACTCAGTGGCTCCAACAAGTCCTAGTTCTATTGCTAGGGAGGCCACTGTTCTGTCCCCTTGAACAGCTCAAAGCCTTGATTCTATTTGCATGTTCTCCAAATAACACTGGCATTAGCCCACACTGAAACCACCTCCTCAGGATTTTGAAGTGCTGTACAGTTAAGAGAGAGCATTGTTGAAAGCTATATGAAAAGACTGGAATTTGTCTGGTGAACAAAATTTAGCAGTCATAACACCTTTTACTCCCACAGCAAGCAGAACTTTTTCTTCATGGAACAAGCAAACAAACATTTCATTTTCGGAATAATGATGTTCTTTAAAGAGACAGAGCCAGCAGTTTAGCTCTTGAGTTCCTTCTCTTTGCCATCAGAGGAGAAAAGCAGAGTTCTTAATGTATATTCTTCAAAGCACTCAGAGGAGACTTTATGTTCCTTTTATTTGAGCGAATCCATGTGGGCTTTATTGACAAGCTAACAAGCATGGTATTTCAAAGTGTGGTCCACAGCATCCCCGACATCAGAATCACCTGAGTGCTTATGTAAACTGCACAACCCTAGATTTCACTCTAGACATACTGCCTCATAATCTTTTGGGTTGTGTGACAGGGCCAAGGAATATGCATTTTTAACTACCCCTCTGGAGATTCTTATGTACACTAAAGTCTAAAAACCACTGCAATGTAAGTACAAAACTCATAATAATCCTAATTAAAGTATTCTTGCTATAATAGTGCTGAAGATAGCTAATTACACTGACATGGGGGTGCAGTGAAAGAATGAAACATTTTATTGTATACGAGAGGCCCGATGCACAAAATATGTGCAAGGGGCTCAGCCCTCGCAGCCCCAGCTGCCTTGGCCCTCGCAGCCCTGGCTTCATCCTGAAGATAGTCTGGACAGTCATTCTGCTGTTCAGTCTAATTAGCATATTAGCTCTTTATTATATAAGATTGCTACATAATAGAGAATGGGCAGCTTGCGCTGGAAAACGCCCCCCCCCCCCAACAAATCCCATTCCACTTATGGGCAGTTAGTTTAAAAGGGTGAAATTGGGGGCAGGGGTTTTCAATATATGATCAGTTCATGAGTATCTTCTGATCGGTTGGAGCTGGAATTACAAAGACATATTTTAAGAGTTCTGGTAATCAATCTTCCAGCACCGGCTAGTCTGGGGTTTACCTGAGGTGGTCAGCAACACAGTCATCAGTTTTCCATCTGGTGGAGGGTTTTATTTTCTGTGAAAACAACTCAATATTTTATCTGTGATCCCAGAGGGGAAACTAGTACCCAAGACCCTGATTTATGTCTGAGAAAGTTGACTTAGTGAAGGTAGGAAAAAGAGATTCAGGTCTGATTTGTTGCAAGCAAGAAATGAAGGGGGGGCGGTGAGAATGGGAGGGCTTTACAAAGAAAGGATTCTGGCTCAGCTTCAGCAATCAAGTTTTGGGGAAGATGTGGAGCCACTGGAAATCATACATTGCTGGTGGTTGTGTAAAATGATACAGCTACATTCAAAACTAGTTGGGCAGTTTTTTATAAAGATCAACATATTCTTACTGTATTTCCCAGTATTTGTTCCCAGACTAAAGGGGTCCATTTGTCTGCATGCATCAGAGCTCAATGAGACATGAAGAGGAATTTACAGTAAAGAAAGTAAGGATTTATTTTTAAGTAGTGGCCCATGCCTGGAGAGAGGTGAGCTAATGCTGAAAGATATGGCTCCCCAATGGCTTCCAGGGGATGTGTTGTATAGGGGCAAATCATTAATCATGGTGACTAAGAAAGCTAAGGTCATGGTCTCTACTGATTGCTTGGCATTAGTGTAGGACAAGCATGTCAAACTCTCGGCCCATGGGCTGCATGCAGCCCACAATGAATATTTTTTGTGGCCCAGCCAATATAATGGTATGTAAAAAATGTTTTAATAAAAAATTCATAACTTAATTTTTACAATATCCTGTTATACATAATCCTATATAATAAAGAGGTAATATGCAAATTGACCCTCACACCATCAAAAGATGGCTGCACCCATAGCAGAGGCGGGGTTCCCCATAACGAGCCTTAATGAGTGATCAGCAGGGACCTGAGGCTGCATGGCGCCGGGCCGGCGTGGGGGACCTGAGGCTGCGCCCCACTGCACAGCAGGGCTTGACTGGGGACCTCAGGCTGCATCCCCCACCCTGACGCCAGAATGGGGGACCTCAGCCACGCCCCTGACCCTGGCTCTGGGCTGGGGGACCTCAGGCCATGCACCCTGCCCAGTGGGGCTTGATAGGAGACCTCAGGCCATGCCCCCCACCCAGCAGGGCTTGACGGGGGACCTGAGGCTGCACCCCCCCCACCCCAGTGCCTGGCTAGGGTACCTCAGGCTGTGCCCCCCACCCATCTGGGCTTGACAGGGGACCTCAGGCTGCACCCTCTGCTTGGTGGGGCTTGATGAGGGACCTCAGGCCATGCCCCCGACCCCAGCACTGGGCCAGGGGACCTGAGGCTGTGCCCCCACCCGGTGCCAGGACAGGGGACCTGAGGTTGTGCCTCCCACCCAGCGGGGCTTGACAGGGGTGGGGCTGGCCAGGTCTGGGTCTCGCGCGATTTTGAGGTGCACATGGGTGGACAGGGACTTGACTCTGTCAGTCATGATGTTGCTTCATCTGGTTTTGCTGCTTTTCTGGGTCTGGAGCTGAAACACAACTGAGGCCTAGATGTTATCTCTAGTTTGACCAAAACTCTGTCTCTGTGGTCAACAGACCTGAGGCTTTGTTCCTAAGATTATTTGATGTGGATCAGAACCTCATTATCCTGAGGGCTTAATGATTAAGGAAGTGGATGTGCAAGGGAGATTAGTCAGGGTGCTGAATGAAGCCCATTTGAATCAAAAGGAAAGAAAGAAGAAAAGGGCATATTAAAGAGGTAAAGTTTCTATGTGGTTACACATTTTGGACTTCTTCATACTTGTACACTCCAAATAAAATGAAACAAATGTCCACAAAATAATTTATTACTGAATGCTCATAGCAGCTTTATTATTACTATAGGCCCGGTGCACGGATTCGTGCACCATTGGGGTTCCTCGGCCTGGCCTGCAGGATTTGGCTGAGACCAGCTCTCCAACATCTCCAGAGGGGTCCCAGATTGTGAGAGGGCACAGGCCAGGCCGAGGGACCCCACTGGTGCATGATTGGGGCCAGGGAAGGACGCGGGAGGTCTCCAGGGCTTGTCCGGCCCATCTTGCTCATTCCTGATCGGCCAGACCCCAGCAGCAAGCTAACCTACCAGTCAGAGCATCTGTCCCCTGGTGGTCAGTGCATGTCATAGGGAGCAGTTGAGTGGCCTTAGCATATCATTAGCATATTATGCTTTGATTGGTTGAATGGCCGACCGGACGACTGGACACTTAGCTTATTAGGCTTTTATTACATAAGATAGTCCCAAACTGGAAATCAACCAAATGTCTATCAACATTTAAATAAAAATAAAAAGTGGTACATTAATACAGTGGAATACTACTCTATAATAAAAGTAACACACTGGTACATGCAAAAATATGAGTTAGTTTCAGAATATTACATTTATCAAAAGAGATCAGACACCAGAGGTTACATATTATATGATCCCACTTAGATGAAATACTGCAATAATCAAAACTGATCTATAGTAACAGAAAGTAGGTCAGTGGTTGTCTGATACCAATGATGGGATAGGGATTGACTGCAAAGAGGCTGTAGGGAACTTTTGGTTGTATGGAAATGTTCTATACCTTGATTGTGGTATATTCTAGTGTATACATTTGTCAAAACTCATTTAACTGTCCACTTAGGTGGGTGCATTTCACTCAGTTATACTCAAATAAAGTTGACTTTAAAAGAAAGCAAGGCCACCAAGTTGGAGATTCAGGGAAACACTTTTTTCCCTGAGATAAGTGACTGGTGTTGTGGAAAAAACAAACATCTCCAGCCAATCCAGTAACACCTCTCCACAAAATGTAGAAAATAATGAAACGGTATTATTATTGAATAAATGTTAACCAGACTGTGATGCATATCAAAGGCAATCCTTAAAGAAACTAAAGACAAAAAGAAATCTCATCCTTTCTATATAGCCAGGCATATACAATCCATTGTATATATGTTAATTATCTTTATCCAAAGTAAAAAGAACATTTCTTATATCTTTTTGACAAGCAGGAAGTTACTCTTGGAGAGGAAAATAGGGTACCATCCATCTTGAATTTTATTTTTCAAAGAGATGGCTTCTTGGCCCCCAAGAATGACATTCCTGGGATGCAAAACTGGCAAGAAGCTTATTTGTCATTGAAACGGATTTATATACATCTCAAAGAGGCAGAGACAGCATTTATAATCTCAAATTTTCTTTTTAAAAAAAATTTTATTGTTTAAGGTATTACAAATAGTGGTACATATGTCTCTTTTTTTTCCCCCACTGACCTCCCCCCAGCCTCCCCTACCCCCCAGCACTTGCCCTCGTCCCCCAGCCCCCAGTGTCTTTCGTCTGTTGGTTGTGCTTATATGCATGCATACAAGTCCTTCAGTTGATCTCTTACCACTCCCAACCCTCCCCTTCTTTCCCGCTGTAGTTTGACAGTCTGTTCTGTGCTTCTTTGCCTCTGTCTATTTTTGTTAACAGTTTGTAATGTTCTTTATTACCCATAAATGAATGAGATCATGTGGTATTTATCTTTCACTGACTGCCTTATTTCACTTAGCATAATGCTCTCCAGATCCATCGATGCTGTTGCAAATGGTAAGAATTCCTTCTTTTTTACAGCAGCATAGCATTCCATTGTGTAGATGTACCACAGTTTTCTAATCCATTCATCTGCTGATGGGCATTTAGGCTGTTTCCAAATCTTAGCTATTGTAAATTGTGCTGCTATGAACATAGGGGTGCATATATCCTTTCTGATTGGTGTTTCTGTTTTATTGGGATATATTCTTAGAAGTGGTATTATTCGGTCAAATGTCAGTTCCATTTTTAATTTTTTGAGTAAACTCCATACTGTTTTCCACAGTGGCTGCACCAGTCTGCATTCCCACCAGCAGTGTAAGAGGGTTCCTTTTTCTCCCCATCCTCTCCAGCACTTGCCATTTGTTGATTTTTTTTAAAAATATATTTTATTGATTTTTTACAGAGGAAGAGAGAGAGGGATAGAGAGTTAGAAACATTGATGAGAGAGAAACATCGATCAGCTGCCTCTTGGACACCCCCCACTGGGGATGTGCCCGCAACCAAGGTACATGCCCTTGACTGGAATCGAACCCGGGACCCTTCAGTCCGCAGGCCGACGCTCTGTCCACTGAGCCAAACCGGTTTCGGCCATTTGTTGATTTGTTGATGATAGCCATGCCGACAGGTGTGAGATGGTACCTCCTTGTTGTTTTGATTTGCATCTCTCAGATGATTAGTGACTTTGAGCATGTTTTCATATGTCTCTTGGCTTTCTGAATGTCCTCTTTCAAAAAGTGTCTATTTAGGTCCTTTGCCCATTTTTTGATTGGATTGTTTATCTTCCTTTTGTTAAGTTGTATGAGTTCCTTGTAAATGTTGGAGATTAAACCCTTATCGAAGATAATATTGGCAAATATGTTCTCCCATGCAGTGGGCTTTCTTGTTGTTTTGTTGATGGTTTCTTTTGCTGTGCAGAAGCTTTTTATTTTGATGTAGTCCCATTTGTTTATTTTCTCTTTAGTTTCCATTGCCCTAGGAGCTGTATCGGTAAAGATATGCTAAAAGAAAAGTGAGGAGGGAGTTGTTTTGCACTAGGGAACATTTTAAATTACATTTTTTAAGATTTATGTTTATCCTTACAATTTTCCATTTCTGTAACTATTTTCTAATAAAACTACAGTTTTCTAATTATGTACACATTGCCATTGCTATTTTTCTCCAGCAGCAGTCTTAATAACCAGAAAGTTAATAATAAAATACAAAACAAATTATCAGAAGTATAATATGTCAAATTAACAATTACAATATTTGCCTAGGGCAACAATTTTTAAGTATATCAATACCAATGGTGAATGGTTAAAGCAGATTCTTGTTTAACAGTGCATAAAAATTCTCCTTTGTCATACATTAATTTTACAGACTATTGTGATACTTTTATCCTTTCAAATAATTCTGTACTTAAGCACTATTTTGTAGTTTGTTTTTTTTAATGATATCCTATCCATACCTAATGAGTTGATTAACTTCAGAGCCTGATAATCTAATATTTTAGCTGAGGTTTTCTTAAGGCCCAATAATTTTCCCCTGAGTTCTCATCAGTCATGGAAGTAACATTACAATTACAGGATAAACTAGTTCCCTATGTAATTCTTCCATCTTTTCAAATAATTTCTTCCAGATGTAAAACACAAAGACACCCATGGCCATTATCTAGTTTCAAAGTTCTACTTGTGAGGCACCCTTTGAAGGGTACAGATTGAACTCTAGGAACTATTATTGGGAGTACAGAAAGAAAGAAAGAGGTGTAACAAATAACATGTTTTTTTTTCTAGTAAAATCTGATTCTTATAGTAACTGAAATAACTACTATGATGAATATGACAAAAAGGCAGTCTGAAAATAATAAGTTTTTTAGAATACCTCCTTTCAGTTGAGTTCAGTACCAATACAGGGTGGTCAAAAGTAGGTGTACAGTTGTGAGTATATGAAACACAGTTAATAAAGCTATTGTAATAGTCATAGTCTTCATGTCTTTTTCCATACAAACAACTGTAAAGCTATTTTTGCCCACACCTGTATCAGTTATTCTAGAAAATTTAAGTTTCATGTCTTTTGGGAATCATAGTCCAGTCCTCCAGAGCATGAATCCATCTGGGTTTTCTTTCACTTTGATGTGATCAACAGCATTTGAAGTGGTCTCTATGCATGATGGCAGCTCATCTTTCCTCTAGAACACTTCTATGTAAACTAAATTGTCCAGTTTGATAGGGGCGGCAGACTTCTTCCTTTAGGTCCCTCTAGGCAATTCTGACTTTATGTCTCAGGGTTTCTAGGGAAGAGAGAAGTCATTTTAATACTGAACATGATTATGAGAGGATTCAGTTAAATCAGGCAGAGGAAGTCATTTTAGACCCCAATTCACAGCTCTGCCAATGATAAGTTCAAAGAGAGAGAGAGAATATTATTGCTTGCAAGAGTCCCTCTAATTTTTAAAAAAGCTAGTGATAAGTGACTAGGCCATTTTAAACCAGTAGATTACTGAACCTTAGCCAATGAGTTTGTTAGAGTTTGAGATATCCATTCTACTTTTAGAAATCTGCGAGTATTTGTATCATTCTTGGACAACAGTGGACAAAATGGATTCTCTCTCAGATTCAGTAAGCTTTGGGGTCCCAAAAGTGGAGGTTATGTGCACTAAGAGGGCCTTTACCATTGCCTGAACATTTGCTTTTGAAGAGGGAAAGACTTTATACCATTCAGACATCATACACACCATAACTAGACAAAATCTCTTACCTTTTACAGGCATTAATTCTATGAATTCTATTTTCCATCAAGTTCCTGATAAAATCAGTCAGGGAAAACTTTCTGCACCTACCTTAAGAGTGGTCTATAAAGAATTCTGCTGACAAATAACAAATCTCTTTATGTTTTGAGTAATTTCATCTTTATGATAGGCATATGGAAAAGGCATAGTAAAAATCTAGGGCTTTTAAAAAATCCCTCTTTTGGATTATTTTGTTGACAACATAGCAATAAACTAATTGAGCAAATATGAGTGTGGTATAGGAATTTTGTTATGTAATACCTATAGTCTAGTCGAACTTCTTTTCGCTCCATTTTCAAACCATTTGTTCATTTCTCTTTGTGAAACTTATTCTTGAAAATGGACAAAGGTTTCTCATATTCAAAATGGAGGCCTCTAAGTTTGGAGTCTGTCATATTTTAACTGTGGCCTTGCACCTCTTTCAGCAAAATCATTGCCTTCAGAAATTTTAGCATTTCTTGTGTGATAATCTGAGTCAGCAGTTGTAAAACCTTTAACAAATCAGCTTTCAATTCTCCATGAGAAGTTTTAATTGTTACAGAAGTCAAGAATACCCCATTTTTCTAAATTTGACTTGTTGCATTCATGACAGATACCAACCCATATTTAACACTTGTATATACAGGGTGTACCCAAAATCTGTATCCACATTTTGAATAATTATAAAGGCAGTGTTTATTAAAATAAATTTCTTTTTTCTAAATGTAATAGAATCTACAGACATTGTGTGTACATTTTTGGGGGACACTCTGTATATTTGCTTTTAAGTCCAGAACTAAGAATTTTAGCTCTAGTAACTGCTATTAACATATCTTTTTATGCTAACTTAATTTCAGATAAAACATAAGCTTCTGAGATTCATAATAAGTCACCACAGCATAGAAAGCCTCCAATTGGCCACTTTTGTCCCATGTACATGACCCATCAGTAAACATTATGAAATCTGAATCTTGAAAAGCATTATCAAATAAACCACACTGGAGCCTAGTGTTTTCTCCTATTACTGTTGTACATTCACAATCATCTATTTTTTTGTTTAAAATCTAGTAAAAGAGTAGCAGGTTTAGGAAATTGCAACTTCCATGCACAATATTAGGATTGGATAATAATGTTTGATCATAATAAGTCTGACAGTGCACCAACAAATGCTTGGCTTTATGCACTTGTAAGAAAATTACTACCTTATGTGGCATACTCAAATGAAGTGACCCAATATATGGGCCAAGCCTTTCTAGTAAGTGTGGTAGCTGTCACCACAGCTGGCAGATATTCAGGCATTTCCAGTGTTATGGCATCTAGATTGGTGTATAGTCTAACCCCAACTTTAGAGTTAAAATTATACTTGCAGAATCTTGATTTTCAGGACAAAAATGGAAAGGTATTACAAAGTTTGGAATCCCCAAAGCTGGGGAACAGACTATAGCCAATTTAAATTGTTTAAGTGTCTCAAGATTCTAGGGGCCAGAAGAAGATCCAGAGAATTAACATGCAATTGCATTGTCAGAGGTTTTGCTTGCTCTGTAAAGCTGGGATTCACTGTCAACAATACCCTATTAGTCCCAAAAATTGTCTAAGTAGTAGTTTTTTTAGTAGGTGGTTTTATCTGCATAATTGGCTCCTATATTATAAAACACTGTGGCCTTTACCTAACAACAGATGCCTCAGATATATTTTTCAGTTTGGCAACATTGTAATTCTTCTAGTGAGGTCTTAAGCCCCTGTGAAGCCAAAGTATCAGTTTTCTATTATTCTTTAGTTTCTGAAACTACTAGAAAACTACATATATATTGAATAATCATAGATCCTCCTGATGTGAGAAATTTTTGTTTTCTTGTAACTGACTAGAGAAAATAGTAGGAGAGTCCCAAACCCGTTTGGAATCCTCTAACTTCATAAGACTTACCTATGACTCCTTTCATATGCAAAAGCAAAGCGAAGTATACAGGCATCCACTAGAGCAGTGGTCGGCAAACTCATTAGTCAACAGAGCCAAATATCAACAGTACAACGATTGAAATTTCTTTTGAGAGCCAAAACCCGACATCTGCGCATGGGCCACAAAGTTTCAATTGCACTGTACGTGTGCGCCCGCACGTCGTATTTTGTGGAAGAGCCACACTCAAGGGGCCAAAGAGCCGCATGTGGCTCGCGAGCCGCAGTTTGCCGACCACGGCACTAGAGGAAATGAAAAAAAATAGAATATTAGTGTAGATCAACTGCAGTGAAACATTTGTAGATGATGGTATTGAAGTCAGAATAGTTGCAGGGTTAAGAACTACATAGGTTAATGGAACAGAAAATGTATTTATGATTTGTACAAATCTATATAGTAGTAAATGATCTGTATTAAATTTATCATCCTTCTTTACTAGAAGTATAGGAGTATTACAGGGTGAGTACACTTAAAAGCTTTTCCCTCCTTTTTTTACCCCTAATTATCATAACTAGTTTTATTCCTTTAAATTGAGCTCTAAACAAAGGATATTATTGTTTTACACATGACCATGGCTATTCTTACTTGTTCTCTATCTCAAATTAAGTCAATATCATTATTCTCAAATAACTACCCAAAGCAATGTGTTAATTTGTTTCAGCCCTGGCTTATAGTAATCAAATTATATGACTTTTTCCAAGGGAGCTCACCAAACATTCCATTTGGAGTATAGAATATTGTAGTCTTTCATTTGCACAGCAGTCTCTCCCCAATAGTTTTCTTAGAGAAACAATCTGTATGGGAACAACTGGGGAAAAGGGACGGAAGTGTTGGGAAGAAAAAATTTCTTCTTCTACTTTTCTAGCTTCCTCTGGCTGATCTAATAATAAAATTGACATGAGACAAATTAGCAGGAGAAAAACTAATTACATATGTATGGGGGTCCCATAGGAATATGAGACCCACAGACAGGGAGAAGGGGGAAGGGTCTGGAACTTCAAAAGGGAGGAAGAGCAATTTATAGGAAGTTGGGGAAAAACAAATGTTTGTCATGCCATGCAGAGACAATGGAACACAGGGAGGATTATGAACAAACAGACCCTGCCAAGCTTCTCCCCCAGATGACCACACCTAGTCCATAGTCTTTGTAGTTATCTCTGGTGGTAGCGGGTTTGGTCGAGGAAGAGAACTATCTAAATTATTTTAGGCAATCATGGGAAAGGTAAAAAGCTCTTCCTGAGTCTTTTGGGTCTTAAGTGTCTTCAGCTCAAAATAATCACATACCAAAGTGGCACATTCCGGGGAGACTCTTCTGAACCAGTATGTACCAGAAAAGGCAAGAATAGTTACTCTATTGTGCTGCCTGCATACAGAAACAGTCTTTTATCCAAACTCTCAATTATTCCCTGATCACATCTCTCTATTATGTCTGCTTTCCTAGCTAACCTGATGTGTTTGACAAGGAATTCTTGGAGGTGGATTCCAGGGCTGAGAAATGAAGTGGATTCAGGCTAGGATACAAGGCATATAAATATATGCCCTCAAACAGGGCAGATAATACATTAGTAGCAGGAGAAGTTGTGTACTTGACTTTTTTGGCAGGGAAACCTACTAATGGAGGGAACCACCCATCTAAACAATCATTACCTCCTTCTTCCCAGGAGTGTAGATTTGATATAGGGGAAGATAAAGAAACTCAGAAAGAGTTAGAACAACTGAGAAAAGAGGTTCTGTGAAAGAGAAAGTGGCTTTAATTCTTGCATTTCCTTTTCCATTTTTTTTCAATCTTTTCTTCTGGTTATCAAATCATTTTTTACTTTCTCCTTAGAATGGTAGTCATCCCATAAATACTAGTAATTCATATTCTTGGAATGAGGCAGTTCTAAAAAAAAACAACCCATAAATATGTTAATTTGTCCAAATCAAAGAAACAGTTCTTAGGCTACTGTAAGACAGGATTCTCATATGTATACCCATTCCAAATGTGACAGAGAGATATTAGCAATTTAAGAGACAGACTGCGGGCAACATTTCTGGCTTCCCATATTTTCCCACCATTAAAGCTAACGGTAATCTGACAGAATTTTAGACCTGATATCACCTATGCTTATGCAATAATAAAATCTTGAATTTGGAGAGGGTAGTTCATCTGGCTAGTATTCCAAAAGAATAGAGAGCTAGAAAGGAGAATTTTTATGATTCAGAATTTATTACCTGACTGTTGTGTGGCCACAGACCTTAAGCTGATCCACCCAATTTAGGAATTGCCAGATGGATCCTATCCTCATTGCCAAATTGTTGGGGAAATATAATTAAACATAAAATTTCCTGCCAACCCAATAAAACCTCTCCATAAAATGTAGAAAAGAAAAAGATAGTTTTTATTATTGAATAAGCATTAAACCAGACTGCAATGTGCATTACAGGCAATCCACCAAAGAGACTGCAGCACAAAAAAATAACTCATACCCGTTTATGTATATGCTAACCTATTAGTGTGTATGTATGTTTATATATGTTAATTTATTATATACACATTAATTGTATCTATCCATACAAAAAATAAAATTTCTCATGGTTTTTACATGCCAGGAAGTACATCTTGGGACTAAATTCCCACAGACAGGGAGGCAGGCCACCACCCTTCTTGGTGTTTACTTTTTAAAGAGATGGCTCCTTGGTCTCCATGAACAACATTCCTGGAAGACAAAAACTGCAAGAGGCTTATTTAGCTTTGAAAAAGATTTACATACATTTCAAAGAGATGAAACTAGCATTTGTAATAAAGTTTTCTGAAGGAAACGCAAAAGAAAAGTGGGGTAAGGAAAGTTCTATACTTTTTTGCATTATGAAAAATCTTAAATTAACTTATTTAGATTTTTATTTAACCTTACACTGGCAAATAAAAGTCAAGATCACAGTCCTGGAGGGCCTATACCACATAATAAATTACTTAGCTAGGGAATAAGAAAAGGCCTTAGTAACTGGATCTAGATCCAGTGGGCACTGGCTCTTAGGAGTTAAAAACAAGACAGCAAAATGGAATTACTTATGCTAAGCCTCATGTCACCAAACTTAGACTTAATTATAATTTTGGCTTTTCCAGAAATGGAATCTTAAACCTGGAAATCAGGAATAGTCTGATCGGTACTAGTTAGGTAATCTGTCTAATAGACCCCAGGCATCCACTAAAGAAAAGTAACAGTGCCAACCAATCTGCTTTTATGCTTAGTGTAACATCTTTGTTCCTCATCCCTTCTACCTACAGAAACCTTTCATTGTTTTACAGCTCCTTGGAGCTACTTTCTATCTGCTAGATTGGATGCTGCCCTATTGAGATACAGTTTTACTCATATAAACAAAAATTTTAATAGGCCTCACTTTATATTTTTTAACACAGCAATGGGGCAGTGCTCCATTATAACTGGGGCATAAGGTCAGGGTTGGAGTAGAAAGATGGATTTAATGCTGGTTTGACAGACCTGGGCTAGAGCTGCTTAAATATTTCTGGTTTGTACGACTTCCTAGAATCCAGGGCAGGGCTCACCCTGCAGATAGTTTGAGTCACAGATCCTGAGCTACAATAATAAAGAAGCATTTTGAGCCTAGATACAAGAACATTAAAAGTTACACAGAGATAGATTTGTATACAAAGGCCTTTTTGTTTTTTTAGAACCATACTGAAATTTATGCCTTTTATCCAAATTAACAAAACATATAAAAGGAAAACTAAACATTTGATTTAACAAAAACAACATTTTTGAAGGTATGAGAATTTTTTTAAGGAAATAATACGGCAAATGGTCACATCTGGGTCAATTTACCACACTAAAGGAACAAAATTGTTAGAAGATAGCTATGCTTAATTGAGTCACTTATCTGAACTATAGTAAAGTTACTTGAACTCATTCTCAAGATCAAGGTTTAAAACCATTTTAAAGGACAAGACTTTAAGTGTTTTATAGCCATCTCTGTAAGAGATGCTTTTCCTTCCCCAAAAGGTCAAAGCCTAATTAGAAGTTTGATAATACTTTTTTTCTCATCATGCCTTCCATTCAAAATAATATCATTGGTAATATGGTTTACATCTTGCTGATGGATGACATAGTCCAAGGAGTGGGGTTTGATAAGACAAACCCTGTATTCCTTGGGAAAGGAATGGCCTTCTGGGTGCAGGCTACATATCATTACTCACTTCCCCTAGTTATATAAAGAGAGGGCTCAGAATTCCCTGATCTTCAGTGAAATGGTGTTAAGAGTGAGAATTACCATGGTGAGTAGGATGTGTATTTACAAGTGAACTACCCTGTTGAGGTGGAGTGGGTCCTGGAGGATGATCCTATATAATAAAGAGGTAATATGCAAATTGACCATCACTCCAACACACAAGATGGCTGCCCCCATGTGGACACAAGATGGCTGCCACAAGATGGCCAGCAGGGGAAGGCAGTTGTGGGCAATCAGGCCTGCAGGGGAGGGCAGTTGGGGGTGACCAGGCCAGCAGAGGAGGGCAGTTAGGGGTGACCAAGCCTGCAGGGGAGGGCAGTTGGGGGTGACCAGGCCTGCAGGGGAGGACAGTTAGGGGTGACTGGGCCAGCAGGGTAGGGCAGTTAGGGGCAATCGGGCTGGCAGGGGAGGGCAGTTAGGGGCGACCAGGCCGCCAGAGGAGGGCAGTTAGGGGTGACCAGGCTGGCAGGGAAGGGCAGTTAGGGGCAATCGGGCTGGAAGGGGAGCAGTTAGGCATCAATCAGGCTGGCAGGCAGAAATGGTTAGGGGCAATCAGGCAGGCAGGTAAGCAGTTGGGAGCCAGCAGTCCTGTATTGTGAGAGGGATGCCCCAGATTGGAGAGGGTGCAGGCTGCGCTGAGGGACACCCCCCCCCCTTTGCACAAATTTTGTGTACCAGGCCTCTAGTATTTTATATAAGATGGCATCTGAACAATTTCTATGGAAAGGGCGGTGGGATAGAAGTCATTGGTAGATCTGAAGCCTGTCTATGAATCAAGTGAGAAGTATCTGCTGCCTGGGAAGGATGTGGCATTTGATGGCTTACTGGAAGTAGAGGAGATAGTGTGTCCAGAATGTTACTATGGAGACATAATATGATGAGAGTTCAATACCACTGCTTGACCTTGATATTTAGGATGATGGTGAGCAGGTGTGGAGGCAGGAGGTGGGAACGCTCACCTGAATTTTAGTCATTCTGAATCAGGAGTTATTAATTTTTGTTGTTGTTGTTGAATACAAAGGTTTCCTGACTTACAGAAGGAGGTAGAGGTGAAGCCAAGGACAGTTAATTCTGGTGAAGGAGCACAAATATTGTCTTGTGGTTGATTATATGACAAGCACATGTAAAATAGGTGATAGTATAATGTACTGCTTTGGTGGAATATAGTTCATACAATGCTTGTCTGTCTGCATTATAAAACGATCAGAGATTTCAGTTGGTGGTGGTGCAATATGAAGAATGAACATTTTCTTTAAACAAGTTTTTTTTTTAAAAATAAGAAATGGGCAAAACCAGCTTTCTTTTCAGAATCCAAATGAAGAACAAATGGGAAAATTATTTTATTCAACCTTCAAAAGTTTGAGCCTCTACAAATAATGCAACCAAGTCTTCCATTTATAACAGCCTGTCTATATACACTCCACCTTCTCTATCTTGGTTCCAAGTTTTATTTTTAAGTTAAGTATAGGCACCAAGATTTTAAGCTCTCATATGATGTAACTTGATATGAGCATCTAAATTTCTTTGAGATAAATATGTTCTCTTGCATTCTTGAACACAGCTGCACACGAAGATAGAACCTATTGTGTGTATCTCACTTCGCCTCACAGGGTTACTACAGCCTGGACACAACTTAACTGCTTTCTATTCCATTTAAAATAGCACAGCCATAGCAAAAAACATGCTTACATGGAATCATCCGCCCATAGATCCTAATGGGTAATTCACATTTTTCACAGAAATGAATTGGGGTTTCATCTTTTTTACCTATGACGTTTATCTTAAAGTCCCAAAATTGATTTTCCTTAGGAGATGTTTGCTTATATCTTAACAATCCCCCCCCCAGTAGAGTTATAAACTTCTACTTCACTGTACCATAGTCCTTTGTTGCACTCGATGATTCAGCTCGCAGTGTATACTGGGAGCAGAAGTGAACCTCGCTGGCCCAGGGAGTGCATGCGCCCTACCCTATACGGATCCCAAGATGCAGAAGTGGTCCTGTGTTGCTCCGGCTTTGATGTCTTCTTAACCTACCCCAGTTGCAGTGAGTGTTATCAGGCAGAGGGAGAAAGAGCAAGCAAATGAAGAGTTTCATGGCTGACATTGCTTAGGTTGCTCTTCTTATGCTTCAAGAAAAAAGTAGCATTTAACTGGAAAGAGACGAATCCAGAAGGAGAGAGTATGCAGGTAAGGCAGCCTGCCTGCTCTTAAAGTTTTTTTTTTTAAAACATGACATTTCATTTTTTTATTATAAGGTTTTGGAAAATATGATTTCACAGAACATATGAAGATGGAAATACAATATAATTACCCAGAGATTGCAATGCTAATGTTTTTATACTAGAAGCCTGGTGCACGAAATTCGTGCACGGCGGAGGGTTGTCCCTCAGCCCAGCCTGTACCCTCTCCAATCTGGGACTCCTGGAGGGCAGTCAGACATCCCTCTCACAATCCAGGACTGCTGGCTCCCAACTGCTTACCTGCCTGCCTTCCTGATTGCCCCTAACCGCTTCTGCCCGCCAGCCTGATCACCCCCTAACCACTCCGCTGCCAGCCTGGTTGATGCTTAACTGCTCCCCTGCCAGCCTGTTTGCCCCCAACTTCCCTCCTCTGCCGGCCTGGTCACCCCTAACTGCCCTCTCCTGCAGGGTTGATCACCTCCAACTGCCCTCCCTTGCAAGCCTGGTCCCTCACAACTGCCCTCCCTTGCAGGCCGGGTGCCTCCCAACTGCCCTCTCCTGCTGGCCATCTTGTAGTGGCCATCTTGTGTCCACATGAGGGCAGGATCTTTGACCACATGGGGGCAGCTATATTGTGTGTTGCAGTGATGATCAATCTGTATATTATTCTTTTATTAGATAAGATAGAGGCCTGGTACAGGGGTGGGGGCCAGCTGGTTTGTCCTGAAGGGTGTCACAGATAAGGGTGGGGGTTCCCTTGGGGTGTGGGGCGGCCTGAGCGAGGGGCCTGTGGTGGTTTGCAGGCCGGCCACGCCCCCTGGCAACCCAAGGGGAGGCCCTGGTATCTGGAATTTATTTTCCTTCTACAATTGAAACTTTGTAGCCTGGAGCGGAGCCAAGCCTGGGGCTCCGGCAGCCATTTCTGTGGCAGTTAATTCACCTTCTACAATTGAAACTTTGTAGCCTTAAGCAGGTGAGCCCTGCCAGGGTGTGCGGAAAGCTTTGCTTCACCTGTTGCTGCCGGCAACCCTGGCCTGCTCTCTCAAGCTCCATTCTGCCACAATTTGTTTGAATTTGTTTACCTTCTATAATTGAAACTTTGTAGCTTGAGTGGAGGCTTAGGCCTGCAACGGCTATGGAAAGCTTGGCTTGCTCTGTTACCTGGGAAACCTTGCTCTCTGTGGCTGTAGCCATCTTGGATTGGGGTTAATTTACATACTCGCCCTGATTGGCTGATGGGCGTGGCTTGGCTGGTGGGCGTGGCTTATGTAGCGGAGTGATGGTTAATTTGCATATTACCATTTTATTAGAGAGGATACTTTGATATATAAAGATTTTTATAACACATAAATTATGCACATGTATGGATATATTTATGCACTTGAAAAATGTAGTACTTTGCTTTTTTGAGATGAAAGCACACTTGTTATATGAAGTGTTCAAATAGAGACTGGATAGTTTCTTGTCAGAAGTTCTGTATATCTGATTTTTCAAATTTTTATGCCCAAGTACCTCAATGGTAGAGAAGAGTAAACTTTACTATAATTGTGAGGGTGAGGGGGGAAACTTCCAAGTACCTCCAAAAGCAGGATATTTCTTTGAATAGTTGTATTTTACTTAAAAATATATGAATATAACTTCTTGCTTTAGAATGTTCATTTTAATACAAATATTGCTTTTAATTACTTAGTTTATATTACTTGAATCTCTCCCTGCCTTTAAAGTCTTTGAGTAACAGCAAAATTCCAGGAAGCTTCAGGAGGATATGTGCCAAATCCTGTAGCACATTGCTTGCTGTTATCTCCTCTTGGTGTTAGTACACTAGTTTGTGATGTACTGCAGAGTAGCTCCTTTACTGAGTACAGGATCATCTAGTAGAACGTGGAATTATTTTTTATACAGACTCCTTTATAATAGTGCTAGAGGCCCGGTGCATGAAAATTCATGCACTGGAGGCGGGGGTCCCTCAGCCCAGCCTGCTCCCTCTCACAGTCCAGGAGCCCTCAGGGGCAGAAGGTGACCCGGTGATCAGGGGAAGGTGATGCCCCATCACACCTCTGCTGCTGCCACTGCCGGCAGTGCAAGCCTCGGCCGGCCCTGGTTACCTGAACCTCGGGCTGTCCTGGGCGGCTGGGCAGCTGCCATCTGAGGCTTACCTGTGCCTTGGGCCTGTCCTGGGCGGCTGGGTGGCTGAGGGGACTGGGGGACTCCAGAGACAGGCGTATGGAGCGGCCCGGCCCGGCCCACCTGGGGGCGGGCCCAGCCTTGCCATGCACCTGCCGCCCCAGCGGGACTGAAGGGACTGGGCGCCGCCATCTTGTGGCTGTGGGCACTGCCATCTTTGAGGGTGTGGCAGTCAATTAGCATATTCCCTCTTTATTGGCTGTGGGCGCCATCATATTTGAGATGGTGTGAGGGTCAATTAGCATATTCCCTCTTTATTAGATAGGATTTATCTACAAGAGTATTTATCTGTGAATAAATGTTCAAAGTTTAAAGCCCCAATAAATCAAGAGGTGATTAGTCACATTATAAAATATCTTTCTATATCCCCAAATGTGTCATTTTGGTTCTTTAAATATTACATTCTCTTGGTATATTTTATGTGTGTTATAATGCATTATCAACTTGGAGGAAAGACCTAAGTAAAAATAAAAAATTACAGAGTAAAGAATGTAATGATCACTCAAAGATGAATATAAAGTATATTAAAAATGTCCACATTCATTTATGGAAAAATAAGGCTGGATTTACAGAAATGCCATTTGTACCCACCTTTTGGTAACATATGTCTCCTGTAAAGTGAGGCTCACCCTTCCTGTGATAGCTTCTTTCCACACTGTCCAGAAAAGTGCTCTCATTCTCACTTGCAAAGCAACATTGCAAAGAAACTGATGAACTACCATGACCAAATATGCCAAATATATGATGAAAAAATAAAGTATAGGTGAGCAGGAAATTGCCCTCATTAAGCAGATTATCCATCTCTGCTGAATTGCCAAGACATAGTCAAAGCTGACCTTCACCAAACAAAAAGACAAAGTCAGCAGGGATGTTGTCCCAGGTAGAAAATGCTATAGAGAAAAGAAAAATAAATTAAAGCCATAAAAGCATTTTTTTATAGTCTCCATTTAGATACTGGAATTGGTGAAGCATACAGCTGGATCAGAATAGTTTTGCAATAATATTCCATGATTGATGCTGGGAATGTGGAGAGACTCTGAAATAGTGGGGAGTTGATAAATTTTCACATTTGCTGACATGCTTTATAAAAGAAAGAAAATATAGCCACATGGGGCATTTTATCAGAGAGAGTGAGTGAGCAGCTGAAGTAGGGTTAAAAAGAATACAATGGTGGGAATGATTATGAAGCTTACAGGTGAATGAAAGAAGGAACCAAGGCCAGAGGCTTAGAGAAAAATTACTTCTTTTTATCCATTTCATTATTGATGAATTCCTGCAAAGTTGCATGTAAATAGATACCAGTTTTTCTCATCCTGACCTAAAATATAATTTCATGACTGTTTTGTCTTTATTTTGAATTTGTCATTTTTGGACAATAGCTACTGATACTTAAACTTTTGATTTCTTTGGCCTTCTGTCAAATAGTTAATGCCATACTAATACATAAGTGTACAGGGGTCCTTGTGACTCAGTGTGCACTCTTCTTTCTGCAAAATAATCCTGCTTGAAATGAAACTGCTTTCAAACCTTCTTTATATGTTTTGAGTGAAATCAGAGTGGGGGAGTTTAGAGTCTTACCTCCTCAATACTTTAACAACTCTGGCATCCCTTTCACCTCCTCCTACAGTGGTATTTTAGGCAGATCAGTGGAGCACAATTTAAATTCCACTCCTCAAATATATGTTCTAAGCTGATGCATAAAGTGTATATAATGAGCTATATCATATATCCAAAATAATAATAGATGAGTACCTACATATCAACCACTTATATATTTATCACTCATATATTTACCAGCTTAGGAAATTAGAGCATCATATATCAGTGCATTTGAAAAATCTGCTGCACCCCTCATTCATTTTCAACTTCATGAGAGGAAAGCATTATACTGAACTGTGTGTTCATCATCCTCTAGCTATTTTCCATTTTAAAAATCACACATGTATATATGTATAAGTATACAAAATATTATTTACTGTTGCATGTTTTTCATTTTATATGGATGGAATAATACTGTGATTTTCTTTATTACCTTAGGATTATATTTCTGACATGTTCATGTTAACACATGTACTTTATTCATTTTCAGAACTGTATTCCATTGTGTGAGTATGTTATAATTTAAATATTCACCTATTGATGAATATTTGGTTTGTTCTCAAGTTTTGCAATTGTAAGTGCTGCTATGAAACATTCTTGTATATGTTTCTTATACATGTTCAAAAATTTCTCTAGGGTATGTGTAAAGGAGTAGCAGTACCAGATCATAGAGAATGAGCATATTCAACTTTTCCAAAGTATTCATACTAATTTATCAGCAGAGTATAAAACTTTCTGTTGCTTCACATCTTTACCAACACTTATTAACAGACTCTTAATTTATTACAAATTTAGTGATTGTAAATCTCACAGCCTTATGTTTTTATTTTGTGTTTCTCAGATTGCAAATAATGTTGTACAGTGTTTTATAGGCCATTTATAATTTCTCTTTTGTCAAATATCTGTTCATATTATTGGGCCATTTTTATAAACAATTTGTATTTTTCCTTATTGATTTGTAGGAGTTCTTTATATATCTCTGGTACTATTTTCTTGCCAGTTGTATGACTTGCCTTTCTCTTCTTTAAGTTTGTAAGTTGCCTTTTAATTTCTTTATGGTGTCTTGTGATAAATATAAGTTCTCAATTTTTATGTATCAGACTTATCAGTCTTTTTCTTTGTGACCATTGCTTTTCTTATATGCTAAAAATGTGTTTGCTAACCTGAGATCATAAAGGATATTATCCCTTACAATTTTTAAAAGTGTGGCCTTTCAAATGGAAACTTCACTAATAGATCTGCACCTGATTTTATATGGTATAACATAGGGATACCTTCCCCCTCCATATAAACAGTCAGTTATCAGAGAACTATTTATTAAATAGCCCATTCTTTTCCTTCTGATCTTCAATGGTTAATTCTTTCATATATCAGGTTTTCATATGCAAAAATCTGTTTCTGGATTCTCTATTTCATTCCATTGGTCTATGATCCTATCCCATCTTAATTAATGTGGCTTTATAAACTTTTAAGATTTTTGAATGGGGTGCAAGTTTCCCTCCCCAACTTATTTTTAGGATCATCTTGGCTAGTCTTAAACATTTGCTTTGCCAAGGTTTACAAATATACATTTGCTCATGTTACAGTTATTCTAAAAGTTAACAGTGCTTCTGAAGTCAGGTATTTTCAAAGATCAGAAAGATGCCTGCCTAAATTTACTGGCATCATTGTCTTTACTCTGTGAGATGAGGCATAGGATTAACATAATTTTTGTTTGTTTTGCTTTAAAAACAAACTTTTTTGAGATGTTATCATTTCATGGAATAGGCAGTATAGCATTGTGATAAAAAGTGTGGAGGAGGGGAAATTTTCAAATCTTTTTCCTCTTAATTCTTCTGGCTGGTCTAAAAATTAAATTGACATGAGACATTAACAGGAGATAACCAAATTTATTATGTATGTACATTTGGGGTTCCATATGAATATGGGACGGAGGACAACTTGAGCAATTGAGGTTTATACTAGTATGTAATCTTGAGCTAAGGAGAAAGGAGGTTAGTGGTTTGGACTTCAAAGAGAAGGTAGGCAATTCACAGGTAGATAAGAAGGAGCAAACATGTGGTAAACAATTCTTGCTATTCTAGCTAGACACAGAGAGGAGTCTAAGAAACAGACTTTTCTAGGTTCCTCCCTGTCTGCCACACTTAGATCATATTTAAGAATGGGCTATTTAATAAGGTGTTCTTCCTTCCTAGAGCAGGTTTTTCTAGGCGAGTGGTTTGGGGTGATCAGGCAGGCAGGCAGAGGGGTTAGGGGTTATCAGGCAGGCAGAGTAGTTAGGGGCGGTCAGGCAGGCAGATGAGCAGTTAGGGGTGATCAGGCAGGCAGGCAGAGGCAGTTAGGGGCGATCAGGCAGGCAGGTGAGCAGTTAGGGGTGATCAGGCAGGCAGGCAAGTGGTTAGGAGCCAGTGGTTAGGAGCCAGTGGTTAGGAGCCAGTGGTCTGGGATTGGGAAAGGGATGTCCGAATGCTGGTTTAGGCCTGATTCCTGTGGAGATCCCCTGAGGGGTCCAGGACTGCGAGGGGGTGCAGGCTGGGCTGAGGGACCCCCCCCCGTGCATGAATTTCATGCACTGGGCCTCTACTATAAATATAAATTCTTTGGTTAATCTCTTCCCACCCCCTCCCCCTTTCCTCTGAAATACCTCAGTCTGTTGTATGTTTCAATGTCTCTGGATCTGTTTTGTTTATCAGATTATTTTATTCATTAGATTCCACACATAAATGAGATCATGTGATACTCATCTTTCTTTGACTGGCTTATTTTACTTAGCATAATACTATCCAAGTCCCTCCATGCTGTCTCAAAGGGTAAGAGATCCTTCCTTTTTATAGCTGCATAGTATTCTGTTGTGTAAATATACCACAGTTTTTTAATCTATTCATCTACTGATAGGCACTTGGACTGTTTCCAGATCTTAACTATTGTAAATAGTGCTGCTATGAACATAGGGGTGCATATATGCTTTCTGATTGGTGTTTCAGGCTTCTTAGGATATATTCCTAGAAGTGGGATCACTGGGTCAAATGGAAGTTCCATTTTCAATTTTTTGAGGAAATTCCACACTGATTTCCACAGTGGTTGTACCACTCTCCACTTCCACCAGCAGTGTACTAGCGTTTCTTTTCTCTATATTCTCACCAGCACTTGCTTGTTGATTTATTAATGGAAGCCATTCTGGCAGGTGTGAGGTGGTACGTCATTGTATTAATTTGCATCTATCTGATAATTAATGACTTTGAGCATTTTTTTCATATTTCTCTTGGCTATTTGTATGTCCTCTTTGGAGAAGTTTCTATTTAGATAAAGGGCCATTTAGATATTTATAACATTATTCGCAGGCCATACAAAATTATCAGCTTAAAAATTAGCCTGCTATATTTGCTCAAACATTTAATTAACTCACCCCAAATGCTTTGGAGGGGCCAGATCAAATGATTTTGTGAGCCTTATACAGCCCATGGGACAGATGGTCCCCACCCCTGATTTGGATCCTCTGCCCAATTATTTTTATTTTATTTTTTAAAAATATGTTTTATTGATTTCAGAGAGGAAGGGAAAGGGTGAGAGGGACAGAAACATCAGTGATGAGAGACAATCATCAATTGGCTGCCTCTTGCATGCCTCTTACTGGGGATCAAACTTGAAACCTGAGCATGTGCCCTGACCAGGAATCGAACCATGACCTCCAGGTTCATGGGTAGATGCTCAACCACTAGCCACAATGGCTGGGCTCCTCTGTCCATTTTTAGTTGGGTTGTTTGCCTTCTTTTTGTTGAGTTGTATGAATACTTTATATATTTTGAAAATTACCCCTTATCAGTTATATCATTGGCAAATATGTTCTCCCATACAATAGGTTCCCTTTTCGTTTTGATGCTGGTTTCTTTGCTGTGCAGAACCTTTTTAGTTTGCTGTAGTCCCATTTGCTTCCCCCACCTTTGTTTTTCTTGCCCTAGGTGAGGTATCTGTGAAAATTCTGCTATGTGAGATGTCCGATATTTTGCTGCCTACATTATCTTCATGGATTTTTATGGTTTCACACCTTACATTTAAGTCTTTTAACTATTTTGAGTATATTATTGTGTATGGTATAAGTTGGTGGACTAGTTTCATTTTTTTGCAAGTACCTGTCCAATTTTCCCAACACCATTTATTAAAGAGACTGTCTTTACACCATTGCCTTAATTGTCAGATATTAATTGAGCATAATGGCTTGGGTTGATTTCTGTGTTTTTTTTGTTCTGATCCATTGATCTATACGCATGTTCTTGTGCCAGTACCAGGCTGCTTTGGTTACAGTGGCTTTGTAGTATAACTTGATATCTGGTATTGTGATCCCTCTAATTTTGTTCTTCTTTCTCAAGATTGCTGCAGCTATTTGGTGCCTTTTTAGTTCTATATGAACTTTTGGAGTATTTGTTCTAAATCTGTGAAATATGCCATTGGTATTTTAATAGGGATTGCATCGAATCTATAGATTGCTTTGGGTAGTATGGCCATTTCAATGGTGTTAATTCTACCAAACCATGAACACAATATATTCTTCCATTTGTTTATATCTTCTTCTATCACTATTTTCAATATCCTGTAATTTTCTGAGTAGAGGTCTTTTACCTCCTTAGTTAGGTTTATTTCATAGTATCTTAACTTTTTGTTGCAATGGTCAATGTAATTGTTTTTTTAGTCTCTCTTTCTAAGAGATCATTTTCTCTATATATGAAACCCTAAGCGACCAGGTGACCATTCGACTGGTTGACTGTTCGACCAGTTGCTATGATGTGCACTGACCACCAGGGGGCAGACGCTCAATGCAGGAGCTCCCCCCTGGTGGTCAGTGCGCTCCCACAGTGGGAGCGCCACTCAGCTGACCAGCAGGCGCCAGAAGCTGGGCTCATGACTGGTGAGCCGCTGTGGTGGTGCGAGCCTCTCCCACCTCCGCGGCAGCACTACTGAACAGCTGCGGCAGCAGGTATAGTGAGGCTGGGATGAGCGGGAGCAGCGCAGCACCCAGCCCAGGCTCTGGCTCCTCCCCAGCCGCCTGCTGCTTCATGCACTACTACATCCCTCGGGGGATGTTGGACTACAGTTTTGGCCAGATCAACGCAGGCCAAGCCTGAAACCAGCAGTCCGACATCCCCCAAGGATCCTGGATTGCAAGAGGGTGCATGCCAGGCGGAGGGACCCCAATGGTACATGAATCCATGCACTATGCCTCTAGTTGGTGTATAAAAATGCCATCAATTTCTGGGTGTTAATTTGTATCCTGCTCCATTGCAGAATTCATTTATTAAATCTAATAGTTTTTGGTGGAGACTTTAGGGTTTTCCATGTCATCTGCAAATAATGACAGTTTTACTTCCTCCTTTCCATTTTGGATGCCTGTTGTTTTTCTTCTTGTCTGATTGCTGTGGCTAAGACTTCCAGTACTATGTTGAATAATAGTGGTGAAAGAGGACATCCCTGTCTTGTTCCTGTTCTTAACTGGAATGCTTTTAGTTTTTTCCCATTGAGTATGATGTTGGCTGTAAGTTTGTCATATATGGTCTTCATTATGTGGAAATATGATCCCTCTATCCGACTTTGGTGACAGTTTTTATAAAAAATGGATGTTGGATTTTGTCAAATGATTTTTCTTCATCTATTGATATGATCATGTAGTTTTTTTTGTTTTGTTTTTTAAAAATATATTTTATTGATTTTTTACAGAGAGGAAGAGAGAGGGATAGAGAGTTAGAAACATCGATGAGAAATATCGATCAGCTGCCTCTTGCACACCCCCTACTGGGGATATGCCCGCAACTAAGGTACATGCCCTTGACTGGAATCGAACCTGGAACCCTTGAGTCTGCAGGCCGATGCTCTATCCACTGAGCCAAACCAGTTTCGGCGATCATGTAGTTTTTGTCTTTCAATTTGTATATGTGATGTATCACATGTATTGATTTGTGAATATTCTACCAGCCTTGCATCCCCTTAATAAATCCCACTTGGTCATAGTGTATGATCTTTTTAATATATTGCTGGATCCAATTTGCTAACATTTTGTTGAGGATTTTAGCATCTGTTTGTCAGGGATATTGGCCTGTAATTCTCTTTCTTTGTATTGTTTTGATATAGTTTTGGGAGTAGGATAATACTGGCCTCGTAAAAAGAGCTTGAAAGTGTTCCTTCATCTTGGATTTCTTGGAATAGTTTTAGAAGGATAGGTGTTAGGTCTTCTTTGATTGTTTGGTAAAACTCCCCTGTGAAGCTATCCAGACCAGGGATTTTGTTTGCTGGGAGTTTTTTTTTTTTTTTTTTCTGCTTCAATTTCCTCAGTAGTTATTGGCCTATTCATGTTTTTCTGATTCTTCCTGATTGAGTTTTGGAAGATTGTATTTTTCTACTAATTTGTCTATTTCACCCAGCTTGTCCAGTTTGTTCACATATAGTTGTTCATAGTATTTTCTTACAATCCTTCGTATTTCTGTGGTATCAGTTGTTACCTCACCTCATTTGCTTCTAATTTTATTTATTTGGGTTCTCTCTCTTTGTTTCTGCTGAGTCTGGCTAAAGGTTTATCAATCTTTTCAAAGAACCAGCTCCTGATTTCATTGATCATTTGTATTGTTTTTTTTAGTTTTTATGTCATTTACGTACACTCTGATCTTTATTATTTCCTTCCTTCTGACTTTGGGCTTTTCTTGTTATCTTTCTAATTCTTTTAATTGTAATGTTAGTTTATTAGAACTTTTTATTATTTCTTGAGGTAGGCATGTAATGCTACGAACGTCCCTCTGGGACTTTTTTCCTGTGTCCCATAGATTTGGGGTTGTTGTGTGTTCATTTTAATTTTCTCTTAAAAGTTTTTTTTTTAAATTTCTTCATTGATTTCATTGGCAAACCATTCATTCTTTAATAACAATACTATTTAGACTAAATGTGATTGTATGTTTTTGAGTGTTTTGTGGTTAATTTCTTCTTTTATGCCATTGGGATCTGAGAATATGCTTGATATGATTTTAATCTTCTTGATCTTGTAGAGACTTATTTTGTGTCCTAATATGTGGTGTATCTTTGAGAATATCCCTTGTGCACCTGAGAAGAATATACTAGATTTTACAGGTTTTAGGTGGAATGTTCTGTAAATGTCAATTAAATCCATCTGATTTAGTGTGTTGTTTAAGGTATCTGTTTCCTTATTAATTCTTTTCCCTGTAAGATCTATCCAGTGATGTCAGTGGGATGTTAAGGTCCCCAACTATGAATAGATTGCAGTCAATTTCTCCCTTAAAGTCCTCTATGACCTTTTTCAATATATTTAGGTGCTCTTAAATTGGGTGCATCTATGTTTACCAGGGTTATATCCTCTTGTTGTATCGACCCCTTTGGTACTATGTAGTGTCCTTTTTTGTCTCTTATCATGTCCTTTGATTTGAAGTCTATTTTTTCAGATATAAGTACCCCTGTTTTTAAAAATTACATATATTTTTATTGATTTCAGAGAGGAAGGGAAAGGGAGAGAGATGGAAACATCAATGATGAGAGAGAATCATTGATTGGCTGCCTCCTGCATGCACCCCACTGGAGATCAAGGCCACAGCCTGGGCATGTGCCCTGACCGGGAATAGAACTGTGATCTCCTCATTCATAGGTCAACGTTCACGCAACTACTGAGTTATGCCAACTGGGCACCCCTGCTTTTATTTTCATTTCCATTTGCCTGGAAATTTTTTTTCATTTCTTTACTTTCATTCTGTGTGAATCTTTTGTTCTGAGGTGAGTCTCTTGTAGACAGTATATATGTGGGTCATGTTTTCATATCCATTCAGCTACCCTATGTCTTTTGACTGGAGCATTTAATCCATTTACATTTAAGATTATTATTGATAGGTAATTATTTATTGCCATTTTTATTCTTAATTTCTATGTTTCGCTCTCTATATATTTCTTGTTTTTAAAGCAGTCCCTTTAACATTCTTGCAATGCTGGTTTGGTGGTAATAAACTCCTTTTGTCTTTTTTTTTTTCTGGGAAGCTCTTTATTTTACCATCTCTTTTGAATGATATCCTTCCTGGACAGAGTAGACTTGGTTTCAGATCCTTGCTTTTCTTACCTTGAATACTTCATGCCATTCCCTTCTGGCCTGTAGTGTTTCTGTTGAGAAGTCAGCTGACAGTCTTATGGGAGCTCCCTTTTAGGTCACTGATTTTCTTTCTCTTATGCCCTTAAGATTCTTTCTTTGTCCTTAACATTTGCTGTTTTACTTATGATATATCTTAAGGTGGGTCTCTTTATATTCCTCTTGATGGTACCCTCTGTTCTTCATGAACTTGTGTGGCTCTTCCCTTCACTAGCTTCAGGAAGTTTTCTGTCATTATTTCTTTCAATAGGTCCTTTGTCTCTTGTTTACTTTCTTTTCCCTCTGGAACCCTTATGATGTGGATGTTGTTTTGTTTCATGTCCCAAATTTCCCTTAAACTGTCTTCATGCTTTTTAAGTATTTTTTTTCTTTTTGTTGCTCTTATTGAGTGTTTTTTTAATCCTTATTTTCTAATTTACTTATTCAATCCTCTGCTTCATTGAGCCTGCTTTTAATTCCTTCCAGCATATTCTTGATATCAGCTATAGTATTCTTCATTTCTGCCTGGTTCTTATTATAATATCTATAACTTTTTTCATGCTAATGTAGCTTTCATGAAGTTCCTGGTAGTGTCCACTGAGTTCCTAGAAGTTCCCATTAGGTTTCTTATAGTTCTCATTAAGTTCCTTGAGCATCTTTATAACCATTACTCTGAACTCTATGTTTGATAACTTGCTTATCTTCATCTCATCTAAGTCTTTTTTTGGTGATTCCTCCTTTTTTTTTATTTTGGGTGTTATTTATCTTCCAATTTTAATTGTATGTTTGTGTCTGTATCTATGTGTTAGATATATTTGCTATGCCTCCCAGTCTTGTGGGGTGGTCTTTTGTAGTGAATTTCCTGTGGGACTCAGAGATGTATTTCCCTTGTGCTTCTGAGCTATATACTCTAGGTGTGTCCTTTTTGTGGGTTATTTGAACTCTCCTGATGTGATTGGGTCTAGATTGTTGTCCAATTTGTGGGAGGACCATCATCTCATGCTGGCTAACTGTAAGACTCAGCCACTACCATGTTGTGTGAACTGTTGTATGGGTGCTGACAGAGAAAAAAAAACCTACAGTAAACAAGCAGTAACATACAAAATATCTTGACAACCACAATGAACACAACCCAAGAGAAAAGAGAATTAGGAAAGAGAAGAGAGAGCACAAATACTAAGGTAAAAAAGAGAGAAAAGGATAATGTTGATAACAGTAAAATAGTTAAAAAATAAAGAGGTTACTGGGATATAAAAGGGGCAGAAATATATTCTGAAAGGAACGTAGGGAGAAGCAATAAATAAGAGTAGTGAATAAGAATAGGAAAATGGTATTTAAAAAAGACAAGAAGACAGAAAAAGAAAGAAAAAAAAAGTTATGCGAAGGTAACAATAAGAGAAAGGTAAAGCAAAAGAAATCATGGGAAATAAAAGGATAAAAAGGAGGAAAAAAAGATAGAGTAAGAAGGAGGCCAATAAGACATATGGGTGAAACAAGAGAGAAAAGTAATAAATTTAATAATTATAATAACATCAAAGCAATAAAGCAGAGAATATCAAGAAAATAGTGAAAAAAGAACAACAACAAAAACACACACAAGCAAAACAATACCAACAAATAAAGGAAAAAGGGGAAAAAACATTTTTTTAAAGCCAGCTAAGTGAAGTTCATCTGGGTAGCTCATGATGTCCAAGGCTCACTGTTTTGTATGTTCATTTCAGGCCTCCAGGGAGGTACTTTTGTGTCAGCCGGTGTCAGGAGCTGTCCAAGTTTGGCTCTTAGTTTTTCTTTTTCTTTTTTTTTTTCTAGATAGGAAAGGAGAGGGAGAGATAGAAACATCAATGATGAGAGAGAATCATTGATTGACTGCCTCTTGTACACCCCCTACTTGGGATCAGGCCTGCAACCTGGCATGTGCCCTGACAGGGAATCGAACCATGACATCCTAGTTCATAGGTCGATACTCAACCACTGAACCACACTAGCCAGTATCTCACTGTCCTTTTGTAGCTGCCTGGTCTGAGGCTCTCTGCAAAGTGCCTCCACTTTTCAGCTATTCTGCCTCCCCACTGTGGTTGCCTGGTCTTTCTCCAGTGTCTTCCGAAAAGAGTCTTTAGGATGGAGGCAGGCTCATGTAACAAGGGTAGTGGGACCCTTAATTAGAGATTTAGCCATCAGGCACTCACTGAGGGAAAATTAATCTGCTTCAAAGCCAACTCCTCAGTCTCTACCATATCCTCTAAATCTAGTTCCCCTTAAAATGGCCTGATATAGGTTCAGATTGGATTCTGCTGCCTTTTCTGTATGGGCAGTTTTAGCTGGCCTGGGTTCAGTGGGATTGATCAAAAGAGACTCCAGTGAGCACATTGCCTGCCCAGCCCCCAGTAGGGGTGTTAAATATTTATTCCTGGTCCCAAATAATAGTCCCTGATAATCTTACTCTTGGAATGTCCTCCTCTGAGCTGTTCTCCCTTCCACCAAGGAACTGTGCCCAGCTGGGGTACCTGGGACTTCAGAGAGTTGATCCAGCCCCTTCCCTGTTGGGGGTGGTGCTCCTAGTCTGCAAGCAAGGTAGACATGCTCCACCCCTCTTTTCCCAGTTCTTGCTGTCCAAACTCCCAGGGAGTGCAGCTCAGCCTCTCCACAATGCATACACAAAGCCCAGCTCTCACTGGTCTGTCTCCTCAATATAAGCTTTCCTGGTGGATGCTGTGGAGTGCCCTCCATACTTCAAAAACATATAGAGAAACAAACAAGCAGAAAATGTGCTTTGCGAGGACCTGGTGTCCTTGCGCTTCTGGTCCTAGCAGGAGGGATTACTAAGTCAGCCCCATGCTGGTGTACCACACAGCTGATTTCAGTAAAGCTGGGACCGAGATTCCCAGATCTGCTCGTGATCCCAGGGGGTTGGGGTGGGGGCAATGGGGGGGGATAAGGACACATATGTAATACCTCAATCGATAAAGAAAAAAATTATTTAAAAAAAATCCCCGCTCGGCACTGCCGGCAGCTCCAGTATCTCTGGTGGCAGGAGGGCCCTCTTCCCCTCCCCCTTCCCTTCATTACACAGTTTAGATGCTTTCTGGAGCTCTGTACAACTCCTTACAGGAAAGCAGAGGGTCCATTTAGGCCACTGCTGGGTGCCGCCCACTGGACCCTTTTTATTCTGGAGCCAGACACCATGGCACAGCCTTTCAAGCAGTCAGAACCCAGAGTGAATCTCTCCTGCTGGGGCTATAGCCATTAGGCACATTTTTTTCACTGGGAAGGTAAGGACCCCACCTCACAGGCAGACTGTTTTCCTGGATCCCTCTGCTCCATGCTGCCCGGGCTCTCCTTTCCATCTCCACTGCTCAGGGTTTGAGATCCCTGCATTTTGATGCCACATTCCCAAGGGGAGAGAGCTTTGTAAGCACTATCCCTCATTCTTGTAGCCACACTCGGGCTCCAGGAGGGATTCCCCCTTCCTGTGACCCCTCCTCTCTTACTAGTCTCTACATTGTTTCTTCAGTGCTCCTTAGAATATTTCCAATCAGCTTTACTTCTCTTGTTTTTCCAAGCTGACTATGCAGTATTTTAGTTGTAAATTCAGTCTGTGGCTGGGAACAAGGGCACTCAGCCTCTTGTTAGAGAGCAGCCATATTTGCCTCCTTCACCATCTTTTCTTTATCCACTTGTCTCTCATTGGGCATTTGGGTTGCTTCCATATCTCTGGTATTATAAATAATGCTGCCGTGAACATAGGGGGTGCATATATCTTTTCGAATTAGTGTTTTGTGCTTCTTCAGACAAATAACCAGAATTGGGATTGTTGTGTCATAAGGTAGTTATATTTTTAAGATTTTAAAAATATTTTTTATTGATTTCAGAGAGGAAGGGAGAGGGAGAGAGAGACAGAAACATCAATGATGAGAGAGAATCATTGGTTGTCTACCTCCTGCATGCCCTCTACTAGGGATCAAGCCTGCAACCTGGGCATGTGCCCTGACCTGGAATTGAACCCTAACCTCCTGGTTCATAGGTCGATACTCAACCACTGAGACACACTGGCCGGGCTATTTTTAATTTTTTACAGACACTCCATATTGGTTTCCATAGTGGCTGTACCAATTTGCTATCACACCAATAGTATACAAGGGTTCCCTTTTTTCCACATCCTCACCAATACTTTTTGTTTGTTGGGTTATTTATGATATTTATTCTGACAGTTGTGAAATAATTTCATTTATATGTGGGATCTAAAAAAATAACTGGTAGATACAGAGAGCAAACTGATGGTTTCCAGATGCGAGGGTGGTTGGGGAGGCTTGGTAAAAAGGAGGAAGGGATTAAGAAATACAAATTGGCAATTATAAAATAGTCACAGGGATATAAAGTGCAGCATAGAGAATGTAGTCAATAACATTGTAATAACTATGTATGGTGCTAGGTGTGTATTAGATTTATTGGCGGATCACTTTAAAAGTGATATAAGATCTAACCACTATGCTGTATATTATCAAATGTCAACTGTAATTGAAAAAAAAACTGAAAAAAACTACCACTCAGAAGTTCAGGAAAAGGAGACTTCATAATGAACATGAGATGAACTAAATATAGGAACAAGTTAGACTTTTGAAAAGAAGACTTAGGAAGCAAAGTGAATAAAGGCACAGGGGTAGAAATGAATATTATTTATTGGGAATCATTTGGCTAATTGTGACTTTAATAAAATATGTTGAGATCAACTTGTTTGACTATAACTGTAGAATATTAAGAGTATCAAGACATAGGAAGATAATGGTCTAGTATTACTTGTACTGGTGTCAAGTAGAGAGAGACATCTCCTTCCTGGACTTCAAAAATTTGTTTGAAGGGAGTTACTTTTCCCTTGTCAAATTTTCACACTAGCAGGGTTATCATCAGCAGTGAAAATTTAACATGCCCTGGACTTATGAAATTTTGGGTATAATTCCTTGCCTTCTTCCTCCTTTTCCATATTTTATGGGACATTTTTCATTTTAAGTACTAATGCCATGTTCAAGGTTGTATATTACCTGCCCACACTGCCTGCTATCTTTGATAATGTGTGCTTGGATGGAACTGTTTACATTCTACCTTTTCCCCTAAAGCTCTATAATCCATGTATAATGACACAGCCTGTGGAATTATAGAATGGGAGCTGACTTTGGCTCAGAGAGTGCTGGAAAATGAGAGACAAACGTTCTAAAGCTAAAATGCTAATGGATGCAAAACAGACAAACAAATAAACAAATACTAGACTTTAAAGTCTTAGTCTTTTCCACATTTATCTAGACCTAAGTTCATGGTGGTAGTGGGTGGGTATATAAGTGACAGTGGGGTTGAGAGAGGATAGGGAGGGTTTTAACCTAATGATGCAAATAACTTCTCTTTATTGACAACCAGCTTTTTGCTGATGAGTGCCAGAAGAGTGAATAAGCATTTCTAAAGCAGAGGCACTGCTCAGTGTATTTAGTCATTAGTCATTATTTAATTAGTCTTGATAATGGGCCTTCATTTTAGAGATATTTTAATGGTCTTGATATTGAATGACCTTGGTATGGCAAAGATGTTTGTCCTTGTGTGTGTATGTATGTGTAAAATGCAAATAATGGAAGTGACTTTGGAGTTGGGCCAAAAAAATCTTAGCACCAAGCTAAGGTTACTTTAAATCTTCTTGCTTTGCAGGTCAGATGGAAAGATGCCTGAGACAAGCAATACATTTTTTCCCCTCTGCCACTTTGGGAGGACAAATTAGCCAATGAATCACTTCTTGTTTGTTCAGATAGACCCATCATTTGATTTGCTTTGAGGATCTAAAGTTTAATTTTGATAAGGAAGTGATTTGTAGGAATAAAATGTTCAAATTTCAGAACACTAGTGAGCCACAGGGCCAGAGGAGTCATTTTCACCTCACACATTGCTTAGAGGAGTACCTTGGAGCTATGTTAACTTGTTTCCTGGTGGAACAATTTCTGCAAGCAGAATGGTCCCCATGGGCACAGGGTGGTGGAGACTTGGATCTCTAATCCTTTCTTGGAAAAGGTGGTGTTTGATAGCCTTAACACAGGACTGATAATTGCTGTTTGCTATCCTAGGTGTCTAACCAGTTTTTGCTAGCTCTGAGCAATGAGGTTTTGGCTGTTTGGGGAATGAATATGTGTATTGCTTTCCTTCTTCACTCTGGAGGTTTTGAGATTTGGTACGATTTACTGGTAAATAGACCCTTTTACATGTTCCACTTCTAGGTCCATTTTCAATCATGAAATGCATTTCTGGCCTTCAGTGTTACTTGTTGCAAGTTAAGGGAATATGTATAGTCTGACAAACCTTTTGTGAAGTATTTAATGTAAGATAAGGAACTGATTCAGCCAAAGTGCCTATGAGACAGCTGACAGGTAGTTATTACATATCTACTAAGTATTAGAAACTGTGGGGTAAAAGTGGAGATGTGAACTTTTTACAAAATTTATTGTTTTTGTTGTTGGTGGTGGTTTCTATATTGGTGAGTACAAAGTACATTTAGATTGCAGTTCTGCCTCTATACTTTCTGAACAGTGTATCTTTGGTTAAGTCTTACTCTCAGTTAACTGTAAAAAGAGATAATACCTTGATTTTGATCTTCCTCACATATAGGATTATTGTAAGTGTAGCTAATGGTCCCAGTTTGATTCTAAGATGATATTACCCTACCAATTGGATATGCCTGGGTACATTTGGAAGGTCTATGATGCAGATGTGCCCGGAGTCAGTTATAAAAAGTCTCTAGGAAAAGAACTTTTAAGCAAAAATGGATTCAGACTCATGAACTTGCCATAGGCGTGGTACTAGGAAGCTATGGTAAAAGGAATAGCTAAGTCTTATTAAAGATAATAAGATTTCAAAGCAAAAAGATAATTGAAACATTTGGGTCTAAGCAACAGACCAGAACAGCCTATATTGGGATTTTAGGGAAATGTATGAGATGAAAATCACCTTTGGGAAGGATAAGCAAACAGCTATGACAAGAGAGGAAATAACAGGTATTGGAGAACTGCTATCTACGGCCATTCTAACCATCAAGAGAGGTAGCATCCATTACCTCTTAGTTTTACCCACTGGATGGTTCACTAGTTTCCCATTTTTCTCTTCAAGGTATAGATGGTAATTCAGATACCTTGATATAAATAAGATTTGGGCAAAAGAAATGGATAGATATTTACAAATTACTAAATTAAACAGGCTTACTTTAATCCACTCCTTCCTAGATGTTATGTTCAGGGTATAGGGACAGAATGGTGACTGGTTAATCAAGACTCAGCTAAACTCTGAGGTTATGTAGCAGAGAGAAGTGGAGACAATAAAGATTCCACCTATATTTAGCTATCCTCTCTACTGTGCTCTTTCTAGAGGTATCATAAGACCAAGGAGCTCTCTGGCTTAATCCACAGGCTGAGACCTCATGATCTTGAATGAGACAGCCTCATCTTCTGTCCTTGAATCAGAATGACCTTTGAGAAGGTGGTGGTGAGATATGGTAATTTTACTGTAGTCTTGTTAATGTAGTGGGCCTGGGAACTTGAGCTAATCAGGTAGGGGTCCTCAGTATGGCATATGTAACATTGGCAGGAGATTCTCTGGGGGAAAGAAGTTGTCTCTTTCTCTTAGGGTAGCTTAGGTACCTGAGAACAGGCTTTGATTTCAAAGGTTAGGATAAATGTGAGGAGACAAATAAGTAGGCACGTAATCAGAGAGGACATTACAGGAAGGTTGACCTTTCTAGGGATAAACCCAATGAGCACCTGTAGTTCTGGCATAATTATTAAGAGCATCTCTTTTCACTCCTTAAATTCTCCTGGTTTGGATGGCAAATTATATGGCAAAAAGTTTGGGTGACTTTTTTTGTCTTTTTCCCCCCTTTTATTGAATTTATTGGGGTGATATTGGTTAACAAAATTATACAGATTGCAGGTGCACAATTCTACAACACATCATCTGTACACTGTATTGTGTGTGCACCACCCCAAGTCAAGTCTCCATCTAACACTATTTATTCCCCCATACTCTCCTTCATCTTCCCTCACCCTGGCAATCGCCACACTATTTTACATGTTCATGAGTGTCCTCTCTCTCTCTCTCTCTCTCTCTCTCTCTCTCTCTCTCTCTCTCTCCTGTTTACCTGATTTCTATGAATCTTTCTATTTTGTTTTTTAGTTTATTTTTTTCATTATATTCCACATATAAGTGAGTACATATGGTACTTGTATTTCTCTGACTGGCTTATTTTACTTAGCATAATACTCTCCAGGTCCATCCATGCTGTTGCAAAGGGTAGGATTTCCTTCTTTTTTATGACTGAGTTGTATTCCATTGTGTAAATGTATCACAGCTTTTTTATCCACTCATTTACTGATGGGCACTTGGGCTGCTTCTGAATCTTGACTATCTATATATATAAAAGCCTAATATGCAAATTGTCCCCTCCAGAGTTTGACCAGGAGACTGGGAGTTCCATCACTTGCTATGACGTGTGCTGACCACCAGGGGGCAGCACGGAACAAAGGGAGGCCCTGGCCAGCAGCTGGAAGGCCCCCAATCAGCCCTGATCACTGGCCAGGCCTAGGGGCCCTACCTGTGCATGAATTTTGTGCACCAGGCCTCTAGTTATAAATAATGCTGCAATGAACATGGGGGTGCATATATTCTTTCGAATTAGTGTTTTAGTTTTTTTTTGGTTTATTCCTAGAAGTGGAATTGCTGGGTCAAAAGGCAGTTCCATTTTTAATTTTTTGAGGTAACTTCATACTGCTTTCTACAATGGCTACACCAATCTGTATTCCCAACAGTGCATGAGGATTTTCCCCTCACATCCTTGCCAATATTGTTGCTTGTTGATTTATTGACAATAGCCATTTTGACAGGTGTGAGGTGATAGCTCATTGTGGTTTTAATTTGCATTTCCTTGATGATTAGTGATTTTGAGAATCTTTTCATATGGCTATTGGCCATCTGTATGTCCTGTTTGAAGAAGTATCTATTTAGGTCTTTTGCCCATTTCCTTTTAAAAAAATATGTTTTTATTAATTTCAGAAAGAGGAAGGGAGAAGGAGAGAGAGATAGAAACATCAATGATGAGAGAGAATCATCCATCGGCTGCCTCCCACACCTCCCCCCCTACTGCTGATTGACCACACAACTGGGGCATGTGCTCTGACTGGGAATCAAACAGTGACCTTCTGGTTCATAGTTCAATGCTCAGCCACTAAGCCACACTAGCCATGCTGCCCATTTCTTAATTGGATTGTTTGTTTTTTAGTGTTGAGATTTATAAGTTCTTTATAAATTTTAGATATTAAGCCCTTATAAGATGTATTGGCAAATATACTCCCATTCAGTGGGTTGTCTTCTCATTTTGTTGATGGTTTCTTTTGCTATACAAAAACTTTTTAGTTTGATATAGTCCTATTTGCTTATTTACTTACTATTTGCTTATTTACTTGCTTATTTATTTACCTGATGCATGAAATTTGTGCAAGAGTAGGCCTTCCTTTCCCCAGCTGCCGGCACTGGCTTTCCCTCTGGCACCTGGAACCTGGGATTCCCTCTGGCACCCAGGACCAGGGCTTCCCTCGCAGCCCCGGCTTTGTCCAGAAGGTTATCCAGAAGGATGTCCAGTCTAATTAGCATATCATGCTTTTATTATTATAGATTTATTTTTTAATCCTCACCTGAGGATATGTTTTTATTGATTTTTTACAGAGAGAGGACAGGAGTGAGGGAGGGTAAGTGAGTGAGAAAAGAGAGAAACATCAATTTGAGAGAAATGTTGAGATGTTCCCTCCTGTGTGTGCCCCACCTGGGGATTGATCCCACAAACTAGGTGTGTGCCTTGACCAGGAATCAAACCTGCAACCTTTTGGTGCACAGAATGATGCTTCAACCACTGAATCACCTGGCTGGGGCTATTTATTTTTTCTTTTTCTTCCCTTGCCTGAGGAGATATATCAGAAAAAAATATTGCTATGGGAAGTGTCTGAGATTTTACCGCCTATGTTTTCTTCTAGTACTTTTGTGGTTTCAAGTCTAACATTTAAATATTTAAATTCGGCCGAAACCGGTTTGGCTCAGTGGATAGAGCGTCGGCCTGCGGACTGAAAGGTCCCAGGTTCGATTCCGGTCAAGGGCATGTACGTTGGTTGCGGGCACATCCCCGGTAGGGGTTGTGCAAGAGGCAGCTGATCGATGTTTCTCTATCATCGATGTTTCTAACTCTCTATCCCTCTCTCTTCCTCTCTGTAAAAAATCAATAAAATATATTAAAAAATTAAATATTTAAATTCACTTTGAGTTTATTCTTATGTATAGTGTAGAACGTGGTCTAGTTTCAATTTCTTTGCACATATCTGTCCAATTTTCCCAACACAATTTATTGAATTAGACTATCTTTACCCCATTGTATGTTTTTGTCTCTTTTGTTAAATATTAATTGATCACAAAGGCATGGATTTATTTCTGGGCTCTGCATTCTGTTCCATGGATCTACATGTCTGTTTTTATGCCAGTACCATGTTGTTTTGATTAATATGGCACTTTAGTATAGTTTGATATCAGGTAGTATTATACCTCAAATTTTGTTCTTCTTTCTCAAAATTGCTGTGGCTTTTTGGGGTCTTTTGTGGTTCCATATAAATTTTTGGAATATTTTTTCTAGTTCTCTGAAATATGCCATTCCTATCATGATAGGAATTGTGTTGAATGTATAGATTGCTTTGGGTAGTATGGACATTTTAATGATGTTAAGTCTTCTATCCATGAACAATATATATGACTACATTTATTTGTATCTTCTCCAATTTCTTTCTTCAGTATCTTATAATTTTCAGAGTACATGATTTTTATGTCCTCAGTTAAATTTATTCCTAGGTATATTTTTATGTAATTGTAAATGGGATTGTTTTTGTAATTTCCTTTTCTAATAGTTCATTATTGGTGTATAAAAATGCAACTGTTTTCTAAATATTTACTTTGTATCTTGCTACTTTACTGAATTCATTTATCAGTTCTAGTAATTTTTTTAGTGGAATCTTTAGGGTTGTCTATATGTATCATGTCATCTGCAAATAATGACAGTTTACATCTTCCTTTCCAATTTTATGGCTTTTATTTCTTCTTGTCTGATTGCTGTAACTATGACTTCCAATACTATCTATACTAATAAAAGGTTAATATGCTAATTAGACTGGGTGAACTGGCCATCTTCTAGATGTCTGACTTCCTTCCAGACAAAGCCATGGTGGTGAGGGCCAAGGCAGAAGCAGTTAGAAGTGAGATCAGGCTGGCAGGGGAAAGTAGTTTAGGGCAAGATCAGGCTGGCGGGGGGTTAGGGGCAATCAGGCCAGGAGGGGAGGGCAGTTGGGGATGACCAGGCAGGCAGGGGAGAGTGGTTGGGGGCAAGATCAGGCCGGCAGGGGAGGGCAGTAGGTGCGAGATCAGGCCAGAAGGAGAGGGCAGTTGGGGGAGAGATATGGTTGGCAGGGGAGGGCAGTTGGGGGCATTAGGCAGGCAGGCAGGCAGGTGAGTGGTTAGGAGCCAGTGGTCCTGGATTGCAAGAAGGATGTCCGACTGCTGGTTTAGGCTCAAGGGGTCCCAGATTGGAGAGCGTGCAGGCCAGGCTGAGGGAAACCCCCCATGCACAAGTTTTGTGCACCAGGCCTCTAGTGTTGAATAAAGGTGGTGAAAGTGGATATCTCTGTCTTGTTCCTGATCTTAAGGGGAATACTTGTAGTTTCTGCCCATTGAGTATGATGTTGGTGGTGGGCTTGCCATATATGGCCTTAATTACATTAAGGTATGTTCCTTCTATTCCCACTTTGCTGAGAGTTTTTATAATAAACTAGGGGCCCAGTGCATGAATTCATGCACCTTGAAAGGAACTGTGGGCCACAAGGCTGTGGTGGGCACAGGGGCAGGTCTCGGCCAATCCTCTGCACCCCTGCCCAGCCCCTCCCACTGTGGCCCCCAGCCCCCTGTCTGCCAGCAACCCCGCTCACTCTGCTACCAGACCTATTGGGGACTGCGCCTCCAGTGGGTGCGAGAGGCGACTGCTGCCCCAATCACTCCTTAGGAGCAGGGGGAGGTGGAGAAGTCCTCAGGGGCGATCAGGGCTGGCAGCCACCACTCACACCTACTGATGGTGCCGAGCCAGCACTGCCAGCACCGGGTGCTGGCAGCTGGTGCAAGTGGGACTGGCGCCGGCAGTGGGTGTGAGTGGCGGCTCCAGAGCCACAGTGGGTGCGAGCGGGGCCAGCTCTGGCAGCAGGTGCCAGCGCCCAGTGGGACCTTGGTGCGTGGGAGCAAAGAATTTTCAGTAACCACCAGAGGCTTGCTCTGATGACAGCCACTGGGGCCCCGAGTTGGTCTGGTGCCCCTGCTCACCTGCTCCACCATCCCACCACAGCTGATGCCCATGATTTTCCATGCTCTTCCACCTGCTGCCAACACCCGCCATGTTCCGCACGCACCCCCTGGTGGTCAGCGCACATCATAGTGACCGGTTGTTTGGTTGTTCAGTTGTTCCGTTGTTTGATTATTTGCATATTAGGGTTTTATATATATAGAATGGGTACTGCATTTTATCAAATGTTTTTTCTGAATCTATTGATATGATAATGTGGTTTTTATCCTTAATTTTGCTTATGTGGTGCATATCACATTTATTGATTTGTGGATATTATACCAACCTTGCATTTATAAAATAAATCTCACTTGATCATGGTGTATGATATTTTTAATGTATTGCTGGATCTGGTTTGCTAATATTTTGTTTAAGATTTTAGCATCTGTGTTCATTAAGGATATTGGCCTATAATTTTCTTTCCTTGTAGTGTCTTTATTTGGTTTTGGAATTAGGATAACACAGGTTCTGTAAAATGAGTTTGGGAGACTTCTTCCTCTTGCATTTTTTGGAATAGTTTGAGGATAAGTGTTAGTTCTTCTTTGAAAGTTTTAATAAATTTCACCTGAAAAGCCATTCAGTCCAGGACTTTTGTTTGTTGGTTGGTTGTGTTTTGTTTTTTTTATGTTATTACTGCTTCAGTTTCATTAATTGTAATCTGTCTATTCAAATTCTCTTGTTTTCCTGATTCAGTTTTGGAAGATTGTATGTTTCTAGGAATTTATTAATTTCATATGCATTGTCTATTTTGTTACCTTGTAGTTGTTTATAATATTTTCTTACAATCCTTTGTATTTCTTTAGTGGAAGTTGTTTCTTCTATTTAATATCTAATTTTACTTATTTGGGTCCTCAATCTTTTTTTCCTGATGAGTCTGGTTAAAGGTTCTCAAATTGTTTATATTTTCAAAGAACCAGCTCTTGTTCTTATTGATCATTTGTATTGTTTTTTAAGACTATTTTATTTATTTCTGATCTTTATTATTTTCTTCCTTCTACTCACTTTGGACTTTGTTTATCTTTTTCAGGTTTCTTTAAATGTAAAGTTAGATCATTTATTTCATGTTTTTCTTGTTTCTTGAGATAGGCCTGTAATGCATGAATTTCCCTCTTGGTACTGCTGTCACTGTGTCTCATAGATTTTGGGTTGTTGTGTTCTCATTTTCAATTGATTCAATGCATCATTTTATTTCTTCCTTGATCTCAGTGTTAATCCATTCATTGTTCAGAATCATGTTATTTAGCCTCCGTGTTGTGTGTTTTTCAGTTTTTTCTTTTTATTAATTTCTAGTTTTATAACATTGTGGTTAGAGAAGATGCTTGATATGATTTCAGTCTTACAAATTGATAATTGGATCCTCTGGTTTATCCAACCTACTATTTATTCCTTCCAATGACAGCAAGCTTCAGAACTTCATATGTCAAATTTGCTGAAGGTGTTAACATCATAGATATTTTTATACTTAAAAATGTCAAATGTCAAAAGAGCATTTGTGGGAAGTTTTAATTCATTACTTTATTTTGAAGAAAAATTTATTGTATATACTTCAGGAAGCTTATGGTGAACATGCTTCATCTCAAGATACTTATGAACACTGGTTTAAACACTTTAAAGCAATGATTTCGATGTGAAAGACAAAGAACGTCCAGGTCAACCGAAAAAGTTTGAAGACCAACAATTACAAGTATTATTGGATGAAGATACATGTCAAACTCAAAAACAACTTGCAGAAAGATTAAAGGTTTCTCAGCAAACACTTTCCGATCGTTTAGGAGCAATGGGAAAGATTTTAAAGGAAGGAAAATGGGTGCCACATCAATTGAATGAAAGACAAATGGAAAACCGAAAAGTCATCAGTAAAATGTTGCTTCAACGGCATGAAAGAAAGTCTTTTTTGCATCGAATTGTGACTGGTGATGAAAAGTGGATTTATTTTGAGAATCCCAAACACACAAAATCATGGGTTGATCCAGGTCAACCATCAACATTGACTGCAAGGCCAAATCACTTCAGAAAGAAGACAATGCTCTGCGTTTCGTGGGATCAGGAAGGTGTGGTGTATTATGAGCTTCTAAAACCAGGTGAAACTTAATACTGATCGCTACTGACAACATATAATCAATTTGAATCATGCTTTGATCGTAAAAGGACCAGAATATGCCAGAAGACACAGCAAAGTAATTTTGCTTCATGATAACACACCATCACACACTTCAAAACCAGTTAAAGACACATTAAAAGATCTTTCCTGGGAAGTATTAACCCACCCGCCAAATTCACCAGACCTTGCTCCTTCAGATTATCACTTGTTCAGATCGATGGCACACACACTTTCTGAGCAGCACTTCAAAAGGTACGAAGACGTGGAAAATGGATCTCTGAATGGTTTGCCTCAAAACAAGAAAAGTTCTATTGGGACGGTATCCACAAATTATCTGAAATATGGGGGAAATGTGTAGCTAGCGATGGACATTACTTTGAATAAAGCACTTTTGATGTTTCTCTTGAAATTATTGTGTTTTCTTTGATTATAAAATCCGCATTAGTAACCGGTATACCTGGTATTCTTTAAATATTTTTATTGATTTCAGAGAGGAAGGGAGAGGGAGAGAGAGATAGAAACATCAGTGATGAGAGAGAATCATTGATCCACTGCCTCCTGCCTGCCCCCAAATGGGGATCAAACCAGCAACCCAGGCATGTGCCCTGACTAGGAATTAAACCATGATCTCTTGCTTCATAGGTCAATGCTCAACCACTGAGCCACATAAGCTTGGCATTCAGTGTATTCCTGTATGTGTGTGTGTGTTTGTGTGTGTGTGTATGTGTGTGTGTGTGTGTGTGTGTGTGTGTGTGTGTGTGTGTGAATCCTCATCCGAAGATATTTTCCCATTGATTCTTATGGAGAGTGGAAAAGAGAAGGAAAGACAGAGAGAAACATCAATGTGAGAGAAACACATCAATTGGTTGCCTCCTGCATGTGCCCTGACCAGGGCCTGGGCCAAAGAGGAGCCTGCAACCAAGGTACTTGCCCTTGACTGGAATTGATTTCTAGGAACCTTTGGTCCATAGGCCAATGCTCTATCTGCATAGGCCAATGCTCTATCTACTGGATGGCTAGGGACATCCAGTGTATTTTTTTTCTTTTTTTCCCCCCCGATGGTCTTTTTTTTTTTTTTACAAATCACTTTTTTTTATTAAGGTATTATATGTGTACATATCTGACTATTTCCACCCCCCACCCCACTCCCATATATGCCCTCACCCCCCAGAGTTTTGTGTCCATTGGTTATGCTTATATGCATCCATACAAGTCCTTTGGTTGATCTCTTATCTTCCCCACCTCTCCCTAACCTTCCTGCTGTAATTTGACAGACTGTTTGATGCTTTACTGCCTCTGTATCTATCTTTTTGTTCAACAGTTTATAATGTTCTTTATTATCCATAAATGAGTGAGATCATGTGGTATTTTTCTTTCATTGACTGGCTTATTTGACTCAGCATAATGTTCTCCAATTCCATCCAGGTTGCTGCAAATGGTAAGAATTCCTTCTTTTTTATGGCAGCATAGTATTCCATTGTGTAGATGTACCACAGTTTTCTGATCCAGTCATCTGCTTATGGGCATCTAGGCTGTTTCCAGATCTTAGCTATTGTAAATTGTGCTGCTATGAACATAGGGGTGCATATATCCTTTCTTATTGGTGTTCCCAGTTTCTTAGGATATATTCCTAGGAGTGGGATTACTGGGTCAAATGGGAGTTCCATTTTCAGTTTTTTGGGGAACCTCCATACTCTTCTCCACAGTGGCTGCACCAGTCTGCGTTCCCACCAGCAGTGCACGAGGGTTCCTTTTTCTCTTCATCCTCGCCAACACTTGTCGTTTGTTGATTTGTTGATGATAGCCATTCTGACAGGTGTGAGATGGTACCGCATTGTTGTTTTGATTTGCATCTCTCAGATAATTAGTTACTTTGAGCATGTTTTCATGTGTCTCTTGGCCTTCCTTCTGTCTTCTTTCGAAAAGATTGTATTTAGGTCTGTTGCCCATTTTTTTATTGGATCATTTATCTTCCTTTTATTAAGTTGTATAAGCTGCCTGTAGATGGAGATTAAACCTTTACAGTGATACCATTTACAAATATGTTCTCCCATACAGTGGGCTTTCTTGTTGTTTTGTTGATGGTTTCTTTTGCTGTGCAGAAGCTTTTTATTTTGATGTAGTCCCATTTGTTTATTTTCTCTTTAGCTTCCATTGCCCTAGGGGCATTATCAGTGAAGAAGTTCTTTTGGCATATGTCTGAAATTTTGCTGCCTGTGGATTCCTCTAGTATTTTTATGGTTTCCCATCTTATGTTTAAGTCCTGTATCCATTTTGAGTTTATATTTGTGTATGGTGTAAGTTGGTGATCTAGCTTCATTATTTAGCATGTATCTGTCCAATTTTCCCAACACCTTTTATTGAAGAGACTGTCTTGATTCCATTGTTGTTCATGCCGCCTTTGTCAAATATTAATTGAGTATAGTGGTTTGGGTCAATATCTGGATTGTCTATTCTATTCCATTGATCTATATGTCTGTTCTTGTGCCAGTACCAGGCTGTTTTGAGAATAGTGGCTTTGTAATACAGCTTGAATTCTGATATTGAGATCCCTCCTACTTTATTCTTCTTTCTCAGGATTACTGTGGCTCTTTGGGGTCTTTTTATTCCAGATAAATTTTTGGAGAGTTCTTTCAAGGTCTGTGAAATATGCCGTTGGTATTTTAATGGGGAGTGCATTGAATCTATAGATTTCTTTGGATAGTATGGATATTTTAATGATGTTGATTCTACCAATCCATGAACATGGTATGTTCTTCCATTTGTTTACGTCTTCCTCTATCTCTTCTTTCAGTGTCCTGTAGTTTTTAGCGTATAGGTCTTTTATCTCCTTAGTTAAGTTTATTCCTAGGTATCTTAATTTTTTTTATAAAAACTCTCAACAAGGTGGGAATAGAAGGCTCATACCTCAACATAATAAAAGCGATATATGATAAACCCACAGCAAACATCACACTCAATGGACAAAAACTAAAAACGTTTCCCCTAAGAACAGGAACAAGACAGGGATGCCCACTCTCACCACTCCTGTTTGACATAGTAGTGGAAGTATTCGCCATTGAAATTAGACAAGAAGAAGAAATAAAAGGCATCCAAATTGGAAAAGAACAACTAAAGCTGTCTTTATTTGCAGACGACATGATATTGTACATAAAAATCTGAAAGACTCCGTCAAAAAAACTAATAGACTTAATAAATGAATTCGGCAATATAGCAGGATACAAAATTAATGCCAAGAAATGTATGGCATTTCTATACACCAATAGTGAACTTACAGAAAGAGAGACTAAAAAGGCAATCCCATTTACCAGTGTATTCTTTATTTCAGATATTGTGTTTTTCATTTCTGACTTTTTAAAATGATGGCTAAGTACTTTTTCATGTTGTTAAGCATCCTTATAACCATTGTTTTGAACTCTATATCTGATAAATTGCTTGCCTCCATTTCATTAAGCCTTTTCCTGGAGATTTCTCCTGTTATTGTATTTTGGGTCTGTTTCTTTTTCTCTCAATTTTGTCTGCCTCTTTGTGTTTGTTTCTATGTATTAGATAGTTTTGCTATGACTCCCATTCTTCACAGGATGGCCTTATGTAGTAGATGCCCTGTGGAGTCCAATGGTTCAGCCTTCTTGATCACCTGAGCTGGGTGCTCTAGGAATGTCCCTTGTGTGAGTTGTGTATGCCCTCCTTTTGTAACTGAGTCTTGATTGTTAGTGGACCATTTGTGGGTAGGATCAACCCTCAGGCCAGCTACCTGCAGGGCTCAACCCCCAACCATGGCATGTGTGCTGCTGTGCAGGTACTTAATCACATGAAGCAAAACGTAACATCAGCAGGGTTTAGTGCCTGTGAAGATCTCCCTTTGGATATGCTGCTTGTGAAGCTTATTGGATCCTGCTCTGAATGTTGTCTGAAGCTGTCCACTGGGTATGTTGGGTCTGGGCCTCTTGGGAGGGACTCTGGTGCAGGCCAAGATAAGACCTTGCCTGTGACTGGCCCTCAGCAACCTGTTTGGAGCAGTCTCAATGTGGCTTCTTCTGTAAATCCTTGGTTATAAGATTTCTCTTCAGCTAGTGTTCAGGTGATTATTAGGATGATTGTTGTATACTTTACTTGTAATTCCTGTTTGGTCCTGGGAGGAGATAAGTGTAGCTTCCACCTACTCTGCCACCATCTTGGATCTCCAAAAAGTACTAAATTCCATAGAGAAAATAAATATAATGTGAGAGGATAACTCAGATTCGAGTTTACTTAATGCAAAGCATGGAGCTTATGGGGCACAATGGGTTCTTGCTTGTACCTAGCGCTACATCTGTTTCTGCAGGGTGATCTTGAGTGGGCTTATTCAGAATCCTGCCATACTATGACAATTAAATGCCAATGTAAGAAACATTTAAACATAAATATAATTCTTATAATAGTTTATTTAAGTCAAAGTGACAACATATGCCAAGGAGAAAGATCTCAAATGCTCCTGTTTTGTCTTTTTGAATTCCCATTCTGCTCTGCTGACTGGCCCTTAATTGGTAATTACTTCACTTTGTCTGAGGTGCCCATAGATCTCCTGTATTCCTCTTCTGTTAGGTCCCTCTTCTTCCATCTGCTCTCTTCTTCCTTTTTCCCAACTCAGGCTTTTGAGCAATTCTTTATATTTGTGGCTTTTTCACCATGGGGATTGTATAGCCTGGGTATGGCTTTGTTTCAAGCTGCAATGGCTCTAATGTTCATTTTTGTCCTTTTGCCATTTTAGAATTTGATGCCCAAATGTACATACAAGAGTAATCACTTCTTTGTTCTATTAGGGAGTCAGTCTTGTACATTAGTTACTAATATTTCTAAGGCCAAGGATTTGTGAAATTTAGTATGGCCCACCTGCTATGATGGTCCTAGTCTGAGGGATGGTTAACAATGTGTACCACTGTCCCTGAAGGAACTGTCAGAAAATAAAAAGAAAATAAAAGTTCTTTGGAGATCATCAGGGAAGCCTAATCATCCTACCCGAATTTCTGCTGATAGAGCCTAGTTAGCTGATGCCAGGCTTTGTCTCACCCACACTCTTCCAGCATAAGGTATTGAAACCAATAGTCTTATAAAATTTATAGATTTCCTATTCATCTTTATATCATTCAGTTTTTATATCTCTAGGGTGTGAATATAGTTAAACACAAGAGCAATTTTATAGGTTTATCAGGGCACTGATGTCATTTGGAGATAGAGTACTTCATTTACACATCATGTGTGAAAAACAGAATCAGACACAAAGAATGAGGAAATGCAGTTAATGTTTTATGAGTTCATAAATCTGTAGCTGTGACTAAGACCTCCAATGGAAACCTATTGCCTTAGAATTAATCCTTGGAGCTGCTAAATTATATCATACACAGTTTGGGCCAGGAGACAATATACATTCACATGCAAATCCAGAAAATGGAGAATACCTGAACACATTTCTGCATGGAGATTTGTGAATGTGCACTGATGAAATAATCTCATAAGAGGCTTTTCAGTTGTCACTTGCTAGTTGCACACACAATGTGCAGTATCCAAATGCATACTCAGCTGTTCCAGCATCATTTATTGAAGAGATTTTATTTTCCTTAACTCCTCTGCTATTCTTATTATAAAATTTCCAAAAGCCTCCTAATATTTAAATCAAAAAAGGGGGTATAGTAGAAGAATATCATGTAAGGAAAAATATCCTGTAAGTAAATTACATCTAAAAAATTTTTACTTTAGAAAATTAACTTTCATTTGTAATGCTAACAACAAGACACCCATGAAAAACACACATGGTGTCAAAACAAGCCAAAGGAAAATTGTTTGGGCAAAAAATGAAAAAGGTTCCCAATTCAAATTTATAGAAAAGATTCCTTTATTAACTTCAGAGTTTATATTTGCCTGGGCCTATTTCTGGGCTCTCCAGTATATTCCATTAACTTATTAAATTTTCTTCTAACTTTAATATAGTAATATTACTTAGTATTATATAATATTGATATTATTATGATAATATATCACATTAATATTTATACTTTTATCAATATATGACTAGTTATTATATTAATATATAATAAAATTATTTATATTATAATATGATTATACATAATACTAGAGGCCTGGCGCATGAAAATTCATGCACTGGGGAAGGTCCCTCAGCCCAGCCTGCACCCTCTCACAGTCTGGGACTCCTCAGGGGATGTCCGACTGATGGCTTAGGCCCACTCCTTGGGGGATTGGACCTAAGTTGGCAGTCAGACATCCCTCTGGCAGCCCGGGATCCCTTGGGGGATGTCCACCTGCCAGCTTAGGCCCACTCCCCGGGGGATCAGACCTAAGCTGGCAGTCAGATATCCCTCTGGTAGCTTAGGCACGCTCCCCAAGTGGGCCTAAGCCATTAGTCAGACATGCTTAGCGCTGCCACGGAGGCGGGAGAAACTCCTGCCTCCGCCGCTGCGCTGGCCAGCCATAAGCCAGCTTCTGGCTGAGAGGCACTCCCCCTGTGGAAGCACACTGACCACCAGGGGGCAGCTCCTGCATTGAGCGTCTAACCCCTGGTGGTCAGTGTGTGTCATAGTGACTGGTCATTCCCGCTCATTCCACCATTAGGGTCAATTTGCATATTACCCTTTTATTATATAGGATGTCTGAGATTCAGAATTTAAAATTCCACAGACAGACAGATAGACACACATACACACACACCACATACACTCATATACACTCTCACTCTCTCATACAAACAGTTTTTTTTTATTGCGATTACATGAATCTATAAATCAAGTTGAGGAGAGTTGATCTATTCATGATATTGACTATAGGGTTTGGTATTTAAAACTTGTTCTTAAAATTTATACTTCTAGATAGGACTTAAAAGGGCACAGGACCTCTGTACCTATTGAACTGCAAATTTTTCTCTATTAATACATTTTTCTTCTCCTTTGTTTTGTCTTTCTGAAATTTCAGGACCCTGTATTTACTTTTCCCCCATTAATTGGTACTCAGCAATGCCTTTTATGATAAAGTGTTGACTTTTTAGTTGAGGGAAGTTTTCTTCTATTATTTTTTTCCTTTTGTTGCCTCTATTCTTTTATTCTGGAACTTATTTTAAATACCTGTACTTGTTGGAATCCTGCCTATCCTTAAATTCTCTTAATTCAGTTCTCATAATTTCCATCTTTCTGTCTCTTTTCTCTATGCTCTTGGAAATTTTCATAACTTCATTTTGCAGATTGGTAGTCATTTCCGCCATGACTATATTATTTTCCATCCTACCCATTGATTTAAAAAACAAGTTTTGTAGGGCCATTATAATTATAATGTACACGAACTCTTTTTTTTTTTCTTTGCTTTCCTTTTTACATATCAGAGTATGCTTTCTTATGGATTCCATATCTTTTAGAATATCTATTAGATAAATTAGAATTTATAAAGTTGTCTTTAGCCTCCTAATTATTTCTTCATCCCAGTTTTCCTTTCTCCTATTTCTGTCTCCTCAGGGTTATTCCTTTTTGTTGATCTTGATCATTTGCTTTGGTACTATTTTCATCAGATGTCTGGCTATCAATAGTGTCCATTCAGATCTATGAATAGATGATTGGATTGATTAGCATAGGTTAGTTTCCACCTTTGTTACATAGATTTGTTTTTACCAATAAACCTCTTTTTTGAAAGGGCTGGCTGACTTGATTCTGTGTAAGTGTGCATGGAATATTGATGGGAAGATCTTCCTAGCCTATGGGATCAGGGATCAGGCAGTTGTATATTAACAATGGTCACCCACAATTGCCAAAGTAAGGTGAGATTTACTGGGGTGTGGTTGAAGTGATTTAATGTGTATTATTTCTGGGTGAAAACGGTTTTTCTTTATTTCCCCTTCCTTTGTCAATTGTGTTACTACAAGCTTTGAGTTATTTTGCTGATAGATTCTAACATCCATATTAGATGTGATCCCTATATTAACTGACTACTTTAAAAATTTGTATTTATCAATTACAGTTGACATTCAATATTATATTAGTTTCATGTGTACAACATAGTGGTTAGACACATATAACTTCAAAAGTGATCCTCTGTTAAGTCTTGAAACTATCTGACTCAATGTATAGTTATTACAATATTATTAACTATACTAGAGGCCTGATGCACAAAGATTCATGCAAGAATGGGCCTTCCTTTCCCTGGCTGCCAGCACTGCCTTTGCTCTGGCCAGAGCCGCCTTTATGCCTTCCCACACTGCCCAGAGGCCCGGAGCAGCTGGGGCAGAGCGAAACGCCTGCGTAATTGCCATGGTGATGATGCAAGTGTCCCGCCCCAACCCCGGCCACTTGGCGCCTGTGTATTCAAATTAACCCGCCATCTTTGTTGGGTTAATTTGCATACTCACTCCTGATTGGCTGGTGGGCATCGTGACGGTATGATCAATTTGCATCTTACTCTTTTATTAGTGTAGATTCCCTAAGCTGTACTTTACATGTCTGTGATTCCTTTGTAACTTCCAATTTGTACTTCCTAATACCTTCAACTTTTTCATTTAGTCTTCCAAACCTCCTCCCATCTGGTAACCATCAGTTTTGTTCTCTGTATATATGGGTTTGCTTCTGTATTGTTTGTTTTTATTTTGATTTTTAGATTTCCACATATAAGAGAAATCATATGGTATTTGTCTTTCTTAATTTTTTTAGTACTTGTCTTTCTATGTCCAACCTATTTCACTTAGCTCAATACCTTTTGGTTTATCCATGTTGTCACAAATGGTATGAATTGATTTTTTTATGGCCAAGTAATATTGCATTGCATATATGTATCACATCTTTATCCATTTAGGTTTTTTTTTCTGTTGGTTTCTTTTTTTATTGATTAAGGTATTACATATGTGTCCTTATCCTCCCATTGCCCCCCTCCCCCCTCGACTCATGCCCTCACCCCCCTATTGTCTGTGTCCACTGGTTAGGCTTATATGCATGAATACAAGTTCTTTGGTTGATCTCTCCCCCTTACCACCATCCTCCCCTAACTTCCCTCTGAGGTTTAAGCATCTGATCCATGCTTCTCTGTCTCTGGGTCAGTTTTTGTTCATCAGTTTATGTTGTTCATTATATTCTTCAAATGAGTGAGATCATGTGATATTTATCTTTCTCTGACTGACTTATTTCACTTAGCATAATGATGTTGGTTTCTTAAGCGTAGTTATTATTTAACAATAAATTGTCCCCTATACAATCTGGTTTATATCTATCTAAACTTACAATGTATCATGTCTTTTTTTAAAAATTATTTATTGTTTAAAGTATTACATGTAGTATTATATATGTCTCCTTTTTCCCCCCATTGACCTCTCTCTGGCCACACCCACCACCCAGCACATGCCCTCACCCCCCTATTGTCTGTGCCCATTGGTTATGCTTATATGCATGCATACAAGTCCTTTGGTTGATCTCATACCCATCCCCCGCCCCTCACCTGCCTTTCCTCTGAAGTTTGATGGTCTGTTGGATGCTTCTCTGTCTATGGATCTATTTTTGTTCATCAGTTTCTGTTGTTCATTATATTCCACAAATGAGTGAGATCATATTATATCTATCTTTCTCTGACTGGCTTACTTAGCACAATGCTCTCCATGTCCATCCATGCTGTTGCAAATGGTAAGAGTTCTTTATTTTCTTACAGAAAGGTAGTATTCCCTTGTATAGATGTACCACAGTTTTTAATCCACTCATCTGCTGAAGGGCACTTAGGCTGTTTACAAATCTTAGCTATTGTAAATTGTGCTGCTATGAACATAGGGCTGCATATGTCCTTTCTGATTGGTGTTTCTGATTTCTTGGGATATATTCCTAGAAGTGGGATTACTGGGTCAAATGGGAGTTCCATGTTTAATTTTTTGAGGAAACTCCACACTGTTTTCTATAGTGGCTGCACCAGTCTGCATTCCCATCAGCAGTGCAAGAGGGTTCCTTTTTCTCCACATCCTCTCCAGCACTTGTTGTTTGTTGATTTGTTGATGATAGCCATTCTGACAGGTGTGAGATGGTATCTCATTGTCGTTTTGATTTGCATCTCGGATGATTAGTGACTTTGAGCATGTTTTCATCTGTCTCTTGGCCTTCTGTATGTCCACTTTTGAAAACTGTCTATTTAAGTCCTTAGCCCATTTTTTGATTGAATTGTTTATCTTCCTTTTGTTAGGTTGTATGAGTTCTGTATAAATTTTGGGGATTTGACCTTTATCAGTGATAACATTGGCAAATATGTTCTCCCATGCAGTAGGCTTTCTTGTTGTTTTGTTGATGGTTTCTGTTGCTGTGCAGAAGCTTTTTATTTTGATGTCCCATTTGTTTATTTTCTCCTTAGTTTCCATCACCCTAGGAGCTGTATCAGAAAGGATAGATATTCCTATGAGGGTGGGGGTAAGGGGGAGAGCTCAATCAAAGGACTTGTACGTCTGCATATAAGCTTAACCAATGGACACAGACACCAGGGGCATGAAGGCTTGAGTGGGGGGTGGGGGGCAATGGGAGGATAAGGACTTTTTTACCCTTTTTTATTTATTTTGCAGAATTGTGAAAATTTATAGCTTTAGGTAATTGTTAAACATTACAATTATAGAATAAATAATGACAGCATCAGGTTCAACTTTAGAAACCATCTAGTCCTGTTATACGCATTTTACATAGGAGGAATCAAAAAGTTAGAAATGGGGAGTAGCTTGCCCTAATTCGGATAGCAAGTTTTTGGAGGGAATGTAGAAGAAACAGAAGTAGAAGAACAACTTTCTGGTCTGAACAGATTTAACTCAAGGATAACTTTATTTTTGAACTTTATTTCTTATAGAGCATCTTCTGCATTTACACTGATCCAACTTTCAGAACATTGGGTTGTTAAAAGTCACAGAGGAAATTAGCAGATGGTATAAGAAAATCAGAAGAATTGTTGCCAGACTTCATGAATTTGGCATATTTGAGAAAATGTCCCAATATGTTACATATGCTATTCATGTGTATAAACCTTTGGCTATAGTGCTTTGTCAATATAAATGTTTTGCATTATAAGTTAGTCTTAGTGCTAGATTGCAATTTTATTACTCCCCCAGAACCCCAATAATTTCCCCTCTATACTTCATTTCTCCTATTCTTTTGCTGTACTCATTTCTTCTGTGCACAAAACAGCAGAGGTGGTGGGGAACATGGTTGGAGATATCAAGAATTTCATTCTAGCCCTCGCTGGTTTGGCTCAGTGGATAGAGCATCAGCCTGTGGACTGAAGGGTTCCAGGTTCAATTCCGGTCAAGGGCACATGCCTGAGTTGTGGGCTTGGTCCAACATGCAGGAGGCAGCCAATCAATGATTCTCTCTCATCATTGATGTTTCTATCTCTCTTCCTCTCCCTTCCTCTCTGAAATCAATAAAAATATATTAAAAATAGAAGTTCATTCTAGTTCTTCTCCCATACCTACTTTTTGATCTCCATGTTGGCCAGAGTTTTATGATCAAACCATACCAGTCATGCTTCAGCAGAATGGAAAAATACATGCTATTTAAAGAACTGGGTAACTAACAAAAAGTGGGTAGAGGAAGAAAATGAGGTAATAACACAGTCACTCTTAAAGTGTGATAGGCGCAGACCCTTGTCCTATAAAAACAATCAGCAAACTGAAATATATGCTTTGAAATAGCAATGTATAAGCAGAGACATCATCAGTCAGACTGATTTTTTTTTTTCACTCAGGTTTTAGCACAAGGGTGGGGAACGTCTGATCTGTGGGCCCTATAAGGCCCGCAAAATAATTTGGTCTGACCCTAACAAGGCATTATTGGTAAGTTAATTAAATGTTTGACCAAATATAGCAGGCCGATTTTTAAGTTGATAATTTTGTATGGCCTGCAAATCCTATATAATAAAAGCCTAATATGCTAAGTGTGCAGTCATCTGGTTGTCTGTTCAACCAACCAAAGCATAATATGCTAATGATATGCTAAGGCTGCTCAACTGCTTGCTATAATGTGCACTGACCACCAGCGGTCAGATGCTCTGACCGATATGTTAGCTTGCTGCTGGGGTCCGGCTGATCGGGACTTAGTGAGACAGGCTGGACACGCCCTGGAGCCCTCCTGCAGTCCCTTCCCAGCTGGCCAACCTCCCATGTCTCTCCCCAGCCCTGATCATGCACCCGTGGGGTCCCTTGGCCTGGCCTGTGCCCTCTCACAATCCGGGACCCCTCTGGGGATGTCAGAGACCTCTATGTGGCCTGACCACTGAACGACTGGTCACTGTGACGTGTACTACCACCAGGGGACAGATGTTCAATGCAGGAACTGCCCCCTGGTGGTCAGTGTGCTCCCACAGGGGGAGTGCCACTCAGCCAGAAGCTGGCTCATGGCTGGGGAGTGCAGCAGCGGTGGCAGGAGCCTCTCCCACCTCCGTGGCAGTCGGACATCCCCCGAGGGCTCCCAGACTGTGAGAGGGCGCAGGCTGGGCTGAGGGACACCCCCCGCCCCCCGAGTGCATGAATTTCATGCACCGGGCCTCTAGTGATGTTATAAATATCCAAATGGCCCTTGGCAGAAAACAAGTTCCCCACCCCTGGTTTAGCACAGCTAACTATTCAGAGAAATTGTGAGAGGAAAATAACAGAAGCCATGTTTTCTCTATAAACGGACTCATCATAGAAATTTTTGTTTTGTATTATAGTGAAGCATGTGTTGAGGAGGAAAAATTTTCCTTCTACTCTTCTAGTTTCTTTAGCTGGAATCAAATTAGCATAAGACAGGTTAACAGGATTAAAAAATTAATTACGTATGTATGGATGCCCCATAAGAATATGAGACCCAAAGGTAGGCAGGCTTATATGCCTTCCTGAGATAAGGAGAAAGGGCTAGGGAACTTGGATTTAAAAGGGGAGGAAGACAATTTACAGGAAGATGGGAAGAACAAATATTTGGTAAGCAAATGTTTGCCATGCTATGCAGAGACAGTGCGGCACAGGAATTTGATCTCTAGGCCTTGCCAAACTCCCCTCCAGGTTACCACACTTACCCCATATTTTTTGTAGTTATTTCTCGTGATAGTTTTCATCGTGGACCATGCCTTATATCTAATCTTTTAGGCAATTAAGGGAGAAGTAAAAGTTTTTCTTGAACCTGCTGGGTCTTGATTGCCTTCAGCTCAAAATAGTCTATGTGACAAAGTGGCACATTTTGAGAAGACCCTTTATGAACCACTTCATGTGCTAAAGCCCCAAAAGCAAACCAATGAGAAAAGGGAATAAAGCTAGGATTTAAGGGCCAAAGAAAGATTCTGACATACATGGTCTATGAGCAATAAATAACATGGTATATCAAGTACCAACTGTTAATCATTCCTTTGGTATAGGTAGTGATTTCAAACTTATTGTTAAGCAGATGAACTATTTGATTTGTCAAATATAATAGTTTTTAAATATAATTTTATTGATTTCAGAGAGGAAGGAAGAGCGAGAGAAAGATAGAAACATTGATGATGAGAGAGAATCATTGATTGGATGCCTCCTGCATGCCCCCTATTGGGGATTGAGCCCACACCTGGGCATGTGCCCTGACTGGGAATCAAACCCCGACCTCCTAGTTCATAGGTCGATGCTCAACTACTGAGCCACTGCGGCCTGGCTAAAATGCAATCTTATGTAGAATCCCAATATAAAGTAAAGAAAAAGTAGAGATGAAAGCAGAGGTACTTTGGCTGAAGCATCTCTACAAGGCACAATTTGGGAAACTCTGGGTTAAGGCAGTCAAGACTTTTTGAAATGCAGTAATATTGCCTAAGAGGCAGAAGATATTAAACTATTTTTCAATAATACTTTTAGAAAAATTAAACTACATCTGGAATACTGTGTTAACTTCTGGGATCTGTACTTTAAGACAGGCATAGAAAACCCAAGTTTCATCTCAGGGGGCTGCCTGGCCCACCACCACTTGTATCTCTCTGCTCATAGCTCGCTGCCCTGGCCTCCTGCTGTTTGGTTATTATGAGTCAAGGTGTAACAACCATTTGTAACCACGGTATAACAACTCTTTATTATATAGGATTTTGCCTATACCATTTAGTACCTGGGTTACCTTGGGCAGTTCATCTCTCCCAAGGTAACCCAGGTATTATCTGAGGTATAATTTTCTTATCTGTGCAGGGGAGCTGTGTCTCCCCAGAATATGCCTCTTTGGCAGAAGGATTATCTTGAGCTATTTTAGAAAATAGTGGAGATAGGTGAATCTCTTAAAACTGAGTAGAAATTACTCTTTATAAAAAATTACATTTATTAAGAATATCTCCATTTGTAAGGGTGCCTTCCTCTCTGTGCTAGGTAGACACAAGAACTAAAATCCCTAGAAACTTATCAATGGAGAAGGCAATGACATATCTGCATAACAACCATATCCTTGTTTACTGTACTCTGCCTGATAACCTGCCATAACTGCCCCCCCCCCACATCATCTTTTGTCTCTATCTGGAAATGGCATGTAAGATGGTGGTTTGGGCCATTTAGGTGGAGTTACTCAGTTTTCCTCATATCTCCCATGTATACAGGAGATATATATGTATGTTATTACATATCTATTTTTTTCTGTTAATCCATCTTTTTATTGTGGGGGGGGGCTGTCTCCACCAAGAATCTATAAGAGTAAAGGGCAAATTATTTTTCTCCATATACCTGCTTTGTTCCCTGGGAGGCTGGCCTTTATTGACTACATTAATGGTCTCACTTTCCCTTTGGCTTTTGATTGGGTTTAGTCAATGGAGGTAACAACAGGAAGTTAGAAGAATGTTAAAAAAAGAGAGATTAGGACATATATTCCAGACTCCCTTTCAAGTGTGGTTTGGAATTCAATTTGTACCTCTACTGAATTCCTGAGGTCATATCTGATAGCTCTCCCATGAAGTTTATTTGTTTGTTTATTCGTTAATATAGAATAGAACTCAGAGTTTGTTGGAAAGGCTGATCAGTAAACAGGTTCATTAGCATCTCTAAAGGCTGTCAGAGGAAGATTAGTGTACAGAGTAGACATACATTATACTAAGTAGGCAGTGTTAGGAGGAGAATCAGAAAAGAAGTTCTCAAGATAAACATAACCTGTATCTTAAGGAATAAATACTAAGCATCTTTCAGAGATTTCCCTACGTCCTGGTGAAAAGATAATGACCACAAGAGCGGTGACCATGCATGCCAGCACTGAATTGTAGAAAGGATCCAGGAGAGCAGACTGAGCTCTAGAAACCTGACCTGTGACTATCAGGAGGGATCTTCTTTCAGGCTGTGTAGTCATCAATGTTGGCATCTCTCCAATACAGTGAAGAAATTCTTGAAAGAACTTAAGGATTTCTAAAGGTCTAAGGAGAATGTCAGAGACAGTAAAAAAATTTTAGAATACTGTGATGATACTTGGGGATGGGCCAGAATGCGAAAGAGAAAGAAAGGAACCTTGCTCTCCACTAGTGATTGCCCAGATTTTTTAGGACAAGGTGCCCTCAAGCCACCAAAGTAGGGATTCTTTAAAGAGAAATATCCCCATCTGAAATACAGTTCCAGAGGTTCCTTGAATTTTCTAGAATTCAGATGTCTGAAGGTATTGAGAATTAAAAACATACAAGAAGAGAGTGGTGTTTTTCCAGACTGTCACAGGCAAGCATTCTGAACTGTTTTATTATGGGGGTGGGGAGGTAAAGCAAGAGAAATATGGGACATATCCAATAACAGGCCAAATATATCTTTAAGGAAAATGATGAGGCATTTCATTAAAAATAAAAATGTTACATTTCAAGCAGATATGAACCACCAAGCAGAGAGAATAAATGGAAAGAAAGGGGATCTCTTCAAATACAATTATCTGAATATTTCTTTACCTCTTTCAACTATGCTAACCTTTTTCACCTTTTTTTATGCTTTGAAAGCTGTTTAGAAGGTTTTTCAGTATTGAATACCCTTAACTAAATAATGGTTCTCCTCCACTCTAGACTGTGAGTGGTCTGAACTCAGATAATGTGATGTTAAAGATACACCACTGCCCTAATCGGTTTGGCTCAGTGGCTAGAGCGTGGGCCTGCAGACTGAAGGGTCCCAGGTTCAATTCCGGTCAAGGGCATGTACCTTGGTTGCTGGCACATCCCCATCAGGGGGTGTGCAGGAGGCAGCTGATCGATGTTTCTAACTCTCTATTCCTCTTCCTTCCTCTCTGTAAAATATCAATAAAATATATTTTTTTTTAAAAAAAGATACACCATCATGTAAGCTCACCTTTTGACACCTTCTATCTTCTGTTCCCATTACTACCAATTTTCCTTTAAGTAATAGTTCTTATGCTTTATAACCAGTTTCCCACTACATATAAATTCTTCTACATGTCAATTCTGACTGATTTCTTCTACTAAAGCACCATAGAAGCTATACTCTTAAAGGCTAACAATGAGAATCTAAATGACAACTCTGGTAGCTTCTTGATTCTGGATTTGTTCATTTTCTTATCTCTAGCAGCTATATACCAGTATCTCTCAAGGATCTACCCTTGGTTCTTGTCCATTTTCTCATGATTTCATCACTGCTCTAAGGCCTGTAAACCTGTCATTTCTCTGCATGAAACACTCTGGACCCAAGATATTAATATGGCTGTCTCTTGTATGTCATTTATTTATTTGTGAAGTTCTTTACAGATTCTGGCTATACCTCTCTCCCTTACCCCTTCAGGTAAGGGTCATGGTAAAGTCTCCTAATCTCTGTTAGCCCTGGAATGCTTCACCATTCCTTTTCGATTTCCTTTAATTTTTCCTACAATAGATTAAATAGTCCCTTTATTAACTTAGACTTTTTTTTAACTTCTCATTTTGAGTGTGCCATTTTTTGATTGGGTGGGAAAACTCTGATTAGTTTAGTTTTAAAAAATGTACCCCGATTTTTAGAATGTTTGTGTTTTGGAGAATATTCCCTAGAGGAAGTATGGATATACTATTTCCTCAGGTACATTTGTTATGTACATAAGACTGTGGAATTAGTATTTATCCTTTGGCTCTTATATTTAACTCTGGGCTTTTCTTACCTTTAACTATGGTTTCCCAAGAATTGTTGAATCTGCTTGGATGCTCTATTCATGTAAGATTCACTACTATGGGGCTAATGTAAGTTATTGGCCACTTAAAACAGTGGTTTTCTCAGACTGGAGCTAAGGAAGGCATGACCAAACTTTTATCTTTGTGAGGAGCAGTTAGGTAACTTGTCTTCAAAATTTTCAGATGGTGCTTCCAACAATGGTCAGAAATGATTATTTTTGAGGTTCAGTCAGGGCAAAATGGCTGGCTAAGATCAAGCAGCAAAATAGTCTACTAATCTTGGGTCAGTTGTGTAGCTCTATCTAGGAAGAACAGTGTGATATTGTCTACAAAAGGAACAATGAGGCAACTAAAATAATATACCAGACTGACTCTACATGAAATCTTTCCAAAGAATATTTGTATCCTCTTTTGGGAGGTCTCACTACTGTTACCTTTCTTTTTGGCATGGGTGTCAGGATATGAGTTGCTATATTTAAAACAATCACAATAATGATCCCATTGTTAGTTTGTTGGTATTACTATAACTCCCTTTCTCATTAAAGATATCTAATTTCTATTTGGTATTTATTTGATTATTTTGTGGATATTTATATTTTACTAGTTGTACTTTAAATTCATTAGTATATAGGATGTGTAAGTACTTGAGGGAAACTTTAAAGAAGCATCCCTAATAATATGGAAAAATGAGGGGACAAGTTGTCCTCTTAAATCAACATGTGGGTTAGGGTAGATGTATACAATCATCTATAATAGGATGAATCTAAGACCAGAGTTACTGTTATATTGTATTAATATATCTAAATAAAGTCCATATCAATAATAAGAGGGTGTAATCAGTTTAAAAGCATAGAAAAAGGAGACTCAGGAAAGCACATGTTAGCTGTGTCTACCCAAGTATGCTCAAAGCAAGAGAGAGCCTGAACCAACTTATTTCTAGTACTTTGACCTATTTTTGAGAACATCCTATTCAGATGGGTATTTTGGGGAAGAAAATTTTTTCTTTTACCCTTCTAGGTTCTTTGGCTGGTTTATTAATTAAATAGACATAATAGAGATTAACAGGAGTAAAACACATTTAATTTCGTATGTATGGGAACCCTATAAAATATGAGACCCAAGGGCCAGTCAGGCAGTTGAGGCTTATATGCCATCAGGAGCTGAAGAATAAGTAGGGACTTGGGCCTTCAAAGAGGAGAAGAGTACTTCACAGGAGAATAAGAGGAGCAGATGTCTCATCATTAGATGTTTGCCCTGTCGAACAGATTGGCCATTCAGATAAAAAGTTATCTCTGGCAATAGCTCTTTTCTCTAAGTCAGGACCCCTGTCTAAATTCTTTTAGGTAGTTAAAGGAGAGGTAAAAGTTTTTCTTGAAACTGCTTGGTCTTGATTGCCTTCCATGCAAAATATTCCACATATCAAAGTGATACATTTGGGGTGGTATATTCTGCTCCCCTTCAGATACATTAAGTTATCCTGATGATTTTAAGCATTTGATTAACTTTATTCTCCTTGTTATAATTTCATCAGATAACCTTCTGAGTATAATATGGTTTTCCATGCACCATAACTAGAGGGAAAAAATACATTATTTATGTAAACTGTGAATAATCTGGTGCTTGTGGCAATTAATTCTCAGTGTGAATTTTATAAAACTCTTATGATTTGGCTGTCCATGTAGTTGGACTACTGGGAGAGAATTCTCTCATCATGCTGACTTGATTATTCTATTCCGTATGAGGATTCTATTTTGCTTTGTCAATAAATGAATTGGCACTTTGGTATTAGTCTTAGTCTGGGGAGCTGAATTAAGTGTGCATGCATTGCTACGAGGTGGATTTGCTCTCAGCAAGCTGACAATATCTGACTTGAGAGGTTACAAGGCTGAAGGTCAAACTCAGGACCATAGTTACTTCACCAAAGTAATGAGCACTTTCCTGTAAGGCCTTTAAGGAGCCAACCTGTAGGTTTTATTTAATAACTAGAAGCCTGATGCATCCTGCCCACCCCTGGTAGCTCAGTGCCTGTGTATGCAAATTAACTGCCATCTTTGTTGGGTTAATTTGCATATAACTCCTGATTGGCTGGTGGGCGTAGCGGAGGTACGGTCAATTTTACATGTTTGTCTGTTATTAGGTAAGACTAGAGGCCTGGTATATAAAATTCATGCACGGGGGTGTGTCCCTCAGCCCGGCCTGCACCCTCTCAAATCCAGGACCCCTCAGGGCATGTCCAACTGGCTCCTAACTGCTCACCTGCCTGCCTGCCTGATAGTCCCTAACTGCCTCTGCCTGCCTGCCTGATGCCCTAACTACTCTGTCTGCCTGCCTGATGCTCCTAACTGTTCTCCCCTGCCGGCCTGATCACCCCTAACCACCTCTGCCTCAGCCCTGCCACCGTGGCTTTGTCCAGAAGATGTCTGGTCTATCCGGTCTAATTAGCATATTACCCTATTATTAGTATAGATGGCATGCTATGTAGCTGAAAATGAGCAGGCTTTGATTTTGTAAGAAGATAGGGCTTCTAACCATCTCTTAGCCAAGACTTTTCTGCCTAGGATATATTTAGGCTTCATTGCAAGCCTATGTTCACAAACCTATCTGCCCTCTACAGTTATACACTGCAACTACCATGATATTATTTTTCTGTTTCACCCTCCCTCCAACCAATAACCACTTCCCTTTAAGCAGTTTAGTAGCACCTAAATATAGCATGTATTGGGGTTACCTTTCAGAAGATTGTCAGTGTCTGTGCCTAGGGGGCTACCTTCCAAAGGCACCTCTCAATCAGGTATCAGAGGGATGCTGGACTCTTTGTGGAAGTATGGAGAATGTCTTCCTAGCTATATATTATACACTAGGGGCCCGGTGCACGAAATTCGTGCACTGGGGGTCAGGGGTCCCTCAGCCCAACCTGCCCCCTCTCACATACTGGGAGCCCTCAGGGGATGTCCTACTAACGGCTTAGGCCCGCGCCCCACAGGGAGCATACCTAAGCCGCAGTCTGGCCTCCCTTTGTGGGAGGCAACCGGGCTGGTCAAGGGAATGCACCAGCCCCATCACCCCACTGCGGCAGCCACTGTCAGTCACCACAAGGTGTTTTCATCAACACGGACTCCAGTCCCTTCACCATGAAAAAATGACAACTTTCTTTAGGCATTTTCAAGATGTGTCTTTCATAGGATATGACATTTCTTTCTTTATTTTTTTTTTATCCTCACCTGAGGATATGTTTCCATTGACTTTTAGAGAATGTGGAAGAGAAAGGGAAAGACAGAGAGAAACATTTTGATTGGTTGCCTCCTGCATGAGCCCTGATCTGGGCCCCGGCCAGGGAGGAGCCTGCAACCTAGGTACATGACTTTGATCAGAATCAAACCCAGACCCTGCTGTCTGCAGGCTGAGGCTCTATCCACTGAGTCAAACCAGCTAGGGCAGGATATGATATTTCTTAGCCCCTCCAGCAGCGGACCTTCATTTTTTTCTCCAGAAGTGTGGTGGAAAAACCCTAGATCACCTTTTTGGATTCTTATTACCCAAGTTACTAAGAATATTACCAGTGGCATACAGGAAGCTTAGCCAATGTGCAGTCAGAAAAGGTGTTTCCTCTATAGTTCACACCAATGGAGGGCTGGGCCCTGCCCAGGCCTAAAGCCTCTGGCCGAAGCTTTAGGCCTGGGAAGGGGACCTCCAGCTCCCTCTGATCACCAGCTCAGCCCCTGCCCAGGCCTGCCCAGACCAAAAGCCTCTTGGGCAGGAGCAGACCCCTAGCTCCCTACAATCAATCACAGGGGGTCCGCTCCTGCCCAGGCCAAAAGCAGACCCCAAGCTCCCTGCCCAGGTGATCAATCGCAGGGGGTCCGCTGGTGGACCAGGCTGAAGCAACGCCCAGCTCCCTGGGATCGATTGCAGGGGGTCCGCTTGTGCACCAGGCCGAAGAAACCCCCAGCTCCCTGCAATCGATGGCAGGGGGTCCACTCTTGCACCAGGCCAAAAGCTGCGGCTGACGGCTTTTGGCCTGGAGCCAGAGCGGACACCCAGCTCCCCGCCTCCGATGACAGGGGTCAGCTCTGGGCACCTATGTATGCAAATTACCCGCCATCTTGGTCAGGTTTATTTGCATACTCGCTCTGATTGGATGGTGGACGTGGCTCGGCTGGTTGGCGTGGCTGGTGGGCGTGGCTTAGGTGTAGCAAAGGTGCTGTCAATTTGCATATTACTGTTTTATTAGGTAGGATTGTCACCTAGGCACCAACGCTACATATGCATGCAAAGTCTCATAACACTTTGTAACAAAAACAAAACTAAACAAAGTCCATGCTCATTTCTATATTCACAATTAACTATTCAGGTATGATGCAATTTCAGTTTATCCAAAATCTAGCAATATTTTTATACTCACCCTTAGTCCTTGCTCAACCATGAACAGCAATTCATACATCAAAACCAGAATACTTAACATGTACATTCAGTTCATTTACCTTTCACAACCTTTTATTCCAGTATGGTGAAGAAATGAGCAGATCTACATACTCTTCTTGGCATGGTTTTATTTTCTCAATTTCCTGGGATCAAATATTTGGACAAAAAGACCTACTTAGAATATGCATCTTTTCCTATTAACAAAAGATAATTTTAGCTGAGGCCGATTTGGCTCAGTGGATAGAGCGTTGGCTTGTGGACTCAAGGGTCCCAGGCTCGATTCCGGTCAAGGGCATGTGCCTTGGTTGCGGGCACATCCCCAGTGGGGGGTGTGCAAGAGGCAGCTGATCGATGTTTCTCTCTCATCGATGTTTCTAACTCTCTATCCCTCTCTCTTCCTCTCTGTAAAAAATCAATAAAATATATTTAAAAAAAAGATAATTTTATGAGACAATCCAATATAAAGTCACATTAAAATATTTATCTCTTTTTAGTTCAGCTAAAGATACACTCAATTTATTAAGCAGTACAGTTGAAATTTCAGTCTGTAGTCTCTTTGTGTTACTTAATAAGTATACAATTTTCCCCAAGAAAAAAATGAAGGAATAGTCTGCCCAGAGTCTGAACTTAAATCTTCATGTCTAAAGAGAGAGAACTCCTTGAGGTCCTTGAAGTGACTAGTGACTAAAATTTCTATCCACCCCTTTTAGTCATCAAAGATTTCATAAAAGACCTCAAGGCCTGAGTTTCAGGCCATATACTTCATTTTCATTAGTAATAAGGGTTCTAAAGTATAAAATAACCACCCCAGGGGCAAAATTGATGGTGTAGAATGAGCAGTGTGGGACAGGAGATGATCTGAATTGGAATAGATCATCCCTTAGCCATTTTCATCATGTTTGTGGAAGATTAAAGATGGCTTCAAATTCTTTGACATTTCTCCCACAAGGTGTCTATTTTCTCTAAACTTGCAGCTGGGCTGACCAGTCCCTGTTCTGGCTATGGTAGAAGTGATGCTATGCCAGTTCTGTGTCTAGCTAGTGAGAGGACTGTCAACTTCTACCTTGGTTTCATGGAGAGACAATGTGGAGAAGCCTGGAGACTCCATAGAGAGAGAAAAGTGTCCCATTTAGACCAGTCTTCCAACCATCCTTGACTGGGCATCAGGAATGTGAGTGAAGCCACCACGGAATACTACTAAGTGACCCCAGTTATCACATGGAACACAGCCACCACCTAGTCAAGCTCTTCTGGAATTCCTAACCCATAAAATCAGGAGGTATAATAAAATGGTTGTTTTAGTCATTGAGTTTTGGAGGTAGTTTGTTATGAAGCAAATTGATAACTGGAACTTGGCTGTTACCATGTGAAAAAGAGCTAGCAACTGAAATCAGAATCATAACCAGGCATGAGAATTAAGTGTATATTGTTCTCATTATAGATATTTGGTAAAATCATTTTTAACACATTCTTTTATTAATTTCATAAAGTTCTGAATTCAATAACCCCTTTAGGTATTGTTTAATATAATCTGAATAAAGCTGGCCAGTCTTAATAAAGTGTTACATCCAAAAGAAAACTCAAATCCACCCCTAAGAAAAACTGTGGAAGTATTGTTTTTATTAATGCCTTTTGAAGTGGTACCAAAAGGGATGAAAATTGTAACAAAGTGAAACCTCTTAAAAATAATTATTTCTTATCTCTCTTTTAATATTTTACACTGTATGGCAGTTGCCCTTAATCTCTGTCTACTTTCCTTGAAATTCTCTAAGATCTGTCTGTCTGTGTTGGCTCTTCTATACCTTGTTCACTCTTTCTCCATGCCTTCTCAGATCTAGTTTTATATCTTATAAGTGACTTTCTGCCCTTTCCAAAATCAATAAATTCATTCTTTGACTGCTCCAGTTTAATGTCTTTGCCTATTATCCTATTCTTTAAATCAGAAAATTGAAAGGCACGTTGTTAAACATAGCTGCTTCCTTTGAGGAGGGGATGAAGTGAGGGTATGACTGTGAAAACTCAAACATTTGTATTTTTTTGTGCTGTAACATAAAAGCAAAATTTTGTTTTGGTGAATATCATGTGTATTTACAAATATTTATGGTGGTAAAATATATAAACTTAAATTTTACCATTTTAAATGCACAATTTTATGGAATTAATTATATTGACAAAGATGTGCAACTATCACCACTATCTATTTCCAAAAATTTTTATGCCTCTAAACAGAAACTCTACACCCATTAAGCAATAACTTCCCATACTACTCTTGACTTAACCCCTGGTAACCTCTAATCCACTTTCTGTCAGTATGAATTTGCCTATTCTAGGTATTTAATATAAGTGGAACCATATAATATTTGTCATTTTGTGTCTGGCTCATTTCACTTAGCATAATGTTTTCAAGGTTCATCCACATTGTCACAGGTATCAGACATTCATTTTTATGGCTAAATAATATTCCATTGTATCTATGTACAGTTGACCCTAATTATTCATGGATTCTGTATTTGAGGAATTTCTTTTTCAGTAAGATTTATTTGTAATCCCCAAATCAGTATACATGGAAATTTTGTAGTTATTTGCAGAGCAAGTTTTTTTCAGAGGGGCAAAAAGTTTGAATCTCACAATGCATTTTTTCTCAGCCAAGGTTGAAGAGAGTGATGCTCTCCCTTTTGTTTTAATTTTTATTCTGTAAATAAGTATCTTCTCTGTAGTCTATTTAGTGCAATTGGTTTAGCATTTTTAAAAAATTAAATCTTTATTGTTTAAAGTATAATATATGCTCCTTCCCCCCCCCCATTGCCCCTTCTAGGCCCCCCCAGGCCTTTGCCACTCTATTGTTTGTGTCCATGGGTTATGTATATATGCATACAAGTTCTTTGGTTGAACTCTTCCCACCCACCAACCCACTTCTGCCTTCCCTCTGGGATTCCACAGTCTATTCCATGGTTCTGTGTCTCTGGATCTATTTTGTTCATCAGTTCATTTTATTTATTAGATTCCACATATAAGTGAGATCATGTGATACTTGTCTTTCTCTGACTGGCTTATTTCACTTAGCATAATACTCTCCAGGTCCCTCCATGCTGCCTCAAAGTGTAAGAGATCCTTCTTTATTTTACAGCTGCATAATATTCCATGGTGTAAATGTATCACAACTTTTTTATCCACTTGTCTACTATTTTAGCATTTTTTGATGATTTTTCTTTTGAAAGTTGCCCCAAACAGTGTGGAAGTGCTGTCTAGTGTTTCCAAGCAAAAACAGGCTATGATGTGCCTTGTGGAAAAAAATATATGTATTAGATTAGCTTTGTTCAGGTTTAAATTATAGTGCTGTTGACTGGGAGTTCAGTGTTAAGGAATCAACACTATACATCAAATAAGAAACACACATAAACAAAGTTATATATTGATCAGATAATGAAAATTATGACCAGAAGCTCATAGCAACCTAACCCTGAATTTCTTCTAGGAACAGTGGTTCGGTATTTGTTAATTCATGGCTCACAGAAACCATATAATAACTATGAGTAAAAGTAATAGATTGTACCATGTTTTGCCTACCTAGTCATCTTTTAATGGACACATGGATTGTTTCCATCTTTTGACTATTGTGATTTATGCTGCTAGGTTCATTGGTGTACAAGTATTTGAGTCCTTGTTTTCAGGGTATATACCTAAAATTCATACGAAAATTCTATATTTAACTACTAACTGTCTCCATAGTGGCAGAACCATTTTACATTCTCACCAGCAATATTTTAGGGTTCAAATTTTTCCATATCTTTACCAATACATTTTTTGTTTTGTTTTAAAGATTATAGCAATCTCAGTAAATGCGATGGAATATCCAGTAAGGTGTTTTTGTTTTTTTTAATCCTCACCCAAGGATATGTTTATTGATTTTTAGAGAGAGAGAGGAAGGGGCAGCGAGTGAGAGAGAAACATTGATGTGAGAGAGAAACAGAACAAAATTCTTGCTTCAACCAGGCTCTGGAGCCCAACAAGTCCACCACTTGAGTGTGTTGCTTGTAGAAGTGGTTGAGTAGGTATGTTTCCCCTACATTCCTCACCCTGACCGGGGATTGAACCTGCAACTTCTTTGGTGTACAGGATGACACTGTAACCAACTGAGTCACCCACTTGGCTGGGGCCATTGAGATTTTTTTTAATTTATTTTATTTTATTTTCTTTATTGATTGAGATATTACATATTTGTCCTCATCCCCCCATTATTTCTCCAACCCCTCCCCTCCCAACTTATGCCCTCACCCCCTGTTGTCTTTGTCCACTGGTTAGGCTTATATGGTAGGTTAATTTTTTTTATTGTTTAAAGTATTACATGTAGTAGTACATATATCTCCTTTTTTCCTCCATTGACCTTCCCCCAGCCTTCCCTAACCCCTGTCGCATGCCCTCATCCCACCCCCCAGTGTCTTGTGTCCATTGGTTGTGCTTATATGCATGCATACAAGTCCTTTGGTTGATCTCTTTCCCCCTCTCCCCAACACTCCCCTGCTTTCCCACTGTAAATCGACAGTCTGTTCGGTGCTTTACTGCCTCTGTATCTATCTTTTTATTCATCAGGTTATAATGTTCTTTATTTTCCATAAATGAGTGAGATCATGTGGTATTTTTCTTTCATTGCCTGGCTTATTTTACTTAGCATAATGCTCTCCAGGTCCATCCATGCTGCTGCAAATGGTAAGAATTCCTTCTTTTTTATAGCAGCGTAGTATTCCATTGTGTAAATGTACCATAGTTTTCTAATCCACTCATCTGTTGATGGGCATTTGGGCTGTTTCCAAATCTTAGCTATGGTGAATTGTGCTGCTATGAACATAGGGTGCATATATCCTTTCTGATTCGTCTTTCTAGTTTCTTGGGATATATTCCTAGAAGTGGGATTACTGGGTCAAATGGGAGTTCCATTTTTAGTTTTTTTGAGGAAACTCCATACTGTTCTCTACAGTGGCTGCACCAGTCTGCATTCCCACCAGCAATGCAGGAGGGTTCCTTTTTCTCTGCATCCTCGCCAGCACTTGTCGTTTGTTGATTTGTTGATAATTGCCATTCTGACAGGTGTGAGATGATACCGCATTGTCGTTTTGATTTGCATCTCTCAGATAATTAGTGACTTTGAGCATGTTTTCATATATCTCTTGGCTGTCCTTAGAAGCACTTCAAAATGTACGAAGAAGAGGAAAATTGGGTCTGTGAATAGTTTGTCTCAAAATAAGAAAAGTTCTATTGGAACAGTATCCACAAATTACCTGCAAGATGGGGGAAATGTGTAGCTAGCCATGGACATTACTTTGAATAAAGCACTTTTGATTTTTCTATTGAAATTATCATGTTTTCTTTGATTACAAAATCCACCATTATTAACCGGTACACCTAGTATTTAAGAAACCATGATAAAATCCAAAGTTATACAGATTTCTTGTATGTTTTATTCTAAGACTTTTATGATTTTAATTATTAAATTAAGTCTCTGGTTCATTTGTGTTAATTTTTGTATATAGTGTAAAGTAAAGGTCCAACTTCATTCTTTTGCATATGGATATATAGTTTTCTCAGCAGTATTTGTTGAGCAGACTATTCTTCCCCCATTAAATAGTGTTAGACCCCTTATTGAAAATCAATTGACCTTAGATGTAAGGTTTACTTCCAGGATCTTGATATAATTCCATTTGTACATGTGCCTTTCCTTATGTGAGTACCACACTGTTTTGATTAGTTTAGCTTTGTAGTATGTTTTGAAATCAGAAAGTGTAAGTCCTTCGTGTTCTCTTTAAAGATTGTTTTGGATATCCTGGGTCCTTTCAAATTCCATATGAATTTTAGGATGGGTTTTTTTCAATTTCTGCAAAACGTCATTTGGCTGTTCATAGAGATTGCATTGAATATGTAGATCACTTTGGGTAGAATTATCATTTCAACAATTTTAAATCTTCCAATCCATGAACACAGGATGCATTTCCACTTATTTATGCCTTTATAATTTCTTCAGGAATATTTTGTAGTTTTCAATGTGCAAGTCTTTTTTCTACTTGATTATATTTATTCCTAAGTATTTCATTCTTCTTGATGCTATTGTGAATGGAATTGTTTTCTTAATTTTCTTTTCAACTATTTCATTGGTAGTGTATAGAAAGGATACTGATTTTTGCATGCTGATTTTTGTGTTTAGCAACTTCATTGACTTTGTTAACTTTAACAGTGTTTGCGGGAATATTTACAGTTTTCTACACATAAGATCATGCCATCTATGAACAGGGATAATTTTATCTAGTTTTCTCTAATTTGGATGCCTTTTATTTATCTTTTTTTCCTGATTGCTCTGGTTAGAACTTCTAGTAATATATTGAGTAGAACTGTAATAAATGGGCATCCTTGCCCGGCTAGTGTGGCTCAATCGTTGAGTGTTGGCCCAAGAACCAGGAAGTCATGGTCAGATTCCTGGTCAAGGCAGATACCCGGGTTGTGAGCTTGATCCCCGGTAGGGGACATGTAGGAGGCAGCCAATTGATCTTTTTCATCAATGTTTCTATCTCTCTATCCCTCTCCCTTCCTCTCTCTAAAAAATCAGTTAAAATATATTTTAAAAAATGAGCATCCTTGTATTATTTCTGATCTTAGTGGGAAAGCTTTTAGTCTTTCACCATTGAGTATGATGAGAGCTTTGGGCTTTTCATTTATGGTTTTGTTTTTTTTTTAATCATGTTAAGGAAGTTCCCTTCTATTCTTAATTTCAAGAGTGTTTATATCATGAAATGGTGTTGTATTTTGTCAAATTCTTCTGAAGCGATTGAAGTGATCCTGTGTGTTTTTCCTTTAATTCTATTAATATGGTGTGTTATATTGATTACTTTTTGAATGTTGAACAACCCTTTCAATGCTGGGATAATTCCCCCTTAGTTATGGTGTATAATATTTTTAATATGCTGTTTATTTCAGTTTATTAGTATTTTATTGAGGATTTTGTGTCTATATTTTTAAAAATATATTATTTTATAGTTTTTTATAGTGTCTTTGTCTGGATTCAATGTTATATAAATGCTGCCTGGCCTCCTAAAATGAGTTAGAAAGTGTTCCTATTCAAATATTTGGAAGAATTTGAGAACGACTGGTGTAATATTTCTTTAATCATTTGGTAGAATTTACCAGTGAATTCAGATTTTTCTGAGCTTTTCTTTTGGTGAGACTTTTGATTACTGATTTAATTTCCTAGGGAGATTAAGATTTTTTATTTCTTCTCAAGTCAATGTTGGTAGTTTGTTTATCTAGAAATTTGTCTGTTTCTCTAGGTTATGGAATTAATTGACATATAACTGCTCATAGTATTGTTTTATAAAATTTTTATTTTTGTAAGGTTGGTGGAAAGGTTCTTGTATTTCTGATCTTAGTTGTCTGTATCTTCTCTCTTTTTTAAATTAAATTTATTGGCGTGACATTGGTTAATAAAATTATATAGTTTTTAAGTATGCAATTCTATGATATATCATCTGTATATTGCATTGTGTGTCCACCACCCAAAGTCAAGTCTCCTTCCATAACCATATATGTGACCCCATTTATCCTTTAGGTCAATCTATCTAAAGGTTTGTCAATTGTTGACTTTTTCAAAGAATCAGCTTTTGGTTTTATTGGTCCTATTGTTTTTCTGTTTTCTATATATATTTTCTCTGCTCTAAAGTTTATTTCCTTTCCACTCCTAGTCTTGGGTTTAGTTTGCTATTTTTTATTTTTCCTTAAGGTATGAAATTAGATTATCGACTTGAGATCTTTCCTCTTTTTTTAATGTAGGCATTTACAGCTATAAATTTCCCTGAGTTATTGTTTTTAATGCATCCCATAAATTTTTGTATGGTGTACATTTTCATTCATTTAGAAATATTTTCTAATTTACGTTGTGATTTCTTATTTGACCCATTGGTGAAGAGTGTACTTTTAATTATTTTAGTTTTTCATTTGTTATTGCTTCCTAGTTTCATTCTATTGTGATCAGAAAATATATTTTGTATAATTTAAGTATTTTAAAATTTATTTGAGAATTGTTTTGTGGCCTAACATATTGTCTGTACTGGAAAAATATTCCATGTACACTTGTAAAGAATGTGTATTCTGCTCTTGCTGATGAAGTATTTTTTATATTACTGTTATCTCTAGTTGTTTAATAGTTTTGTTCAAATCTATGTTTTTATTGATCTTCTAATTGTTCCATCCACTATTGAAAGTGGAACATTGAATGTCAAACTATGATTATAGAATTGCCTATTTCTCCCTTTGTGTGTTTACTTTATATTTTTAGGTGCATATATGTTTATAATTATCATATTTTCTGGATATATTATTCTTTTATTGTTATTTTATATTCTTCTTTGTGTCTTGTAACAATTTTGTCTGAGTTTTATAGACACCCCTGTTCTCTTAATTAGTATTTGCTACATTTTCCCATCCTTTCCCTTTCAACTTATTTGTGTCTTTGAATCTAACGTGAGTCTCATATTTTTATGTCATTTGTGCCACTCTACTTTTAACTGGAGAGTTTATCTAGTTACTTTTAAAGTATTACTGGTATGCAAGGACTTCTGCCATTTTGCTAGTTATTTTCTATAATGTCATATGCATCTACTTTGTTCCTCTATTACTCAATTACTGACATATTTTGTGTTTAATTGACACCCCCCTGTAGAGAGCCCCTGGGAAGGCACATGGGCATTTCTTTAAATTGTCAGCTGAATCCAGGGCCATAGGCAAAGCCACTTCTGCCAAAAGGCAGAAGTGTTGTCAGCTTGACCTTCATTTCTACCCAGGTGCCAGGGAGTGGGTTTTATTATGTAAATCCAGCCAAGGACCAGGAATGAATATGACTCAGGCCCACCCAAGAATGCAAATAATCTCCTTTGTCTTGACTTTTAGTAAAACTTCCTGTTTTTCTTGCTGTATAAAATAAACATGCTGTATTGGCTCTGAGTCACTGTTCCTGTTCCTGTCCATGTCAGAGGACAGTGGTCCCACCCGGCCCCAGCTTTTTCCTTATATCTCTTTGTCTGTCTCTTTCTTTCCTTTTCTCAATCCCCAGCTGCCCCTACTCAAGAACTGGACCGCTCTCTAGCCACGCTGGATGCAGAAAAGAGAGAAATATTTATACCCCCCCTCTTCAAGCTTTGAGGGTGTGTATGCAGCAGGGTAAGTTAAAATGCCACAGAGCTCTCTTACCAGGTTTTAGTAACCTTCATATTGAAGTTGTTAACATAAAAAAACCATTGAAACCTGTAAAGAATTTTTGTGAGTTTATTTGAGCCAAACTGTCGACATATGCCGGGAAGCAGAACCTCAACGAATTGAGATAATGCTCCAGAGAATGGTGGGTTACATTTGTATTTATACATTGCCATCAAAGGAGGGACATAGGTGGGTTACATGAAATTCATTGGTGATAGATTAAGGAGGTGGGATAAAGCAAAGCTGGGAAAACCCCTGGGATTGGATAAAAAGGGAAATGATGGACAAATACTTAGGTGGGTGCAGGAACAATTAACATGATAATGGTATCTGTCCTGGTGCCCACCACATTTGGTTGTGCCCCAGGGGCTCCAGAAAAAGGGAAGTTACAAGTGACCCAGACATTTCAAGGGTATGTTATTGTTGTGATGTAACCCCCATCTTACAAAGGACGCATCAAAAAAGTCGAATTATGGTGTCATTTATTAAGAGCCAGCAGCATACGAGGAATCAAAAGTGCTCCAGACCTCGCAGCATCGAATAGCTTGCCACGCCTGGCTTATATTGGCAGAAAATCACAAAAGTATTGATTACATCTTTTGGTCTGGAATGAGGAACCTGTTTCATGAAAAAGCATTTTCACAGAAGCAGAATCTGAGCAACTTAGTTATCTACGAATCACTGAATCAATGTAAACACATTATCATTATCTGGGACCACCTGGACAATTTAGAATAATTGTGCTGTCCAGACTCTGGGATCACTGAGTCAACAGGAATGCACTATCTGTAACTACTGAGACAATATAAGACAATTGATCTGTCTTGGTTCCCAGGAATGTGCTTCGATGACCAGTGAGATCACAATCAATAGGACATTCAAACCATCATCAATGGAGTATTGGGATAGCATACATAAGTTCAGAAAATCAAAATAACTTTCTATTGTTTTAGCAAACAAATAAGTACAGAACCCAAACAGCAAGGTTAAAATATTAAACAGCAATTTTTACCCAAGTATGGTTGCTACCATACTTCATTATCATAGATGCAAAAAGACAGATATGCTCAGTTAAGGTAAAGGTTGACCTTGTCAGTGAAGATACTGGCCTAGGATGTAACTACCTACCATAACTGCTTTTAGTTAAAGTTTAATTTCAGACCATCCTTTGTGGTTACTTTAGGTCTCTGAGTTTGCAAGACTGCCATGCAGGCCTCCCCTGAGATTGTCCGTCAGCATGTGGCCCCTTTCATCCACACATCCCCCTTTTGGTCAGAAATCAATCCAAAGGATGCATTGATGACCAACCTTTTGGTTGGATAATGGAGTCCCACGGTGCTAGGGAGGCTCATTCCTAGGATGTCTCAGTGTCAGCACATCTTGCTGAACAGGTGGTGGACCACTGGGGATGGGGCAAGACCATAACCTTAGATGGCATTTAAGGTCAAATTATTATTATTCAAAAAGGGCAGGTAAACGGGAGGCAGTCAGATCCTGTATGTCCTTGTCAAAAAGTATTCTAGATCATTTCTAATTTTTGATCCACCATGATCCGAGTCTTTTTGCTGTTAGTCTAGTTTGTTTTTCTGCCCTCACCCTAGTTTGTTTTTCTGCATCTAGCATAACATTTACATACTAGGAACAAAAGTAACAATACTAAACCAATAACATTGATTAGGAACAGAAAATGTCTAATACTAGACGAGGAAATATCTGAGGGGAACAAGCATCCCAGCCAACTGAAAAACCCTTTACATGTATTATAATAATTTTTTATTAAGCTAATTATATGTTTTCCTCCTTCATCCACTGTCAGTTGTACTTTATGATATGTTTGGCCAGACAAATTAAGACTCTCTACTATTTCATTATGTAGAAGCTCTAATTTTCTTCTGGCCAGTTAGTTTCCATAGAAATGACATCATGTGGAGGAGTTCAATTTCCCAATACATTGGTTTTTCAGTATCAATAGTATCACAGATTTTATGAACATCAGGCAAAGTCATTCTGCCTATAATTTCAGTATCACACCATATTCTAGTATTATTTAATGTAAACTTGGTGATATTACAGTAAAAATTGCTTAGTATAACAGAAGAATTTTTTAACCCTTCCCAGCAAAAAAAAAACACACAAAAAAAACAAACAAAAAAACCCCGCCCATTTCCCATATACCATATATTGTTATTCATTGGGGTAGATACAATAGGCCAGGACTGGGTGAATTCAGTATTCCATATGGATTGATTGGGGGCATAACCATTCACATTTCCGATTTTCACAATCAGATAGTGAGATGGGTTTACATTGTTTATTATTTTTTAAATATGGCCCATCTACTTCCCATTGGAGGTATTCTGATATTATTGAGGATGGTGCTTATGCCAGCCAGTTGAACTACTGGGAATTTAAGCTCAGGATTTAACTGGCACCTGGGCTTTTAAAACACAATGTCGTAGATCACATTTCCCATTCAAAATTTTCCAAATTCCTGGGGAACCATATGAGTCCCATAAGTGCCTGGCCTGGCCTTCTGCAGTCATTATAGTTGGTCATTGTGTAGTTATGGCTTGGGAGCAGTTAGGGTAGACTGAGTGGACCCAAAAATGTTGAGTTTCCCATGCCATAGTTAAATGGGTGAAGTTGACCCCCAAATGAGCTAGAGTTTGAATATCCCATAGGGCTTCCTACAAGCGTCCAGGACACAAGGACGGTGGGGTAGTTATAGACATATCTACCCACCAAGTGATCCCAATAATTTCTGGAATGAGAATCCATTGATTTCTTTCTTGTTTCACAGACATCCAGCGACAAGAGCATGGCTGGTGAGTCCGAAGTCAAGATATACTATGACAGATAGGACAGGCTGCTGCAAGCCTTTGGTCATCATACCCAGGTGTTTTTCTTAGCTATTCATCACCCATCTCTATAGCTATACAATATTAATCCAGATTAGATACATATATAATTCTAACCAGTGGATTTATCAGGGAGGTATTCTTGAAGGTATTTGTGTAAAGTTGGTCCTTTATAGTAGATATAGCCAGGAAAAAATAACAACAACAATAAAGCTTATATTGATAGTAGGAAAGGACCAATGTGTGGCTAACAAAGCATTAATTTCACTATCATACCTGATAATCAGAACATCATTTGTAGTAGGTAAGAAAGATTAGCAGGCAACCAAGTTAAAGTTTTCATATCTAATAAGGGAGGAGGTCTGGGGAGGCAGATATTGTTTCCACTAGGAAACCCTAAGGAGGATAATAATAATATGAAAATAATTTTATGTACATTCAATCAATATCAATCAGATGACATGAAAACAAGGTTCAAACAATATCAGTTTGTGAGCATACAGGCCTTGTTGACATCATCTTGGGATAGCTGTCTGCCTCCGTGGTCAGCGACTTCTCGTCCTCGAAAAGTCTTTGATCTCTGCTGTAGATGGATATGGGTGTCAGAGATGGGAGTATATGTCCATTCACAGTCAGGTGCCTTTTTAAAATGAGAAATTTTAATCCATGAGATAACTCCTTTAAGTTTAGCTGCACATGGGTTAGTTAGTAATACCTGGTAAGGTCCCTTTCAATGAGTTTGGAGAGTCTTTTATTTGGTGTCTTTTCCAACACACCAAATCTCCTGGTTGTAAGCCATGATCTTTGAAAACTTCGTCTCCCGGGAGCGCACTTTGAAATGAATCTGTTACCAATTTGTTAGTTCCTATAATGCAGAATGTCTGCTCTTTACTTTTCCTTATATTTAGGAAACAAAAGATTTAAAAGTCAACAATATTTTAAATAGTCATAGGAATAATTATCGTCAATTCATTTAGTCCCATAGTTATTTTTGTTTATCATGATTATTTGCCAGTAGTTTTTGAATTCAGTTATTCCTTGAAGTTCTATAAATCTTCATCCAGTTAAAAAATATGACTTGCTTAGAAACCTGCAATTTAGAATAAGTCAGAGTCCTTTTCATGGATTTTTCTAGACATATAATATATCTACAAATGCATCAGAATAAAGCTGTTCATGAATGACAAAAATTTTAAAAGTGGCATGGTTATAGATTTGATAAAAGAAACTTTGCTTTTCTATAAAATATATCATTCCAAGACAACAACTTCTTGGTAAGTAATAATCCCTGTAAAATGACATAGAGAATAATATAAAATTTGTATACCTTTAGATTCAATTATAATTTCAGCATATAAAGAATAATACTTAAGATTTTAAAATGAGGCACATGGCTTTTTTCAAGCAGTGTATTGAGCATTGAAAATAATTCATAAACTCCCAATATGTGAAACGCAAATACCCAGAGTATCACTGGCAGAAACCCCCACAGAGAATCATGACTCTTGGCTTGCCTGGTGTCCCTGACTGGACACATGCTACCCCCCTGAAAGTTTCCTGTTTGAACTTGGCTCTGAATCTTTGCATGTTCTGTTCTGAAGCAGAGTGCCTTAACAATGCACGTGAACTGTCCCTTGCTCTTGATTGGAGCTCAGGTGCACGGTCTTTCCCAATTGGCTAATTCAAAGGGAAGGGTTGGCCTTTGCTGTTTCAAGATGGCAGCCCCCAGTGGAGCAGCAAGCCATGTGGCCAACATGGAGGATGCCAAGTCACACAGTCCAAAATGGAGACTGTCTAAACTATTCTTTGACAGAAAAGATTGTTTATTCTCACAATAAACAAGGAAAGAGCAAACCAAAATCCCTAAAAGATAGAAAGCCAAAACTACACTGCAGACAGCCAGAAATCTCACTAGCTGTTTCTGGTGGCTAAACCCTGAGAGGGAGAGCAAGAAGAGCCCCCAAGATTAAGAATTCTCGACTGCTGCTAGAACATTCTTGCAATCTCTCTCACGCTTTCAACCCCACCACACATAACTAGGCTTCCCCTAAGCGGGACTTGCCTCTATTTTAAATAAATTAAATAACAACAAAGAGACACACAAACATCAACACTCTTATATAGGTGCTCAGAACACACTAAAAGTTTACACGAGAGAATGTCCAGCATTAAAATTACCAAAGCAATGTCTTTTGTCCCTGGTTCAGGAACTGCCCTCTCTAGAATTTCAGTATATTCCCAATGGACTATTTAAAAAAATGGGTTGGTCTTTTCTAGTTGCCGCTACCTCCCTTTCTTTGTCTGGGGGAATCTTCTATGAAGATAAATCAGAGGCATGCTTCTGACGGGGAAAAACAGGGTATAGACATTTATTAACTTCAGAATAGTTCTGAGACAGTCTCTAAAATTTTTTATTAATTTCCATCTTATTGGAAGAAATTTTTTTCTATGCTTTTCCTTAGAAGCTTCTAATTTCCAAATCAAGATATGCTTCCCATATACTCATTCAGTTTAATTTCAGAGCTGGCATTTTCTAATTTCTGCATGCAAAATATTAACATAGGTACCCCAAACAAACTGCATTTTTGGCCATTTCTCAGTTAATATTTTCTAGTTAAATCTTCCCATTTCTGTAAAGTACTTGCAAGTAAAGGCTTCCTATCAGGAGTATTAAATGAGGGCTGGGGTTTTGGGAGCTTCTAGCCTTGGAGGCACAATTTCCCATGTTAATTTTTTTAATTTTGGATATCTGTAGTCTGAGCAAACTTTCAAGACATGTTATGTAGTAGGTCAAATGTGGCCTCAGTTTCTCTCCCGGCTGTCTAAAACCACAGGAAAGGTTTGGGGTCCAGGCAGACCAAGCCTTATGGTAGCCCCCTAGATGAGCCATTTAGTTAATTACAGTCACATTGGGGTTTCCATATGGGGCTCCTGCATTTCTGACACCTCCACAAAGATTCTTAGTCACCTAAGAACACCCCAGAATCAGACTATTAAAAAAAATGTTGCCCCTTTATCTTCAGAGCTGAATGAGTTCAGCTCATTTATACAGGGAAGGTTATTTTTTGCTCAGACTCTCAGCAATTCCAATTGAAAAGCCAAAATCAAAACCAGCCACCCATTTTTTCCTCCAGTCCTGCCTTAGCCTGGTTCTGTCAACCCTTAACCTGGGGTTCTGTCAACCCTGGTTCCACCTCAAGGATTTTAAAACACAGCTCAAATAAAGTCAGACCCTCTACCAAAGCAAGGGAAGGTCCTGAATCCAAGAGACAACTCACCCACGTTCACCCAATGGGTGGAGAACTGGTGGGCTCAATGGGCCCTTTGCTGGATCCTAGCACTCAGTCCAAGTCGAAGGGATGGTCCTGGGTGAGCCTCTTTGGAATTCTGCCACGACTACACCAAGTAATGTTAACATAAAAACCGTTGAAACCTGTAAAGAATTTTTGTGAGTTTATTTGAGCCAAACTGTCGCCATATGCCGGGAAGCAGAACCTCAACGAATTGAGATAATGCTCCAGAGAATGGTGGGTTACATTTGTATTTATACATTGCCATCAAAGGAGGGACATAGGTGGGTTACATGAAATTATTGGTGATAGATTAAGGAGGTGAGATAAAGCAAAGCTGGGAAAACCCCTGGGATTGGATAAAAAGTGAAATGATGGACACATACTTAGGTGGGTGCAGGAACAATTAACATGATAATGGTATCTGTCCTGGTGCCCACCACATTTGGTTGTGCCCCAGGGGCTCCAGAAAAAGGGAAGTTACAAGTGACCCAGACATTTCAAGGGTATATAAGTTATCATAGATGCAAACAGACAGATAGGCTCAGTTAAGGTTAAGGTTGACCTTTTCAGTGAAGATACTGGCCTAGGATGTAACTGCCCACCATAACTGCGTTTAGTTAAAGTTTAATTTCAGACCATCCTTTGTGGTTACTTTAGGTCTCTGAGTTTGCAAGACTGCCATGCAGGCCTCCCCTGAGATTGTTAGTCAGCATGTGGCCCCTTTCGTCCACAAAGTGTTTGCTTGATTGTTATAAACTTTGACTGTTTTCTGAAGTTCTGATAAAGTTGATTCTGATAGTTTTTTTTTTTTGGTGGTTTTATGGAGAGATGGGCCCTTGGGGTCCCCTACTCCATTATTTTTACTGATATTACCCCAACTGTGTATTATTATCAATATAGTATTAATTAAAATGAGTAAAAACAAGTCATAAGCGGTCTCAAAGTGAGCTAATTCTATCTGGGCATGTGCCACATTATACATTGCCACAGAGTAATAGTCAATATAGAGGAAGCACTAAAAATCAAGTAACCTGCTAGTGAAAGGCTTTTTTACTGTATTAAATTATCCTTGTAGTCATCTAGAAGAGTTCTGAGTACAGGTCAATGTTGGATAAGTCATCTGTATTTTTATTTCAGATTATTAGTACATACATTTATTTTGTGATGTCTTGCTTTCCAGAAAGCTGTCCCCGAGTAGCCAAAAGCCATCTGACCACTTATCCTCATTTCACCAACAGATGTTACCAGGCTGTAAGACCACTTTCCATACTTCCCATGATGTCAGTCTATTTGGTTTTATCTGTAGCAAAATTCTCTTTCCCTTCCACCTTTTCCTATGGATTATTGCTTTATAAGGTATGCTATCTGTTTCCTTAGTGAGATTAATGACAATGCCAAAACACTTATTTTGGGCTTGGACACTGTTTTCTGTCCTCTCCCAATACATCATTCCAATTAGAGTTCTCTCTTACAGAATCTCTATTGGCTCTTTTTTTATGTTGGTAGAAATTCCATTTTTGTATTTCCTCTTAGCCCAGGTAATTATATAATGTGCAAAACTGATACCCAGAGATGATCAATGAAAATGTTCTATCTTGGTGTAGGGCTATTGACTTGTGCAAGGTCTTGGTAGAAAAGCTGAATAAATAGCAGTGATTTTAGATATTCTATCATTTGCCCCTATAAGTATGCTTTTATTTCCCAGACTGTATGTCCTGACATTTAGGTACCAGGATCACTTTGGTGAATGAGTCAGGTGGACTTTCAGTGTCAGTTTATTCCCTCATAGACCTTCGATAAGAGCTAATGTTTAGCATGTCCTTCCTTGTTATTGATTTCTTTGATTTATTGGAAAATTTGGCTAAGAACATTTGATTTAACCTTAATGGAAAGAAGATAAATTGGATATAGCCTCTGATGAGTGTGTGTGTGTGTGTGTGTGTGTGTGTGTGTGTGTGTGTGAGAGAGAGAGAGAGAGAGAGAGAGAGAGAGAGAGAGAGAGAGAGAGACAGAGAGAATTGGAGGGGAGAGATTTGTTTTTTTTGGTGCCTTTAATGCAGAAATGATTTGAAAGTTTTTCATGAAAAAGTAATAGGGAAAAAAGAGAGAAATGAAGACTCAGGTAGCCATTATTAAGGACATGGAGTTTGTTTCAGTATAGAAATTATGCTAATATTTGCTATGAAGATTGATGAAGAAACTAACAGAATGTTCTATTTTTTATTTTTTTTTATTAATGTGGCTGGTGACATTCCTTTCTTGTAATTCATTTCAATGCCTTGTAACTCGGGATGTAGCTTCTGACCTCTTGTTACTCCTGCTATCTATGGAAGACAAATGGATATCAGCAATAGTACTGTTTTCTGTGCTTTTAGCCAAAGGGCTGAAGAGTTGATAGACCAATCTTCCACACTGTGGCACTTTGCCTGAGGAAAATTTAACAATTATATGAATAATAAAAATAGTAATTGCTACTAGTTATCAAGATATATCAGATGACAGTTACATTTTATATATTACTAGAGGCCCAGTGCATGAATTCATGCACCACTGGGGTCCCTCAACCTGGCCTGTGGGATTGGGCTGAAACCGGCTCTCCAACATCCCCAGAGGGGTCCTGGATTGAGAGAGGGTGCAGGCTAGGCCGAGGGACCCCACTGGTGCATGATTGGGGCTGGGGAGGGATGTGGGAGGTTGGCCAGCCGGGGAGGGATAGCAGGAGGGCTCCAGGGCATGTCGGGTCCATCTGGCTCAGTCCCAATCGGCCGGACCCCAGCAGCAAGCTAACCTACCAGTCACAGCGTCTGCCCCCTGGTGGTCAGTGCACATCATAGCGACTGGTTGACTGGTCAACTGTCTCCCCGCTTGTGGTCAGTGCATGTCATAGTGAGTGGTTGAGCGGCTTTAGCATATCATTAGCATATTACACTTTGATTGACTGAATGGCTGACCAGTTAACCAGACACTTAGCATATTAGGCTTTTATTATACTAGAGGCTTGGTGCATGAAAATTCATGCACTAGAGGGGGGTCCCTCAGCCTGGCCTGCCCCCTCTCACAATCCAGGAGCCCTCAGGGGCTAGAAGAGACCCAGTGATCCGGGGAAGGTGATGCCCCATCACACCTCTGCTGCTACCACTGCCGGCAGTGCAAGCCTTGGCCGGCCCTGGTTACCTGAGCCTTGGGAAGCCCTGGGCAGCTGGGCAGCTGCCATCTGAGGCTTGCCTGCGTCTCGGGCATTAGCATGGCAACTGCCATCTGAGGTTTGCCTGTGCCTCAGGCTGTCCCTGGGTGGCTGGGCAGCCACCATCCAGGGCTTTCCTGTGCCTTGGGCCAGCCCTGGGTGGCTGGGAAGCCACCATCCAAGGCTTGCCTGTGCCTTGGGCTGGCCCTGGGCGGCTGGGGGACTGAGGGGACTGGGGGACATTGGAGGCAGGCGTGTAGAGCAGCTGGGCCTGCCAGGGGGGCAGGCCCGGCCTTACCGTGCACCTGCTGCCCTGGCAGGGCTGAGGGGACTGGGCGCTGCCATATTTGAGGGTGGGACAGTCAATTAGCATATTCCCTCCTTATTGGCTGTGGGTACCGCCATATTCGAGGGCAGGGCAGTCAATTAGCATATTCCTTCCTTATTGGCTGTGGGTGCCGCCATCTTTGTGTGGGCATGTGGGTCAATTAGCATATTCCCTCTTTAATAGATAGGATAGGATTTATAAATCTTACAATATTAAAATTTTATCTCATCTTTATAAAAATGAGGAATCTGAGGGACAGAGAGGGTAGATAATTTTCCATAGGTTACACAGCAAATGGTTCAAGCCCAGGTTTCCCTGAATGAAAAGCATTATTTTTCTCTTTGCACTGTACCTCAGTGCTTTTTAACCCTTTGCACTCACTTGCTTTTTTCTTGATTCCTTTATTCTAATGCTAACCGTGTTGAGTCACACTCAACATCCGAGTGCAAAAGGTTAAGGATTTTAGTTTGTTATTGGTACCACATTAGCTTCCTTTTCTTTTCCTTGTCTTCAGATAGCTATCATTTGAATATCTGCTATATGTCAGGCACTATGCTTACTATATATTATCATTAAGGCTCACAGTAACCTTGCAAGGTAAATATTAGTATCCTCATTTTACAAATGAGATGATGTTCCATCAATATGCTATGCTACCTTTCCTTGCTCTGTTTAAGAGTTGCTTCTTGCCCCTTTTCATGCTTTGGCCCTTCTTTCTCCATCCTCATAACTTTTGAGACCCATGTTTCAGCTGATTACATCATCCTGTTTCTACATGATTTCCTGTGTAATCTTTCTGACTTGTTAGCACTCTCTTAGGGACCCATGGGCTTACTCGTCACTATAAAAATATTGACTTCCCCAAACTTGGTGCTCCTCAGCTGTGATGGAAATTCATTGCAGGCGTAACATTTTCCTTGGCCCATATCCAATCACCTCCATGGGACTCATGGACAAGAGGAAGTGTCTTAATCTGTTCAGGCTGCTATAACATTATCATAGACTGGGTGGCTTAAACAACAAACATTCATTTCTCATAATTCTTGAGGCTGGAAAGTCCAAGATCAAGGTGCTACCATGGTCTGGTTCTGGTGAGAGCCCTCTTCCTAGCTTGTAGATGGCTGTCTTCTCACTGTATCTTTGTATGGAAGAGGGAAGACTAAGAAAGGTCTCTGGTGTCTCCTCTTAAAAGGACACTAATCACATCATGGGTCCACCCTCATCTAATCCTAGTCACCTCCCAGAAGCCCGACCTCCTAGTACCATCACATTGGAGATTAGGGTTTCAGTATATTAATTCTGGGAGGACGCAAATATTCAGCCTACAACAGAGAACCAACACAAATAATTATGCAGATGCTTATGCTGCTTGCTGTGCTATGAGCAATAAAATCCTCTATCTCTGGCCCAGGAGTCTTTTATTTGTCAGTGTGTTCTATCTTCTTAGGTTCCAAGTAAGGTACAATCCCAGATCCTTCACAGTTCTTGACAACCACTCTACCTGAGATTTTTTTTTCAGTCTAGCTATGGTAATAGGCTTTATTACTGGCCCTGTGTGAGTGCTGGCTACTCTTCCCTCCAATATTCTCAGGTGTTTTTTTTCCCTATCCTTGGTTAATTTCCTCACATGCATGTTCTAAAATCAGTAACCTGCTGAATACTCTAGGGGGAAAGTCTGTCAAGCTCCAGAGTTCTCTCTGCTGTTCTCTACTCTCTGATCATCATCTGTCCTGCATACTCTAGTCTCTTTGTTCTTCTTGTACTATTAGTTCCTTCCTCTCTAACTCAGGGAATCCATTAGGCTTATCCTCTGTTTTCTCTCCGTGCACCCTGTATGCATCCTGGAAACTCTTTCCAGGTAGTAAACTGGTACAGTCCATTTGTTTCAGGGATTACCGTTCTTTGTTGCTTGGTGTCCTGTGTCTTAAAAACTCTTGTTTATATTATTGTGTCTGTTATTTGGATTGTTTCAAGTGAGAGAATAATCCAGTCCCTGTTACCCCATCTTGGCCAGAAGTGGAATCTTTGTCTTTTGAAAGTGGATTTTATATTTAGAAACAGCCCAAAGAAAGGGGTTAGTAACTCAAATGAATAAGATTGTCCATCTAGCTAGCTAATTCTTTACAACCCCCTCCTCCAAAAATGGTGCGGTAGTAAAGTAACTAACCTACTTATTTTTCCCCTGTGGTTTTAGAATTTCTGTGGTTTCTAATTATTTTTATAAAGAGGAGTTTTAGTGGACTTACTCTACTATCTGCTCTCCCTGATTTACTAGGCAATGTAAACTGTGGAGGACTTAAAGTTCTGAGTAAAAAAAAAAATATTTATACTCTTACCATCATGTACTATTTTCCAACATCATCATTTTGTAGGCATATTATATGATTTTTCCCTTTTTGGTATTTCTTTTAACTTTCCCACTCTCAGTGTCATGACTTAGGTGAAGCCCTTTTTTCCTTTGGTCTGGATTATTATACTCTACTCCTAATTGGGCTTCCTCTCTTTTCATCTTTCACTTTAAAGTTAGAGTAGTTTTCTGAAAAACAAAAACCAGATAGATCTGACTGTGTCATTTTGCCCCCCAGAATGGTTCCCCCTTGAATATAGAATGTCCAGCCACCATTGTACCCACAATCTGATCTCTGCTTATATTTTTCACTCTATTTTGCATAAAACAATCACTACCATCCACAGAATTATAACCCACAAATGACAGTATTGTAAGGTGCTCTAAACTCAAACCAAGTGTGACAACTCTGTCTTTTTTGTACAGGTCCAGCTGTGTCCCATCTGGCACCCTCATTTATACTATCTTCTTTTCCAGCAATTCCCCATTTTGCCTGCCCTTGAAGACATTTCTCAAATAATAACTACAGGCATACCTTGGGGATATTGCAGGTTCTGTTCCAGACTACCGCAATAAAAAGAGTTGTAATCCTTTTGCTGTTGGAAGGTCTTGCCTTCAATTTGTAAACACTGCAACATCTGTGAAACACAATAAAGCAAAACACAACAAAATGAAGTATCCAATTGGATAAATTTCTTTGTCCCTTATTTTCCCATAGCACACTAGTTTTGCCTGTACTAGAGCACTCACCAGACTCTGTCTTGGTTTACTTGAATAAATGCCTGTGCCCCTCAGTATACTGTGAGTCCCTGGAGTGCAGGTACTTACTTATTTGTCTTCATATTCATCATAGCATCCATCCCAGGGCCTTATAATTAATATATGGTGAATAAATATTTATTGGATTTAAATTGATGGAATTAGGAAACTTTTTAGCACATAAGAATAAATTAATAATACTTTCACTGAGTCAAATTCTGGTCTGGTCGGAGCTCAGTGAAACTGCAAGTAAATAATTTGTCTTTGGGGGTCTATGAGGAACTTGCTCTCACTTCATAGCCAACTTGTACCCAGAACCTTCATTCTGTATCCTGAATGCCTACCTTTACTAGGCAATACTCTTTGATACTAGCTTCACATCTGATTATGTCCCTTATTCATCTGGAGGAGTTTTTTTAAAAAAAATAATGCAGTTTCCTAGGTTCTGTTCCAGAACCACTGAGTTGGAATCTCTGGATGGGGCTCAGGAGTATTTATGTTTAACAGACACCTGGCACTTGGTGACACTTAAATAAAGTAGATTTGAGACCTACTGTTCTATACTCTTAGATTGTTCCTTATACTGACTCTCCTGTCAAAATTGATCTACTCTGAGTCTCCTGCTTTGGGGCCCCAGCTTTTAGCTAGCTTGCATTTTGAAAAGTGGTTTGTAGTTTCAAATTCCCTTATTTTCCCACTAGAGGCCAGTTGCATGAAGATTAGTGAAAGAATAGGCCTTCCTTCCTCTGGCTTCGCTCCCAGCCACACGGGAGCCTGCAAGTCCTCACTCCCAGCAGGAGTACTGCACCGGTAGCTCCCTCCGCCCCCCACCCCCCCTCATAGCGGGCATCCCGCCCCACCTGGCCACTCCATGCCTGCATATGCAAATTAACCCAACATCTTTGTTGGGTTAATTTGCATACTCACTCTTGATTGGCTGATGGGCATTGCAGAGGTATGGCCAATTTGCATATTTCTCTTTTATTAGTGTAGATAGCACACTAGTTTTGCCTGTACTAGAGCACTTACCAGACTCTGTCTTCACTAAGTTAACAATGTCTTATTTCTCTCAAGAGCATTTACTTTTTAATAGGGCACTCTGGAAGACAATGAGGAAAACATTGTATCTAAGAAATGGCAATATTTAGACTTTTTAGTAGGAAAAATAATCCCTTTAAAGAATAATAATTTTGAAATTTCTGTCAGAGCAACTAAGGATTAAAGAAAATTCAGAGTTTTAGAAATAATTTCTCTTTTAATTGCTCATGTATTAAGACTGGGATAGGGTTAAATGTAATTGGAGAGCAATATTTCACATCATGCTACAAGGAAAATAAGAAAAATAGGGAAAAATCAAATCCCCAGTGGACTTTGATTCTTTTCTACGAGGGCAAGCAGTTTGTGAGTGGCTGTGATCAGGTCATAGTTAGGATTTTAGAAAGAAATTTATAGTTTCCTAAAGGGAGAGAAGACAATTCAAAAATTTCCCAAGAGGATACAAAGGAAACCAGTAGAGAAGCAGTTTATTTCCAGTTAAAAATCAAAGAGTACCACATGGATTCATATTTCTTTTAAACTTTAACCTATTATTGTATTTCTTGGCTTTTTGGAGAGTATTATGCTAAGTGAAATAAGCCAGTCAGAGAAAGATAAATATTACATGATCTCACTCATATGTGGAATCTAATGAACAAAATAAACTGATGAACGTAATAAATCCAGTGACATAGAACCATGGAACAGACTGACAAATTAAGAGGGAAGGTGAGGATGGTGGGGGTGGGGGAAAAGAGATTAACTGGGAAATTTATATGCTTATATGCATAGCCCATGGACACAGGCAATAGTTTGGTGAAGGCTTGCGAGGGGCGGATGCAGGGTGGAGGAGTCAATGGGAGAAAAAAACAACAGCAAAAAACAACAACTAAAGAGGATATATGTAATACTTTCAACAACAAAGATAAATTTAAAAAAATAAAGAATATCATTTAATAGATATCACTATATTTATATGAAGGTGTGTTTTATAGGAAAAAGCATGTTCATGTCTTGACATAGGTACTAGATGCTTGCAGTCTCAGGTAACCATGCTTAAGGCCAAAGTATAATTATGAGGTCTATAGAACTCTAATCCATTTCTTTCTAAGCATACTTGTTTATGCACCCCTGTCAAAAAATGCATGCATCCCAATAAATATGTATTTATTTACAAAGTATTACATATAAAACTGATTTAATGTATTTTGAGCATCATAAAACATACAGAAATAGAAATTAAAATAAATTATATGTGTAGAAATTTTAATTTGCTCTTCCCAAACCACAGCGGATTGTTACTGGTATTCATGGGGCACCTGCAAGCCACTTTGGATACCACTACTCTTTCCTGTTTATTCTCAAACTTGGGTTGAGCATTAGAATCGCCTTCAGATATTCAAAAGGCAGTTGGATTCTTGTCTATTGAGTTAGAATCTCTATGCCTGGAACTTGTGAGCCTATATTTTGAAAAGTCACCTCAAGGAATTCTGATGCCCAGTTAAACTGGGGAAATGTTGATCTAACACTAGAAGTCATCTAGTGCAGCGGTCGCCAACCTTTTGGACCTCACTGACCACCAGTGGTCCATGGGTCACAGGTTGGCGACCGCTGATCTAGTGGCATTTGCTCTCTAGGACTATGATTTTCAACCTTGGCTACACATTGGAACTACATGGGAAACTTTAAAAATGCTGATGTCTGGGTCCCATCCCTGGAGACTTAAATTTGGTCTAACTTATGGCCTAGGCCAGTGGTCGGCAAACTGCGGCTTGCGAGCCACATGCAGCTGTTTGGCCCCTTGAGTGTGGCTCTTCCACAAAATACCACATGCAGGCGTGCACGTACAGTGCAATTGAAACTTCGTGGCCCATGCACAGAAGTCAGTTTTCGGCCTGGGTGAGTCTATTTTAATGAAGTGGTTCTAACGCCGAGCCACACTCAAGGGGCCAAAGAGCCACATGTGGCTCGAGAGCCGTGGTTTGCTGACCACTGGCCTAGGCATTGGGATTAAAGCTCCCCAGCTGAATCTAATATGAAGGAACTAGAGGCCCAGTGCATGATTTAATCATGCACCTGGTGCACCAGCTGGCTGTCTGTCCGCTGGTGCCCCAGGCCTTCCGAAAGCCTCCGGCGTGGCGGAGGCTTTCGAAAGGCCTTGTGTCGGCGCAGACAGACAGACAGCTCCCCCGCTTTGGCTTTTGATCGCGGGGGAGCCGGCTGGCTGTCTGTCCGCCGGTGCACCAGGCCTTCCGAAAGCCTCCGGCGCAGCCATGACACAGACGCTGAGCTCGCGGCGCCAGTGGCGCCGCGAGCTCAGCGTCCTGCTGGCCCAATCAGCTACCCCGGCCACCCTGAGTCCCGCCCCCTGCGCCTCCTGCTGGCCCAATCGTGGGCGTAGCGGAGTGATGGTAATTTACATATTACCATTTTATTATGTAGGATGGTTGAGAACCACTACTGTGGTGGAGAGAATAAAACAGGCTCTGATAAGCTATATTAGGATTATTTTAGTTACAAGTTATACAAACCTAAGCTAGTTTAAGCAAAAAGGAATTTATTGGTTCAACTAAAATGCCCAGGGATTGTCTTATTTCGGACATACCTGGATTTAGGAATTTAAACAATGGGATCAGAGATATTCATCTATCTCTTTTTACATCTCTTGACTCAGCTTTCCTCTATGTGGTTAAATTTGTGGGTAAACTTTCTCCATATGGTTGGAAATATTGCCACAACAGCTCTAGGTTTATATGCTCCTTATATCTTGCAGTCCTTGGAAAAGAAAAAAAATGTTTACACTTATAGTTTATGTATAAACTCTTAGGGGAGACTCTGGTTGTTCTATCTTGCTTCAGGCACTTATCTGAACTAATCACAGTGGCCAGATAGATGGTCTGGAGGGTGGGGATTATGTGATGATTGTCTCACTTAAACCTCATAGAATGAGTTTCTCATGGGAAGGGAGGTTTGGTTATAAGAAGAAAGGGGAAAGGAATATTATGCTGGGCAGATAATATCACAATCCACTACAGAAGTGCCTATCTAAGGGTGAACACTGTATAAGGCTAGTTTTGCTTGAAATCAAGGTAAAGATTGTTACATAAGTTAAAAGACAATTTCCCTTTCTAATGCAAGTATCAACTGAACCCTACTTCATGAATTGGCTAGTTGTTCTTCCCTACTGTGGACACTACTGAGATCTTGGCAGAAACTGAATTCTTTTTGGAGAGTCTCTGTTTGATGAAAATCTTAACTTCCATAAGTCATTCAGTTGTTTAACATTCACTTGAAAATAAATCTCTTTTTAGACTCAGTTTATAGCTGGGGTGGGAAACGACCAGTCTGCAGTGCTTATGAAGCCCAAGAAATCTTTTGGTCTGGCTCTGCCAAGGCATTAGGGCTGAGTTAATCAAATGTTTGACCAAACATAGCAGGCTAATTTTTAAGTTTATAATTTTGTATGGCCCGGAATGATAGCCTATCTAATAAAGAGGGTATATGCTAATCGACCCTCACACTGCCGCAAAGATGGCGGCGCCCACAGCCAATAAGGAGGGAATATGCTAATTGCTTCCCCACCCTCAAAGATGGTGGCACCCACAGCCAATAAGGAGGGAATAAGCTAATTGACTGTAATGCCCTCAAAGATGGTGGCACCCACAGCCACAAGATGGTGGCGCCCAGTCCCCTCAGCCCTGCTGGGGCAGCAGGCACACACGAAGGCCAGGCCCACCCCTAGGCAGGCCCTGCTGCGCTGTGTGCCTGCCTCCGGAGTACCCCAGTCCCCTCAGCCCCCCAGCCACCCAGGGCCACCTGAGGCTCAGGTAACCAGGGCCGGCCAAGGCTTGCACTACCAGCAGTGGCAGCAGCAGAGGTGTGATGGGGTGTCGCCTTCCCCGGATCGCCAGGTCACCTCCCGCCCCTGAGGGCTCCTGGACTGTGAGAGCGGGCAGGCCGGGCTGAGGGACCCCCACTCCAGTGCATGAATTTTCATGCACCAGGCCTCTAGTTATAAATATCTAAATGGCCTTTGGTAGAATAGAAGGTTCCCCACCCTTGCTTTACAGATTGATAAGACATTTCTCTTGCTATAGTGCTCAAGGTAGTGACGATTGTAAAGCTATTAAAATTCTGATATTGTCAGAGTTCTGTGTGAGAGCCCAGCTCAGGGCCCCTCTCTGAGACAGTACAGCATATTCACAGTTGAAGCCCTGGCCCTGAAAATCTGATTGTCAATTGGGAAAAGCACTTTTAGAGTCAGCTTCCTCAGTAATTGGTTAACACTCTTCTTTCCTGATGGAATCAAGTAATAGAAAAATAAATGCAGAGTAAATAGAATTTCATGCTTGTGCAAGTCACTGGCAAAATCATCATTGGGTCATGCAGAGAGAGATGTTTTGTTCAGAGGAAAATTGTGTGGAAGGGAAACATTTTATTTCAATCTCCCTTTCTCTTATTTACCCTATTTGAAATTCTAGTTTTAAAATGCTGATTCTTTGCAGATAGATGTACTGGAAAGAGGGGGGTTTGCACCTGTCCTAGGGATCAGATGAGCTATTGCAGAATTAATAAATGAGTGATTTATTAAGGTAGGTTTTGAATATTAGAAAACTCCTCTAAGGTTACTTAAATAAAAAGAGAGAAGAGCATATTAAAACCCAACTATAGCTAAACTGTCTACTATTTTTTTCTGTTGGGCAGAATAGCAAAGTAGGCAGTTTGCCTTAGCAGATACATTACCTCCTTACTCCTTATTCCTTTACTGTCTTACCCTATCACTCTTCCTATTATGTCATATTAGTTTTCTATTGCTGCTGTAACAAATTACCACAATACAACTTTATTATCTTACAATTCTGGAGGTCAGAAGTCCAGAAATCTAAAGTGGGTCTCAGTTGGCTAAAAATCAAGGTGTCAGCAAAGCTAAATTCCTTCCTGGAGGTTCTAGGGGAGAATCTGTTTCCATTCCTTGTCCAGCTTCAAGAGGCACATTCCTTGGCTGTGGCCCATCTTCCATCTTCAAAGCCAGCAATGACCAGTCAAATATTTCTCATGTGGCATCACTCTGACATACTCTCCTGCCTCCCTTTTGTCTTTTGATTATATTGGACACATCCAGCTGATCCAGGATAATCTCTCTATTTTAAAGTTACTGGATTAGCAACATTAATTCCATTGGCAGCTTTAGCTCATTTTTGCCATATGGCCTAACATGTTCTCAGATTCTGGGGACTAGGATGTGGATATCTTTGCTGGAGGCAGGGTCATGATTCTGCTACCATACATGTCAAGTGCTCTAGGCTTTTAATATATTCATTGGCTACCCAGAATCTCTGACACTCATGTAGGACTCATGTAGGACTTGGAGTGTAATGGATAGATATGAACACCAGAATAGGAGACAGAAGGTCTGGGTTGGAGAACAGCCTCTCCACTTATGTGCTGTGTAAACTTGGGAAAATACTTTAAACTCTTTGAGCCTCAGCTTCCTCATCTATACTCTTTTCCTCCTTCGTCTATCAAAGCATACCTATTCTATAACCTTTCTAGCAGGCCTCAACTGAGTATACTAGTTAATCTGGAAAACTAACTCAAGATAAAGCCATTAATAAGTGATATTGCTTTCATACATCACCAGTCCATACCCTCCAACCCTCATACATACATACCCTTTCAAGTAGCATTTATATTTTATAATATAAATTAACTTGGGCAGAAATCATTTTATTAGGGATACAGTAAAAGTAAATGGATTAGGCTACTGCCTGCCTTTTAAAGCTGGCTTTGTTTCTGAACATTTAAGGAGAAGGTATCTATTAAGATAACCAGAGGGCCTGGTTTACCCAGGACATTCCCAGTTTATGCCTATTGCCTTGCCTTACTCTCAAGTATCCTGATTTGGATGATAAATTATATGTTCATTGTATTTATTTTGCCCTTGTTAATATGTTGAATGTATTTATAAAATGTCCCTTCTACCCTGGACTTTCAAAAAAGAAGGGGCATTTTGATTACTTTTGCTGTTTCTCCAGTAGGTAGCCTAGAATGTGCATACTGTGGTTTCTGGGTAGCTATTTCTGACTGATTGTATTCCATATGTTGCATCTCAGCCATCATTATTTCTCCAAGTAAACCTTATAGACTATCTGTTATGAACTGAATTATGTCTGATTTCCCTCCCCCAAATTCATATGTTGAAGACTTACCCCTCAATTTCAGTGGTTCTCAACCTTCCTAATGCCGTGACCCTTTAATACAGTTCCTCATGTTGTAGCAAAATTAAAGTTATGAAGTAGCAGCAAAAAGAATTTTATGGTTGAGGGTCACCACAACATGAGGAACTGTATTAAAGGGTTGCGGCATTAGGAAGGTTGAGAACCACTGCTCAATTTGATTGTATTTGGAGATAAGGCCTTTAAGGAGGTAATTAACATTAATTGAAGTCATGAGTGTGGGGCCCTAATCAGATTGGTGTCATTATGTGAAGAAAGAGAGACACCTGGGATGTACCTGCACAGAGAAAAGGCCATGTGAGGACACAGCAATAAGACAGCTATCTGTAAGCCAAGGAGAGAGGCCTTGGGAGAAACCAAACCTGCTGACACCTTGATATTAAATTTCTAGTATCCAAAACTGTGATAAATGAATTTCTGTTGTTTAAGCCATCCAGTCTGTGATACTTTGTTATGGCAGCACTAGCAGACTAATATGCCATCTATATAGGAAGCACTTAAAGATATTTTTAAAAATCTAATTTCCTGGGTGCTATCCTAGACTTAATCAGAATCTCTCTGGTGGGGCTCAAGGAAGCTCTGTGTTTTCTTCAGGTGATTCTCATGCACACTAAATTTGAGAACTGAAAACGAGACCTAATGGCACTTAAAGGGAGGCTTTTTCACATGTCTATATCACATCAAGTCTTTATTCTCTCATCTGGGATTTTCTACCTTAGTGTTATCAGAAAATAAGGATTGAATATCCTAGTTATCTTTGGGATATATGAAATGATTAATGAAAATTCCAGAAAGCCTATGTGGACTATATGTGTAAAATGAACCAAGGAAAAGAGGGCTATATCATTTAAATGGGAAGTTAGTATCAAGACTAACCTAGAATTGGCCTTTTAAAATGTCACTGGGAAAGCCATTAAAGTTGAATTAGACCATTGCCCACCTCTCCCCTTCCTTCTCTGAAGCTAGTAAACAATACTTGGAAATAATGCTTTGCCCCTTTCCTTGAGGGTTCTTAAGAAGCTTTGGTTTTCAAGTCTTTGTCTCTTTACCACTTACCTCTAATATAGATGTACTTAGTCCCCAGAGATTGAATCTCATCTCAATAGAGGCTAGATTGGGAAAGGGCAGCTAAGAGACATGGATTCAACTGATAAACATACTATTCTAGAAAGCTTGAGATGTTCATGCTTCAGAAGTTAGCTGCAACCTCAATGTTAGACCTAGTTGAAATTACTATGAACTGTCAATTTCATGGTCTGTGGAAATCCAAAGCCTTCCCCTGCATCTCTAAAAATAATCCACTTGCCCAAGGTACTTCTAAGCAGTATAGATTTCACTGAAATTTTGCAAGATATGGAAAATAATGTACATTGCAGCAAAGCAAATGATTTTAACATGTACCATAGGCACTATAGGCAGTTCTTAATGACCCTTTAGCTACCACAACCCCGTGGAGTTTCACTAGCCTGTCATGTGAACCCAGTTTCTGGACTTTAGCTAGTAAAAAGAAAATCCAGTATTTAAATTTAGGTCTGAGTCTTGTGTTATTTTCACTATATTACCACATACCTCTGAATCTGGAGTCTTGGGTCCAAAGTTCTACTCACAGTTTGTGTGCCTTCGGAAACGTCATGTTCACTTTCTGAGGTTCAGTTCCTCATCTTTAAAATAGGAAGGCTGAATTAAATAGTATCTAAAGGCCTTTTGACTTCAGATAATATGACATTCTGTGTCCTCTCTTTATATCACTTGGCAAGTAAAACTGGAAGTTGTAGTGTGCCTTGTTTAATTAAGGCAGGACCTCATTAAGATCTGGATCCTGGATGTTTATTGTCCTGTCCCTGAAGTTGATAACTTATGTGCAATTTATTTATTTCTATATAGGAGATTGACTAGGTTTTAGATCCATAAGGTTCATAATTTTTTAGACGTAGGATTAATTTACTTCAGCTTTCATTTTATTTCCCAAGTTTTAAAATATTTTTCAACTTTATTGTGAAATGGGAAGGCTGGATGGTCCTTGAAATGCTAATGAGTTGTATGGCAACCCTGCCCTTGGTTATAAGAAGCAGTATAAAGGATGTTCAGATCAGCAAGTCTTATATCCTTAACCTTAACTGACAGTTCCAAACTGTGAAGGCTGTTTGTCATACTGAGCATCATGGCCTGAAATGATGCCATCTCTTCCAGTGGCTGTGCTGATAAGACAGGGAGGGCAAAAGACAAAGACATCCATTATATGAGTACTCAGACCAGGCTGCATCACCACAGTGGCCAATGGAGAGGTGATTGTGTAGCTTTAGGAAGCTTGTACTAGTATATGGTAAAAAAACAAAATGTCACTGTATAAGATGCTATTGAATCATGGATTTGGAGGTAAGTATTGGCTAAACCCTTATCCATGTAAAGAGGAGGAGATAGTAAGGTGGTATATAGGATCTTTACTTGGATTTGGTTGAAAAGTAGAGGGGGAAAAAGAATTTATCGGGGAAAGGTGCTAGGGGTTCTGCTTATTGTATACAATTCAGTTACTTGGGCTATGCTATCCCTGCCTGGCTAATCTTCTTCCAAAAAAAATAATAATACAGTTGAACCTTGGTTCTCAAACTTAATTCCTTTTGGAAAGCTGTTTGAGAAGTGATTTGTTAGAAAACAGAATCATTTTTTCCCATTAGTAATAATGTAAATGGAATTAATTCGTTCCAGACCCCCAAATGATCCTGTTTTCACCTTTCTTATATACAGTACATGCCTAATGTACTGTTTAATCTGTAACAAACACTTCTCAAATTTATCAAACTACTCCCTACTAGCCTTAAACGAGTCACTTTCAGCACTTGTTTCAGGGGTGTCTTTCAGGAGGTCATAAATCTTCACTTTTTCACATATCACTGCCTCCAAAATACTGTCAATGGCTAACTGTTTTTCTTTTAGCCAAATCAACAGTTTTTCCATCTCTTCAATTGCTTATGATCATTGTTTCTTTCACACCCTTAGCAACATTAGCACTCTTTATAGCCTCTTTATATTTTGAAATTGTGCTAATTGTCCATTTCTCCAGAAAAAAAATATTCACAGTACAGTTTCCTGAGATGTTAACAACTAGAAGTTTAGTGTTAAACTGATTCCCATTCTCTCCTTTGTTTGTGGCCAGACAGATGCTTTTTGTTATGCTGATGTATCAGCATGAAAATGTTCTTAGGTCCAGAGCCTAATTTCTATTCAACAACTGAGACATTTTTTCTGTGAATAACTTGGAAGAGAACTGAATTGTTCAAGATGGGAGACTCTCCAGAACCGAGGTTTGACTGTAGATACTACTTTACATGCATTATCTCATTTCACCATCACAACCACGATAGATGATAGATAGATAGATAGATAGATAGATAGATAGATAGATAGATAATTATTGCCCAAATTGTACAGCTGAGGTACCTGAGGCTCAGTGAGGTAAAATGACTTTCCCAAGGTTATATAGCTAGTAAGTATCTGAACCAGAATGTGAACTCAGTAGCCATATTCTCTTCCTTCCTGTTCCCTTCCCTTTACCTGCTCTGCTTACACCATCCCCCCTCAGCCTGAATATCTAGGTGATCATCTTGTGGTGTCATTTGTGAAATAGCTTTCAGGAGAGTTAATACCAGTGGGCTAAATAATAAATAACAGTAGACTGTGTAACAGATCAAGTAATTAAGTATTTATTGAATGCTTACTATGTGCAGGCACTAGAGATACAGGGTTACAAAAATACCAAAGTAACCCTTGACCTCATGAAACACAGAATCTAATTGTTGGTGCTGTTTACAATGATAGCCACTAGCTATGTGTAACAATTTAAATGTAAATTAATTAAAATAAAATACAATAAAAAACTCTGTCTCAGTCACAGTAGCTACATTTCAAATGCTGTTAGCCGCATTCAGCTAGTGGCCACTGGACTGGACAGCACAGATATAGAACATTTCCATTATCACAGAAAGTTCTATTGCACAGTACTTAGGCAATTAATAATAAGAGAATTGAGTGAGAAAGAGGACACACAGGTGTTTAAAATTTATTTAATGGGTGATCTACTCTTGGAGGCTTTTCTGAGGAAAGTGACATTTGAGCTGAGCTTTAGATCAGAAATAAGCCAATATTCCCAGGCTATGACACTTCCATGGACACACCCTGCTGTGAGGTAAAGAAACTCATAGAATGACAACAGTGAGGTAGCCTTGTTCATATAAATGCACCTACTTCCCGCTCTCAATAGACCCAATCTTGGCTAAGAAAGAGAGAAAAGAATAGAGGAAGTATAGAGCTGTATCATATTTCATGTCTTTTAAAGTCAGGCCAGTAGAACCTGATGCCATAAATCATTGCAAGTGAGGATGTGTATTAATTTTTTTTGTGTGCTTGGTAATGCAGTTACATATATTTATTTGAAATATTTTGGGGCTATCCAAGCCTAGGCATCAATATTAAGTTTGATAGAACAATGATATGATTCATGGCATCCTGAGAAAAGACAGAGAAAAAGAGGATGAATAGGGGAGAAGGTGTTTGTGCTTGGGCACATGTGCTGTATTAGGAGCTCCATGCTCCATGAGTCTCTCCAGCCTATGCTAGAGAGGTGTAGGTTTATTTAGATACCAACACATCTACAGGCAGGAAATAGTTCAAGTTCACGAGTTGGCCAAGATGCAACCTGTGTGGCAATTTGCTATATCTTCAAGTTGATTAGAATGACTTGTGGTAGCTCTCTCTCTCTCTCTCTCTCTCTCTCTCTTCCTCTTTCTCCCTCTCTTCCTCTTCCTCTCCTTCCTCCTCCTCCCCTTCTTCCCCTCCCCTCCCACTCCTCCCCTTATCATCATCTATTGATATCTCATCATTTATATGTCATCTATCTCTACCACCTATCATTATCATCTGTCATCTATCTATATCTGTTCTCCAGAAATCCCAGAATCTCCAATGCTATATACTAGTACACTACAAATCCCTCCTTTCTGTGACATACTGTCACAGCCAGCTGTGGCAGTAAAAACCACCAATGAACATTACGTGTTGTATCATAGAAATACGCAAAAAAAAAAATCAGGTTGATTTCACAAACTTCTCTGTCAGCTATATTAGTATCATGTGGATGTCACAATACTGGGAATTTGAATGACTCCATTCTCCAAATACTTCCTAGGTTTTTGTTTGTTTGTTTGTTTGTTTTTATTTTTATTTTTTATTTTTTTTAAAATATATTTTATTGATTTTTTACAGAGAGGAAGAGAGAAGGATAGAGAGTTAGAAACATCGATGAGAGAGAAACATCGATCAGCTGCCTCTTGCACACCCCCTACTGGGGATGTGCCCGCAACCAAGGTACATGCCCTTGACCGGAATCGAACCTGGGACCCTTGAGTCCGCAGGCCGACGCTCTATCCACTGAGCCAAACCGGTTTCGGCTGTTTGTTTGTTTTTAAATTCTTTATTGTTTAAAGTATTACATACTAGTGACCTGGTGCATAGATTCATGCACATTGAAAGGAAATTAATTAGAAGGTGACCAGTGGGGCAGGACTGGGTGAGACAGGCCAGACATGCCCTGGAGCCAACCTCCTGTGGTCCCTCCCCAGCCACCGAACCTGGGGCTTTAAGGGCATCTGTGAAGTGAGCAGGGTCCCTCCACCAGGTGGGGTCCCGTGGCCTGGTAGAACTGAGCAGCCCTGGGAGGAATCGGGCTCCCTCCTCTCTGGTTCTGGGGTACATCACCTGAGAACCTCTGCTGCCAAGTCACCGCAGCTCTGCAGCTCCTGCATTGAGTGTCTGCCCCCTGGTGGTCAGTGTGCATCATAGGTACCGGCCGGTCAGACAGTCACTTAGCCTTTTATATATATAGATAGTATTACATATGTCTCCTTTTTGTCCCTTTGACCTCTCCCTGGCCACCCCCACCCCCCATCACATGCCCTCACCCTCCTAGTGTCTGTGACCATTGGTTATGCTTATATGCATGCATACAAGTCCTTTGGTTGATCTCTTACCCCTCCTTCCCTTGCTTTCCCTCTGAAGATTGACAGTCTGTTCCATGCTTCTCTGTCTATGGATCTATTTTTATTCATCAGGTTATGCGGTTCATTATATTCCACAAATTAGTGAGATCATGTGATATTTATCTTTCTCTGACTGGCCTATTTCAGTTAGTATAATGCTCTCTAGGTCCATCCATGCTGTTGCAAATGGTAGGAGTTCCTTGCTTTTTATAGCAGCGTAGTATTCCATTGTGTAGATGTGCCACAGTTTTCTAACCCACTCATCAGCTGATGGGCACTTAGGCTGTTTCCAAATCTTAGCTATTGTAAATTGTGCTTCTATGTACATAGGGGTGCATATATCCTTTCTGATAGGTGTTTATGATTTCTTGGTATATATTTCTAGAAGTGGGATTACTGGGTCAAATGGGAGTTCCATGTTTAACTTTTTGAGGAAACTCCATACTGTTTTCCACAGTGGCTGCACCAGTCTGCATTCCTACCAGCAGTTCAAGAGGGTTCCTTTTTCTCCACATCCTCTCCAGCAGTTGTTGTTTGTTGATTTGTTGATGATAGCCATTCTGACAGGTGTGAGATGGTACCTCATTGTCGTTTTGATTTGCATCTCTAGGATGATTAGTGACTTTGAGCATGTTTTCATATGTCTCTTGGCCTTCTGTATGTCCACTTTTGAAAATGTGTATGTAAGTCCTTTGTCCATTATTTTATTGGATTGTTTATCTTTCTTTTATTAAGTTGTGTGAATTCCCTGTAAATTTTGGAGATTAAACCCTTATCGGAGATAACATTGGCAAATGTGTTCTCCCATGCAGTGGGCCTTCTTGTTGTTTTGTTGATGGCTTCTTTTTCTGTGCAGAAGCTTTTGATTTTGGTGTAGTCTCATTTGTTTATTTTCTCCTTAGTTTCCATTGTCCTAGGAGCTGTATCGGTAAAGATATTGGTATGACATATGTCTGATATTTTGCTGCCCATGGCTTTTTCTAAGATTTTTATGGTTTCCCATCTTACGTTTAAGTCCTTTATCTATTTTGAGTTTATTTTTGTGTATGGTGTAAGTTGGTGTTATAGTTTGATTTTTTTTTTGCATGTATCTGTCCAATTTTCCCAACACCATTTATTGAAAAGAATGTCTTGACTCCATTGTATGTTCTTGCCTCCTTTGTCAAATATTAATTGAGCATAGTGGTTTGGGTAGATTTCTGGGTTCTCTGTTCTGTTCCATTGGTCTATATGTCTGTTCTTATGCCAGGACCAGGCATTTCCTTTGTAAGATAGCTTGATAGCCGGTGTTATGATCCCTCCTACTTTGTTCTTTCTCAGGATAGCTGTGGCTATTCAGGGTCTTTTTTATTCCATATGAATTTCTGGAGAGTTTGTTCTAGATCTGTGAAATATGCCGTTGGTATTTTAATGGGGATTGCATAGAATATGTAGATTGCTTTGGGTAGTATGGGCATTTTAATGATATTGATTCTACCCATCCACGAACATAGTATATTCTTTCATTTGTTTATGTCTTCCTCTATCTCTTTTTTTAATGTACTGTTGTTTTCTGAGTACAGGTCTTTTACCTCCTTAGTTAAGTTTATTCCTAGATATCTTAATTTTTTTTTTTGGTGCAATGGTAAATGGGGTTGTTTTATTTTTAGTTTCTCTTTCTGTGAGTTTATTATTTCTGTATATAAAAAGCCATAGATTTCTGGCTTCCCAGTTTTTAAACCCTAGAAACAACTATGTCAGTCTCTGTGCATCTGCCTGCTGTTGTCTCACTTGCATATTCAAGTGGGGTTTTTTTGTTTTTTTTTACTGCATCTCAGTGCTACTGTTTTGTTTTTTTTTTTGTTTGTTTGTTTGTGTGTGGGGGAGAGGGGTTGTTTCTGGAGATGATAGTCTCTAAAAAGTACTGCTTCTTCCTCTTTGATTTAGCATCCTGCTTGCAGCTGCCCCTCAGAGACCTTGACTCACTGGTTATGGCTGGAATCCAGGTTTTGTCTCTCTCAGTTTTTGTTGCATGTTCTGAGCTTTGTCAAAGCCATACTGCATTTGATTTATCTTCTGCCAGGATGGTGGCTCCATATTCAATCTGTGTGCCAAGTGCTTCTGAGGCAGCTTTTCCAAACCAGATCATTTAATTTCTCCTTTTTCAGAAAGCAAAGAGCAAGCCACCTTATTAACTAGAAATGTGCTTATTTGATGCTGCATGGGGGCTGACATTATCCCCCTGAATCTTTAGGAAGCTCATTTTGTTCCTGAGGTTTAAGTCTCCTTCTTAAAATCTTTCTGCAAGTCTTCCACCCTCCCACTCCCACACATATCCTAAGATGCAGACACACATACATACTTCTAACTTTTCAATATCAATCAGTTCTTTGAGGTTCAGTTGAAGTCTCATCCTCTCCAGGATTCTTTCCCAGTTAGGGAACCTGCATTGTTTTTAATCTTCTCCATTGGCATCTATTGTTGGCAACACACAATTTATCATTTGCATATTTTACTGTCTGAGGGCTTAGTCCATATCTTATAATTCTTCTGATGATTGCTTTATGTATTCATACATTCAACAAACATTTATTGAATACTTGCTGTATTAGGTCCTATACTAGGCACTGGAGCTTCAAAGGTAATGGTTAAGGCATAGTCCTTGCCTATAAGGAGTGCCCTGTCTAATAGGTGAGATAAATAAATAAACATAAAAATAGAATAATGTATTTAGGTACTATGATAAAAGTCAAAATAGAATATAGGAAAAGGCACAATGGGAGGGGTAGGAGTCAGATTGAGTTTAGTTTTAAAAGCTTAGTCCATATTTACTTGGCAGAGAAGAAGTATGTTCCAAACAGTAAAAACATTAAAAAAAAGTCATAGGGGTTTGAAAAAGTATGGAACATTAGACAAACTGTAAATGGTTTGGCATGACTAAAAAGGCAGTTGAGTGGAGGTGGGTAGATTAAATAGTAAGAGATAGAACTGGAGAAGTATTAGGGATCAGATTATGGAGGGCCTTGTCAAGTTAAGGACATTTAATTTTAGGCTGAAGGCAATGGTGAGCCATTGTAGATATTTGTACGGAGGAGTTACATAATCTGATTAGTGATTGAAAAAGATTATTACTTTGGTAGATGGCATGGGGGCTGATTAGGAAGTTGAGATGGAGTGAGTACCATGGCAATAGGAATTGAGAAGGTACAATTTTAGACCTGTTAGGGAGTAAAAGAGATAAGACTTAGTGATCAATTAGATAAGAAGGGCCAGAGACAGGGTGAAGTCTATAATGAATCTAAGGTTTCTGGTTTCGACCGCTGGGTGGGTAGTAGTGCTACTCACTGAGGCAGGAAACACAGAGCAAGAAGCAAGCCCACTCCCTCATAGCTCTCCACCGTGTTCCCTGTAATCCCATGTGGATCCACAGTCGGTGCTCAAAAGAATGCTATTTATTTAATTTTGTTCCATTAAGAGAGAGGAGAAGTTCTTGCCTTTCTTTGTTTCCTGCCTTAGCTTATATAAGATACTCCTTGCAGTGGAAGGGATTTTGACTTCATGGCCTCTTTATTTCTGCTACTTTGCGACTCTTCTCTCTGTTGCTATGATCTATTTTTTGCATTTCTATGTCTCTGGTGCAGGTTATGGACTCACTACTCAGCTTGCCTTTCTAGTTAGTGCTATATATGCTCCTTGTCCATACACATAGTTTAATAAAAGTAATCTCTCACATTTGAACAGTGAGTTGGAGTTTACAAGATATATTTTATTTCCTCTGATCCCTGTTACTATACTGTGAAGTAGGTAGCGAGATAGATTTAATTGTCTCTGTTTCATAAATAAAGTAATTTAGGCAGTGGTGATGTTACCTGTCAAAGATCACAGACATAGTAAGTGGCATAACTGGGATTCCGATTGCCTCCCCATCCATTGCACTCCTGATCCTGGCCTTGCTCTCTGGTACCCATGGGCTTCCTGAATCCTCATGGCCTGTCTGACCTCCTCTGCCATCTTCTGACCTCCAGTGCTTATCTGTGCCTCAAGTCCATTGTGACCTTCTGCTTTCAGTTACCTGCCTTGCTTATGCCTATACCTTACCCTGTAAATCCATCTTTGTTTTGGCTTTCCCAGTCCAGGCATCTTGCCCTGTCTGTGTAATCCTTGTATCTACAGTCCTGGCAGTGACACAGCAGGACTTGCAGGTGGATTTGTGGCACTATAACTTTTGTTCTCAAGAACATAGAGGAGAGGAGAAACCAAGATGGCGGCATAGGTTAAACACCTAACCTACAGCCTGGCACAACAATTTCAAAAATACAACTAAAAGTAAAAACGGACATCATCCAGAACCACAGGAAAGCTGGCTGACTGAAATGCCCACAACTAGAAGGAAAGAGAAAATCACAAGGAAAATCAGAGGAACCGTAAAAGCCTGAGGTATGGAGACACGGGCGGAGACACGAGCACGCGCCCGTGCGGGGAGGGCGGAGCCAGAGAGGACGGGGCAGCTGATGGCCTGGCCGGCGTTCTCTAGCAGGAAGGAGATAAAAGCTCCAGATTGCGCTGAACCCCAGCTCCGACTGCACTGAACCCCGGTTCCGGGCGAGACCCTGGGAAGCCAGGCTCATACTGGGGGAATCGGCTGTAAGGCGGAAACGCAGAGGAGCGGCGAAAGGCAGAGCACCGGAGGCGCACATGGGAATGTGCGCAGAGGATGGTCTGTTGACTGTGCCGCTGAATTGCCCTGGTGGGAAGGAGACAAAAGTGCCAGACTGCACTGAGCCCCAGTTCCGACTACACTGAAACCCAGTTCCGGGCGAGAATCTGGGAATCCAGATTCATTGGGGGAGAGAGTAGACTGTTTGGCAGCAGGCGAAACTCCAGGGCGCCTTTCTCTCAGAGGTGTTTGCAGGGAGTACAGAGGGACACTGAGACCCAGGAACCTCATAGGGCGGGGCTGATGGGAAACCAAGGCTGTAGGCTCCACCCTGAAACTCCGCCCCATCCAAGCTGAGCACAGAGGCTTTTACAATTTTGCAAGTCTAGTTGAATAAGGCTGTCTCCTGGCGTAGACACAGCTGATCCTCACAGCCAATTGGACTGGAGGTCAAATCCTCCCAGTGTACCAACAGCAATCAAGGCTTAATAACACCAAGACTTTGCAGTCAGCCCACAAAGGGGGGTATCAAGAGCGACCACCTAGGGAGATTGGGGAAGCTGAGCTAGCGGCCCCTATAGGTCACTGACCACACAAAGCCACTCCATCAACATAGGGAGGCAGCCAAATTGTGGAGACACCGAAGCAGGTCACAAATAGAAGGGATGGAGGAAAGTAAACTAATGGATGAGACAGTGTTCAGAACCACATTTATAAGGTTACTTAAGAATCTTCTGGAGGACCAAGATGGCGGCATAGGGCAGACGCCTGATTGTTGCCTACCACAACAATTTTGAAACTACAACTGGAAAACAGAGCAGACACCATCCAGAACCACCGGAGGGCAGGCTGAGAGGATGCTCTACAACTAGAATAAAAGAAAGGGGGTCACGGGATGATGCTGATGCCGGTGAGCCAAAAATCACACTTTAAGAACTACAGCTCTGGCGACACAATGGCGGCCTGGAATGTGCTTGGCGCGGTTCCCCTGGCAGTCTCCAGCTGAGGGGACAGCTCCGCTCGCGGCCGAGCACAGACAGACGAGCCCCTGGGGGTCATGGGGTGGGAGACTCCGCGCTTGCTGACCTCCGAGTCATTCGAGAATCTCTGCGCCCCAGAAGCGGCCAGGTGCACATGCCCGGCGACCGGCCGCCACTGCAGACCCGAGCGCTTTCGCAGCGATCTCGGATCAGCCTGCCGGTGTGCACTGGGCACACCGGAGCCTCGCTGAGCCCGCCGCCCAGCGAGTTCCGCGGCAGCCGCCCCGGAACTTTGAGAAATGGCCGGAGGAATTGCTGAGAAGGAATTGACCGATGGGAGTTGGGATCAGGAAGACGAGGTCCCGCTGGTTCCTGGATCCAGGTGCGCTCGCCTGGCGACTGGTCGCCGCTGCAGACCCAAGTGCCGCCGCAGTGACCTCGGAGCAGCCTGCCGCCACGCACCGGGCGCACCGGAGCTTCACCGAGCCCGCTGCCCAGCGAGTTCCGCAGAAGCCGCCCCGGAGCTTTGATAAAATGGCCGAAGGAATTGCTGAGAGGGAATTGACTGACAGGAATTGGAATCAAGAAGATGAAGCCCCGCTGGGTCCCGGGTCCTGGTGAGGCTGCGCGCCCCTGGGTCCGGGCGAGGCCACCTGCCCCTGGATCCGGGTGAGGCTGCACGCCCCTGAGTCTGGGTGAGGCTGGGTCCCGGGTCCAGGAGAGGCTGCATGCCCCTGGGTCCAGGTGAGGCCACGCGCCCCTGGGTCCGGGGGAGGCTGGATCCAGGTCCGGGTGAGGCCTCGTGCCCCTGGGTCCGGGTGAGGCCGCGCGCTCCCGAGTCCAGGTAAAGCTGGATCCTGGGTCCCGGTGAGGCCGTGTGCCCCTGGTTCCGGGTGAGGCTGGGTCCAGGTCCGGGTGAGGCCGCGCCCCTTGGTCCGGGAGAGGCCACGCACCCCTGGGTCCAGGTGAGGACATGCGCCCCTGGTCCGGGTGAAGCTGGATCCCGGGTCCGGGTGAGGCCGTGCGCCCCTGGATCCAGGTGAGGCTGGGTCCCGGGTCTGGGTGAGGCCGCGCCCCTGGGTCCGGGAGAGGCCACGTGCCCCTGCGTCCGGGTGAGGCTGGATCCCTGGCCCGGGTGGAGGGGTGGGGGCGTCTGTGGGGAGGGGTGTGGGATGGGAATGGGGGGATGAGGATAAATATGTGACACCTTAATCAATAAGGAAAAATTAAAAACAAAACAAAATAAAAAAAAACAAAAAAAGAGGAAAAAAAACATAGAGGAACACCCACTTTTAGTCTGTTGGGAGAAAACCTGACCTGATGAAATGCTGGCCTTTTTATTATATTATTTGCAAAATATTTAATTTGTGGATATGAACAATAAAAAAAGATATAATGAGCAAGGCAAGTTTTAACAACCTATAGCTTGCCTTCCCTCCAACACAAATCTCATTTAAGATTCTCAATGGGCTGTGCTGCCTGAGCCTCAGTCTTCCTGTGAGCACTCCAGCATTTTATAGTTGAGTGGCAAGTACTTGTGAAACACCTACTGTATAACAGGGATATAAGCTCTTGACCCTGACATCTAGTTGGGAAGAGAGCCTTACTTTTGTTCACCATGACTGAACAGCATACAACAGAACTGTAAATCCATGCTAGGAAGGTTGGGACAGAAATGAGGTATGGGCCAGACTACTTAAAGAAGCTTCCTAAAAGATAACATTTGAACTGGGCCTTAGAGGATGGGTAAGATTTGGATTGCAGAGTGTGTGAGAGTCAGTGTTAGTGCTGATATTCTGGGATGGCAGAATGACATGATAGAAATCCCATATTTAATTCCTTTTCAAAGAGTATATCTCAGGTGGCAAGTTCAGTTAGGGGGCCTGTTAAAACAGACTTTTTAAAATAGTGCCAAATCCTGTACTCTAAATTTCTCAAATCTATAGTTTTGTTATTTTGCAACATGATTTCAGGGTCTGGTGTGGTCTTAGCCCAGGAGTTTCCCTTTCCATGCCAGGTCTCCACTACTGACTGAGTTTGTACTTTTGAGATAATTGTTCTAGGAGGGCAATTCTTCTGAAATACAGGCTAGAATAGGAAAATTGATTTTGTGTAGTTGTAAGATGCAATTTTCCCTGTTCTTCCTTGGCAAAGATGATCCTGTGGCTGGGAGTCTTCTCAGAGTGACATATCTGCGTGGGCTGAAGCCCCAGTTTGATGATGAGGGGGCAGGAGATGGAATTTTTTTTTCTCTTCTCTGTGATGGGTTCTTATGCAGGCAACTGCATTCTCTGGGAGTTATTGTTGGGGTCACAATGTATGTCTTATTTCTCAGTTGAATATTATGGAGCAAACAGCATCTGAAATATGTTTTTGCAAGTGGGACAGAGGTCAGGATATGATGAACAGTGTAAGTAATAATTTGGTGGATAGAATAGATTTGTTGGCACTGTGGCCTGCAGAACTCAATCGCCTCACACGGTGTTTCACTTTTTCAATGATCTTCTTATATGTTAGGATGGATTGAGGTAAGATATTCTCTCTTTCAATTTGGGAGAGAGGATTGTTAAACAAAACTGGGCTGCTATAGTTGGTCCTTGGCCAACTGTGAGCTTGGTAAAAAGATGTCTAATTTTCCACCTTCTTATTGATTTTCTCTCTTGCCTCTTGGCATTTTCCCCTGGGGAATCTAGAATTCTTCTATGTTAAGTCTATACTGAGACCTCAGTGGTAATTTGCAGGGAGAGGGTAGTTTGCTTAGGATGCAGGGTTGGTGGCAGGACTGCCTCATCTAAAGGACTCTGTCTCAAGAAGAGTAGGAAGCCATTCATGCATGATGTGTTGAGAATGTAGCAAATTCTTATTCCTGATAAACCATTATCTATGCCCAAGGATAGGAATTAATTGATTGAGAGACTCATTAGCAGGTACCTGGGCTCCTCCTGGGGACCTCCCTGTGCTACTGCTAAATAAAAAAGATATAAGAACATTATGAAGGGATAGGAAAACAATATAAGTGGAGATTAAGAAAAATATTCTCAAGGACTTGTTTAAGATGGATTCAATAGGGTAAAAAATACTAATAGCCAACATTTTTGAGCCCTTATGATATGCCAGATATTTTACATAAAGTTCTCATCTAATTCTCATGATAAGCCTATGAGGTAGGCAGTTTTATAATTCACATTTTACATACAGGTAAAATTAGGTAAGGTTGCCCAAGGTCACAAAACTGGTAAGTGATTGAACTAGAATTATTTAAGTGATATTTTTATTGTGGTAAAAATACATAACATAAAATTTGCCATCTTAACCATTTTGAGCCAGGATTTAATTTTTAAATTATCACTCAGTGAAGCTGTCTTTTATTGTCTACAACTTTACGAGTTTAAAAACATATAGAATAATGAAACACCCACCACAGTGAGGATATAGAACAGTTTCATCTCCCCTGAACACTCCCTTGTGCTATTCCTTTGCAGTCATAGTCTTTGCCCACTTCAAACCCTTGGAAACAACTGATAAATTTTTCATCACTTTAATTTTGTGTTTTCCAGAATTAATATATATAGAATCATATACTTTGTCAGCTTTTGAAACTAACTTTTATACCTAGCAAAATTCTTTGGAGATTCATCCAAGTTATTGCATGTTCATTCCCTTTTATTGCTGAGTAGTATTCCATTGTATGGATATACCACAGTGGTTTATCCATTCATTTGTTAATGATTATGTTCTTACTAGAGGCCCGTTGCACAATATTTGTGCAAGAATAGGCTTTCCTTCCCCTGGTTTCACTACCAGCCACCTGGGAGCTCGCACGTCCCCACTTCCCGGCCGCCCGGGAGCCTGCACGTCCAAGCTCCTGGCCCACCTGGGAGCTGGCAAGTCCTCGCTTCTGTCCAGAGCACCACTCCTGTAGCTCCCTCTACCGCCCCCCCTTGCCCTCATAGCAGGTGTCCTGCCACTCCCAGTCGCTCTGCACCTGCATATGCAAATTAACCTCCATCTTTGTTGGGTTAATTTGCATACTCACTCTGATTGGCTGTGGGCGTAGTGGAGTCATGGTTAATTTGCATGTTTCTCTTTTATTAGGTAAGATTTCCAATTTTTGGCAGTTATGAACAGAACCTCTATAAATATTCATATATAGGTTTTGGTGGTGAATACCAATTTTCTTTGGAATAAATACCCAGGAATGGGATTGCTGGGTCATATGGTTAAATGTATGTTTAACTTTATAAGAAATGGAAAAATAATTTTCCAGAATGGCTGAAAGCTTTTGCATTTCCACAGAGTGGCACATATATTGTCAGGGTTTCTTGTTTATTTGTTTGTTTTTACGTTAGTAATTCTGATAGGTATGTAGTGATATCTCATCATAGTTTCAATTTGCATTTCCCTAATGGCTAATGAAATTGTATGTCTTTCTTTTTTTTTTTTGGTTTATTTGTTTGTTTTGCCATTTTTAATATTCTTTTTGATGAAGTGTCTGGTCAAGTCTTTTGCACAATTTAAATTTTGATTATTTATTTCTTTAGAGTTGAGCTTTTAGAGTTCTTTATACATTCTGGACATAAATCTTTTGTCTAATGTATGATTTTTACATATTTCGCCCTGTTTGGAACTTGTCTTTTCTATTCTCTTAATAGTGTCATAAATTACATATATATAATCTACACTAATAAAAGAGAAACAGGCAAATTGACTGTCCCTCCACTACGCCCACCAGCCAATCAGGAGTGAGTATGCAAATTAACCCAACAAAGATGGTGGCGGCCATGGAGCTGGAGCAAGCAGGAGGCTTGGGTTGCTCCTGGTGACGGAAGAAGCCAAGCTTCCCACCTGCCCTGGCCACACCATTCAAGGAGTGGCTGGGGGCCTGGGTCACCAGGGGGAATGGCCAACCTGAAAACAGCCCTCAGCCCCTTACCCAGGCTGGCCAGGCACCCCAGCAGGGACCACCACCCTGAAGGGGGTGTGGCCAGCCTGAAAACAGACCTCAGCCGCTCACCCAGGTTGGACACGCCCCCATGGAGTAAGAGTCCCTTCTGGGGGCCCTGGCAAGCCTGCAAAAAGCCATCAGCCCCTCGCCCAGGCTGGCCAGGAACCCCAGCAGGGTCCCCACCATAAAGGGGGTGTGGCCTGCCTGAAAACAGCCCTCAGCCCCTCACCCAGGCTGACCAGCCTGCAAACAGCCCTCAGTCCCTCACCCAGGCTGGCCAGGCACCCCAGCGGGAACTCCCACCCTGAAGGGGGGGTGGCAAGCTTGAAAACAGCACTCAGCCCTTCACCCAGGCTGGTAACGCCCCCCCCCCAGCAGGAACCCTCACCCCATGGGGGCTTGGTCAGCCTGCAATCCACCACAGGCTCCTCTCCCAGGCTGACCCATGCCCCAAGGGAACCCCCACCCTGATCTGGGACACCCCAAAGGGCAAACCAGCTGGCCCCCACCCATGTACCAGGCCTCTATCTATACTAATAAAAGGGTAATATGCTAATTAGACTGGGAGACCTTCCAGGAGACCTTCCGGACGTTCTTCTGGACAAAGCCATGGTGGCGGGGCCAAGGTAGAGGCGATAAGAGGCCAAGAGGGGAGGGCAGTTGTGGGTGATCAGGCTGGTGGGGGGGCTGTTGGGGGTGAGCAGGCCAGCAGCGGGGGGCATTTGGGGGTGAGCAGGATGGCAGACAGAGTCGTTAGGGGCAATCAAGCAGGCAGGCAGGTGAGCGGTTAGGAGCCAGCAGTCCCGGATTGCGAAAGGGATGTCTGACTGCTGGTTTAGGCCCATTCCCTATAAACTGGCAGTCGGACATCCTTCAAGGGGTCCCAGATGGGAGAGGGTGCAGGCTGGGCTTAGGGACACGCCCCCTCATGCACAAATTTCGTGCACCAGGCCACTAGTAAATTTTATAAAATGTTAAACTTTATAAAGTCTATTTTTTAATTTTTATTTTATGGATTACTAGAGGCCCGGTACATGAAATTCAAGCAGGGGGAGTGTCCCTCAGCCCAGCCTGCATCCTCTCCAATCTGGCACATCCCTCTCACAATCTAGGACTGCTGGCTCCTAACTGCTCACCTGCCTGCCTGCCTGATTGCCCCTAACCGCTTCTGCCTGCCAGCCTGATTGTCCTGATCGTCCCCTTAACCACTCCCCTGCTGGCCTGATTGACACCTAACTGCTCCCCTGCCAGCCCAATCATCCCCAACTTCCTTCCCCTGCCAGCCCGATTGCCCCCAACTGCCTTCCCCTGCCAGCCTGATTGCCCCCAGCTGCCCTTCCCTGTAGGCCTGGTCGCCCCAGCTGCCCTCCCCTGCAGGCCTGGTCGCCCCCAGATGCCTTCTCCTGCAGGCCTGGTCACCCCCAACTGCCCTCCCCTGCAGTCCTGGTCGCCCCCAACTGCCCTGCCCTGCCGGCTATCTTGTGGTGGCCATCTTGTGAAGGCCATCTTATGATGACATGAGGGTGGCCATCTTCTGGTGGCCATCTTGTGGTGGCCATCTTGTGGTGGCCATCTTGTGATGATGTTGCATGTGACACCACCTAGGCTTTTATTATATAGGATGCTTTTGGTATATATAAGAACATATTATTTTTTATTTTTAAAAATATATTTTTATTGATTTCAGAGAGGAAGAAAGAGGAACAGAGAGAGATGGAAACATCAATGATAAGAAAGAATCATTGATTGGCAGCCTCCTGCACACCCCCTACTGGGGATCAAGACCACAACCCAGGCATGTGCCCTTGACTGGAATCGAACCGGGACCTTTCAGACTGCAGGCTGATGCTCTATCCACTGAGCCAAACCAGCTAGGGCTCTAAGAACATTTTATAATAATAGAAAGCAGGTAAGAGGTTGCTTAAGGATAGTGTACCTACATCAAATTTTAAAATAATAACTTTATGGAACCATATTTGCATATCATATAATTAGTCTTTTGAAGTGTACAATTCAATGATTAAAAAATAAATTTACCAAGTTCTGCAACCATCACTATGCATTGGTTTTAGAATATTTTCATCACCCTGTGCACATTTACTATTAATCTCCATTGATATCTAAACCTGCTCCAGGAAATATCTAGTCTACTTTGTATATTGTTTTTCCAGCACCATATTTTATCTAAATTGTGGTGAAAAACATAACATAAAACTTACCATATTACCATTTCTAAGTGTATAATTGAGTAGTATTAAATGTATTCACATTGTTGTATGACCAATCTCCATAACTTTTCATCTTTCAAATCTGAAACTCTATACCCATTAAACAACTTACCAAAACTGAAAAGACAAGCTGCAGACTCAGAAGTTATTTGTAACATGTAAAAAGATAACCTCATAGAAAAATGTATAAAATACATGAATTTTATAGATGAGGAAATAAATAAGGATACTAGTATATAAGATACCAAAACATCACTGTTGATTAGGAAAATTCAAATTGAGAGATGAGATATTTTTACCAGTTATTTGAAAATGATTAAGAAGTTTGACAATGCCAAATGTTGAAAAAGAGGAGGATAAACAGTACATCTGTATGTTGCTGCTGGAATTACAAATTGGTACAAATACTTTGGAAAACATCTTGGTATTATTTTATAAAGTTGAATATTCACATGACCTAGCAATTGCACTCCTAGGTATATTCCCAAGAGAAACTTTAGCAACTGTAAACCAGGAGTCATGTCCACAAATATTCATAACAGTAATTATTATAATATTAAAAAATTATAAGTAACTCAAGTTCACACCAACAGGCCAATGGGTGAGTAAATTGTGGTATAGTAAAATAATGGAATATTAAGAACTATTGAGAATTAATGAACTACTACATGCAAGAGCCTCGATAAATCTTAATAACATAAATTGGAATAAAAAATGTAAATCCCAAAAGATACTCTATGCAGTATTGTACCCTTTTATATAGTGCAAATCCAAGCAAAAGCAAATATATTGTTTATGTATATATGTGCACATACACTCATGAGATAAAATGAAATAAAAAGTGAGAAAATGGTAAACATAATCATAAAATTCAGGGTGGTGATTATCTCTGAGGGTGAGATAGGAGAATGGGCTGGAGAGAAGCAGATAGGTTATTGATAATATTCTAGTTCTTATATTGTGTGAGCAGAATCATGCATTTATAATATTGTTAAAACAATGAATTTATAAGTAAATAAGTAAATAAAATAAAAGAATACTGTGCATGGGCCAATCATAGATAGTGTGTTTCAATAAAAATTGAGGATCACATTTTTTTTTTTACATCTAAGATACTCTAAACAAAGGAACCTTAGACTAGTCGGATTAAGTAATAAGTATGTTTTGTAGAAGATTTACACTAGATTGTTTGCTGGTGAAAAAAAATGTGGAATTAACTATTCTCTCTATATTTTACCTCAACTTTGAAAAAATCAATTGACAACTACTGAAAATTACTAATTAATAAAAAAATTGTAACTACAGTAAAATGAAATTAAAGTGTACACTGCTATCTGATTGGAAATGGCTAAAATAGACATGATAACAATGTAAGTGCTCTGAGAATCCCACTGAGCCACTCATTGTGATATAATGACTGGCAATATAAATGCAGTGGTTTCACCTTGTAAGATTATTATGAGAATCCCATGATAAACATTGACTGAGCACCTACTCTGTGCTATGTACTTTTCATAGACATATACAGCTTGGGGCAAAAGTAGGTTTACAATTGTGGGTACATGATACAGAGTTTAATCTTGTATTATAATTTATTAATTACTAGAGGCTTGGTGCATGAAATTCGTGCATGGGGGTGGTGGTGTCCCTCAGCCTGGCATGCACCCTCTCCAATATGGGACCCCTTGTAGGATGTCCTACTGCTGGTTTACAGGGATCGGGCCTAAACCAGCAGTCGGACATACCTCTCGCAATCCGGGACTGCTGGCTCCTAACCGCTCACATGCCTGCCTGCCTGTCTGATTGCCCCTAACCACTCTGCCTGCCAGCCTGCTCGCCCCCAACTGCCCCCAACCGCTGGCCTGATCACCCCCAACTGCCCCCTGTGCCAGTGTGCTCGCCCCAAACTACCTCCCCTGCTGGCCTGCTCACCCCTACCTTCCCTTCCCACTGGCCTGCTCGCCCCCAACTGCCCCCCTGCTGGTGTGCTCACTCCAAACTGCCCCTCACCCCGCTGACCTGATCACCCCCAACTGACCCCCACTGACGGCCTGCTCGCCCCCAACTGGCCCCCCTGCTGGTCTGCTCACCCCCAACTGCCCCCAATGCCAGCCTGATCACACCCAACGGCACCCCCCCCACCAGCCTGATCACCCACAACTGCTGTCCCATCCTGGCCTGATCACCCACAACTGCCCTCCCCTCTTGGTCTCTAATCGCCTCTACCTCGGCCCCGCCACCATGGCTTTGTCCAAAAGAATGTCTGGAAGGTCTCCTGGATGGTCTCCCAGTCTAATTAGTATATTATCCTTTTATTAGTATAGATTAGTATAGATAGAGGCCTGGTGCATGGGTGGGGGCCGGCTGGTTTGCGCTGAAGGGTGTCCCAGATCAGGGTGGGGGTTCCCTTGGGGTGTGGGGTGGCCTGAGCAAGGGGCCTGTGGTGGTTTTCAGGCCGACCATGCCCCCATGGGGTGAGGGTCCTTGCTGGGGGGCATGGCCAGCCTGGGTGAGGGGTTGAGGGCTGTTTTCAAGCTTGCCACAGCCCCTTCAGATTGGGGGGTCCCATTGGGGTGCCTGGCCAGCCTGGGTGGGGGGCGGATGGCAGTTTGCAGGCTGGCCACACCCCCCAGCGGGGGATCTTACTCCATGGGGGTGTGTCCAGCCTGGGTGAGGGGCTGAGGGCCATTTTCAGGCTGGCCACACCCCTTTCAGGGTGGGGGTCCCCACTGGGGTGCCTGGCCAGCCTGGGTTGAGGGGCTGATGGCTGGTTGCAGGCTGGCAAGCCCCCCAGTGGGGACCCTCACCCCATGGGGGTGTGGCCAGCTTGGTTAAGGGGCTTTTTTCTTTCTTTTTTCTTTTTTTTTTCAGCGCCTTCTTGAGCGGAGACCAGGGCAGGCATTTGGGATTTATTTATCTTCTATAATTGAAACTTTGTAGCCTTGAGTGGAGGCCAGGGCTGGCCAGGGTGGGTGGGAAGCTTGGCTTCCTCCATCGCCAGGGGCAACCCAAGCCTCCTGCTTTCTCCAGCTCCATGGCCGCCGCCATCTTCATTGGGTTAATTTGCATACTCGTTCCTGATTGGCTGGTGGGTGTAGCGGAGTGATGGTTAATTTGCATGTTTCTCTTTTATTAGTGTAGATTGTATTATTTTCCAAACAAACAACTATAAACCTTTCCCCCCACCCTGTATTATTCATTTAATTATCAAAACAACCCTATGAGCGCCCTAGCTGGTTTGTCTCAGTGGATACAGCATTGGTCTGCAGACTGAAGGGTCCCGGGTTTGATTCCAGTTAAGAGCATATGCCCAGGTTGTGGGCTCAATCCCCAGTAGGGGTCGTGCAGGAGACAGCCAATTAATGATTCTATCTCATCATTCATGATTCTATCTCTCTCTCCCCTCTTCCTTCCTCTCTGAAATCAATAAAAATATATTAAAAAAAAACAAAAAAATAAAAAACAAAACAAACAAACAAAAAACAACCCTATGAGGTAGGTATTGTTTTGCTTACTGTACAAACATACTGTATTTAAGATCATACATCTAAAATGAAACCTAATCTCTTTGAGTTCAAAGTCCAAATTTATAACCATTAAGTATATATTATTTAGTATGGGTCATTATGTTGCAGAAACAAATAACCCTGAATCTTATTGCTTAAAATAATAAAAGTTTGGGTCTTGTTCTTGCTCTATATTTTTGGTTGCTTCAGGGTCTGATTCATGTCCTTATTATTCTAGGACTCAGGTTGTCAGAGTAACTGCCAACTCTAGCATTGCTGGTTGCCTTGACAGAAGGAAAAAATGTGTGATGCATTATGCACTGGCTCGTAAAGCTTCCTCCCAGAAGTGACACATGTCACTTCCACTCATGCATCATTGACCACAGATCATCACATGGCAATAACTAATGCGTGTATATATGTGTATGGAACACCATAACATTATGTGCTTGGAAGGAGAAGAAATGTAAATATTTGGTAAGCAGCACTAATGACTACCACACTTTTCAAATGTGTTTAGTAATATAAAACTGTTGTTATGACTGTGAATATTGCTCAGACCTAAGAAGTAATAAGGTACGTTTACATTTACATTTTTTGGAACAGTATCTTTTATACCTCACACCACAAAGTCTGCTTATATGCTGTAATTTTTAAAAATCAAATAATAAATAAGCAAAACAGTAAATAATAAAATGTGTAAGTTAGAATTGGAACTGTTTATACCGACATATTTTAATGAAGCTTTCTTCTCATAGAGGGATAGGTGGGTTTTTTTTGTTTTTTTTTTTTTTTTTTTACCTTCCTGAAGTATATTAGAGGGGGAAAAATGACACTAGCAGGAATGACAGTACTACAAATGTGGTTATATATAAATTGGAACGAATGCTGAAACATTTAAAGAAATTTGCTATGCCTCTTTGGGCCTGGCTGATTTGAGAGCAATTTCATAAGTGTGATTGTCACAATGCCTAACATAGCTATTTATAATTTTCAAAGTGAACTAATGCATATGAAAGAGCTTTCTGTAAACTGTAAAATCTTTGCAAATGTAGCTATTATTATTGTTATTGTGATTCCATGTTCTCATTTGATCCTTATAATTACCCTGTGAGGTAAAACCAATACTGTGTTTGTTACTTTCATTGTCTTTATTTATACTAGAGGAAACTCAGGAGTATTAAACTACTCTCTGTGGCTATGTGGTTAGTAAACAGAAAACTCAAAGCTAGAACTCCCGTCTGTGACGCTTTGGTCAGCCCTATTCCTGCTCTACAGTGTTGCTTCTCCAGGCATATTCTTGGGTGTAACTTAAATGCAGCCTAGAGAAATTAAAAATGACCAAATTGTAAGAGGAAAACATAATTCTCATTTTCCCAAGACACAGCTGGCATCATGCATGCAAATAAGTCAAAGGAATTTGATCTGCTTGTGATAAGGAACTCCTGAGAGGATGAAACCATTCTAAGGCTTAATGTTAATGGTGAGAAAGTGGTCTTTCCAAGGGGCCAATTAGAGGCTTGGAGGCCTAAAGTATTTTGCAGGATGTCAAAGCTCAAGGAAGCTGAGGAAAGGTAGTTATGCCTGCCTTGAAGAATTGTGCAAAGTAGGTTAGCAGAGTTCCTTCAATTTTTGTGAGAAAATGCCTTTCTAATTTTAGAGTTTTTCAAGAGGTGGGTAGGCTTTTTTGTGAAGGGAAGCTTTTTTCAGTGCTCATTTTGAGAAATCATTTTATATCCTGTTTGGAAAAGGAAGACAATGTGTTGGAAATGAAAAATGAGTTTGTGTAAAAAGTTATCTTTCCCAGAAGAGACGGTGGAAATAGGGCTCCACAGCCATACTTATTACTTTTTTCCCTAAGTTATAGAGATGTGTATTATCAGTTCAATGCAGGTATTGGACTTCTTTAACTGTAATGTGTCTCCCGATATTATATAGTAGGAACTGTTTATTTAGCAGATCATTTGAGAAAGGACAAAGACTTTTTAAAAACTCCTGGAGTGTGTTGGGTTTTCCCTAGCTTCTCAATATCTCCACTGTAATTTATTTTGTAAATTCCAATTTTCAGAGCATTAAAATGTAGTATATAAAATGATCTTTTATTTTTTTAACCCATTTTTACCTCTGGTAAAACAGCAAGTATTCAAAATACAAATGCCCCCAGAAAGAAAAGAAGTGTTCCCACCAAGGGCCTGAGGTCTATAGGCTGGCAATTGTGTATAGCTTTGTTTAAGTAACTGAGGTTAGATAATGCACTCTAAGAATTTATGTGTATTTTAAAATTAGAAATTCTATTTACAAAGATGAAGTGTTTAGAAAAACCTGGGATCTAAATTATAAAATTCATCAAGTGTTCTGTTTACTAAATCCTAGAAGGCTAGAGTTAGATAGATTATAATTGAAGGTGGTCCTCTCAGGACCACTAAAAGGCAGTGAGATTGTACTGAATGAGGAGTGTGCTGAAGCCTTCTATTACCTCCAGAGACATTGCAAATGTAAGGAGAGAAAGGAAGGATCCTAGTGATGGTTTAACATATATGGTCCCAAAGTAATATGGAAAGTCCACAATAAGGCTCAGATAGAAGTTTGTTAATGGGCCTAAGGCCACATGTCTAATAAATAGCAAAACTAGAATTTATTTTTTTTGCTTTTTATTATTATTTTTTCAATTATAGTTTACATTCAATATTATTTTGTATGAGTTTAAGGTGTACAACATAGTGGTTAGATGATCATATACTTTACAAAGTGTTTTCCCTGATATTGCCAGTACCCACCTGGCACCATACATAGTTGTTATAATACTAGAGGCCCGATGCATGAAATTCCAGCAAGGGGCTTGGTCATTTCAGTTGCTTGGCCCTCACAGTCCCCGACTTTGTCTGAAAGGTTGTCCGGATGGTCGTTCTACTGTTTGGTCTAATTACCATATTAGCTCTTTATTATATAGGCTTACTAGAGGCCCAATGCACAAAATTTGTGCAGGGGGCTAGGCCCTTGCAGCCGTGGCGGCTTGCCTTGGCCCTCGCAGCCCTGGCTTCGTCCAGAAAGTTGTCCAGAAGGAAATCTGGAAGGTCATTCAGCTGTCCAGTCTAATTAGCATATTATGCTTTTATTATTATAGATTGATTATATTTCCTATGCTGTACTTTATATCCCCATGACTATTTTGCAAGTCTGTATTTCTCAATCCCTTCATCTTTTTCAGCCAGGTACCCAACCCTCCTCCCATCTGGCAACCATCAGTCTGTTCTCTGTATCTATGGGTCTGTTAAAAACTAGAACTTAAATCCAAATCTATGAGACTCTCAAACCTGTGCTCATCTCTGTATATGTAGTAGTTTCAAGATAACCTGTAAAGTCTTAGTAGATAGAGTTGCAAATAGAGTTATTAAGAGAAACCAAGGATATTAAAACTTTCCTTAATATTTGAGACTGATAACCAAGGACAACTAGGTCCTACTACCTTAAGGCTTAGGCACAGAACTTAAAGCTTGGTGTATGATAAAGCTGAGGTTGCAGTCATGCCAAGCTCCTTCATAGGCCAGTTAGCAATAGCTGCCCTTAAGTTAGATGCACATTTATTGCCCAGTCAGCTAATGCCGGAATGACATGGTAAAAATTATTGTGATTTTTGGGACATGTGTGACCTCTAATAACACTCTGGTTACTTTGTTCATCTGGGATTTTTGATAGGGATGTAAGAATCATGTCCTATACAGGTGCATGTATAGAAGAGATCTATCTAGGACAGATTTGTCATTTATTTGTATTGGCCAAGTTGCTTCTAGATTCAACAAAGATACATGCCCATTAATATCTGGCTTAAATGGAATTCTTTCCTCCAATAAATAATTTTATTGTATATTTTCTTTTTTGTTTGTCTCTTGTTTCTCCCATGAAAATGCAAGCTTTATAAGAGTAGGGATCGTGTTTGTCTTGTCCCCTGTGGTAACACTAGCTCCTAGAACAGGTGCTTTGCATAGAGTAGGTCAGTAACATAAACACTATAGATCTTCATTGATACTTGCCAATATGTTTCCCTGCTCAGTTCTTTCTCCTGTTCACCACACAAGTTGTTATTCTCCGCTTCTTCACTCTCCATGAACCTCCAATCTTTTCATATAAATTCTCTCACTCTCAGTAAAACATGTCAATTCCTAAATTTCATAACAAATAGAAGGCATCAGATGCAAATTTCATCAACCTCTCTAAACCTACAAACTTACATTTGCTGCATCACTCTGATCTCTCCCTCTGTTTCCTCATGACATTCTCCCTGTGTCTGTCTGTCTTCACATGACATTTTCTTCTTCTTATAAGGACACCTATTATGTTGGATTAAGGGACGTAATCCAGTATAACCTCATCTTAACTAATTACATCCACAATGACAATTTCCAAATAAGGTCACATTCTTATGTGCTAAGGATGAGGACTTCAATATATCTTTTAGGGGACACCAGTTAACCTGTATTACCTTCTAATAATTTCCCTGTATCATTCTCCTCCTCTTAATCTGCACTTGCTGAATGTACTTACTGTCTATACTTAAACTACTCACTATGTTTAAATAAGTCCCTATTATCATCACTCCTGTAAATCTTTTACTAACCTCCTTGTCCAGTGAATACTTTTCTGTTTTTATCTTACTTGCCCTCCTAGAAACATTTGACATTACTGGCTACTCCTTTCTTAAACCTCTTTTCCTGTGCCTTTGGTGAAACCTCTACTTGTTTACCTTCTATTTCTAGTAACAATTGGTTTGTTGATGCCTCTTCTGATCATCTCTTAAATGTAGGTGTTCTTTGGGGTTCTGTTCTAGACCTCCTTCTCACTCCACATAATTTCTCAGACTCATCCATTCTGATGGCTAAAGTTACTAAGATGATTTTGAAATCTCTATCTTTAGCTCTTATCTCTTTCCTGAGAGTCACCCTCATCTCAAGTACCTCCCCAACAGCTCCAGATGGATGACCCACAGGTATCTCAAAGTGAAATCTTCTACAACACCTGGTATTTCTTATTTTTAGTGTTTTAAATATTTCAATCCACTTGGTTTTATTTTGATTTAAGGAATGGGTTAGGGACATGTCCTTTTTAATATTTCAAATGATTATCCAGTTGATGCAAACTCATTTAGTGAATAATCCCCCCCCTCTTTTTTACCTGCTTGAAATGCCACTTTTAGCTCAAACTATTTCTATATTTAGTTAGGTCTATTTTCATTCTGTCTATTCTCTTTCAGTGGTCTATATATCTATTTTTTATTATGAAATAAAATTTTTAAAGATTTTTAAAATTAATTTTTAGAGAGGAAGGGAGAAGGAGAAAGAGAAACATCAATGTGAGAACAAAACATGGATTGGCTGCCTCCTGCTCCCCCCTAACTGAGGATTGAACCCACTACCAGGGCATGTGCCCTGACCAGAAATCTAACAGCATCCTTTCGGTACACAGGATGACACCCAACCAACTGAGCCACACCAGCCAAGGCTTATGAAATAGTTTTACTTATTGAAGCTACATAATATGTTTTAATAGACAATGATTATGCTCTTGAATATTGACCTATTTCTCCTATATTTCATTTCTTGTTGTCAGTAGAAACCCCTTATTCTATATGATTTTCATGAGTGCCCTAATTTTTCCCTGTTTATTGTGATTCTAGTACTTGACTGGACACTGGGGTGTTAATTCTAATGGGAATTGTGGGGAAAGGAGAGAATGGCTTCTGCCATTCTTTCAGACTAATCAATTAGAAATGCTCTGCAGCTGCTACTCTGGAGAGGATAGAAATTGGCAGTTATCACATTCCCAGCTCTGTAATCCAGCATGTTGCATCTCTGTCTCTCACCTCCAGAAATTTCTAAGAGTATTAGCAACCCAATTTTATCCTTTGCTCCTAATGAGGAGAGTACAAAGACTATTTTAATTTGACCTGGGAGCCTTGAGGAAACAGGTTGTGTGTACAGAGGGCCACATGGTTACTACTTTTAAAATTTCCCGTATAGTTTACTTTCATGGCTGATTATTTGTTGAGATTTTTTATATATAACCTACCTTTTAAAAGGAAGTTAATGAAACTAAATCTCTTAATATATATTTTATGTATGTATAGGGTATAGCACTTTCATCTTTCTATTAACAAAAAGCAAACAGGTCTCTTTGGCCCCAGTCTTTGTACCTTCAGAGGCACTTTCTTTATTGCAGCCAGTGTTATTTGACTCCCTTGTTTTTATCTCCAGCCTAGGCTTTTGGGCTGGGCTACTGTCCCATATATACAGCTTCATATGTGGCATCTTCTTTAGGATGTCTCAAATATAACATCTTCTAAATGAAGCATAATCCTCTCTCTGAAACCTACTTTCCAGGATTTTTTCTTTTGGTAAATAAATACCCGCTTCCAGAAATGCATTAACCAGAGTCTCAGTCATTTTCTTGACTAGTGTAACAGCTTCCTCACTGGCCTTCTTTCTTCCATTTATATCTCTCTTCAAACCATTTCTACTTAGTAGTCAAAGAACTTTCTAAAATATAAATCTCATCACATCAAATCCCTGCTTAAATCTCTTTAATGACTTCCCATTGCTGGTAGAATAAATACAAATAATATCAACATGGTTCACAAGCCCTGAATAGCCTGCCTATCACTAAATGTCCCCTCTGTTTTCTTCTTTCCCCATGTCCTTTCCACTGACAGGGATATTTTTCCTCCTAGATTTATTGTGAATGTATCTGTAAATTTCAATCTCTAGCGCCAACACCCCATTTCAAGCCATAATTTTTTCTTTACCTTGGGTTCATTTTTGTGTGTAACTGATTTTCCTGACTTTCCCTTGACTCCCTTCAATTCACTTCCACACAGCAGTCAGAATAAACTGTTAAGCATGGATATGCTCATGGAATTACTCTGCTTTTAATTCCTCTTTCATATACAGCATAATATGCCATAATATGCCATTATTTAGTATAGCACACCAGGCCCTCCGGGATCTGGCTTTATTCCTATAATTTTCAACCACACCCCAATATTCATTTGCCTTATATTGTAGCTTTAACAATAATTATAATAATTGCAACTATTACTAGCAGTTAGCAGTTATTATTGAAGGCACCAGCACTATGAATACCTCTCATTTTCAAAACTTTCTGTTTAGATATTATAGAATCACTGCTATAAGTTTAATATTAATTTGGGTTCAAATAAAAATATAATATCCTATCTAAGAAAAGATTAATATGCAAATTAACCATCACTCCGCTACACCCACGAGACACGCCCACCAGCCAATCAGGAGCGAGTATGCAAATTAACCCAACCAAGATGGCTGCAGCCACGGAGGAAGAAGGAGGCTTGGGTTTCCCCGGCAATGAAGGAAGCCAAGCTTTCCGCACACCATGGGAGGCTCAGGCCTCCACTCAAGGCTACAAGGTTTCAATTATAGAAGATAAATTAATCCCAACAAAAATGGCTGTGGCCTCAGAGCAAGCAGGAGGCTTGGCTCCGCTCAAGGCTACAAAGTTTCAATTATAGAAGATAAATAAATCCCAGATACCAGGGCCTCTGCTTGGGTCACCAGGGGGCATGGCCAGCCTGCAAACCACCATAGGCCCCTCGCCTAGGCCACCCCATGCCTCAAAGGAACCCTCACCCTGATCCGGGACACCCTTCAGGGCACACCAGCTGGCCCCCACCCGTGCACCAGGCCTCTATCCTATCTAATAAAAGAGTAATATGCAAATTGTCCATCACGCCAACATACAGATGGCTGCCCCCATGTGATCAAAGATGGCTGCCCCATGTGGACACAAGATGGCCGCCACAAGATGGCCAGCAGGAGAGGGCAGTTGGGAGGCACCCGGCCTGCAAGGGAGGGCAGTTGTGGGCAATCAGGCCAGCAGGGGAGGGCAGTTAGTGGTGACCAGGCCTGCAGGGGAGGGCAGTTAGGGGCAAACAGACTGGCAGGGGAGCAGTTAGGCATCAATCAGGCTGTCAGGGGAGTGGTTAGGGGGTGATCAGGCTGGCAGGCAGAAGCGGTTAGGGGCAATGAGGAAGGCAGGCAGGCGAGTAGTTGGGAGCCAGCAGTCCTGGATTGTGGTAGGATCGGGCCTAAACTGGCAGTCAGACATCCCTCGAGGGGTCCCAGATTGGAGAGGGTACAGGCTGGGCTGAGGAACACCCCCCACCCCCATGAATGAATTTCGTGCACCGGGCCTCTAGTTTATTTTATGAAGTGACTATTCTATTTCAAGTGTACTAAGAGATTTTGTGAGGAATACAATATGGAATTCAGTAAGTACCTTTTGATACCCATTAAGATGGTCATATAGATACTTTTTCATTGCTCTATTGATAAGGGATGTATTATCATTGTAGACGGCTAATGTTATAGGAACTTGAGGAATTAATCCCACTTAGTGTTATGGTATTTTAATCTTTTAAAATATTGCTATATTTGATTGATTAGTATTTTGTTTAGCACTTTTAGATTTATTTCACATCTGAGTCAGCTCAATATCTTTCATATATGTATGTGTATGTGTGTGCTTGCATGTGCATATATGTGCTGTCATTTTGAGTTGTGATATCAGGGTTGTGATGCCCTCATAAAATAAATCAGTAAATTTGATGAATATTTTTATAATTCTTTGTTGTATATACACTGAGTGGCCAGATTATTATGATCTCTGAACACATAATAATCTGGCCACTCAGTGTATATACACATATATTAGAGGCCTGGTGCATGAATTCGTGCATGGGTGGGGTCCGGCCAGCCTGGCCAGGGGAAAGGGACATGAGCGGTTGTCCGGCCTGCCTACTGGTCGAACTCCTGGTCGAGGAGACAATTTGCATATTAGCCTTTTATTATACAGGATATACACTGAGTGGCCAGATTATTATGCGTTCAGAGATCATAATAATATGGCCACTCAGTGTATGACTCCCCCAGTAGGTTATAAAATCTATGAGGGCAAGGACCATATCTGGGGATAATCCTAGCACAATACATGGAACATTATAATCAGTATATAAATATTTGCTGAATGTTTGAATGAATCCTCATGTTACAGTGGGGAAGCTTAGGCTCAGAGTATTTAAACAATTTGTCCCCAGTTATACAGTTAGTAAATGGCAGAATTGGTCCTATGAGTGCATAAATAAAATCTAATGGCCCAGACTTGGGTAGGAAGATATTGGGCATAAATTGGAAAGTTGACACTTTGTGGTTAGAATTTAAAAAATGGAAAATAAAATATCAGAGTAGTCCAATAACTATCTTCCCATGTTTTTGTTCAGACTTATGGGCTCCATTTTAACTCCAGAATGGAGTCAACTTGATGCCTCTCAAAATACTTGTAGTTCCTCATATATGCAGGATATTTACATAATGTATTATCCAAACTGGGACAACTTTGAAAAGGAAAGGGGCTGCTATTACTAATTATGACTAGATAACAGAAATAAATTTAGGACTATCTCAAGTACTAGGATGTATGGTCTTCCTACTTATACATACACATATACATATTATGTTGTCTCTCATATCCATATTTTTGCTCATGCTGTGCTCTCTGCCTGAAATGCCATTTCTCCTTCTTTGTCTAGCCCACTTTTACTATCATTTCAAATGCTTCATAGCTTTGGGAAGCCTTGTCAGGCTCCTCCTCCCCCATTCCTGATTCAAATCCAGTGTTTTCAGCACTTTGTGATTATTTCATTCAAGGATTTATCATATTCTCCTGTAACTGTATACTTAGGTGGTCCACCTTCCTGATAGACTATGAGCTTACTGAGGACATAGACTATGTTTTTATTTTCCCCTGATGCCTGACAGTGCTTAGAACATTGTAAGCACTCATTATTTGTTGAATATATGAATGCATAAGTAAATGAATGAACAGCAAAAAAGACAAAAACAAAAAAATAACTGTTCTCCCCATACAAGAGGACTGCTATCTTTTGTGAAGGGAATGGGGCAGAAAAATATTTTCATGCTTTCCATTTGACATGCATGACTGAGATCTCTCCACTGTCAACACCTTAGAAACATTATAGCAGAAACAGATGGTCTCACTGTGCTGTGAGGTATGCTAAAAGAGGACCTAAACAATACAAATTTCCACTGGTATGTCACACTGACTGGAATGCTGCCATCACAGCCATCCCTTCAGAGTATATACTGTATCCAGGTAGCCACTCCTAAAATCTACACTGAGTGGCCAGATTATTATGATGACATGGGTGGTTGTCCGGCTTCCCTGCTGGTCGAACTCCTGATCGAGGGGACAATTTGCATATTAGCCTTTTATTATATAGCATATACACTGAGTGGCCAGATTATTATGCATTCAGAGATCATAATAATCTGGTCACTCAGTGTATATGTATTATCTAATAGGAGTAGTCCTCTAGTAATCAGTTACTTAGATTTTTCTGAAAATAGGATGTAATATATGGAATGCATGAATTTGGATGGCAGTGAGAGAGATCTAGTGGATAGAATTTTCCTTGTCTGTAATTATTTATCCATGTAATTAATGTTTGTCTCTCCCACTGTGCTGTATGCTCCATGAGGACCAAGATATCATTTGGTTTACTCAACACCCAGCATAGTGCCTGACTTATAATAATGTTGAATAATATTTGTTGAATACCTGGTTCTGTGCTTATATACCACTTTGTATCCTATCTAATAAAAGAGTAATGTGCGAATTGACCATCACTCCAAGGCACAAGATGGCCGCCCCCATGTGGTCAAAGATGGCTGCCCCCATGTAGACACAAGATGGCCACCACAAGATGGCTGGCAGGGGAGGGCACTTGTAGGCAGTTGGGGGTGACCAGGCTGGAAGAGGAGGGCAGTTGGGGGAGACCAGGCCAGCAAGGAAGGGCAGTTGAGGGGGACCCAGACCTGCAGGGAGAGCCGTTGGGGGGGACCAGGCCAGCAGGGGAGGGCAGTTGGGGGAGACCAGGCCTTCAGGGGAGGGCAGTTACCAGGCCTGCAGGGTAGGGCAGTTGTGGGCGATCAAGCCAGCAGAGAGGGCAGTTAGGGGTGACCAGTCTGACAGAGGAGGGAAGTTGGGAGAGAATAGGTCTGCAGGGGAGGGCAGTTGTGGGCGATCAGGCCAGCAGGGAGGGCAGTTAGGGGTGACTGGGCCAGTGGAGGAGGGCAGTTGGGGGAGACCAAGCCAACAGAGGAGGGCAGTTGAGGATGACCAGACCTGCAGGGGAGGGCAGTTGGGGGGGGACCAGGCCTACAGTGGAGGGCAGTTGGGGGGGATCAGACCAGCAGAGGAGGGAAGTTGGGGGAGACCAGGCCAGCAGGGGAGGGCAGTTGGGGGGTGACCAGGCCTACAGGGGAGTACAGTTGGGGGGAATAGGCCAGCAGAGGAGGGCCATTGTGGGGTGCCAGGCCTGCAGGGGAGGGCAGTTGGGGTGGATCTAGGCCTGCAGGGGAGGGCAGTTGAGGGGGACCAGGCCAGCAGGGGAGGGCTGTTGGGGCAGACCAGGCCTGCAGGGGAGGGCAGTTGTGGTAGACCCAGGCCTGCAGGGGAGGGCAGTTGTGGGGACCAGGCCAGCAGGGGAGGGCAGTTGGGAGGGACCAGGCCTGCAGAGGAGGGCAGTTAGGGGACACCAGGCCTGCAGGGGAGGGCAGTTGGGGTGGATCCAGGCCTGCAGGGGAGGGCTTTTGGGGGGGACCAGACCTGCAGGGGAGGGCAGTTGTGGGGGACCAGGCCAGCAGGGGAGGGCAGTTGAGGGGCGCCAGGCCTGCAGGGGAGGGCAGTTGGGGTGGACCCAAGCCTGCAGGTGAGGGCAGTTGTGGCAGACAAGGCCTGCAGGGGAGGGCAGTTGTGGTAGACCCAGGCCTGCAGGGGAGGGCAATTGTGGGGACCAGGCCAGCAGGGGAGGGCAGTTGGGAGGGACCAGGCCTGCAGGGGAGGGCAGTTGGGGGACGCCAGGCCTGCAAGGGAGGGCAGTTGGGGTGGATCTAGGCCTGCAGGGGAGGGCTTTTGGGGGGGGACCAGGCCAGCAGGGGAGGGCAGTTGGGAGGGACCAGGCTTGCAGGAGAGGGCAGTTGGGGCAGACCAGGCCTGCAGGGGAGGGCAGTTGGGGCAGACCAGGCCAGCAGGAGAGGGCAGTTGGGGCAGACCAGGCCTGCAGGGGAGGGCAGTTGGGGAAGACCAGGCCAGCAGGGGAGGGCAGTTGGGGTGGACCCAGGCCTGCAGGTGAGGGCAGTTGGGGGGGGGACCAGGCCAGCAGGGGAGGGCAGTTGGGGCAGACCAGGCCTGCAGGGGAGGGCAGTTGGGGTAGACCCAGGCTTGCAGGGAGGGCAGTTGTGGGGGACCAGGCCAGCAGGGGAGGGCAGTTGGGGGATGCCAGGCCTGCAGGGGAGGGCAGTTAGGGTGGATCTAGGCCTGCAAAGGAGGGCAGTTGGGATAGACCCAGGCCTGCAGGGAAGGGCAGTTGTGGGGGACCAGGCCAGCAGGGAAGGGCAGTTGGGAGGGACCAGGCCTGCAGGGGAGGGCAGTTGGGGGATGCCAGGCCTGTAGGGGAGGGCAGTTGGGGTGGATCTAGGCCTGTAGGGGAGGGCAGTTGTGGGGGACCAGGCCAGCAGGGGAGGGCAGTTGGGGAGGACCAGCCCTGGAGGGGAGGGCAGTTGGGGTGGACCCAGGCCTGCAGGGAGGGCAGTTGGGGGAGACCAGGCCAGCAGGGAAGGGCAGTTGGGGCAGACCAGGCCTGCAGGGGAGGGCAGTTGGGGCAGACCAGGCCTGCAGGGGAGGGCAGTTGAGGGGACCAGTCCTGCAAGGGAGAGCAGTTGGGGGGTACCAGGCCATCAGGGGAGGGCTGTTAGGGGCAACCGGGCCTGCAGGGGATGGCAGTTAAGGGCGACCAGGCCGGCAAGGGAGGGCAGTTAGGGGCAATCGGGCCAGCCAGGGAGCAGTTAGGCTTCAATTAGGTTGGCAGTGGAGTGGTTAGGGGGTGATCAGGCTGGCAGCAGAAGCCGTTAGGGGCAATCAGGCAGAGGCAGGCGAGTGGTTGGGAGCCAGCAGTCCTGGATTGTGAGAGGGATATCCCTGGGATCGGGCCTAAATGGGCAGTCGGACATCCCTCAAGTGGTCCCAGATTGGAGAGAGTGCAGGCTGGGCTGAGGGACACCCCTCCCCATGCACGAATTTCATCCACCGGGCCTCTATTATATTTATAGCCTTATACCATTGAACCTCATTTGTTTATTTACATCTTGTCAGACCCTGCTTTTATGCAACCTCAATAGAATTGAGCTATATTAAACAGGTGGGTTCACCCTGTCCAGCCCAGTCTCAAAACTACTACAGGATCTGTATCACCAAATGGAACCCTATTTTTTTTTTTTGCTTCCCCAAGCTCCTGGGTGTGTGTGTGTGTGTGTGTGTAGTCCATGCCTCAGGGACCCTGGGTACTTAAGAAGCCAAAGCTTTTCTGCTAACCCTTTCTGTTCTGAACTTTAGATGATTATGATTGGTTCTTACCAATTCTCCTTCTCCAACTTCATGGGATTAGATTGTGCTTCTTGTATGCTTAGATTCTGGCTATGGCTTTCTATCATGAGATTAGATTATAATTCTCAATTTAGAGTTTGAGCTTATGACTGTCAGGCACTTTGTTTTGTTCATTGTTCTACTTCTGTTGTCCAGAATTTTGCTTGGCACAGGGTAGGTTTTCAGTACATTTCATTGAATGAGTGAATGATGGAGCCCTTTCCAGGGAAGGGCTCCTTGCTGTTAGGAGGAGAGTAGTCTTGGACAGTAATAGCTACCATTTATTGTTTGAACAATCTGTGCCAAACCTTATGCTAGTCATTTTAAGAACTTTTTTTCTAATTGGCATAATGATGTTATGAAGCAGGTAGTATTATCTTCATTGCACAGATTACTAAACTGAGGCTCAAAGAGGTGAGCAACATGACTAAGCTCATATAGTAAATGGTAGGACAAACTCCTATTGTTGATTTCAGAGACCCCATGCTTTCCATTTTATCATATCTGAAGTACTTGCATAGGTGGAAGTACAGTGGCATGGGCATAGATGGGTTAAGGAGGTAGTATGGGTACTAAAGATGGACTCCATTGCCTGACATATTTGCCAAATATCAGCTCTATTGCCCTTTTAAATCTGAAGTTGTTCTATAAGCAGAAGAGTCAGTCTGTTCATTTTTGGAAGTCTGTGGATCAATAAGCACTGAGAGTAGAGAGGACATGAGGGTGGGAAGGCATCAATTGTATGTTCTAGGTGGTGGCTCTGTGTTGTTCACTACTGATCTGTGTAGGCTGGTCAGGGTGCTGGGAGTTAGTGCTTACACAGGGTTTTAAGCTGAGGGAAATAGTTTAATTAATTTTGTATTATCTGCTTGGTTTCCCAAGAGAAAACCTCAGATTAATTCATGTATAAAATTTATTCTTCCTTTCTCTCTCCTTTCTCTCCTTCCTTCTCCTTCTCCCTCTACCCCTCAACAATAAATACGTTGAAATCTTTTTGGGGTAATTTATCCCATTTGGTGGAATTTGAATGGGAAGTCAGCCAAATTTCACAGGTAATTATATTAGAATTCTTTAAAAAAATCCCTGAAACTCAAAGGAAATGCTGAATTATGGGGATATTAACTCACATACCTAGATTGTGCCAGCTTTGGCTAAATTGATGTGGTGGACACTATGTGTTATCTAGCAGTGTATAAAATTCTAGCCTTTTGCTCTCTGTGCAGGATCCTGGGAACCTCATCTGGCTATAATAAATTTCAAGGAAGATTGGATCAACCTAATGGGAGTGGAAATTGCAAGTAGTATTTTTATATTTTTTTAAAATTTTATTTTTAAATAATCATAGATTTACAAAAAAACTTGCAAAAATAATACAGAGAGGTCCCTTGTACCCTTCTCCAAGTTTCCTCTAATGGTAACATGTAACATAATTCTAGTATAATAAAGTAACCAACAAATTGACATTGGTATAATCTATAGACTTTACTCATGTTTTGCCAGTTTTTACATGCACTCATTTGTGTGTGTGTGTAATTCTATACAACCTTATTTCATGTGTAGTTTCCACTTACCACTACCATAATTAAGATACAGGCTGTCTTATTCCACTATCACAAAGGAACTCCCTTGCCCTATACCTGTATAGTTGCACCGACCTCCAACCTGCCCTTATCATAAAATGCACTACATCTATAGAAGACTTATGTATTTTAATTGGCTTGCCTTTCCACAAGGAACAATTTTCCCTAGGTTCATGATACATGTATGAGGAAAAGGGGGGTATTTTTCTTAAGTTTTTTTTTTTCTGCCAAAATCTTAAATAAAAAAGTTATTATAGGTTCTGTTTTCTGTCACACTTTGTATTGCGGAATATGACTCTATAAATTAAAGAACAAAATATGTTATTTTAGAAGATGGCCATGTGAGCGTTCTGAGAATTTATATTAAATAACACTTAGTTTAATCACTAGCAATTTAAAAAATAGTGGAAAGTACTAATATATTTTGGTGGTTCAATTTATCTGTATCTACTTGTCAATATCAGCACTAATCACAATTGGAAAAAGCTAATACAAAATTCAAAATAGAAATTGTGATTATCAATGACATTCATATTGCAAGGATTATCATAGCAAAGTAAGTTGTAAACAGAAAAAAACAAGGAAAATGTATCTTCAGTCATTCAACTTTTCTTTGAGATGTATTGTATATGAAGAATGTTCAGAAGCATGCTGATACAAATTCTATTATGTAAATGTGAACATTCAACCAAAATTAATAATATTCTTTAACTGGCATGTAGACTTCTTTGATTTCGTATTTTAAATTGTTTTTATTTTTCAACTAGCCGCCCATTGCAGGAATACTCCTGCAAGAATAGGGCTTCCTGCAGCCTGAGTAAAGCTCCCACCCGTCTCCTCTGCCTCGCTCCCTCCCGTCTCTGCTGCCTCGCTCCCTCCCATCTCCGCTCCCTCCCTCCCACCCATCTCCGCTGCCTCGCTCCCTCCCGCCTCCTCAGCCTCGCTCCCTCCCATCTCTGCTGCCTCGCTCCCTCCCATCTCTGCTGCCTCGCTCCCACCTGTCTCCTCTGCCTTGCTCCCTCCCGCCTACTCTGCCTCACTCCCTCCCGTCTCCTCTGCCTCGCTCCCTCCCTTCTCCGCTGCCTCGCTCCCTCCCTTCTCTGCTGCCTTGCTCACTCCCTTCTCCCCCGCCCTGCCTGCTTCCCTCTTTTCTCTGCCTGCCCCGCTTGCTTACTTCTCTGCAGCTTTGCTCCCTTCTGCAGTGCTTGGCTTCCTTCTTCACTGTCTTCAGTCTTCGCTCTGCGCCTGGATATGCAAGTTAACTGCCATCTTGGTTGTGTTAATTTGCATATCGCTCTTGATTGGCTGGTGGGCGTGGCTGGTGAGCGTGGCTTGCGGGTGTAGCGGAGTGATGGTTAATTTGCATATTACTGTTTTATTAGATAGGATTACACCTATATTATTATATTAGTTTCAGGTGTACACCCCAGTGATTAGACATTACACTGAAGTTCAGAAACTTTAACTTGTTCAAAGTCGAAGTAGCTAAGAAATAGTGGAGTTAGGATTTGAACTTGTGTCAGTATTATTTTGAAGACCACTTTACATACTGCCCTCTAGCTCTCAAGATTCAGCTCATAAGGTGGCCTTGAGAATGCTATCTAGCTCAATAAGTTGGTTAATAATCTGAACTCATAAGCAGTCTGAATTACCAAATCTAAAACATGAATATACCTTCTCACAAGTTATTCTTTGTTTCATGTGAATAAGCTTGATTTTTTACATCTAGACTAAAGCTTTCTTTTATGTGTAATGCTGAATATATAGTAGGCACTTAAGACATAAAATTTATCTTAAAGAAGAGGGAATCCTACTTGTGGTTCTAAAAGTATAAATTGTGGGAAAAAGGGGTATTTGTTTACTTAAGGACACAACAACTGTATAAAACCTAAAAAACAATCCAAATAACTGTTGTATAGGGGTTTGCTTGGGAAGAGTTAAGGTGAGGTGAAGGAACTAGATAGTGCAACTATAATTTGGTTGATTTTTATCTTTATTGATTGATTGCCCAGTTGATGTAGTGACAGGTCTCCCATATGCAAGCCCATTGACGATGTTGGCTGAACCATGCAGGTAATAAGCAATCATCTATATATATAAAAGGCTAATATGCAAAGTGTCCCCTCGGGAGTTTGACTGAGAGACTGGGAATTCGATTGCTCACTATGATGTGTGCTGACCACCAGGGGGCAGTGTGGAATGAAGGAAGGTCCCTGTTAGCAGCTGGAAGGCCCCAATTGGCCCTGATCGCTGGCCAGGCCTAGGAACCCTACCCGTGCATTAATTTCGTGCACCGGGCCTCTAGTAGAGTAGATAAAAAATATCTAGATAATTAAAGTTAGCTTTATGGATGGGCCACATTCTGTAAGTTGATCAATTCCTGAGAAGTAGATGTTGATGCAAACCCTCTCTTGACTCTTTAACTTGGGTTATCATTTCAGATATGCTTTGCCTTCAGCTGACAGTTATATATAAGCTCCTTAGATTTAAGTTTCTATCTTCCCTACTTCCCTGTCAATTACAGGTGACTTCTTTAAGGAGACTTAAATCCACAAAATATTGAAATTATGGAGTAACTATTTGCATTATGAAATTATTTGACAAGAATTCTACCCACAGTTTACCTTAAATATACACTGAGTAGCCAGTTTATTATGACCTCTGAACGCATAATAATCTGGCCACTCATTGTATATCCTATTTAATAAAAGGCTAATATGCAAATTGTCCCCTTGACCAGAGTGCGACCAGCAGGCTTGCCAGACAACTGCCCATGCTCCCTGCCCCGGCCAGGCTGGCCAGACCCCACCCATGCACTGGGCCTCTCCTCTAATATATATATACACACAAACACTGAGTGGCCAGATTATTATGCGTTCAGAGATCATAATAATCTGGCCACTCAGTGTATTAACTAGGGTTGGATTTATAGAATTTCCACTGACATATACACTGAGTGGCCAGATTATTATGACCATCTGATGTTTGTAGGCAAATTAGCCGTACAGTGCATCGTATGGGATATGGAAGCCGAAGGCCTGTTCGAATACCTTTGCTGTCTGCAGTTACCAAGATAAAACATCTCCAATTCTCACAGGAACACAAGGATTGGACAGTCGAGCATTGGAAAAAAGTCATGTGGTCCAATAAATCACGTTTCCAGTTGTAGCATGCAGATGGAGAGTGAGAATTTCCCGAAACAGCATTAAAACATGCACCCCACATGCATGAGTACAACCCTTCAAGCTGGTGGAGGCAGTGTTATTATTTGGGGCATGTTTTCCTAGCATGATTTGGGCCCTTTAATTTGTGTGGAACAACGTCTGAATAGCACAACATACCTAAGTATCATTGCTGATCAAGTTCATCCTATCATGTGGATGGCGTATCCCAATGGAGATGGCTTCTTCCAACAAGACAATGCGCCATGCCATGGTGCTCATATTGTGCAGGAGTGGTTTCAAGAACATGAGGGAGACTTTACCTTGCTTAGGTGGTCCCCACAATCACCAGATCTCAATCCAACTGAGCATTTGTGGGATGAAGTTAAAAGAGCCATCAGGCAGCTGGTTCCACAACCATCAAATCTCACAGAACTGGACAGTGCTATTCATCAAGCATGGTGTCAGATTCCTTGCATCACCTTTCAACATCTCATGGAGTCAATGCCAAGAAGAATCGCCACAGTACTGAAGGCAAAAGGTGGCCCAATGAAGTACTGATGGGGTGGTCATAATAATCTGGCCACTCAATGTATGTTTAAAATATGTAAAAATATTTATAAACAAATCTATTAAGTGAAAGAAGCTATAATTAATCCATAAGCCACCTGTAAATGTATTGAGTTCTAGTATTGAAAAGTCCCTTTGCTGAAAACTTTTTGAAGTGCAATTATCACCTATTACTTATTGGCATTTGTCCCTTGGAGTTTTGACAAAGTGGTGATTGCCTCTACACTATGTTTTCTCAAGCTTGGCAATATAATATTTTGTGTTAGATAATTCTTAGTTGTAGAGGTCTGTTTTGTTCATTGTAGGATGTTTAGCATTTTCCATGGACTCTATCCACTGGAGGCCAGTAGCATCTCCTCACTTTTTTGGGCAACAAACAAAAATGTCTCCAGATATTGCTAAATGTTCCCTGAGAGGTGCAATTGTCTCTGGTTGAGAACTACTGCATTATATAGATTGTGAGTATTAAAATATATATTAGAATAATAATAACAATACTTATACATAACACTTATTTATAGCCAGGAATAAGTGTTTTGCACATATAACTCATTTATTTCTCATAGTTCTGTAAAGTAGGTTCTATTATCCCAATTTAGAGATAGGGAAATAGAGGCACAGAGTAGTTACGTAACTTGTTTAACGTAGTTGTGGTGCCAGGGTTTGAATTAAGGCTGGCTGGCATTAGAATCTATCCTGTGAGACAGTATATTATACTATGTATAAATGGAATGACCAGATAACATAATTTTTTAGGAGAAACAATATTTTTATTTTTTCTAGTTATCCACATTGACCTACTAGAAGGATATTGTGCATGGCCAGTTGTGGGCCTACCACTTTGGAGGATTTCAGATAAATGCTAAAGAATTATAGTTAAAATTTTTCAATCAACCTTTAACTATACCAAACAATTATAGGTCTATTCTTAGTCATGAACCACTTTTGAGTTAGTCAATGAAAATGCTGTTATTTGATAGACTGACTGTGACATATGTGCAGACAGGACCTATCTTATGCTGATTCTAGGGTTAAACACTGATGGTGCATACTAATTCTGTAGTTTCATGAGAAATAATGCAATTTTAGCTGAGCTTGCCCAGAGCTTGATCACCAGCCTTAAGGGTCAGGGTAGTTTCAAAATTTCCGTGTATTCTGGGGTGGTCAGTTATGCAAAATTTTCAGGTATGAACTTTGGGTAGTTTGAAGATCAGGGAGACACTGAAAACATATATCAGGACTCTTATATGAATAACAGGTGACATTGAAAGTGTATAGTTTGTTTTTTTTTTGGTTTTGATATTGGGTCTGCTTATTCTTTTTATTTATTTTTTTGTGTGGGTGTATATATATATATATATATATATATTTTATTTTTTTATTGATTAAGGTATCGCGTATTTGTCCTCATCCCCCCATTCCCATCCCACACCCCTCCCCACACATGCCCCACCCCCCTGTTGTCCTTAACCGCTGGTTAGGCTCATATGCTTGCACACAAGTCCTTTGGTTGATCTCTCCCCTTTACCCCCACCCTCCCCTACCCTCCCTCTGAGGCCCGACAGTCTGATCCATGCCTCCTTGTTTCTGGGTCTGTTCTTGTTCATCCGTCTATGTTGTTCATTATTTCCCCTAGATGAGTAAGATCATGTGCTATTAGAAATACACTTATAAGAACCGAAAATGAGACAAGCAATAATGGTTATGGTGACAGGCAAATGAATCAGTCTGTAGTGAGTTTCTTTCTGGGCCAACAGTTCTTTTGAGACCCAATTTCAATGTCCAACAGTTCCTTATGTGTACATGTCAGCACTGATATTACAGTTCTGGATGGTGGACAAATGGTGGTAATGCAGGTCCGACTCTCTCTGGTTTGGTCCTGGGCAACCTGCAGTGATGCACAGCTGCTAACTGCTAGTATGGGAAGGCCACATCAGCGTCTTCCATCTCTAGACTGCTTCTCTTCTGTCTTCATGGCTGGAGTAGTCCTGTCTATTCCTCTCTGTTGCTGGAATCCACATGGTCTCGGAGTTGTTTTCTGAAAATATACAAATATATTCTCGACCAAAAGTTAATAAAGGAATATTTTCTATAAATTTGACTTGGGATACTATTTCATTTTTTGCCCAAATGATATTCCTCTGGCTTAGTTGACACCTTGTGTGTTTTTCATGGGTGTCTTTCTTTTAGCCTTACAATTAATTTTCTAAAGTATTAATTTTCTAGATGGAATTTACTTACAGGATATTTTTCCTTACATGATATTCTTCTACTATACCCTCCTTTTTGGATTTAAATGTTAGGAGGCTTTTGAAAATTTTATAATGTAGTCTTGATGGCTTTTAAATTTTAATTTTTTGCACTATAATATTACTGTTTTAGGTTCATTACATGGTGCACAATTTTATCATGAGATAAAGTACCAATAAAATTTTAGTTAACACTTTAGGAATACCTTTTTGTCCAGTACAATTAATTTTTCTAGAATATTCGCTTGTTTCAACTAGCCAATTTAAATTTGCCTGAAAAATTGACTACTATTTTACTGTCAAATTTATTACTCTAACAACAATCTTATTTTACCCTGTAAATATTAGTGGAAGGGATTATTTGCCTTCTTGAGTAGGTCCTAAGCATTCCTGGTGGTAGGCTGGATTTAGATATTGTAAACCCACTTCCCCACACCATGGGTACAAGACAACTCAAACAATTCTTGTTGGAGTGAGAGGGCAGCTGCTGTCGGCCAAGTCTCTGTTGGTCACCTGGGTCCTGATCTGAGCTGGGCATGGGAAGCATGAAGCAGCCATGGGGGCAGGAGACCTCCCTCAGAAGGGGCTAGGGTTCAGGCCCCTGCAATGTTGGGGGGGTGAGGTTCTGTGCCCCACCTCTGTTGACCCCCAAGTTCGCTCCTGATGGCCCCACTGCCATTGTGCCTGTCTTAGGTTGTTCCTTCCCTGAGGAATCTTACCCGTCTCTGGCTAACCAGCCAAACTCCGGGGCCAAGCAGGGTGACGTGAGGTTCAGTTTTGTCTCCTTGGTAGCCTATGCCCCCGTGGCCTCCATGCCCAGCACCTGCCTAGGGATCCCCTCAGCTACTGGCAGGGCCCCAGCACTGATCACATATCTTGTGGAACCCGGGTTTCTTCTCCAGGGAGGGCTCAGTTCGCCCCACTGGGTGAGAGACAGATCCATGGCACCAGTCATCAGGAGACTTCAACCTCGACATGAACAGAGAGCTCATGCAACAGCTGTGAGCAATTGAATTGTGAGAATATAGTCTTTCTTAGCCTAAAGGGTAAGAGGGACCAATATAGAATGCTCAGGTGCCTTCCCAGGAGGCCCTCTACACAATGAAAAGGATTAAATCCTTACATGTCTTTTTTAAATTGCTGCCAGACATTCAAAGAATTAGTTTGTAAGTTTGCTTGGGATAATTGTATATTATGCTGTTGTAATTCTAAAGTATCAAGAGATGTGTTAAGTTTGTCTCCAAGCACCAAACAGATGATTTTTTTTTATCCCCAAGGGTGTGAGGAACTATTATAAGTACTGAGGGTGATCCAAATCTGGGAAAAATTTTAATGACAGTGTAGAATAATATCATGTAAGGATATTCTTTGTTCTAGTTCATGGCAATTTCCTTTCAAACTGGCTGTTCATTTCTTTTTATATAGACAAGGTCTTAGTTACATTTTCTGCACCTCTACTGGGGGCAAGTAGTGATAGTAGTGACACCCTTTTTTTTGGTGTCCACACAAGCCAGAAACCTCTCTTTCATTGTACACACAAAGGGGCATTGTTTTGATTTTGTGTCATACAAAAGGGAAGCTGGGTGGAGACACCTGTGTATTTATACTTTCTTGCCCCACCCGTGGACCTCCTGGATGACCAAGATGTTTGCTATTATTGGTAATTACATTAGTCAGGGGATCAGCCCACGTAAGGGGTCTTACCCATGAAGGGTCAGGAGCATAAGACCAAAATACTTACCCTCTTGTCCCAGGTAAAATTACCGTACATCTGATGATTGCTAGCGTGGCTAGAAAGGTGTTCTCAGGCATTCTTGGGTTTCTGGTTACCTCACAATTTCTTCCTTGAGGTTTGATGTTCTGATGGATGTTTCTCTGTTTCTTGATCTATTTTTCCCCATCAGTTTATGTTGTTCATTATATTCCACAAATGAGTGAGATCATGTGATATTTATCTTTCTCTGCCTAGCTTATTTCACTAAGCATAATGTTCTCCATCTCCATCCATATTGTTGCAAATGCTAAGAGCTCCTTATTTTCTACCACAGCATAGTATTCCATTGTGTAGATGTACCACAGTTTTTTAATCCACTCATCTGCTGATGGGCACTTAGGCTGTTTCCAAATCTTAGCTATGGTGAATTGTGCTGCTATGAACATAGGGGTGCATATATCCTTTCTGATTGCTGTTTCCAGTTTCTTGGGATACATTCCTAGAAGTGGGATCACTGGGTCAAATGGGAGTTCTATTTTTAGTTTTTTAAGGAAACTCCATACTGTTCTCCACAGTGGCTTCACCAGTCTGCATTCCCACCAGCAGTGCACGAGGGTTCCTTTTTCTCCACATCCTCGCCAGCACTTGTCATTTGTTGACTTGTTGATAATGGCCATTCTGACAGGTGTGAGATGGTACCACATTGTTGTTTTGATTTGCATCTCTCTAATGATTAGTGATTTAGAGCAGGTTTTCATATGTCTCTTGGCCTTCCTTCTGTCTTCTTTCGAAAAGTGTCTATTTAGATCAGTTGCCCATTTTTTGATTGGGTTGTTTATCTTCTTTTTGTTAAGCTGCATGAGTTCCCTGTAAATGTTGGAGATTAAACCCTTATCGTTGACATCATTGGCAAATATGTTCTCCCATGCAGTGGGCTTCTTGTTGTGTTATTGATGGTTTCCGTTGCTGTGCAAAAGCTTTTTATTTTGATGTAGTCTCACTTGTTTATTTCTCTTTAGCTTCCATTGCCCTAGGAGCAGTATCAGCGAAGAAGTTCTTTTGGCATATGTCAGATATTTTTCTGCCTGTAGATTCCTCTAGTATTTTTATGGTTTCCTGTCTTATGTTTATGTCCTTGATCCATTTTGAGTTTATTTTTGTGTATGATGTAAGTTGGTGGTCTAGTTTCATTTTTTTGCATGTATCTGTCCAATTTTCCCAACATCATTTATTGAAGAGACTGTCTTGACTCCATTGTATGTTCATGCCTCCTTTGTCAAATATTAATTGAGCATAGTGATTTGGATCGATTTCTGGGTTCTCTATTCTATTCCATTGATCTATATGTCTGTTTTTGTGCCAATACCAGGCAGTTTTGAGAACAGTGGCTTTGTAATATAGCTTGAAATCTGGTATTGAGATCCCTCCTACTTTGTTCTTCTTTCTCAGGATTGCTGTAGCTATTCGGGGTCTTTTTTTATTCCAGATGAATTTTTGGAAAGTTCGTTCTAGGTCTGTGAAGTATACCATTGGTATTTTAATGGGAAGCACATTGAAATTATAGATTGCTTTGGGTAGTATGGACATTTTGATGATGTTGATTCTACCAATCCATGAACATGGTATGTTCTTCCATCTGTTTATTTCTTCCTCTATCTCTGTTTTCAGTGTTGTGTGTTTTCCGCGTATAGGTCTTTTACATCCTTAGTTAAGTTTATTCCTAGGTATCTTAATTTTTTTGGTGTGATGGTAAATGGGATTGCTTTTTTAGTCTCTCTTTCTGTAAGTTCATTATTGGTGTATAGAAATGCCATAGATTTCTTAGCATTTATTTTGTATCCTGCTACTCTGCCGAATTCATTTATTAAGTCTAATAATTTTTGGATGGAGTCTTTAGGGTTTTCTATGTACAGTATCATGTCATCTGCAAATAAGGACAGTTTTACTTCTTCTCTTCCAATTTTGATGCCTTTTATTTCTTCTTCTTGTCTGATTGCAATGGCTAGTATTTCCAAGACTATGTTGAACAGGAGTGGTGAGAGTGGGCATGCCTGTTTTGTTCCTTCTTTTTTTTTTTAATAGTTACAAATATATTTATTTATTCATTCATTCATTCATTCATTCATTCATTCATTTATTTATTGTTGAAAGTATTACATATGTCCCCTTTTCCTCCATTGACCTCTCATACCCTTCCCCCATCCTCCACCCGAGGACTTCACCACCATATTGTCTGTGCCCATGGGTTATGCATATACACATAGGAGTTCATTGCTTGATCTTTTCTGCCCCTCACTCCCCTACTTTCCCTCTGAGGTTTGATAGACTGTTTTATGCTTCTATGTCTCAGGGTCTATTTTTGATAATCAGTTTATGCTGTTCATTAGATTCCACATATAAGTGAGATCATGTGATACTTGTCTTTCTCTGACTGACTTATTGCACTTAGCATGATACTCTCCAGGTCCCTCCATGCTGTCTCAAAGGGTAAGAGATTTTTCTTTTTTACTGCTGCATAGTATTCTATAGTATAATTATACCACAGCTTTTTTTTAATCCATTTATCTACTGATGGGCACTTGGGTTGTTTACAGATCTTGGCTATTGTAAATTGTGCTGCTATGAACATAGGAGTGCATGCATTCTTTCAGATTGTTGTTTTGGGTTTCTTAGGATATACCAGATGTACCGTTTAATAATGCAGATTTTGTAATAAAAGAAAACATGATAATTTCAAGAGAAACATCAAAAGTGCTTTATTCAAAGTAATGTCCATCGCTAGCTACACATTTTCCCCATCTTTCAGGTAATTTGTGGATACCGTCCCAATAGATATTTTCTTATTGTGCGGCAAACCATTCAGAGACCCAATTTTCCACTTCTTTGTACATTTTGAAGTGCTGCTCAGAAAGTGCGTGTGCCATCAATAGGAACAAGTGGTAATCTGAAGGAACAAGGTGTGGTGAATACAGCAGGTGGGTTAATACTTTCCAGGCAAGATCTTTTAATGTGTCTTTAACTGGTTTTGAAGTGTGTGATGGTGCGTTATTATGAAGCAAAATTACTTTTCCGTGTCTTCTGGCACATTCTGGTCGTTTCATGATCAAAGCGTGGTTCAAATTGATTATTTGTTGTCAGTAGCAATCAGTGTTAACAGTTTCACCTGGTTTTAGAAGTTCATAATACACCACACCTTCCTGATCCCACCAAATGCAGAGCATTGTCTTCTTTCCAAAATGATTTGACCTTGCAGTCAATGATGAAGGTTGACCTGGATCAACCCATGATTTTGTGCATTTGAGATTCTCAAAATAAATCCACTTTTCATCACCAGTCATAATTCGATGCAAAAAAGACTTTCTTTCATGCCTTGAAGCAACATTTTACTGATGACTTTTCGGTTTTCCATTTGTCTTTTGTTCAGTTGATGTGGCACCCATTTTCCTTCCTTTAAAGTCTTTCCCATTGCTTGTAAACAATCAGAAATTGTTTGCTGAGCAACGTTTAATCTTTCTGCAAGTTGTTTTTGAGTTTGACATACATCTTCATCCAATAATGCTTGTAATTGTTGGTCTTCAAACTTTTTTGGTTGACCTGGACGTTCTTTGTCTTTCACATTGAAATCATCACTTTTAAAGTGTTTAAACCAGCGTTCACAAGTATCTTGAGATGGAGAATGTTCACTATAAGCTTTCCGAAGTATTCAGCAGCACTTTTCTTAAAAATAAAGTAATGAATTAAAACTTCCCACAAATTCTTTTTTTTGGCATGAAATTTGACATTTTTAAGTGTAAAAATATCTATTATGTTAACACCTTCAGAAAATTTGACATATAAAGTTTTGTAGATTGTTGTCAATAGAACAAAATAGCATACATATAAAATCATGTATATATCAACATATGTGTAACTCCATCTATTGAAAAAAATTGTCAAATCCTCATTATTAACCACTATACCTAGTATTCCTAGAAGTGGGAACACTGGGTCAAATTGCAGTTCCATATTTAATTTTTTGAAGAAACTTCATACCGTTTTTCATAATGGCTTCATTAGTGTACATTCCCACCAGCAGTGTACTATTAGGGTTCCCTTTTCTCCACATCCTCACTAGCATTTATCATTTGTTGATTTGCTGATGGTAGGCATTCTGTGAGGTGATACCTCATTGTAGTTTTAATTTGAATCTCTCTGATGATCAGTGACAGAGCATTTTTTCATATGTCTCTTGACCATCTCTATGTCCACTTTGGAGAAGTATCTATTGAGGTACTTTGCCCATTTTTTTTACTCGTTTTTTTTATTGAGGTATTATATGTGTACATATCTTACCATTACCCCCCCACACCCCACACCCATACATGCCCTCACCCCCCAGAGTTTTGCATCCATTGTTTATGCTTATATGCATGCATACAAGTCTTTCATTTGATTTCTTATCTTCCCCACCTCTCCCTAAATTTCCCCCTGTAATTTGAAACTCTGTTTGTTGCTTTACTGTCTCTGTATCTATCTTTTTGTTCATCAGTTTATAATGTTCTTTATTATCCATAAATGAGTGAGATCATGTGGTATTTTTCTTTCATTGACTGGCTTATTTCACTTAGTATAATATTCTCCAATTCCATCCAGGTTGGTGCAAATGATGAGAATTCCTTCTTTTTATGGCAGAATAGTATTCTATTGTATAGATGTACCACAGTTTTCTGATCCAGTCATCTGCTGACGGGCACCTAGGCTGTTTCCAAATCTTAGCTATTGTAAATTGTGCTGCTATGAACATAGGGGTGCATATATCCTTTCTGATTGGTGTTTCTAGTTTCTTCGGATAAATTCCCAGGAGTGGGATTACTGGGTCAAATGGGAGTTCCATTTTCAGTTTTTTGAGTAAACTCCATACTGTTCTCCACAGTGGCTGCACCAGTCTGAATTCCCACCAGCAGTGCACGAGGGTTCCTTTTTCTCCGCATCCTCGCCAACACTTGTCATTTGTTGATTTGTTGATGATAGCCATTCTGACAGGTGTGAGATGGTACCTCATTGTTGTTTTGATTTGCATCTCTCGGATAATAAGTGACTTTGAGCATGTGTTCATGTGTCTCTTGGCCTTCATTCTGTCTTCTTTTGAAAATATTCTGTTTAGGTCCGTTGCCCATTTTTTTTATTGGATCATTTATCTTCCTTTTATTAAGTTGCATAAGCTGCCTGTAGATGTTGGAGATTAAGCCCTTATCAGTGATAGCATTTGCAAATATGTTCTCCCATGCAGTGGGCTTTCTTGTTGTTTTGTTGACGGTTTCTTTTGCTGTAAAAAGCTTTTTATTTTGATGTAGTCCCATTTGTTAATTTTCTCTTTAGCTTCCATTGCCCTAGGGGCAGTGTCAGTGAAGAAGTTCTTTTGGCATATGTCTGAGATTTTGTTGCCTGTGGATTCCTCTAGTATTTTTATGGTTTCCCGTCTTATGTTTAAGTCCTTCATCCATTTTGAGTTTATTTTTGTGTATGGTGTAAGTTGGTGATCTAGTTTCATTTTTTTGCATGTGTGTGTCCAATTTTCCCAACACCATTTATTGAAGAGACTGTCTTGACTCCATTGTATGTTCATGCCTCCTTGGTCAAATATTAATTGAGCATAGTGGTTTGGGTCGATGTCTGGATTCTCTATTCTGTTCCATTGATCTATATGTCTGTTCTTGTGCCAGTACCAGGCTGTTTTGAGAACAGTGGCTTTCTAATACAGCTTGAAATCTGGTATTGAGATCCCTCCTACTTTATTCTTCTTTCTCAGGATTGCTGCGGCTATTCGGGGTCTTTTTTTATTCCAGATGAATTTTTGGAGAGTTCTTTCTAGGTCTGTGAAATATGCTGTTGGTATTTTGATGGGGAGTGCATTGAATCTGTAGATTACTTTGGGTAGTATGGACATTTTAATGATGTTGATTCTACCAATCCATGAACATGGTAGTTCTTCCATCTGTTTACGTCTTCCTCTATCTCTTTTTTCAGTGACCTGTAGTTTTCTGCGTATAGGTCTTTTACCTCCTTAGTTAAGTTTATTCCTAGGTATCTTAATTTTTTTGGTGCGATGGTAAATGGGATTGCTTTTTTAGTCTCTCTTTCTGTAAGTTTACTATTGGTGTATAGAAATGCCATAGATTTCTTGGCGTTAATTTTGTATACCGCTACATTGCCGAATTCATTTACTAAGTCTATTAGTTTTTTGATGGAATCTTTTGGGTTTTTTATGTACAATATCATGTCATCTGCAAATAAGGACAGCTTCACTTCTTCTTTTCCAATTTGGATGCCTCTTATTTCTTCTTCTTGCCTAATTGCGATAGCTGATACTTCCAGTACTATGTCAAACAGGAGTGGTGAGAGTGGGCATCCCTGTCTTGTTCCTGTTCTTAGGGGAAATGGTTTTAGTTTTTGCCCATTGAGTATGATGTTTGCTGTGGGTTTATCATATATAGCTTTTATTATGTTGAGGTATGATCCTTCTATTCCCACCTTGTTGAGAGTTTTTATCAAGAAAGGGTGTTGGATATTGTCAAATGCTTTTTTGCATCTATTGATATGACTATGTGATTTTTATCTCTCAATTTGTTTTTGTGATGTATCACATTTATTGATTTACGGATATTGTACCATCCTTGCATTCCTGGGATGAATCCTACTTTGTCATGATGTATGATCTTTCTGATGTATTGCTGGAGCCAATTTGCTAGGATTTTGTTGAGGATTTTGGCATCTATGTTCATGAGGGATATTGGTCTGTAATTATCTTTCATTGTGTTGTCTTTATCTGGTTTTGGTATTAGGGTGATGCTGGCTTCATAGAAGGAGCCTGGAAGTGTTCCTTCCTCTTGAATTTTTTGGAATAGTCTGAGGAGGATAGGTTTTAGTTCTTCCTTGAAAGTTTGGTAAAACTCTCCTCTGAAGCCCTCTGGCCCCGGGCTTTTGTTTGCCGGAAGCTTTTTGATGACTGCTTCAATTTCTTCCATAGTTACTGGCCTGTTGAGCTGTTTAGATTCTTCCTGATTGAGTTTTGGAAGGTTGTATTTGTCTAGGAATATGTCCATTTCCTCCAGGTTGTCCAGTTTGTTGGAATAGAGTTGTTCATAGTATTTTGTAACAATCCTTTGTATTTTGTCGGGGTCTGTTGTTATCTCACCTCTTTCATTTCTGATTTTGTTTATTTGGGTCCTCTCTCTTTGCTTCTTGGTGAGCCTGGCTAGAGGTTCATCAATCTTGTTTATCCTTTCAAAGAACCAGCTCTTGGTTTTGTTGATCTTTTGTATTGTTTCTTTGTTCTCTATGTCTCCGCTCTGATCTTTATTATTTCTTTCCTTCTGCTTACACTGGGCTTTTCTTGTTGCTCTCTCTCTAACTCTATGAGTTGTTGGGTTAGGTAATTTATTACCGTTGTTTCTTGTTTTTTGCAGTAGGCTTGTAGAGCTATGAACTTCCCTCTCAGGACTGCTTTCACTGTGTCCCATAGATTTTGGATTGTTGTGTTTTCATTGTCGTTTGTTGCCATGATGTTTTTTATTTCTTCCTTGATGTCTTTGGTAATCCAGTCATGGTTTAATAGCATGCTGTTTAGTCTCCATGTGTTTGATTTCTTTGGGTTGTTTTTATTGTAGTTGATTTCCAGTTTTATGCCACTGTGATCGGAGAAGATACTTGATACGATTTCTATCTTCTTGAATTTGGAGAGACTTTGCCTATGTCCTAACATATGGTCTATCTTTGAAAATGACGCATGTGCACTTGTGAAGAATGTATATTCTTTGGCTTTGGGTGAAATGTTCTGAAAGTGTCGATTAATTCCATCTGGTCTAGTGAGTCATTTAGGATTGATGTTTCTTTGCTGATTTTTTGTTTAGAGGATTTGTCCAATGGTGATAGTGGGGTACTGAAGTCTCCTACTATGATTGTATTGCTGTCAATCTCTCTCTTGATATATTCCAGGAGTTTTTTAATGTATCTTGGTGCTCCTGTATTGGGTGCATATATGTTTACCAGAGTTATTTCTTCTTGTTGGATTTCTCCCTTTAGTATTATGAAGTGGCCTTCATTATCTCTTGTTATGTCCTTCACTTTGAGATCTAATTTGTCAGATATAAGTATTGCTACCCCAGCTTTTTTTTTTTCATTTCCATTCATCTGGAAAACCTTTTTCCATCTCTTTACTCTCAGTCTGTATGCGTCCTTTTTTTTGAGGTGGGTTTCCTGTAGACAGCAGATATATGGGTTTTGTTTTCTTATCCAATCTGTTACCCTGTGTCTTTTGATTGGGGCATTCAATCCACTTACATTTAAAGTTATTATTGATAGGCACTTATTTGTCGCCATTTTTATTCTATACCCCTGTATTCCTTCTTTGCTTCCTATTTCTTTCTTTCTTTCTTTTTCTTTTTTTTTTTTTTTACAGCAGACCCTTTAGCATTTCTTTCATTGCTGGTTTGGTGGTGATAAACTCCCTTAGCCCTTTTTTGTCTGCGAAGCTCCTGATTTCACCTTCAATTTTGATTGATAGCCTTGCTGGGTACAGTATTCTAGGATTGAGACCCTTCTTTTGCATGACTTTGTATATTTCATTCCATTCCCTTCTGGCCTGATGAGTTTCTGTTGAGAAATCAGTTGCTAGTCTGATGGGGGTTCCTTTGTATGTAACTGTCTCTCTCTCTCTGGCCGCTTTTAAGATTCTTACTTTGTCGTTGGTGTTTGCCAACTTAATTATAATGTGCCTTGGCGTCGGTCTTTTGGGGTTCATTTTGCTTGGAACTCTGTGAGCTTCTTGGATTTGTGTGGGGTTTTTCTTTCCTATATCAGGGAAGTTTTCTGTTATTATTTCTTCTAACAGGTTTTCTATTCCTTGCTCCGTTTCCTTTCCTTCTGGTACCCCTATTATCCTGATGGTGTTTTGTTTTGTGTTGTCCTGAAGTTCCCTTAGGCTCTCCTCATGCTTTCTAATTTTTGTTTCTAGAAGCTGTTGTAATTGGGTATTTTTTTCCATCTAGTCTTCTAGCTCACTTATGCGGTCCTCTGCTTCTTCTAGTCTACTCTTGATGCTTTCTATTGAGTTCTTTACAGCAGCGATGTCATTTTTCATTTCTTCTTGGTTCTTCTTCATTTCCTCTTGGTTCTTACTCATATTGTCGAATTTGTCTTCCATCCTTTTCAGCCACCTTATGATCATTTCTCTGAATTCTGTCTCTGATAGTTTGTTTGCCTCTAATTCGTTTAATTCCTTTTCTGGTGATGCCTGCTTCTCTTTCCTATGGGGGCTATTTCTTTGTCTCCCCATGGTCTCTCTTCTCCGGATGTCTGGTTATACAGTTCTCTCTCTCCGGCGTTGATTTAAAGGTACAAAATACAACACAACCAGGCACAACACACAAGGCACTGAACAGAATTGTATTCACTATATTAATAACCTCCAATAAAGGTAACCACCAGAGAAAGACAAATTAGGGAATAGGAGTGGAAGAGGGAGAGTAAAAATCAAGAACAAAAACAAAAACAAAAAACAAAAAAAAAGTGTGAATCTGAACTTGGGAAAAGAGTAGAAAAAAAAGAAAAGAAAAAAAAGTAAGAGAGACAAGAACAATACTAAGGGAGAAAAGGGGAACAAACTATATATATGGAGAGTAAACTCCACTAGAACCACCACTAATCCCAGCAAATTCCGGCAACATGAGCCTGGAGATTAATACAAACTGGAACACCAACTAATATCAAGTGAGGCAAGGGAAAACAAAAGTAAAAAACAAACAAAAACAAAGCAAACAATAGAACCAACCAAACAAACAAAAAGAATAATCAAAACAATCTCATAAAAAAGCATAAAAATTCAATCTAATCAACATTCAAGCAAACAACAACAAAAGGCCAGAGAGAAAAATAATTTTTTTAAGGTAGAATAGAGAGAGGTATGTATGGATTTGGAGCAGGGGGTTGGGAATTAGATATATCAGTAGGGTGAAATTTTAGCAGAGGGTAAACTGAAAAAGTAGGGAAAATCTAAAGCCAGAAAGGGTTAAGATAAACCGGAGACCAAAAGGGGAAAGGTTAGGAGGAGAGTGATGGCAAAATGTTAGCTTTGAGATAGGGTAAGGGAAAGATGCAAATAGAATGTAGGACACTAATCCCAAAATAAAAGAAAGAGAAAATCAATGACATTTTAAAAAAAAAAGTAAAATAATAGTAATAATAATGCTGATTGAAAATAAAAATGTAATAATTAAAAAGGTAAAAATCGTAATGTAATAATTAAAAAGGTGAGGAAAAAGAAAAAAATTAGTTTCTTAAGTAAAAGATGCAAGAAATGAAAATAAAAAATTAGAATAAAAAAATTAAAAAAAAATTGAAAAGAGAATTTTAAATTAAAAAATAGGAAGTCTAAAACGTGCAGTAGCGGCTGTCATTCACTTCCTCTATTATTCTGTTTGGTATGCCTGTTTCCCAGTCTGGGCGGTATTTCAGTTCAGCTTCGTTCCTCTGCTCCTCAGTGTTGTAAGCCAGTCCTGCTTTTTAAGCCGGCCTTGTCTTAATTTCTCGTATTTATTTTTGATTACACCAGAGACAATTAGCGTTTCAGCCCCTGGGTGGCAGTGTTTCTGAATTGACTTCCGGGCCTCTCTAACTTTTTTTTTTTCCCTCTATGGCACTCACTACCAGTTTGTGGAGGTGTGCGCCTCAGAGCTGCCTCTCTGATGGTCACACCCAGCTTTGCTCCCCAGGTTCCGAAAAAACAACTTCCCCCTGCAGTCTTTCAGGGTTTTTCCACCTGGGTTTTCCTATGTATTGGGCTTAGTAATCAGAGTCGGAAAGAGCCCAAGTGTGTGGACAGTGGGTCTGTGTGCCAGACTAAGGACCTGCACTCCTTTGAAAATTCTTAGTCTGACCCTCCTTGTCAGATTAAAATGAGTTGCTTTTAAGAGGTCACTTCTGTTAGCAGCTCAGACCCCCTTCCACCTTCACGGGTCACGGCAGCTCCAACTGCCGCCGATTTTTCTAGGCACAGACCTCCCGGTTCCTGCCGGTCCTGTGGTTCACGCGCTTCCCTCCCACCGCGGGGATTAGAAACCACACCTTATTTCAGACGAAATCTGACCTTTCCGTGGTGCAGTGAAGAGTTCCTTTGAATCCGAATGTTTGCGCCGATAGGGGACCGGTGTTTTGGTGCTCGCAGCTGTTCAGTGTTTGCAGTTGTCGCGGAAAGTCAGGTTTCAAATACAATCCTCTTTTCCTTGCAAGATGGCGAGGCGCCCGGTGAGCCCGCAGCTCCGGGAGGGGACCCAGCCCCTGTGGGTGCTGCACGGTCAGGGGAAACCTGCCCAGCACTCCCCCGCCTTCTCCTGGAGTTTAGCTGTCCCTTGGCTTGCCAACATACACTCCCCCTGCGAACCTCTGCTGCTCCTACTCTCTGTCCCAGGACCAGACTCCAAACACGACTCTATTCCGTCGCCATTTTTTCTCCCATCTCTTTGCCCATTTTTTAATTTAATTGTTTGTGTTCCTTATGTTAAGTTGTATGAGTTCCTTATATATACCTTTATCAGATGTATCACTGCCAAATATGTTCTCCCATACAGTGGGCTCCCTGGAGATTAAACTTTTATTGGAGATAACATTAGCAATTATCTTCTCCCATGCGATGGGCTTTCTTGTTGTTTTGTTGATGGTTTCTTTTGCTGTGAAGAAGTCTTTTATTCTGATGCAGTCCCATGTGTATATTTTCTCTTTAGTTTTCTTTGCCCTAGAAGATGTATCTGTAAACATATTGGTACGAGTGATATCTGAGATTTAGCTGCCTATGTTTTCTTCTAAGATTTTTATGGTTTCATGACTTACATTTAAGTCTTCTATCCATTTTGAGTTTATTCTTGTGTATGGTGTAAGCAGGTGGTTAGTTTCATTTTTTTTTTTGCATGTATCTGTCTCATTTTCCCAACACTGTTTATTGGAGAGACTGTCTTGACTCTATTGTATGCTGTTGACACCTTTGTCAAATATTAATTGAGCATAATGGCTTGGGTATATTTCTGGGATGTCTGTTCTGTTCCATTGATCTATATGCCTGTTCTTGTGCCATTACCAGGCTGTTTTAATTATGGTGGCATTGTAGTATAACTTGAAATCTGGTATTGTGGTTCCTCCAACTTTGTTTTTCTTAAGATTGTTGCATCTATTTAGGGTATTTTTTGAGTCCATATAAATTTTTTGAGTATTTGTTCTAGATCTGTTAAATATGCTGTTGGTATTTTAATAGGGATTATTTTGAATCTGTATATTGCCTTGGTAGTGTGAACATTTTAATGATATTGATTCTACCAATCCATGAACACAGTATATTCTTCCACTTGTTTCTATCTTCTTCTATCTCTTTTTTCAATGTCCTGTCATTTTCTGAGTACAGGTCTTTTGCCCCTTAGTTACATTTATTCCTAAGTATCTTAATTTTTTGTTGCAATGGCAAATGGGATTGCTTGTTTAGTTTCTCTTTCTGAGAATTCATTATTGGTGTATAAAAAAGTCATTGATTATTGGGTATTGATTTTGTATCCTACTATAATGCCCAATTTATTTATTAAGTATAGTAGTTTTTGGTGGAGTCTTTAGGGTTTCCTATGTAAAATATCATATCATCTGGGAATAATTACAGTTTTACATCCTCCTTTCCAATTTGGACGCCTTTTATTTCTTCTTGCTGTCTGATTTCTATGGCCTATGGCTAGGACTAATAGTACTGTATAAATAAGAGTGGTGAAAACAGACATCCCTGTCTTGTTCCTGTTCTTAGGGGGTATGGTTTTAGTTTTTGCCCATTGAGTATGATGTTTGCTGTAGGTTTGTCATAAATGGCCTTTATCATGTTTAGATATGCTCCCTCTATTCCCACTTTGCTGAGACTTTTTGTCAAAAATGTGTGTTGGATTTTGTGGAATGCTTTCTTTGCGTCTGTTGATATGGGCATGTGATTTTTGTCTTTCAATTTGTTTATGTGATGTATCACGTTTATTGATGTGCAAATGTTGTACCAGCCTTGCATCCCTGGAAAAAATCCCACTTAGTTATGGTTTATGATGTTTTTAATATATTACTGGATCCAATTTGCTAATATTTTGTTGAGGATTTTAGCATCTATGTTCATCAGGGATATTAGCCTGTAATTTTCTTTCTTTGTAGTGTTTTATCTGGTTTTGGAATTAGAATAATGATCATCTCATAAAAAGAGTTTGGAAATATTCCTTCCTCTTGATTTTTTTTGAATACTTTGAGGAGTATAGGTGTTAGTTCTTTGAATGATTGGGAAAACTCCCCTGTGAATGCGTCTGGACCTTGGCTTTTGTTTGCTGGGAGTTTTTTTGATTACTACTTCTATTTCATCAGTTGTTATTGGCCTATTCAGGTTTTCTGATTATTCCTGATTCAGTTTTGGGAGACTGTAGTTTTATAGAAATTTGTCCCTTTCAGCCACTTTGTCCAGCTTGTTGGTGTATAGTTGTTCATATTATTTTCTTACAAACCTTTGCATTTCTGTTGTGTCAGTAGTTACTTCTCCACTTTTGTTTCTGATTTTATTTGGGTCCTTTCTCTGTTTCTTGATGAATCTGGCTAACAGTTCATCAATTTTGTTTATCCTTTCAAAGAACCAGCTCTTGGTTTCATTTATTTTTTAGTCTCTATGTTATTTACCTCGGCTCTAATCTTTATTATTTTCTTCCTTCTACTTACTCTGGGCTTTTCTTCCTTCCTTCCTTCCTTCCTTCCTTCCTTCCTTCCTTCCTTCCTTCTTTCCTTCCTTCCTTCCCTCCCTCCCTCCCTCCCTCCCTCCCTCCCTCTTTCCTTCCTTCCTTCCTTCCTTCCTTCCTTCCTTCCTTCCTTCCTTCCTTCCTTCCTTCTTTCTTTCCTTCTTTCCTTTCTTCCTTCTTTTCTTTCCCTTTCTTTCCCTTCATTGAAATAAGGCCACCAAAAATTTTGGTTGCCTCCAAAACAAAACAAAACAAAACAAAACAAAACAAAAAAATTGGGAGAAAGATCTGGGCTTTTCTTGTTATTCTCTTTCGAGTTCTTTAAGTTGTAGCATTAAATACTTTATTGTTGATTTTCTTGTTTTTTGATGTAGGCATGTAGTGCTATGAACTTCTCTTTTAGGACTGCTTTTGCAGTGTCCCAAAGATTGTGTGTGTGTGTGCGTGTGCGTGTGTGTGTGTGTGTGTGTGTGTGTGTGTGTGTGTGTTAATTTCCATTTGTTTACTGGAAGTTTTTCATTTCTTTCTTGATCTTATTGGTAACCCATTCATTGTTTAATAACATGCTATTTAGCCTCCATGTGTTTGAATGTTTTTGGGTGTTTTTACTATAGTTGATTTATAATTTAAATCCACTGTGATCTGAGAAGATGCTTGATATGATTTCAATCTTCTTGAACTTGTAGAGGCTTGTATTGTGACCTAACATATAGTCTATCTTTGTGAATGATCCATGTGCACTTGAGAAGAATGTATATTCTGCTGCTTTGGGTAATATGCAAATTGACCCTAACAGCTGAACGACCAGAATGACCAGTGGTATGAGGCACACTGACCACTTCTTGGTCCCTTTCCCCACCAGCAGGCTCCAATTGCCTGATAGCCACCCATGGTTGGCGGGAACAGCCGACCTCTCTGTCCCTTCCCCTGACCATCAGGCACCAATCACCCGATGGTGAATGGGGAACCAGGAGTGGGTGGTGGCAGGGGCCGGGGCTGGCTGTGGGCAGCTGGGGAAGATGGCCCTGATTGTAGGCTAGGCCTAAGGACTGTACTAATCACATGAATTTTGTGCACCGGGCCTCTAGTATTCTATAAATGTCAATTAAATCCATCTGATCCAGTTTGTCATTTAGGGTCATTGTTTCCTTGTTAAGTTTTTGTCTGGAAGTTCTATACAGTTAGATCAGCAGGGTGTTAAAGTCCCCTACTATGACTGTATTGTTGTGGATGTCTCCCTTAAAGTTCTCTAGAAGTATTTTATATATTTAGGTGCTCCTATATTGGGAACATATATGTTTACCAGGGTTATAGCATCTCATTGGATTGATCCCTTTAGTATTATGTAGTGACCTTTGTTATCTCTTGTGATGGCCTTCCGTTTGAAGTCTATTTTATTGGATATGAGTATTGCTACTCCAGCTATTTTTTTTCCAATTTGCATTGAAAATTTTTTCCATCCCTTCACCCTCATCCTGTGTGTGTCTTTTGTTCTGAGGTGGGTTTCTTGTAGACAGTATATAGTTGTGTCATGCTTTTGTATCCATTCAGCTACCATATGCCTTTTGATTGGAGCATTTATTCCATTTACATTTAGGATTATTATTGATAGGTACTTATTTATTGCCATTTTAATTCTGTATGGCTAGGTTTCTCTCTATGTTTCTTCTTTCATTACAGCAGTCCTTTAGCATTTCATGTAGTGCTGGCTTGGTGGTGATGTACTGTTTAGCCTTTTTTTTTTTTTGTCTGGGAAGCTCTTTATTTGACTGTCTATTTTGAATGATAGACTTGCTAGATATAATAATCCTGGTTTCAGATCCTTGCTTTCCATTACCTTGAGTACTTCCTGCCATTCCCTTCTGGCCTGTAGTTTCTGATGAGAAATCAGATGTCAGCTTTATGGGAGCTCCTTTGTAGGTAACAGTTTGCTTTTCTCTTGCTACCTTTAAGATTCTCTCTTTGTCTTCAATTTTTGGCATTTTAATTATGATGTGTGTGTGCATGGGCCTGTTTGGTTTCTTCTTGCTTGGGGTTCTTTGTGCCTCCTGAACTTGTGTGACTTTTTCCTTTACCAGGTTAGGGAAGTTTTCTGCCATTATTTCTTCAAACATGTTTTCTATCCCTTTCTCCCTTTCTGTCTCTTCTGGCACATCTACTATTCAAATATTGTTATGTTTCACATTTTCCACAGCTCCCTTAAGCTGTCCTCCTGTGTTTTAAATGTTTTTTTTTTCTTTTTGGCTCTCTTATTGAGTGATTGTTTTCAATCCTGTCTTCTAATTCACTGATTTGATCCTCAACTTCCCCTAATCTGCTGTTTATTCCTTCCAGTGTGTTCTTTATTTGTGCTATGTCATTCTTTATTTCTGTTTTCATGGTTACTATATCTTTTCTCATGCTCTTGAGCATCTTTACCATCATTACTCTGAACTCTGTTTCAGATAAATTTCTTATCTGTATTTCATTTATCTTTTCTCTTGTTCTTTCATTTGGGGATTGTTTCTTTGTCTCCTCAGTTTGGCTACCTGTTTGGGTTTGTGACTATATATTAGGTTAAGGTGACCAGATTTTAACATTGGTAAAGCGGAACACCATTGACCGGGGGGGGGGGGGGGGGGTGGGGAGGGAATGGTTTTTGATTAAAAATTTGGTCTTAATGGAGCAACAAAAATTTTCATAGAACGCAAAAATAGTATTGTAATATATATTTTTAAATTTCAACATAAGTACAATTTAAAAATATAATAAATAAAAAATATGTATAGTATTATTTTATTCTTTGCCATATTTATCATTTGAGTGAATTTTTTTTAGTAGATTGCTGTCATTGTTTAAAAGGTCATGAAAATTTTCACAAGAATTTGTTAAATTATATTTCACACATAAAATGGCTTTCAAAGTCTCAACACTTAATTGTGATATTTCTGATGTCCACACTTTATTTACCGTAGAAAAAACGTGTTCAGTCACAGCATTAGTTCCTGGTAAGGACAGCGCATATTCCACAATTTTTAGTGCATTATTTATCCTGGCTAAATAGCCACATGGCCACCGAAAACCGTATATTCCCTTCCCGTTCTCCCGCCGTTCCCTAGCTTGTCGTGCATTCTTTCCAAAAATCAGGACTTTTTTAAAACGCCGTGGGACAAGGGACAAATTGTTAAAAATCGGGACTGTCCCACCAAAAGCGGGACGTATGGTCACCTTATATTAGGTAGCTCTGCTACGCCTCTCAATCTCTAGTACAGGACAGTGTCAAATGCTGTTTCTGACTAATTAGATCAGTTAAAGTCTCAAAGCCTCCAGAGACTACCTCTGCCTACAGACTGATAGGATTAGGGATTGAATTTCTCTCAGGCAATTGTCCTCAGGCGTGAGGAGAGGTTTTTTTTTTTTTGTTTCTTTTTTCAACAGGGTGGGGCAGTTTCTTCTACCTAGAGGCTAATTGTTATTTTTAGTCTCTTAAGTGGCCTCAGGTACTCCACAACCTGGGGCAAGGTGTTTTCCAATAGGGTGGGTCAATTGTCTTCCCCCATGCAAGACCTCCAGTGTAGCAAATGTCTGTGTGGGAAAGATGTCCTCTGCTGCCCCAGGGAGCCGGGGTGTCTGCCCTCTGATTTCTAACCCCAGAGACCCTGATCCTGGCTTCTGCTTGCACAGCTCTAGTCCACGATGCCTTCCCTCTGCCAGAGCACAAGATGGGTGGCTCACAGGGAATTTTGTGCATTGGCCCTTAACAGGGTGCCTGAAATTCCAGCCATCTCTCTCTCCCAGACAGCAGCCCTGCTGCTCTTCACAGCCAGATGTTATGTGGCTACACTTGTTAGTTCTGGTGCTCTCTGCTGGGGTGCCCAGCTTGGGGATTAGACCCTAGAGTTCTCAGTGTCAACCTCCACAGTTCATATATCTCTCCAGAACTTCAGCTGCTGTCTGTGTGTACCCGACCAGCCCTTTCGCCCCTCTGTCCCTCCTACCGGTCTCTATGCAGTCTCCACTTTCAGTCCTTGGTTATCAGGGTTCTCTCCAACAAGTCTTCAGTTGATTATTCAGGAAGTTTTTCTGTATTTTAGTTGTAATTCCAATTTGTTCCTGAGAACATGTCTGTGAAATATCCACTTACTCTGCTGTCATTTTTAATCTCCAGGCTTTTGCCCATTTTTTATTGGATTATTTATCTTCCTTTTGTTAAGTTATATGAGTTCCCTATAAATTTTGGAGGTTAACCCCTTATCAGATGTATCATTGGCAAATATGTTCTCCCATGCAGTGGGCTCTCATTATTTTGTTGATGGTTTATTTTGCTGTGCAGAAGACATTTATTTTGATGTAGTCCCATTTGTTTATTTTCTCCTTAGTTTCCATTGTCCTAGGACAGTGGTCTGCAAACTCATTAGTCAACAGAGCCAAATATCAACAGTACAATGATTGAAATTTCTTTTGAGAGCCAAATTTTTTAAACTTAAACTTCTTCTAATGTCACTTCTTCAAAATAGACTCGCCCAGGCCGTGGTATTTTGTGGAAGAGCCACACTCAAGGGGCCAAAGAGCCACATGCGAGCCTCAGTTTGCTGACCACAATCCTAGGAGATGTATCTGTAAACATATTGCTATAAGAGATGTCTGAGATTTTGCTACCAATGGTTTCTTCTAGGATTTTTTATGGTTTCTAATCTTACATTTAAGTCTTTTATTGATTTTGAGTTTTTTTGTGTGTGTATGGTGTAAGTTGGTAATCTACTTTCATTTCTTTTTGCATGTATCTGTCCAATTTTTCAAATACCATTTATTGAAGATTCTGTTTTGACTCCATTGTATGGTCTTGCCTCCTTTGTCAAATATTAATTGAGCATAAAGGCTTGGGTTGATTTCTGAGGTCTCTGTTTTGTTCCATTTGTCTATATCAGTGGTTCCCAACTTTTTTTTGGCCATGCCCCACCTAAGCATCTCTAAAATCCTGATGCACCCCCAATGACATATAATTCTTATTATTCAAAAAGTGAACTTCTATTCTCGTGGAGGAAGCCTAAAAGGCCATTAAGGTGGTCTAAACAAGCTTCCAAAAAACATGGCATCCATGAAAGAGAAAAATAAAAGGACAGTTGAAATACTGAGGAAGAAATCAATAAAAATTGTTTAAAAATAATACTAATATGAAGAGATATAAAAATAGCAAATAAAGTTTCAAAACATAGAGAACTGAAATGCATAAACATGTCACAATATATATTTATATACTGTATGTGAGGCCCCTAGAACCATAAGAAATGCAAAAATTCACTGTTAATAACTCATTCTTGAATTGCCCCCCCCCCCTTAAAAATAAAATTGCCTCTCTATGCAGTGTGTGCCCCCGTTGGGAACCACTGTCTGTTTTTGTGCCAGTACCAGCTCTTTTGAGTACAGTGGCTTTGTAGTATAACTTGTTATGTGGTATTATGATCCCTCCAACTTTGTTCTTCTTTGTTGAGATTGCTGCAGCTATTTGGGGTCTGTTTTGATTCCATATAAATTTTTGAAACATTTGTTCTAGGTCTGTGAAACATGCTGTTGGTATTTAACAGGGATTGAATTGAATCTATAGATTCCTTTGGGTAGTATGGCCATTTTAATGATGTTGATTCTACCAACCCATGAACATGGTATATTCTTATACTTGTGTATATCTTCCTCTATCCCTTTTTCAACATCCTGTATTTTTTGGAGAGCAGGTCTTTTACCTCCTTGGATACATTTATTCCTAAGTATCTTAAATTTTTTTGTTGCAATGGTAAATGTGATTTTTTTTTTAGTTTCTCTTTCTGAGAGTTCATTATTGGTGTATAAAAATGCCATGGAGACAGATACATGCAAAAAAAAAGAGAAAGAAATAGATCACCAACTTACACCATACACAAGAATAATCTTAAAATGGGTAAAAAACTTAAATGTATGTCATGAAACCATAAAAATCCTAGAAGAAACCATAGGCAGCAAAATCTCCGACATCTCTCATAGCAATATGTTTATGGATACATCTCCTAGGCCAAAGGAAACTAAGGAGAAAATAAACAAATGCGACTACATCAAAATTAAAAGCTTCTTCACAGCAAAATAAATAATAAAATGAAAAGGGAGCCCAATGTATAAGAGAACATATTTGGCAATGATGTTATGTGACAAAGGATTAATATCCAAAAAAAGGAACTCATACAACTTAACAAAAGGAAGAAAAACTAGCCAATAAAAAAGATGGACAAGGGACCTAAATAGACCCTTCTCCAAAGAGGACATAGAGATGGCTAAGAGACATATGAAAAAATGCTCTGTCACTGATAATCAGAGATATGCAAATTAAAACAACAATGAGATATCTCCTCACACCTGTCAAAATGACTACCATCAACAAATCAACAAATGACAAGTGTTGGTGAGGATGTGGAGAAAAGGGAACCCTAGTACACTGCTGGTGGGAATGTAGACTAATGAAGCCATTATGAAAAACGGTATGAAGTTTCTTCAAAAAATTAAATATGGAACTGCCATTTGACCCAGTGTTCCCACGTCTAGGAATATATCCTAAGAAACCCAAAACACCAATCTGAAAGAATCTATGCACCTCTATGTTCATAGCAGCACAATTTACAATAGCCAAGATTTGGAAAGAACCCAAGTGCCCATCAGTAGATGAATGGATAAAAAAGCTGTGGTACATTTATTCCATGGAATAGTATGCAGCAGTAAAAAAGAAAAATCTCTTACCTTTTGAGACAGCATGGAGGAACCTGGAGAGTATCATGCTAAGTGAAATAAGACAGTCAGAGAAAGACAAGTATCACATGATCTCTTTCATATGTGGAATCTAAGTAATAAAATAAACTGATGAATTGAGTGGATCTAGAGACATGGAGGCATGGAACAGAGTGAAGAATCTCTGAGGGAAGGCAGGGGAGGCTGGGTGGTTGGGAGGTAATCAACTAAGGACCTTGTATGCATATATAGTACATGCCCCATGGACACAGACAATTGGGCGGTGAGGTTTGGGGTGGGGGTAGGCTGGAGGGAGTCAATGGGGGAAAAAGAGGACATATGTAATACTTTCAACAATAAAGAATTATTTAAAAAAATAAAATGTAAGAGGAGAGGGAAAAATGGCGGCCAAATAGGCAGACATTTCATGCACCTAGTCCTGGGGCCAGCCTGTAAAAGAAAGTAAATCAGAGATCATCCATCCGGAATTAACAAATTAGACACAGCTGAGGAGACAATTCACAACCAGAAGGGCAGAGGACGCCTGGAGAAAGGTAGCAAAGTGGATTTGGGCTGGAGAGGGACACAGGACCACAGGGCCGAGAGGGTAAGGGGGAAGGTGCACTGCACCAAAGCTGTTTCCCTTGGTGACAGGCATACTAGTAACATCTGACTGTGGAAAGGAAAAGTCATTGGGCTGCTGGCAGCTGGGGAATCTAGATCTGATCTAAGACCACAGCTGAGAAAGACTGTATACAGAAAGGTGGCCTGGAAAGCAGCCAGAGCAGAGTGGTGATGGCGGGAGAAAACCCCGAAGTTTTGTGGTTGTTTTGCCTTTTTAATTTATTTTTTGCCTTTTTTGTCTTATTTTTATTCACTAAACCTAGTTCATAGGACCTTTCAATTTCAAACACTCACCCAAGGCTGTGGTGCAGGTAGAGGCACAGATTTGTGGAGCCTGAGGAGCAGCTGTGGAGGAAAGTAGGGCAGGGAGAGGTGACCAGGACTCCAGCATTGGGACATTCATAACCTCTCAAACCTAAGAAGCCATTTCTTTCCTAAAGAGCCAGCCTCTCCCACTAGCTTCAAGGTGGGTAATACAGCCTGCCACACCCTGCCTATATTTTGAGCTATACAAAGGAAACAAAGCCTCTGAATAGCCCCAAAGAGCTCTCAGTGGCTAGGTTGAAATAGGGGCCGGTTCGCCCCCACTATTCTGGGAACCAGACTGATTAAACTCCATTATTCCAGCCAACTCCACTGGTCCCAATAAAGGATCTCTGACCAATTAAGGACAGAGTAATATTTTGGGCCACTCCCAGAGTAGTAGCTCTGGGTCAGGGAAGAAACATCTATCTGATTCACAGAAAGCAAAACAGCACCACTGCTGAAACCCTGCCAGAAACAGATGCTTGAGTGATTAAGATTGACAGCTAGCAGACAGGCAAAGTGGGCATATTGGTCCAGTCTGCTTGCAGCCAAGGCCTATGGAGACAGGAGGAACAGTGGATTGATTGGAGCTTCATCACAGTGCTAAATGCCAAAGACAGTGCCTAACAGTGGTCATCTCCTAACTACCTAACAGGAAATCCAGAATTGGCAGAAAGAACAGAAGAGATGGGTCCTAACCATCCCTGCTATGGCTTTAAAACTTGGCTGAACGACACTTCACTTTTTTATTTAAAAAAAAAATTTTAGTATTACTTTTTCCTTATTCTGTTTTTGGTTTTTATTGTTATTTTATCTCATTATTTTTTCCACCTTTCTCTTGCTCACTTCTCCCTTTTTCATCCTGTTTTTTCTTCTCCTGACCTGTTTTTGTTTTTCTCTTTCTTTCTTTTTACCCTTTGTAAAAAATTGATCTTCTTTATGTGCTGTATTGATGTGTTATTATTATTTTAGTTTCTGTCGGCTTATTCAATTTATTCTTTCTTGCTGCTACTCCATCCCCATTTCTCTTTTCTCTTTGTTTGCTAGGTTTTTTTTTTTTAAAAATATATTTTATTGATTTTTTACAGAGAGGAAGGGAGAGGGATAGAGAGTTAGAAACATCGATGAGAGAGAAACATCGATCAGCTGCCTCCTGCACACCCCCTACTGGGGATGTGCCCACAACCAAGGTACATGCCCTTGACCGGAATCAAACCCGGGACCCCTCGGTCCGCAGGCTGACGCTCTATCCACTGAGCCAAACCAGTCAGGGCAGGTTTTTTTTTTTTTTATCTCTCTCTCCTTTATTGCTCTTTTCTTCTCCTAATTTTTAAATTAATTTCACTTCCTAAATTCAGGCCTATCTGCTCTCTCCTATATTCCCTTTTCAGTAAATAAGTAAATAAAATTTAAAAGATTAATTTCTTTCCTCCTTATCCACTCATTCTTTCTTCCTCCTCTATAGTAAACCATGGTCATTCCCCTATTCGTCCAATTCCTTAGCCTTATTTTCTGTACTTAAGCTCTGTCTCTATAGATTGTGCCCCCCTGCCCTTTTTCTGGGTGTCTTTTGTTTGGGCTTTTTGGTTTATTTGTTTGTTTTGTGGTGTTTTCTCCCATATTTTTGTCTTTGTTTTTTTTTTTATATCCCCTTTTTTTTCTTGATATTATTTTTGCTCTCTTTTCTCTCTCCTAATTCTCTTTTCTCTAGTGGTCACTTTTATTAGGATTAGAGGTGTCTTGTGTACATTTGTGATCTGTTCCTTTTGTTTCATGTATATTTTGTTGTATTTTATGCTGTTCAGTCAGCACCTCCACATAACAAGACACCCTAAGAGGAGACTCCATCCATGAACAGGACAATAACACTCAAGACCCAACTACATTAAGAGAGCCCAAATATAACAAGTAGGGGGCATCCCTAGAATACCCAGCCCAGAAGACCTGAGAGACTGCACCACAGGGTCCCACAAAACATCTACTACATAAGAAAAATTAAAAAAATCTGAGTGGCATAGCAGTTTGTTCTAATGCAGGGAAACAATCACTAAGGAACAGCAAAAATGAGGAGACAAGGAAACAAACTCCATATAAAAGAAAAGGAGGAATCACCAGAAAAGGAAATAAATGAAATGGAGGCAAGCATTCTGTCCAAGAAAATATTCAGAGTATTGGTTATAAGGATGCTCAAAAGTCTGGATGAGAAATTCACCATGTATAAGAATCAAGAGGAAATTAAGAATTACATAGTGGCAATAAAGAATCCAATGGAAGATTTCAGTAGTAGATTAGATGAAGCCAAAGACCAAATCAGCGAATTAGAAGACAAGGTAGAAAACAACACCCAAGCAGAGCAGCAACTGGAAAAATTTTTAAAAAGCAGGAGGAGAGTCTAAGGGAGCTTTGGGACAACACAAAATAAAATAACATCCACATAATAGGGCTGCCAGAAGGAGAGGAAGCTGAACAAGGAATAGAAAACTTGTTTGAAGAAATAATGACAGAAAAGTTTCCTAATTTGGGGGAAGAAAAAAGTCACACAACTTCAAGAAACACACAGAGTCCCAAATAAGATGAAACCCAAAAGACTGACACCATGACACATCTTAAATAAATTGGCAAACATCAATGACAAAGTAAGAATCTTAAAGGATGCCAGAGAGAGAAAGAAAATTACCTACAAGGAATCTCCCATTTAGAATATCAACTGATTTCTCAACAGAAACACATCAGGCCAGAAGATAATAGAATGAAATATACAAAGTGATGCAAAGCAAGGGACTGAATCCAATAATACTATACCCAGCAAGGCTATCATTCAAAATGGAAGGGGAAATCAGGAGCTTCACAAACAAGAAAAGGCTGAGGGAGTTTATTACCACCTAGCCAGCAATGCAAGAAATGCTAAATGGACTGCTCTAAAAAGAAGAAATAGAAAGGGAAGAAGGAACACAGGCATAAAAAATAAAAACGGCCACAAACAAGTACCTATCAGTAATAATGTTAAATATAAATAGATTAAATGCTCCAATCCAAAGACATAGGGTAGCTGAATGGAAAAGAAAAAATGACCCATATATTTACTGTCTATAGGAGACCCACCCCAGAACAAAGGACTCACACAGACTGAAAGTGAAGGGATGGAAAACAATTTTTTCAGATAATTAAAAATGAAATAAAAAGGCTGGGTAGCAATACTTATATCTGACAAAATTGACCTCAAAGTGAAGGCAATAACAGAGATAAAGAAGGCCATTACATAATACTAAAGGGATCGATACAACACGAGGATTTAACTCTGGTAAACATATACGCACCCAATGCAGGAGCACCCAGATATATAAAAATACTTCTGGAAGATATCAAGGGAGAGATCAATAGCAAGAAAATCATAGTAGGGGAATTTAATACTCCACTGATACCACTGGATAAAATCCTTTAGACAAAAAATCAGCAAAAGAGCAGCAATCCTAAATGACTCATTAGATCAGATGGATTTAATTGATATCTTCAGAACATTTCACCCCAAAGCTATGGAATATACAGTCTTCTCAAGTGCACATGGGACATTTGCAAAGATAGACCACATATTAGGGCAAAGGCTAAGTCTCTACAAATTCAAGAAGACTGAAATTATATCAAGCATCTTCTGAAATCACAATGGCATAAAATTAGAAATCAAGTACAATAAAAACAAAAAAACAATCAAACACATGGAGGCTGAATAGCATGTGATTAAACAATGAATGGTGCCAGGACTGACCAGCAGACCCTGAGCAACGGATTAATTGATTAATCTGATACACGTTTCTGTGAAAGAGAGGACTATGGGACTGCCTAGCTGAAGGAACCTGCCTCCTTAAGCTTTTTTTGTAGCAACAGTTTGAACTAAAATTAACCTCTAGATACTATCAGCAGGGTAAGTATCCTTGAGAAATCACATGCTTCTACAAGGTCATGTCTAAAGACTAAACATAGAAATTCTAGTAAAACACATGGGGGCTCAGACTTGTTTGGAAAAGTCAAGGCAGGGGCTGCCATCTTTGGCAAGGTTTCCCTAGAGGCCCACGACCTTTTGGAGAATCCTCCTTACAGATTTCCAACCAAGCCTTGTGCTTTCCCACATATCTCCCTTTTTGTTTTGCTGGCTGCAGAAGACAGAGGGAGGTGGCGAACTTTCTGCTTTGGAATGTCGGGGTCCACGAAATGCGTTCACTGCTCGAGTTCTGATTTTGTAGACTATAAGAAAAACAAAGAGAATTATAATGATAGCAATGATTAGTCAGATCTGGTACTAATTCATTCTAGGAAACCATGTGGTGGGGTCTATCCACTCTAAATATTCCTTTACTGTGTTCCAAGCAGTAGTCTATTTTTTTTATTACTAAAAAAGCTTCATTTTTAAATTTATTTAACTTTCTGACTCTGTGCTTGTGCCTTTAACACTTTCACAACAATTTTCTGCTCCTCAATAAGGAAAGCACACTTGATCCCGACACAGACACATTTAGCACACATGGATCCAACATAGGCCCTGCTGACGTGTTTTTTTTTTGTTTGTTTTTTGTTTTTCATTTTAGACAACCTCATTACAACATTAGGTCTCACAGCATGAACTCCGTGAAGTCGGGCTGGGAACACACTACATGCAGATTTTGGTGCTTTCCCAAACTTCTTGGTATAAAGGTAAACAATTCTATTACCAGGTGTTCAGGACAGTCTAGGTTTGTTAGAGGCTGTATTGTAGGACAGCCTCTGATGATATGTCAAACGCTGGACCATGGAGAATACCTAAACTGAAGTCATCGTCCCTGGAAGAGCAGTAGTCTATTTTTTGTGTTCATTGATAATAAGTAAGGACTCTTTAATTTTCCTTTGCAACATGTTTAATTCTTCAGTAAGGTTATCATGAAAGACTCCCTATAGATGCTTTTTAACATCAATCTACTGATGGTGCCTACTGTTCTATTTTAAAGGAGTGACACATATGTGATTATACTCCCATCACAATTAAGCACTTACCTGTATGCTATGACATCCTGTTTTCCCCCCAGATATTCAATGGCTACCTCAATTGCCTGTATTCTAGCTAATATTTTTGATATATGTGCTGCTGTATTGTGAATTCCCTAGTTACATTACAGGCCATATTGTCCACAAATGTGGAAGTCTTCCCAGACTCAGAAAGGGCCACCACAGCGACACTGGCAGTAGTAAGAATAACAACAGCCAAGATGATAGCTACAATGAGCATTCCCCAAAATTTTTTGGGCCATAATTGACTCAGTACTCTTTTTTAGATTTTGATATCTGATAAGCCTTGCCATTTCCTGGTGAGATTAACAGGTATTAGGATTTCTGTTTTTTCCTAAGTACTATAATTGTGCTGATGTTCAATGAAGTAATATTCTGGGTAGTAAATACAGGATGCAAAAATAAGCTCCTTCTCTAACCTGTACTAGAAAAGATGAACTATGGTTTATTAGTAGATTGGGGCCCATAATAAAGACATAGGGGTGAGTGGTGCAAATCAGGCTATTGTTAGAAAGATTATTAGTAAAAGTTATACTATAGTGGCCAGAGGAGTTTTGGTAGTCACCTTGCCACAATTTCAAAGGGCTGAAAACATGGCCTAATCTCTATAAAGTGTCCTGAACTGGCTAGCCTAGTACTCGAGGTCATGGGGAACTCGTCCCTCCCTCAGTCTAAATCTCAGGCATGCCTGTATAACTGATGTAACTAATTAGATGCACGGTGTACTAATTAGATGCACGGTGTACTAGAATGTCAATGTGGTTGGCTTGCAAATGACCATGTGGGTTCCAATTTATAACCTGTTGGTCCCCTAGGACCGTCAAATAGGCATGATTTCCTCAATAAACTTCCCAATGGGATGCCTCAGTAGAGGGGTCCCACTTCTTATTTTGCTTACATGGAGGAATGGGAGGCACCATGACATTAGTCAGATTACCACAGGCCAGACTGCCTGCTGAGAAAAATATATAATTTACCAAGTTGCTTTAAAAAACTTCTTTATGTCTGAAAAACAAAAAGTTTAAGAATCAGCAATACTTTCAACAAAAGTTAAAAAAACTATATAATTATATTCTATTTATTCAGCTCTATAATAAAATTATTGTTTCTTCTGATTTTTCCTGCTAGTATTTCTATAAATCTAGATACTTTATAGAGTAATGCAAATGATATGGAATCTTCTCCTTTCTGTAAACCACAATATTCAAGAATAATAATTAGAGCTATAAATGAAAGTATAATATAGTTATTATTATTTGATGAAGCTTCCCATGTACCTTAAGTAAAAAAATTTCCTTCATGAGAAGAAAGCAAACACTTGAGGCATTCTAGAGCCTGTTGGAATGATCTAAAGCCAATTCTAGGTCAAGAAAAAGTTTCTTAAAATTTAAACACTGGGAAGGTAGTCAAATACATTAGACTAAAATATTATTATTATTAAATAGTATTAAGTAATTTACTCATGTAAAGTAATCAAGTTCCTGATTAATATCATGTAATTATTTTAATAATATATATATAAAACCTTTGCTTCCTAGGTAAATTTGGAAAAACTCTTTTTTCCCTTTACTTTTAGAAATAGGTTCATTTTTCCAATGGAAAATATACTCATATTCTTAAGAAGCATAACAGAGATAACATGACCTTGACAACTCTCAGGAGACTGGAGAAAGGGTGGTTGTGTATGTGGGGAGATAGCAGGTCCTGGGGTTTGTTCTGAGGACTGCAGTAACTCTTGGGCCTCTAACAGGTTTAGTGCAAAAGTACCATTTTTTTTTCTTTACAAGGAGAGTGTCCCCCTCCCCTGACCCCACTGCTGCTGCTTCTGTAGCCTATTTAAGAGTACTTCTGTAGCTCTAGTCCTCTAGGATAAATACTTGAGGAGTTTAAATAATTATTTCTCATATTTTTCCTTTTCTGGGTAGATTAACAATATGAAATCTTACATATAAGAAGAGACCTTAAAAACAGAAACCAAAAAAATCGAAAACCCTACAGTAAATGAATGAGTACTTACAAAAGGGTGGACTGGGACATTAGCCTTAGAATTTTATTTTATACTAACCTAGTACAGCAAATGGTTTCTAAGTGGTACAACATCTAAACAGTAGAGACCAAGGATTCCCTATATTCATAAAATGGTGAGCTTCAAACTAAGTCCCCCAAAGATAAGAAAGCAAGTAAAGAATATTAATCAGTAACTAAATTACATTATGAGCAGGCAAGAACTTCTACTAGCTAAGAGTTTCTAGTGGCTGATGCCTTGAGAGGGAGGGCAGGAAGGGTCCCCAAGATTAAGAAGAATTCTGGCAGCTTCTGGGAAGTTTCTACAATCCCTGCCATGTGTTAAGCCTGCTACAAGTAGCTGCGGCCCCTAGCAAAGCGAAATAAGCCCCATCTTTAAACAAATTAAACCAAGCAACAAAGACATAAAACAAAAATAAACAGAGACCCTCTATGTATAATATTTATAGGTATGCACAACCTACAGACAAGACTTAATAAACCAGACTCCTTTCTATGGAGCTTTTAGAAGAAATTTTATAGTGCCAGGGACTTACAGCCAGAGTGTGGCCCAGGGACTCCAGGATGGGGTGGCCAGTGAACACTTACAAACAGCCTGTTGTTCACAGAGTTCATTATATTCCACTCTCCATGATAGATATTGACTGGTGTCTAGATCTGTTTTGGCCAAAATCTGCCCGTCCCAAGGAATTATATGATAATTTTCAGACAAGGCATTAAGGCGTCCTTTTGTAAATGGACAGTCAGCCCATTTTCTCTAATACCTTTCCTTATTTCTTTAAAGGTATTAAAGGAGAGCAGCTCATGAATTCTATTACCTTGTTGATCTTGCATAACTAGGCAAGCCGAAGTTCTCCTTCTAACATGACTCGCCTGACACGGGATCTCATAATCAAGGATCTATTTGGTGGACTCTCCAACACCAGAGGTGGAGGATTGGGAAATATTTCCTCCAGTGGTGGGGCTTTAGGTATTATAGACTCTATGGGCCCTGCTTCAGAAGGAAGGGGTGATAATAAATCCTCCTGTTACTCTGTAGGCTTTTGATCTTCTATATGAAGTGGGCATAGTGCAGCTTGAACAAGAGCCTACATAGTTAATGATGATAAGGGCACTTGTTTTCCCTGGGCCTGATTTCTCTTTAAATTCCTGCCTACTTATTCCCAGAGATTAAGATCTAGTGTTCTAGTATCAGGGAACCAAAGATTATAAATTATGACAGTTTGTAATAAGCTTTTTAGTTGTTCTGTAACAGAGGCACCACCTGCTTTTAATAACCGTTTCAGCACTGTGATATATTGCTGCTGTTCTGTGGACAACAGTTGTCCTATTATGAAGCCTTAGCTGAAAAACAATTCCCTCGAACTTGGAAATCCCAAGTGGGCTCCAGTGACTTAATTTCATTTTCTTCCTCTTAGTTTTCGAGGGTTCTGTCGTGTTTCATTGTGTTCCTGGGTCCTCACATGGGGCACCACTTGCCGTGACTGACCAGCAGACTCTGAGTGACAGATGAATGGATTACTCTGACACATGATTCTGTGAAAGAGAGGGCTAAGGGACTGCTTGGCTAAAGGAACTGGACAGCCCCATTCAGCTGCCCCCTTAGGCTTTTATTGTAGCAACAGCTTGAACTAAAATTCTCTAGATACTGTCGGCAGGGTAAGTATCCTTGAGAAAGCACATGCTTCTACAAGGTCATGTCTAAAGACTAAACATAGAGATTCCAGTAAAATATCGGGGGCTCAGACTTGTTTGGAAAGGTCAAGACAGGGGCTGCCACCTTCAGCAAGGTCCCCCTAAAGGGCCCTGACCTTTTGGAGAATCCTCCTTACAGACTTTCCAAGCAAGTCCCATGCTTCTCTACAGAATGGGTTACCAAATAGATCAAAGAAGAAATAAACAACATCCTGGAAACAAATGACAATGAAAACACAACAATCCAAAATTTGTGGGACACAATGAAAACAGTCCTCAGAGGGAAGTTCATAGCACTACAGGCCTACCTCAAGAAACAAGAAAAACTGGTAATAAGTTATCTAACACTAAAACTTAAAGAACTAGAAAGAGAGCAAATAGAAAAGCCAAGGGTAAGTAGAAGGAAAGAAATAATAAAAATCAGAGCAGAAATAAATGACATTGAGACCAAAACAAAACAAAACAAAACAAACAAACAAAAAAACAATAAAAATGATCAATAGAACCAAGAGCTAGTTCTTTGAAAGGATAAACAAGATTGATGAACCTCTAGCCAGGCTCACCCAGAAACAAAGAGAGAGGACTCAAATAAACAAAATCAGATATGAAAGGGGGGAAGTAACAACTGATCCCACAGAAATACAAAGAATTGTACAAAAATACTATGAACAACTCTATTCCAACAAACTGGACAACCTAAACAAAATGGACATATTCCTAGATAAATACAACCTTCTAAAACTCAATTAGGAAGAATCAGAAAACCTGAATCAGCCAATAACTACTTCCACCAAACAAGAGCCCTGGTCCAGATGGCTTCACGGAGGCATTTTACCAAACATTGAAAGAAGAACTAACACCAATCCTCCTCATACTATTCCAAAATATTCAAAAGAAGGAACATTTCCAAGCTCCCAAAACCAGATAAATACACTACAAAGAAAGAGAATTATCAGCCAATATCCCTGATGAACATAGATGCTAAAATCCTCAACAAAATATTAGCAAATCTGACTCAGCAATGCATTACATAGATCATAACCCAGGAAAAAGTGGGATTTATTCTGGACATGCAAGGCTGGTACAATATCCACAATTTAATAAATGTGATACACCACATAAACAAGTTGAAAGACAAAACCACATGATCATATCAATTGATGCAGAAAAGTATTTGACAAAATCCAACACCCATTTTTGATAAACACTCTCAGCAAAGTGAGAATAAAGAGATAATACCTCAACAAAATAAAAGCTTTATATGACAAACCTACAGCCAGCATCATACTTAATGAGCAAATACTAAAGCCCTTATCCCTAAGAACAGGAACAAGACAGGGATGACCAAAGGACTTGTATGCATGCATATAAGCCTAACCAATAGACACAGACAACAGGGGGGTGAAGGCATGAGGGGGGCATAGGGGGGGGGTAATGGGGGAATAAGGACACATATGTAACACCGTAATCAATAAAGAAATTTTTAAAAAATAAAAAAAGACAGGGATGCCCACTTTTACCACTCATGTTCGATATAGTACTGGAAGTGCTAGCCATAGTGATCAGAAAAGAAAAATAAATAAAAGGCATCCAAATTGGAAAAAAAAAGATGTAAAACTGTCATTATTCGCAGACAATATGATATTGTACATAAAAAATACTAAAGACTCCATAAAAAAGTACTAGATTTAATAAATGAATTGGCAATGTAGCAGGATACAAAATTAACACCCAGAAATCTATGGCATTTTTATACACCAATAATGAACTCATAGAGAGAGAAAGTAAAAAACAACAACCACATTTACCATTGCAACAACAAAAAAAAACACATTAAGATACCTAGGAATAAACTTAACTAAGGAGGTAAAAGACCTGTACTCAAAATTACAGAACACTGAAAAAAAGATAGAGGAAAAAATAAACAAGTAGGAGGATATACCATGTTCTTGGATTGGTAGAATCAGCATCATTAAAATGTCTATACCACCCAAAGTGATCTAAACTGAGTGACCAGATCATTATGATCTCTGAACGCATAATAATCTGGCCACTCAGTGTGTGTGTGTGTGTGTGTGTGTGTGTATTAGAGGCCCAGTGCATGAATTCGTGCATGGGTGGGGTCCGGCCACCCTGGCTAGGGGGAGGGGACATGGGCGGTTGGCCGGCCTGCCTGCTGGTTGAACTCCTGGTCGAGGGGACAATTTGCATATTAGCTTTTTATTATATAGGATATACACTGAGTGGCCAGATTATTATGCATTCAGACATCATAATAATCTGGCCACTCAGTGTATATATTCAATGCAATCCCCATTAAAATACCAATGACATACTTCACAGACCTCGAACAAATTCTCCAAAATTTATTTTATTTTATTTTTTCTTGATTGATTACGGTATTACAAATGTGTCCTTATCTCCCCATTGTCTCCCCATCCCCCCAGTCCTGCCCTCACCCTCACCCCCTGTTGTCTGCATCCATCGCTTATGCTTATATGCATGCATACAAGTCCTTCGATTGATCTCTCCCCCTTACCCCCACCTTCCCCTACCTTCCCTCTGAGGTTTGAGCATCTGATCGATGCTTCTCTGTCTCTAGATCTGTTTTTGTTCATCGGTTTATGTTCATTATAATCTACAAATGAATGAGATCATGTGATATTTATCTTTCTCTGACTGACTTATTTCACTTAGCATAATGCTCTCCAGCTCCATCAATGCTTTTGAAAATGGTAGGAGTTCCTTCCTTTTTACAGCAGCATAGGATTCCATTGTGTAGATGTGCCAAAGTTTTTTAATCCACTCATCTGCTGATGGGCAATTAGGCTGATTCCAAATCTTTGCTATCATAAATTGTGCTGCTATGAACACAGGGATGCATATATCCTTTCTGATTGGTGTTTCTAGTTTCTTGAAATATATTCCTAGAAGTTGGATAACTGGGTCAAATGGAAGTTCCATTTTTAGTTTTTTGAGGAAACTCCATACTGTTCTCCACAGCGGCTGCACCAGTCTGCATTCCCACCAGCAGTGCACGAGGGTTCCTTTTTCTCCACATCCTCGCCAATGGCTCGATTTCTGGGTTCTCTATTCTATTCCATTGAAATGAAAGAGGTGAAGTAACAACTGATACCACTGATATATATATATGATTGTAAAAATATACTACGAACAACTCTACTCCAACAAACTGGACAACCTCAACAAAATGGACATATTCTTAGGAAAATACAAGCTTCCAAAACTCAATCAGGAAGAATAAAAAACCTGAATAGGCTGATAACAACTGATGAAATTGAAACAGTAATCAAAAAGCTCTCAAAAACATTAAATGGGATTAAAAAAAGACCCAGAATAGCCGCAGCAATCCTGAGAAAGAAAAACATAGTTGGAGGGATCACAATACCAGATATCAAGCTATACTACAAAGCCAATGTTCTCAAAATGCCTGGTACTGGCACAAGAACAGAGAGAGACCAATGCAACAGAACAGAGAACCCAGAAATTGACCCAAACCATTATGCTCAATTAATATTTGACAAAGGATGCAAGAGCATACAATGGAATCTAGACAGTCTCTTCAATAAATGGGTGTTGGGAAAATTGGACAGATGCATGCAATAAAATGAAACTAGACCACCAACTTATACCATACACAAAAATAAACTCAAAATGGATAAAGGACTTAAATGTAAGATGGGAAACCATAAAAATCTTAGAAGAATCCATAGGCAGAAAAATATCAGACATATCTCATAGCAATATCTTTACTGATACATCTCCTAGGACAATGGAAACTAAGGAGAAAATAAACAAATGGGACTACATCAAAATAAAAAGCTTCTGCACAGCAAAGGAAACAATCAATAAAACAACAAAGCCCACTGCATGGGAGAACATATTTGCTAGTAAGGGTTACATCTGATAAGGGTTTAATCTCCAAAATTTATAGGAAACTCATGCAACTTAACAAAAGGAAGACAATCCAATAAAAAAATAGATACAGAGGCAAAGAAGCATGGAACAGACTTTCAAACTACAGCCGGAAGTCAGTGGAGTGTTGGGGGTGTAAGAGATCAACTGAAGGACTTGTATACATGCATATAAGCATAACCAATGAACACAAGACACTGGGGAGGTGAGGGCATGTGCCGGGGGGGGGGGGGTAAGGGAGGCGGGGGGGAGGTCAATGGGGAAAAAAGGAGACATATGTACTACTATTTGTAGTACTTTAAATAATAAAATAAAAATTTTAAAAATGGACAAAGGAACTAAATAGACACTTTTCAAAAGTGGACATACAGAAGGCCAAGAGGCACAGGATGAAATGCTCAAAGTCACTAATCACCTGAGAGATGCAAATCAAAATGACAGTGAGGTACCATCTCACAGCTGTCAGAATGGCTAACTTCAACAATCCAACAAACAAGTGCTGGCAAGGATGTGGAGATAAATTAACCCTCGTACACTGCTGGTGGGCATGCAGACTGTTGCAGCCACTGTGGAAAACAGTATAGAGTTCCCTCAAAAAATTAAACATGGAACTCCCATTGGACCCAGTATTCCCACTTCTAGGAATTTATCCCAAGAAATCAGAAACACCAATCAGAAAGGATATATGCACCCCTATGTTCATACCAGTACAATTTACAATAGCTAAGATTTGGAAACAGCCTAAGTGCCCATCAGCAGACGAGTGCATTAAGAAATGTGGTATATACACTGAGTGGCCAGATTATTATGATCTCTGAACGCATAATAATCTGGCCAGTATATATAGAGACCCGGTGCATGAATTCGTGCATGGGTGGGTCTGGTCAGCCTGGCCAGGGGAAGGGGACATGGGCGGTTGGCCGGCCTGCCTGCACATCAAACTCCTGGTCGAGAGGACAATTTGCATATTAGCATTTTATTATATAGGATATACACTGAGTATATCCAACTCGCGACCCACAGGTTGAGAACCGCTTCTGTAGAGCCTAAGACCATCGGAAAACACAGATATTTACATTATGATTCATTAACAGTAGCAAAATTACAGTTATGAAGTAGCAACGAAAACAATTTTATGGTTGGGCATCATCACAACATGAGGAACTGTATTAAAGGGTCGCCGCATTAGAAAGGTTGAGAACCACTGATCTAAAGGATAAGCATAACCAATGGACACAGACACTAGGGTGGCGAGGGCATGTGCTGGGTGTGGGAGTGTCTGGGTAGTGGTCAATGGGGGAAAAAGCAGACATATGTAATACTTTCAACAATAAAGAATTTAAATTAAAATAATAATAAATAAATAAATAGAAATTATATTCTTGCAAAAAATAGAGATAAAAAACCATTTATAAACATATTTTTAAAACCAATAAACATAAAAAACAATAAAAATGCCATGGATTTCTGGTTGCTAATTTTATATCCATCTATGTTGCCGAATTAATTTATTAAGTCTAGTAGTTTTTGATGGAGTCTTTGGGGTTTTCTATGTATAGTATCATGTCATCTGTGAATAAGGACAGTTTTACTTCTTCTTTTCCAATTTGGATGCCTTTTATTTTTCTTGTTTGGTCACCATGGCTAGCACTTCCACTACTATGGTGAACAGGAGTGGTGAAAGTGGGCATCCCTGACTTGTTCCTGTTCTTAGGGGAAAGGGTGTTAGTATTTGCCCATTGTGTATGATGTTGGCTGTAGTTTTATCATATAAAGCTTTTATTATGTTGAGGTCTGATCCCTTTATTCCCACTTTGCTGAGAGTTTTTATCAAAAATCGGTGTTGTATTTTGTTGAATGCTTTTTGTGCATCAATTGATATTATCATGTGTTTTTTATCTTTCAGTTTGTTTATGTCATGTATCACATTTATTGATTTGCAGATATTGTACCAGTCTTGCATCACTGGAATAAATCCCACTTGTTCATAGTGTCTGATCTTTCTAATGCATTGCTAAATCATATTTGCTAATATTTTGTTGAGGATTTTAGTATTTATGTTTATCAGGGTATTGGCATGTAATTCTCTTTCTTTGTAGTATTTATCTGATTTTGGGATTAGTGTAATGCTGGCCCCATAGGAAGATCTTGGAAGTGTTCCTTCCTCTTGAATCTTTTGGAATAGTTTGAGGAGGATAGGTGTTAGTTCTTTTTTGAATGTTTGGTCTGCTATTATTTTACAAAGAGGCAGTACCAGACCCTTGATCAGTCATAGCCTAGAGGAGTGCAGATGGCTGTAAAGCCTGTAAAGCCTATAAAGCCTGTATTGGTTAAATACTTTTGTGTTTTAATTCATTAAATTTCTTCCTTCACTCACCATTTATTGTCATTCTAGCATACTGATTAAGACTTCTGACTCTCTATTAAAATTTGACCTATGACATTTATTGGCTGTATGATCCTGGGTAAATTACTTAATCTTTCAAAATCTCAGTTTACCATTTGTAAAATTGATATGTAAATAGTATTTATCTATATATATATATATATAAATCCTAATATGCAAATAGACTGAATGGCGGAACAACTGAACAACCAGTTGCAATGACATGCGCTGACCACCAGGGGGCACACGCAGAACATGGCGGGTGTCAGCAGCAGGCAGTAGAGCATGGAACATGGTCAGTTGCGGTGGGATGGTGGAGGAGGTGAGGGGTGCCAGACCAAGGCAGGGCACCGATTGCTGTCATCTGGGTGAATCTCTGGTGGTTACTGAAAATTCTTTGCTCCCACACTGTGGTCATGCCTGGTGCTTGCACCTGCTTCCAGTGCCGGCCACTCTTGCACCCTAATCGCTCGGCGCTGTCACCAGGTGCAAGCATCGGCTGCTGACCCCAATAGCCCCTGAGGAGCGATCCACCTCCTCCTGCTCCTGAGGGGTGATGAGGGGCAGCAGCCACCACTCTCACTCACTGCTGGCGCCTGTCCCAGTCACTCTGCACCATCAGGGGGTGCGAGTGGGGCTGGTGCCCTCAGCGCATGGGGGCAGCGGTGGTGGGAGTGGGGCTTCTGGCAGTAGGGGCTGGGTGGGGGCGAGAATGATGGGCTGAGACCCGCTCCTGTGTCCACTGCAGCCTCACAACCCACAGTTCCTTTCAAGGTGCACGAATTTGTGCAATGGGCCCCTAGTCAAAATATAATTGCTTTGAGGATTAAATCAAATAATGTGCCATAAAATACTTAGTACATGCTCAATAGGTTTAGCTATTAGTAGTTTTATGTACCTATTATGTCACTGTGTGTTCCTATTAGGGGAGAGAAAACAATGTCATATTTACAATACAAGGCAGAAGGTAATGTAGCAGGTCATTGCATAACTTCATTTTGTTCCATGTTGTTTCATTATGCTGTTGATGAGATGGCATAGATACTTAACTATTGTTTATATCAATTAATCTATGATAAGATTAATATATATATATATATATATATATATATATATATATATATATATATATATACTAGAGGCCCAGTGCATGATTAAATCATGCACGTGTAGGGTCCCCTAGGCCTAACCTGCCATCCAGGCCATATCCACTGCCCCGCAAAGCCTAGCATGCTCCACAGACACTGCTGGCAGCCTGCTCCCCGCTTTCGCTTTCGATCGCGGGGGAGCTGGGTGCCTGTCTGCTGGTGCACCAGGCCTTTCAGAAGCCTCCGGTGCAGTGGAGGCTTCTGAAAGGCCTGGTGCACCAGCAGACAGGCACCCAGCTCCCCCACTTTTGATGGTCCACGGCGGGATGTGGGCTCGCTGCCCCAGAGGCCCCTTCTGTGCCGCAGCACAGCCATGGCGCAGACGCTGAGCTCAGCATCCTGCCTGCCCAATCAGCCACCCCAGCCACCCCGAGTCCCGCCCCCCCCGCGCCTCCTGGCCAATCATGGGCATAGCGAAGGTATGGTCAATTTGCATATTTGTCTATTATTAGGTAGGATATATATATATATATATATATATATATATATATATATATATATAACAAAATTAGCTTAAAGTCACAGAACCTATCAAAAATGTTAAGTGAAGACTTACTGTATAATGTCACAAAAGGAGGAAAGACAAAATGCTCCTGAAGTTCAGAAGAGTATGGGAGTCATTCTGGATGAAGAAGCACAAGGAAGGAATCATGGAGGAAGTGACTTCTAAGCTGAGCCTTGAGAGAAGGATAGAATTAAGGCATGCAGTTTTGAGAACACTGCTTCTAGAGTCAGCTTTAAATACCTACTGGAACTGGACTGTAAATAGTGACTCATTCTTTTCTTCATCATCATCATCCTAGCAGAGGAAATCCATAATGCTAGCAAATTCCAGCCCCCCTTCATTTTCCAAGCAAAACATAGAATGGCAGTCATATTTCCTGCTTTAACACTGGAAGCACTAAGTTCAAGGTCATGTAGTCAGCCTTAAATTAGACACAGATCCCTGAACCCTCCAAGTAATAAAACATGATGTACATTTTTATTAGGCATCTACTCTAACCCAACATTGTGTGGTACTTTGATGATACAGAAGGATACCCTTGAAAAAATTATGGTGACATTGGGAAATATGACATAAATACACTAACTAGTATTATAAAATAACTAGAGGCCCATTGCACTAAGATTTGTGCAATAGGCCTTCCTTCACTTGGCTGCCGGCACTGGTTTTCCTCCGGTACTTGGGACCCAGGCCTTCGCTCTGGCCGCTGCCTTCCTCCTTTGCTCCAGCCGGAGTCTTTGCAGGCTTTGCTGACTCCGGCCAGAGCCTTCAGTCTTCACTTGGCGTGGTCGCCCTCACCTCCCAGGGCCGGCGATAATTCGGGGAGCCTGCGGGTTTGGCACCCATCCTCGGGACTCAGGCTGCTTGGCACCACCCCGCCCCTGGCCGCTTGGTGCCTGCGTATGCAAATTAACCCACCATCTTTGTTGTTTTAATTTGCATACCCACTCCTGATTGGCTGGTGGGTGCCACGAAGGTATGGTCAATTTTCATATTTCTCTTTTATTAGTATAGATGTAGAATCCAATACTCAGCTATGTGATGTGGACTCTTTATTTAATAGTAGTTCTAAAAAAGAAGATTGATCCATGGACCTGAGATGATTTGGAAAAGAAGACTTCCTAGAAGGAGAGGAACTTGAGTAGAATTTTAGATTGATGTAGGAGAGGTGAAGGAAGAGGATAGCATTAGAATGAAGAGGATTTATTTTAATTCATGGATTAAAATATCAGTGATGTCTGCATCTTCTCAACTGAGTGATATTTACAGAAATGTGTTTGGATCTCTCCCATCCCAATGCCCTCCTCCCACTCCAATTGATTTTTAAACCATGCATATAATTGGGATACTTTCTCAAACTCCTACTCTTGATACTTTCCACCATCTAGAAACTATGCATGCATGAGCTAAATGAATGTCATGACATTGACAGGAATAATACTCCAACTATAGACATTTTGAGAAAATGAATAATATTCACTTATTTCAAAAGGGGGTCTTTCAACGTCAGCAGATTCTCTGACATGCTTTTCCCTTCCCCCATTCAGTGTGTGAACCCCATTGAATTCTTAGGAAGATACACTGGGTGTTACGGTAAAAACTATGCTAATTGGCTTCCGCTAGTTGATGTTAAGTCAAGCTCACTGTCCCACTGAGGATTTGGAATAGAGCACTTTACTTATTACTCCTCAAAGAACATGTTCCCAGCAAGTCAGCTGCCTCAACAGAAAATGGAAGGTATTTGAAAAGTTCAATACATTATCCAAATATTTTACCCCTCATGGGGCCATATATACACAGTTTTACTTTCATTTAGTATCTTCTTTCCACAGAGAGTGCTGATAGAAACTTAGCTGGAGATTTTTAACTGCATTAAGTGGATTTGGTGAATTTGTAAAGAATGAAAGCATGTGGGCAGTACATTAATTTGAGAAAGGAGACCTGAGCCCATTTAACATATCACACATATAGGTTATTTCTAATTACCCTTGATGACCATTGGGTTTTCCTTCATCAGGTAAACAGGTGCCATCATCTACATAATTGGTTTAGTTTTGTCCTAGACCTTTTTGATAGTAGTCAGTCCTTGATAAATTCTGAGTATCCTGTGCAGTTTTATACTTTAGTTCTACCACTGGAAGAATGGGGTTTGTGGGGCTGGTTCCTCTTACTTTGGAGGAAAACATGCTTAGGTGGTATGATATTAGGAGTTCTCAGAGATCATTTTACATCTCTTGGAACACTTTTAGTGATGTTGCAAACTCATCTGAAGACCATCCATCCTATCTATCTCTTTAAATACACTTGTAACTGTCATTGGTACTCTATACCTCGATGTGAATGGGTGTGAGAGGTTTGGGGGACTGGTCACCTGAGGAAACAAGGAAGGAAAACACCAGAAAGAAAAGTGTCCAATGAGTGTTTGAGACTGGAAAACAACTTGCCTTTTGAACAACTTTGCCTCAGACTTGTAGTAAGTATAATAATGATAGTTATCATCATCAGGAAGTGGTGTCAAATTAAGTGCCTAATTGGGCATGATACTGTACTTAGAGAACATCATACACCTATCTGTTTCTGCATTGCACCTAAAACAAACACAATGTTATAGAGACTGTGTTGTTTAATGAGTGTATTAAGTCAGATTGGTTCTTTTGGGGTGAATAAGGGGCAGTGAGATAAAAAATATGAAGGAAAATCAAACCTGAATGTTGTTTTGGCTTCACTGCTTTCCAAATATTTAGAAACTAGCATTCCCGTTGCAGGAAAAATCCTGCAATAGGGTTTCCTGCTGCACTCTACCCCGCCCCGCCTGCTCTCCTCCCTTGTCCCCAGGCCCGCCTTCTCCGCCAGCCCACCCCGCTCTCCTTCCTTCTCCCCCGGCCCCACCTCCGCTCCTCCCTTGTCCTCCCCCCGGCTTGCTTGCTTCTCCGCAGCTTTGCTCCCTTCTGCAGCTCTTGGCTTCTTTCTACGCTGTCTTTATATGCAAATTAGCAGCCATCTTTGTTGAGGTAATTTGCATACTCGTCCTGATTGGCTGGTGGGCGTGGCTTGGGCGTAGCGAAGGTGCGGCCAATTTGCATATTTGTCTATTATTAGGTAGGATGTTTGAGCTCTCATTCATGCTTCGGAAAGTAATGTCAGATTTTTGTATGATAAAGTCCTTACTAAACATTAGGGACATTGTACCGACTAACAGAGATCACAATCTACTCTTGGAAATGGGGATGGAGAAGGTGAGGGGTAGGTGGGGACTCACACCAAAATATCCCCTGGAAAATGGTTTTGCGTGACCATATGGATTAAAATAGTATAAATATATGCTAAGATTTATTGAATTCTTACTAAGTTTCAAGTGCTGTGTGAAGCACCCAGCATGAGTTATTTTATTTAATCCTGCCAACAATCACCACATAGGTGAAGACATAGAGAAACAGAGAGTATAAAGGAGTTGTCCAAAGTCACAGAGTTATGCAAACCCCCCCCCCATATACTCATATGGTACTAAATTTCTGTGATACATTTTTTTTCTTATCATTGGGCACTCTCTCTGCAAAAAGTGGATGCAGTTAGTTTAGGACTCCATTTAATCGGGTTCTGGTTAATTGAGAGTTGGCTCTTTCATAGGGAGGTTGAAGATGACTCGGCTTAGGCACAAATCAGCCCCATACTATCCACCAAATAAGAACATCTCACGGTACTTTATTAGTGGAGATTGAGGAGGCTATATTTATTTATTTTTTAAATATATTTCACTGATTTTTTACAGAGAGGAAGGGAGAGGGATAGAGAGTTGGAAACATCTATCAGCTGCCTCCTGCACGCCCCCTACTTGGGATGTGCCCGAAACCAAGGTACATGCCCTTGACTGGAATCGAACCTGGGACCCTTCAGTCTGCAGGCCGACGCTCTATCCACTGAGCCAAACCAGTTAGGGCAAGGAGGCTATATTTATACACCAAAGAAACTTGATATATCAAAGGAGAGGCTTGAGTTAACTAAAATAATTCAATTGGCCTGGAACTCTGTTAAATTCAAGCTGTTCTTATAATTCCATTATTGTTAAATCCCTTCCTTTCCAACAATCCCCCAACATTCCAGTCATAATGGCTTGTATACATAAAGTTCCTTTATTTTAAAGGGAAAAATAGCTTTGCAGCTCATAGGGTGGAGGGGAAGCCTGCCTATGCTGTAGTTCCTACAGTTTGCCCTTACATGTTTCCATAGAAACAGAATTGAACTAAAAATTCTTGGATTTGTTTTCCTTTTTATGTAGTTTGAAACTTGTGCTAACTTTATCAAAATTGAGGGAGAGATTTGTGGCTTTCTGCTTTACTGGCAATTAGTGGAGTCTGTGTGCTCAGAGGAGAAAGAGGCCATTTAAGATTTTTTAGTATCAGATTTGTGTTAACCCTTAATTCCAGTGAAGATATTATAATAACAAAAGGCCAAGAGGTGTCACGATCAAAACGACCAAATGACCGGTCACTGTGAGGTGGATAGAGAACCTCTCAGGCCCTCCCCCACAGCCCACAGGCTCCCATTGCAGCCAGGCTGGCGGCCGGCGGGCGGGCGGGGCAGTGGGTGGGTGGGCATGGTGAGGGGGGCCTGCGTGGGTGGGCAGGGCTGTGTGATTTTGCGTGCTGGGCCTCTAGTGTGTGTGTGTGTGTGTGTGTGTATATATATATATATATATATATATATATATATATATATATATATTTAAGAGCATGGGCTCTAGAGTCAGGCTGATTTGGGATTATGTGAGCTTGGGCAAGTAATTAAAGTACTCTGATCTTCAGATTCTCATCTGTAAAATGGGGAATGATACTGATACTTGCTTAGCAGGAATAGTGTGAGGGCATAGTGCCTGAAACATACTAAATATTCAATAAATGGTAGGTTTTTTAAAAGTTATTTGTCCTCCCCCTGAAATTTCACCAGTCTCTCCTAATTCATCATACCTTTGAAAGCCTTTTCTTGATCCCCATCTCATGTTGCTTGGTACTTTTGAATTGGTTGGCCATCGAGTTCTAGTTATTTTATTATAGACTAGTGTCTCTGTGCATGGATTCATGCACATTGAGAAGAAATTAATTAGAAGAAATATTTTAATATCGCTATTTGTGTCTTGCTAATGAAAAGAAAATAGGATTCTACTGAGTCTCCTATCTATCTACTCCAGGACTTCTGTGAGGATCAAATGAGATGAGGCATGGGAAAACGTTTGGTTAAACTGTAAAATGTTTGCACCTGGCTATAAAGCAAGTAGGGTTACTGGGCTGAAGAAACTCCAAGAAGGCTAGTTGCTAGGGAGAGGAAGCCGGGTGTTGCTATGTGATGTCATTACCTGGCACCCACAGTGACCGTTTCCAAGCTGGGCTGGGCTGTGGGCCGCATTTTGCACCATGGGGTCTTGGCAGCATTGGTTGTGATTTGGTGGGGTGTCCCTCCAGGGTGGTGGCAGGGCCTGTGTCCCACTTGGAGGAAGCCGAGTGTTGGTTTGTTAGTGTTGGTTTGTTGGCACCAGGTCTGTGGTGCCGTTTATTTTTAAATGACTAGTGCACATCATGGCAGCTCCTGCGTTGAGCGTTTGCCTCCTGATGGTCAGTGTGCGTCATAGCTACCAGTCAGATGGATGGACACTTAGCCTTTTATATATGGGTGTTGTCTCTTAGATCACCTAGATGATAATAAACTGAGGGCACTGGTGAGCTCTTGTTTGAGCATGCAGGAAATACTAATTAAATACTTGTGGGAGTAAAGACTGGGCTCCAAACTTCACCATCTTATCCAGAGACTGTTTGGAATTTGCCTTTTGGTCTCCACAGGAGTTCAGGTAACCACTCTTTTTCCTAGCTTTTTCTGCCTCACTAATGCAATCTGGTAAGACATGTCCAATGTGCCCAACAAAATAGATTCCATTTGTAAGTACCTATGAAGAAGAAAGAATGCTATCATAGAAACTAAGTCTTCTCTGCCTGGAGTGCCCTTGTGCCTGTGACTTATTTTATTTGGGGAAAACACTGTATTAAGTTTGGTCAGCTTCAAGGACAGTCACTGGAGCCTTTTACTGGATGTGAATTGGCAATGCCTCCATCAAAGCTGATATGGGACCAAGGTCAACTTCACTTTAAGACTCTTCTATTAATTACCATTGGATGGCAGTATTACTCAGACTGAAGGTGTTACCCTTCAGCCTGGGCTATTTTTCTCAGATATTTTGCAGTTAAAAGATGATATCTAAGGTGAAAAATCGATTATGAGAAAGTGCCCAAGTTAAATGCCAAACTGCTTGCAGGCAGCGTGCTGGAGCAAAAAGGGATATAGTAAGGAATTATCAAGGAAAAATAAAATGTTTACCAGGGCTTTGTAAAATAGAGGGGGAAATGAAAACGGATTCTGTGATAAATGAACAAGGAATGTGGGTTTTCTTCTGTTCTAAGCTCCTCTATTGCTCTAGTCAAATAGCAGAAGTTATTTGGTCTCAAATTATTTTTGTCACACTGAATAGAGGAGGCAACTGAAAATATTTAGGAGATTTACAGGTAATAGCATCATCCTCGTGAGTGGGTAATTATTGCTGTTATAAGTCTCACCATAGCCATCACTGAATGGCATCTAGATGCCAAGTTGGTTGAATATATTCCATGAAGAAAAAAGGCCCAGCATTGGAAGCTTCTCCCTCCATCCTAAATAGCCACCTGCAGTTCACTAAGTACCAAGGGAAAGCCTGAAGCACTTACTGTTTGGAGGCAGGAGAGAGGAGAGGAAGAAGGCAAGTGTGCTGGGGGAGGACAAGAGGGAAAGGCAATTGGGATGGTATCTGAACTTGTTGAATCAGCCTGTTAATTGTGCTCCGTGCCTCTCCTCAGTCCTGCCTCTCCTCAGTCCATTCTCCAGAGTCACCGCTGATTTTCCTAAACATAAATCTGATTGTCTCATTCCCCTGCCTAAAACCCTCCAATCTTTCCTATTACCAGTAAGTTGAACATCAAATCCAAGCTCCTTGACATGATGTACCAGGCCCTTCATGATCTGTCTCTTGCCATGATCCATCTCACCTCTACCTATTTTATTCTTTTGCTTGATGCTGAAGTACTATTGAATGGCTTACAGATCATTCCGTTTCTGCTCCCCTACTACACACTTATACACACAAAAGGCTTGCCCATGTCCATGTTCATGTAAACCATTCTGCCTGGGACAATGTTTACACTATTCACATCCATATTTCAATATACACCTCTAAGAAGCATTCTCCAACCCTTTCATATGGAGCTGTGTTTCTTATCTGAGTTTCATGATACCCATGAATACTTCTATCCTGTCACTTACCCCATTATATTGAAACTAGAAGCCTGATGCACGAAGATTCGTGCAAGAATGGGCCTTCCTTCCCCTGGCTGCCAGCACTGCCTTCGCTCCGCCGGAGCCGCCTTTCCGCTGTCCCAAGCTGCCCAGAGGCCCGGAGCTGCTGGGGCGGTGTGGAACGCCTGTGTCGTTGCTATGGCGATGACACAAGCATCCTTCCTCGCCCCCCGCTGCTCAGTGCCAGCGTATGCCAATTAACCCACCATCTTTGTTGGGTTAATTTACATAGTCACTCCTGATTGGCTGGTGGGTGTCGTGAAGGTATGGTCAATTTGCCTCTTTCTCTTTTATTAGTGTAGATTACTTATTTACATACCTGTCTTCCCACTAGAACGAGACCTTCTTGAGGATGGAGCTAAAGGCACTCGAAATATTTCAGATGGTGGTGAGCATTATAGAGGGGGCCAAGGCAGTGGTCTTAAGTGTCTATCAGAAGTAGCCATGGTTTGGGCTTCCTTTCCATTCAGCAGATGCCTACTTTCTCACTGGCTTACATATTTGTGAAAAGCTGTCTATGCTATCATTCATCAAACTTCTGGCTTTAGGAAGGTTTGCATTTTAAATGGGTGTTCTTAGTTCCTTACCTTTAGGGAATAATAGAATTCCAGGTACTAAGGCGAGCTGATGTAGAGACATTTTCCTTGGCTCTTGTATGACATGCTATAGGCAGCTATCCATTAAGCCTATGTTTAGGTCAACCCTGAAGCCATTGCCCGCTTATCACCAGTATAGACATGTTGATTTTGGGGCCCTTGTTAGAGTGTGAGCTCCTTGAGGAGAGAAACTGTCACCAACTTGTTTAGTGGTTTTCAGGGGGCTCAATAGCATTGGAGAGGCTTTAAGAGGGTTCTGGACAATCCTGCTGATTTATGGGGGATTTCTCTTTTTATATTATGCCTAAATAAGAGTGGAGGGCAACACAGATATAGTTCAACCAAGATTGGTTGTCCTCTTCCTCAAATCCCAGAGTGTTATCTTAACTAAATCTAAGACTTAAATAAAAGTTAATGAAAATGAAGTGAAGAATGGGTGGAAAACAGCTTGGACTATCAAACCTGACTGCTCTCATCTCTATTATTTTTCAGAAATTTCAAACGATTCTTATCAAAGAAAAATGAAAAAAGAGTACTATCTTATAGTATCCATAGGAAAATGTGCTTTATTAGCAAGATTCAGTCTGTCCTTATTGAAGAATTGCCAGTTCTACTGATGAAAAGATTTTCTTAGACCATCTGTCAGTTATAATGGCCGTCTATATTTAACCTCTTCTATACTGGCACAGAAGAATTCACTAATCTAGTAAGTTGCAGCTTTGGATGCTATGGGGGATAAGACATGGTGGATGCCTTCATGGGGCTTAAAATTTAATAGAAGAGACAAGAGAAATACAGAATCATATATAGATTAGGATGAATGTACCAAGTACCATAAGAGTAATACCAAATGTGGTGGAAGCACCAATTAGAGGGAGACTACTTCTGAGCAGGAACTAGGAAAGTTTCTATGAGGCATCTGGAGGCAAGGGGAAAGGGTAGGAATTGTGGGCATTCTGGGTATAGGAACTAGCGTGTTCTATGCCAGTAGAAGTGCAAAGGTCCAGCATAGGTCTGTACAATGGGAATAGTCTGGTGTTATAGGAATATGGGATTTGGAAATAACAGTAGCAAATATAGATTGTTTGGAAGTCAGATGAAGGAGACATTTGGCTGTCTGATTAAGAGGTCAACATTTTATTATATAGAGTAGACAGTGAGTTGCCAGTGATGTGCTTTGGAATGGTCAGTGTCTTGCTCAGAGCTGTACTTTAGGGGGATTATTTTGGAAGCCTAGGAAGTATAGGTTAAGTACTAAGCTATTTTCTCTAACCTTAGGGGAGGTAGAAATGGATTTGTTGGCTTCTGCTATTCCAGATATGATGCATTGGGTTTTGGAGACTTAAAAGTATATTTTTCTTTTATTAGTTGCTACTAGATTGATAGCTCTGAGGTCGATGCTCCAGCCAAGACAGCTAGTCCAGTTGCTATGGGAGGCTATATTTTTTTCTGTCAGACTTTGAACCTATGTGAATTTTGTGGGTTTTGAGCTAAACCCTGGCCAATTTTCCAATATCAGTTTGTGGTTCTTCTTATTTGTGAGTGTGTATGTATGTGTGTGCATTGTTTTTGATGCCACCCCCCCCCCCCCCAGTTTTTGTGACTATGTTTTTTTCTGCTAGAGCTTGGGGGGTGGTAAGGATGTGGGATCACATCTGAAATGTCTGTATTTTTATTCTCTAAATTTCTTCTGGCTTAGTGCTATCAAGAGGCTTATAGTATGCGTACATTTTTGGTTGGAGTAGCACTAGTGTTTCTCAAAGTGTGGCTCTCTCTTTGGCCACCTGGGGAATTCACCTGGAGAGGAATCTGGTTTAAAATGCAGGTTTAAGTCTCTGACCTAGATGGAATGAATCAGTGAACAGGTTTCTTCCTGTTTAATAAACTCCCCAGGTAATTCAGATGCATGCTCAGGATTGAGGGCCACTCAAGTAGGAAACTATTAAAAACCAAAAAATGGAGTTTTTAATTTAAAAGGCAAAAAGGTAGATCATAAAGTTATTTAAAGGAGTTTTGAAAAGTGTAGAGAACTTGGCCTTTTGAATTTTTTCTTTCAGTTTGTCAAGCTAGGAATTTTGGAGTCAAAGGAGAGGAACTTGTGGTAGAAAGATCTTCCCATTCTGGAATTTTTTTCTCTTCTTTCTCCCTCCCTGTACAAATCTTAACCATGACTCTCATATGTGTTCCAGGACCACTCCAGCCAATGAAGATTTTCTTGGTTTTCAGAGCTGCATTCACTTTCTGGTTGTCCTTTCCATTCGCCATCTAGCCTTGGGGTCTCTTGTGTAATATCAACTTACCCTAAACTTAGTGATGACTTGACCTTGAATTGGGATTTACCTGCTTCATGCCTGTTGATGTTGTCTCCCTAAATAGTTTCCCTAAAATTCATTGAGGGCAAGGGATCTGATTTATTTTTCTTTCCACACTCTCCAGTCCTGTAGCAACTGACATCATGTTTGTCACCCAGTAGGAGCGTGGTAAATGGTTGCAGAGTGAATGAAAGGATTTCAGGGGACATGATGTAGCTTTGTTTGAGGAACATAAATACCAAAGCTAAGTTGAGGGATAAAGGGGAAAGTGAACCTAAAACACAAGCTTATCCTAATATATAAAAACCTAGGATTCATAACAACTGACTGAAGGCTCAACTGAACACTGGAAGTCAGTCCTACAGTGCGGGTGAGGAAACCCAGCACTGACTATTGAGGGGGCTGCAGATCAGGCCCAGAGAGAGGCAGGGTCTGATCCGCAGCCTCCGTGGCAGCTGTTGATCAGCCATTGCCTCTCTCTTTCTCCCCAGGCTTAGCCAGCAGCCAAACCTCTGTTTCTCTCCAGGCCTCCACAGGGGCTGCTGATCAGCCCCGCCTCTCTGATCAGGGCTGGAGATAGGCCCGGAGATAGGCCTGGAAACGCTGACTGGCATATAAACCAACCAATCAGAACCAAAGCTGGGTGAACTGTGAGGAGCCAATGGCTGCCTAGGAGGTGGAGCTTTTGATGCTGACCTGCATAGAAAGCAACCAATCAGAACCAAATTGGCCGGCAGGGGAGAACAGTTGGGGGTGATCAGGTAGGCAGATGCAGTTAGGGGCGATCAGGCTGGCAGGGAAGGGCAGTTGGGGGTGAGATCAGGCCGGCAGGGGAGGGCAGTTAGGGGTGATCAGGCAGGCAGAGGCAGTTAAGGGCAAGATCAGGCCAGCAGGGAGGGCAGTTGGGGGTGAGATCAGGCCAACAGGGGAGGGCAGTTGGGGACAACCAAGCCGGTAGGGGAGGGTAGTTGGGAGCAAGATCAGGCCAGCAGGGTAGGGCCATTGGGGGTGAGATCAGGCCGGCAGGGGAGGGCAGTTGGGGGCAAGATCAGGCCAACAGGGGAGGGCAGTTGGAGGCAGTCTGGCTGGCAGGGGAGGGCAATTGGGGGTGATCAGGCAGGCAGAGGCAATTGGGGGTGATATCAGGCCAGCAGGGGAGGGCAGTTAGGGGCCATCAGGCAGGCAGGCAGAGGCAGTTAGGGGTGATCAGCCAGGTGGGCAGAGAAGTTAGGGATGATCAGGCAGGCAGGCATAGGAGTTATGGGAACTCAGGTAGGCAGGCAGAGGCAGTTAGAGGTGATCAGGCAGGCAGGCAGGTGAGCAGTTAGGAGCCAGCGGTCCCTGTGGGATCGGGCCTAAACTGGCAGTTGGACATCCCCCAAGGGGTCCCTGATTGGAGAGGGTGCAGGCTGGGCTGAGGGAACCCCCCCTCCCTGCACAAATTTCATGCACTGGGCCACTAGTATTTACTAAAATAGTCAAGTACTTAAAAATGAAATGTAAAGAGTTCTCTGTCTTCCCAGTAACTTTTAGAGAATTGCAGTGAGCCAAAATTCTTTATTTTCATTTATAAGAAACAAATCTATTTCTATAACTCACCTTCTACTTTCAACACTTTTAAAAAATTGCAACTATGACACAGGCTCACTTTATTTCTGGCAGCACATAGTCTTTTAGCTGGGGAGTGAAAAGAACTTGGAACATGACTTTCAAACTTCTCTAGTTCTTCTAATAGTCTCTCTTAAGTGCTGAGAGATAGCAGTTTGTGCACTCACTGATTACATACTGGCCCTGCCATGGGATCCTTTTTATCCTTTTGGGATTTGATTGCTGACCCTGTTTAATTTCATTTGTCAAAATGTATCTTACCCACTTTCCCCATTTCCCCTCATTCTTCCTTTGAAACCATAGCTTCCCTGATTTTACAATGTGGGGGACTAGGTGTGGGTGGGAGCTGATGCCTGCCTGGGCTTTTTAATGTTGCCAACAGCAACATTATTTCTAAATTTTTTGTTCTGTCACTGAAAATGCTTCAGCCCACACATAAGTAGTTCTCATTCTCTTCCTGTTCCCCCACCCACAACATCCTCCTGTTCCCTGTCAAATTCCTGCCCCTTTCTTCAGAGGTCACTTTCCTTCACAGTTCCAGAATGGTTTCATTCATCACTGTCACAGTCCCTGTCAATGGTAAACTCTTCCATCTTATCTGTGGCCACCAGTAAATGAGTTTGCATTTAATATTTTAAAGAGTTTTCTTTGTTTCTGACATTTCCCCACCCACTTATACTTGCACTTGTGTGGCTTTCTGTCACCTTTTTCTCTGCCAGTTGGTTGGCAAGAACCAATCTCCCCCAGAAAATGCAAGAAGATCATCCTGTCACTCAGGAAATCTGTCTAATTTTCCTGACATTGGTTACAAGTGCTTACTTTCTTCTTTGGGTGAGAAAGGCAGACTAAAGTAGAAGAGGAACAATTTAAGAATTTGGCAGAGGATGCTGAAAGTTGCAACCGATTGAGCTCAACAATGGGAAATTTTGGATTTGAATTCCTGCCTTGGGATAACCTTCTGCCAGTTCTTTTCTTTAAAAAAATATATTTTTATTGATTTCAGAGAGGAAGAGAGAGATAGAAACATCAATGATGAAAGAAAATCATTGATTGGCTTCCTCCTGCACGCTCCCACTGGGGATCGAGCCCGCAACCCGGGCATGTGCCCTTGACTAGAATCGAACCCAGGACCCTTGAGTCCGCAGGTCGACACTCTATACACTGAGCCAAACCAGCTAGGGCCTTCTGTCAGTCTTGTGTAAATTACTTACTCTATCTATGTCCTGTTCTGTGCTATAGGGATGGTGTTAATTTCTAAATTGGGTTGGGAAAGTAGAAGTAATGGATACTATATTTCAAAAATATAGATAACGTAAACAATAATGATATCATTTGCTATAATCTTGCTGTGTACAAGACTGGAGGTTATTTGCACATCTGAGCTCTACTACTTAACAATATTGAATAATTTGAGGCTCAGAGATATTCAGTATCTTGCTCAAGAACATACAGCTTATAAGGGATGAAACAAGATTTGAACATAAATCTGTCTGAAGTACACTCTTATGATTTTGTTGCATAAGATCAGGTGGTACTACTGGGCACAGTTGAGTGTTCTCAATGATTCATGTCTCCCTTTACCTTGCTTTCCTTTAGGACATCCACTAATATTGAGCTGGTGCATGGCTACAGATATCTGGGTTTGAACTTTGGTTCAGCCATTTACTTACTATATAACTTTGAACCAGTTATTTAACCTCTCTGTGCCTGTTATCTACATTTCTAAAATACGGATGATAATAGCCTCTACCCTGTAAACTGAAATATTTAAAACAGAGTCACTAATATCAGATGGTCCTAAAATGGAGTCAGGAAATCATTAGGTGAGTGAGACTTAATCACATCTGCACCCAGATGACATTTGGACTTTTGAACTTTCATGCTTGCTGTGTAAGTACATCCTGGAACTTGCTCACTCCCAACCTGCCCCCCCCCCCGCCCCCGTCCCCGTTTTCATGTAGATGCTTACCTCAGAGTTACATCACCCAGACTTGAACAATCATTTTTTAGTTAGCCATCACATCAGATTAAGTAGCCAATAGGAAAAGTCTTCTTTGTCCCAGCATGTGGTTTTTACCTTTATAAGCTCCTGCTTCCTTTGTTCTCTTCAAGCACAGTTTGGGTTGCTACCTGATTTTCCATCTTCTGGGTTGCAGCTCTTTTTACTCAAATAAATGATTTTTATTCTTGTTTTAAAACTCAGAGTTATAGTTTATTAATCAAAATGATACATATTAAAATCAGCCAAGTGAACAAGAGCATGGGCAATATCCAGAAAAAACAGGTGCAAGTTTCCAGTTGTCCTCCCCCAGTAGTATAGCATGGACATACTTAATTCTCTCAGTGATAATGTATGGCAATATATGAAAAGTGCTGCCAACCAGAGAAGCTCAACTAAACCTTGGTGTCTAAGATTTTTACTAGGGGGAGGCACTCACAAAGGCATGTAGTGCCTACATGACCGACTACATCTGTTTGGCTTGCAGATGGCTGCCTTTTCACTATATCCTCACATAAACTTATCTTCATTTACATGTGTATCCTAGGTGTCCCTACTGAGCATCCAAATTTTCTATTCTGATAAGAATACCAGTTATTGTAAATGGAGTTGTTTTCTTAGTTTCCCTTTCTAATAGCTCATAATTGGTATATAAAAATATAACTGATTTTTGAGTATTTATTTTGTATTTTGCTACTTTACTGAATTCATTGATCAGTTCTAGTAGATTTTTGGTGGAATCTTTAGGGTTCTCTATATACAGTATCATGTCATCTGCAAATAGTGACAGTTTTACATCTTCCTTTCGAATTTGAATGCCTTTCATTTATTCTTCTTGTCTGATTGCTGCAGCTAGGACTTCCAGTACTATCTATATATATAAAAGGCTAATTTGCAAAGTGTCCCCTTGGGAGTTCGACTGGGAGACTGGGAGTTCAATTGCTCACTAAGACATGCTCTGACCACCAGAAGGTGGCACGGAATGAAGGAAGGCCCTGGACAGCAGCTGAAAAAGGGAGGCCCCAGCCGGCAGCCAGAAGGAAGGCCCCGGCTGGCAGATGGAAGGCATTGATCGGCCCTGGTCATCAGCCAGGCCTAGAGACTCTACCCATGCACGAATTTCGTGCACCGGGCCTCTAGTGTTGAATAAGAGTGGTGAAAGTGAACATTCCTGTCATGTTCCCAATTTTAAGGGAAACACTTTTAGTTTTTGCCCATTGAATATGATGTTGGCTGTGGGTTTGTCATATATGGCCTTTATTACATGAAGGTATGTTCCTTCTATTCCCACTTTGCTGAGAGTTTTTATCATAAATGTGTGCTGGATTTTATCAAATGATTTTTTCTGAATCTATTGATATGATCATGTTGTTTTTTTAAAGGTCTTAAAAATAAATTTTTATTGATTTCAGAGAGGAAGGGAGAGAGAGAGAGAGAGATAGAAACATCAATAATGAGAGAGAATCATTGATCAGCTGCCTCCTGCAAGCCCCTTACTGGGGAATTGAGCCCTCAACCCAGGCCTGTGCCCTGATCGGGAATCAAACCACGATATCCTGGTTCATAAGTCAATGCTCAACCACTGACCCACACCGGCCAGGCTATTTAGTTTATTTCTGATCTTTAATAATATCTTTTTTTAGTCACTTTGGTCCATGTTTTTTTTTTTTTTTACCTTTTTAAAGCTCCTTTAAGTGTATAGTTAGATTATTTATTTTAGATATTTCTTATTTCTTGAGGTAGGCCTGTAATAGTATGAATTTCCATCTTAGGACTGATTTCTTTTTATTTTTAAATTTCTTTATTGATTAAGGTATCACATATTTGTCCTCATCCCCCCATTCCTATTCCAAACCCCTCCCCACGCATGCCCCCACACCCCTGTTGTCCGTGACTACTGGTTAGGCTTATATGCATGCATACAATCCTTTGTTTGATCTCTCCCCTTTACCCCCAGGCCCCTTCCCTTCCCTCTGAGGTTTGACAGTCTGATCGATGCTTCCCTGTCTCCAGGTCTGTTTATCTTCATCAATTTATGTTGTTCATTATTTCCCCTAGATGAGTGAGATCCTGTGATACTAGAAATACACTTATAAGAACTGAAAATGAGACAAGCAATAATGGTTATGCTGAGAGGCAAATTAATCAGTCTGTAGTGAGTTTCTTTCTGGGCCAACAGTTCTTTTGAGTCCCAATTTCAATGTCAAACAAACAGTTCCTTATGTGTACATGTCAGCAATGATATTTCAGTTCTGGATGGTGGACAAATAGTGGTAATGCAGGGCTGACCCTCCTGGGCAACCTGCAATGATGCACAGCTGCTGACTGCTAGTATGGCAAGGCGTCATCAGCATCTTCCATCTCTGGACCGTTTCTCTTCTGTCTTCATGGCTGGAACAGTCCTGTTAATTCCTCTCTGTTGCAGGAATCCACATGGTCTTGGAGTTGTTTTCTGAAAATATACAAACATATTCTCGACCAAAAGTTAATATAGGAATCTTTTCTATAAATTTGACTTGGGATACTTTTTCTTTTTTCCCCAAATGATTTTCCTTTGGCTTGTTTTGACACCATGTGTGTTTTTCATGGGTGTCTTGCTGTTAGCATTTCAAATGAAAGTTAATTTTCTAAAGTACCGTATTTTCCGGCGTATAAGACGACTTTTTAACCCAGGAAAATCTTCTCAAAAGTCAGGGGTGTTATACGCCAGAAAATATGGAAAATATGGTACCTGTATCCCGCCTCCCGCCCCCCCCCCCCCCCCCCCGTAAGCCTCTGTCCCAGTGCTGGAGCTGCGAGTGAGTACCGTATTTTCTAGCGTATAACACCCCTGACTTTTGATAAGATTTTCCTGGGTTAAAATGTCATCTTATATGCCGGTAAATATGGTAAAAATTTTCTAGATGTAATTTACTCACAGGATATTTTTCCTTACATGATATTCTTCTACTAACCTCCCTCCCGCTTTTTGATTTAAATATTAGGAGGCTTTTGGAAATTTTATAATGCAGTCTTGATAGCTTTTACATTTTAATTTTTTGCACTAAAATATGACTGCTTTAGGTTCATTACATGTTACGCAATTTTACCATGAGATGAACTACCAATACCAATATTAGTTAACACTTTAGGAACAGCATTTTGTCCAGTACAATTAATTTTTCTAGAATATTCACTTATTTCAATTAGCCAATATAAATTAGTCTGAAAACTTGACTACTATTTTACTGTCAAATTTAATACTCTAACAACAATCTTATTTTACCCTATAAATATTAGTGGAAAGGATTATTTGCCTTCTCGAGTAGGCCCTGAGCATTCCTGGTGCTAGGCTGGATTTACATATCAAAACCCCACTTCCCCATACAATGGGTACAAGACAACTGAAACAAGACTTGTTGCAGTGAGAGGGCAGCTGCTGTCGGCCAAGTCTCTGTCTGCTACCTGGGTCCTGATTTGAGCTGGGCATGGGAAGCGAAGAAGCCATGGGGGCAGGAGACCTCCCTCAGAAGGGGTGAGGGTTCAGGCCCCTGCAATGTTGGGGGGGTGAGGGTCTGTGCCCCACCTCTGTTGACCCCCAAGTTCTCTCCTGATGGCCCCTCTGTGACTGTGCCTGTCTTAGGTTGTTCCTTCCCTGAGGAATCTTACCCATCTCTGGCTAACCAGCTATGCTCTGGGGCCAAGCAGGGTGATGTGAGGTTCAGTTCTATCTCCTTGGTAGCCTATGCCCCCATGGCCTCCACACCCAGCACTTGACTTGTGATCCCCTCGCCTGCTGGTGGGGCCCCAGCACTGATCACATATCTTGGGGAACCCAGGTTTCTTCTCCAGGGAGAGCCCAGCTCACCCCACTGGGCAAGAGACAGATCCATAGTACCAGCCACCACGAGGCTTCAACCTCGGCACGAACAGAAAGCTCAGGCAACAGCTGTGGGCAATTGGATTGTGAGAAGAGGGTCCCTCTTGGCCAAAAGGGCAAGAGGGGCCAATATAGAATGCTCAGGTGCCTTCCCAGGGGGCCCTCTACACAGTGGAATAGATTAAATCCTTTCATGTCCTTTTTAAATTGCTGCCAGACATTCAAAGAATTAGTTTGTAAGTTTGTTTGGGATAATTGTATATTATGCTGTTGTAATTCTAAAATATCAAGAGATGTGTTACCTTTTTCTCCAAGCACAAAAAAGATGAATTTTTAATTGATTCCCAAGGTTGCGAGGTACTATTATAGGTAATGGGGGTGACACAAATCTGGGAAAAATTATAATGACATTGTAGAATAATCCTCTCTAATAAAATGGTAATATGCAAATTAACCATCACTCCGCTACATAAGCCACGCCCACCAGCCAAGCCATGCCCACCAGCCAATCAGGGCGAGTATGCAAATTAACCCCAATCCAAGATGGCTACAGCCACAGAGAGCAAGGTTTCCTAGGTAACAGAGGAAGCCAAGCTTTCCATAGCCGTTGCAGGCCTCAGCCTCCACTCAAGCTACAAAGTTTCAATTATAGAAGGTAAACAAATTCAAACAAATGGCGGCAGAATGGAGCTTGAGAGAGCAAGCCAGGGTTGCCGGCGGCAACAGGGGAAGCAAAGCTTTCCGCACACCCTGGCTGGGCTCACCTGCTTAAGGCTACAAAGTTTCAATTGTAGAAGGTGAATTAACTGCCACATAAATGGCTGCCACCCCGGAGGGAGCAGCAGGCTTGGCTCCGGCCCAGGCTACAAAGTTTCAATTGTAGAAGGAAAATAAATTCCAGATACCAGGGCCTCTGCTTGGGTTGCCAGGGGGTGTGGCCGGCCTGCAAACCACCACAGGCCCCTCGCTCAGGCCGCCCCACACCCCAAGGGAACCCCCACCCTTATCTGTGACACCCTTCAGGGCAAACCAGCTGGCCCCCACCCCTGTACCAGGCCTCTATCCTATCTAATAAAAGAGTAATATACAGATTGATCATCACTGCAACACACAATATAGCTGCCCCCATGGGGTCAAAGATCCTGCCCCCATGTGGACACAAGATGGCCACTACAAGATGGCCAGCAGGAGAGGGCAGTTGGGAGGCACCTGGCCTGCAAGGGAGGGCAGTTGGAGGTGATCAACCCTGCAGGAGAGGGCAGTTAGGGGTGACCAGGCTGGCAGAGGAGGGAAGTTGGGGGCAAACAGGCTGGCAGGGGAACAGTTAAGCATCAACCAGGCTGGCAGCGGAGTGGTTAGGGGGTGATCAGGCTGGCAGGCAGAAGCGGTTAGGGGCAATCAGGAAGGCAGGCAGGCAAGCAGTTGGGAGCCAGCAGTCCTGGATTGTGAGAGGGCTGTCCGACTGCCCGTTTAGGCCTGATCCCACCAGGATCGGGCCTAAACGGGCAGTCGGACATCCCTCCAGGAATCCCAGATTGGAGAGGGTACAGGCTGGGCTGAGGGACAACCCCTAGCCGTGCACGAATTTCGTGCACCGGGCTTCTAGTATCATATAAAGATATTCTTTGCTCTAGGCCATGGCAATTCCATTTCAAACTGGCTGTCAATTTCTTTTTGTATAGACAAGGTCTTAGTTACATTTTCTGCACTTCTCCCAGGAGCAAGTAGTGATAGTCCCTTCCTTTGGTGTCCATGCAAGCCAGAAACCTCTCTTTAATTTTACACACAAAGGAGCAGTGGTTTGATTTTGTGTCATACAAAAGGGAAGCTGGGTGGCGACCCCTGTGTAATTATACTTCCTTGCCCCACCCATGGTCCTCCTGGAGGACCAAGGTGTTTGGTATTATTGGTGACTAAATTAGGCGGGGGATCAGCCCACGTAAGGGCTATTACGCATGAAGGGTCAGGAACATAAGCTTAGGACTGATTTCACTGTGTCCCATAAATTTTGGGTTCTTGTGTTCTCATTTTCATTCATTTCAGGGTATCATTTGATTTCTTCCTTGATCCAATTGTTATCCCTTTCATTGTTTAGTAACATGTTATTTAGTCTCCTTGTCTTTGTGCATTTTTTCAGTTTTTCTCTTGTGATTGATTTTAAGTTTCATAGCATTATGGTCAGTGAAGATGCTTGATATGATTTCAGTCTTCTTAAATTTATTGAGACTTGTTCTGTGTCCTAACATGTGGTCTATCTATAAAGAGTTCCTTGTGCACTTGGACAGAATGTATACTTTGCTGCTTTGGGGTAAAATGCTCTGAAGAAATCAATTAGATTCATTTGATCTGGTGTGTCATTTAAGGCCACTGCTTTATTGTTGATGATGTGGTCTTCTCATACTAGCAGTTAGCAGCTGTGCATCACTGCAGGTTGCCCAGGACCAAACCAGAGAGAGTCGGACCTGCATTACCACCATTTGTCCACCATCCAGAACTGTAATGTCAGTGTTGACATGTACACATAAGGAACTGTTGGACATTGTAATTGGGTCTCAAAAGAACTGTTGGCCCAGAAAGAAACTCACTACAGACTGATTCATTTCCTGTCACCGTAACCATTATTGCTTGTCTCATTTTCGGTTCTTATAAGTGTATTTCTAATAGCACATGATCTCACTCATCTAGTGGAAATAATGAACAACATAGACTGATGAACAAGAACAGACCCAGAAACAAGGAGGCACGGATCAGACTGTCGGGCCTCAGAGGGAGGGTAGGGGAGGATGGGGGTAAAGGGGAGAGATCAACCAAAGGACTTGTGTGCAAGCATATGCGCCTAACCAGCGGTTGGGGACAACAGGGGGGTGGCGGCATGTGTGGGGAGGGGTATGGGATGGGAATGGGGGCATGAGGACAAATATGTGATACCTTAATCAATAAAGAAATTAAAAAAACATAAAAAAATAAAAATAAAAAACAAAGTAGCAAAAAAAAATCTATTCATTGACCTCAGATGCATGTTAAAATCCACTGCTATGACTGTATTACTACTGATCTCTCTCTTTATGTCCATGAAGATTTACTTTATTTATTTAGGTGCTTCTATGAGAGGTGCATAAATGTTTATAAGGATTATATTCTCTTGTTTAACTCCCTTTATCATTATATAGTGTCCTTTTTCTCTTATTATAGCCTTTGTTTTAAAGTCTATTTTGTCTGATATAAGTATTGTTACTCAAGGTTTTCTCATTTCTACTTGCATGAAATATCTTTTTCCATTCCTTTACTTTGTGTGTATCTTTTATTCTGAGGTGGGTCTTTTACAGACAGCGTATATATGGGTCTTATTTTCTTATCCATTCACCTACACTATGTATTTTTATAGGAGCATTTATGCCTTTTGCATTTATAGTGATTATTGATAAGTATGTATTTGTGCCTATTTTATTCTTTTAACTATGTTCTTGTTTCTTTTTCCCCCCTCTTCTTCTGCTCCTCCTCTTCCTCTTTCTTTTGCTTTTCAATGAAGGCCTTTCAACATTTGTTGTAATACTGTTTTGGTGGTAACAAACTCCTTTAGCTTTTTATTGTCTTGGAAGCTCTCTATTTCTTCTTCAACTGTAAATGATAATCTTACTGAGTAAATTAGTCTTCGTTTTTGGGTCCTTGCTTTTCATCATTTTAAATATTTCATGCCAAACCCTTCTGGCCTGAAATGTTTTTGATGAGAAATCACCTGTCATTCTTATAGGAGCATCCTTGTAGTTAACTACCTGTCTTTCTCTTGCTGCTTTTAAGATTCTCTCTTTGTCTTTAACCTTTGCTATTTTAATTATGATGTCTTTGTGTGGACCTCTTTGGGTTCATCTTGTTTGGGACTTTCTGTACCTCTTGGACTTGTGTGTCTTTTTCCTCCACCAGTTTAGGGAAATATTCAGTTAATATTTCTTCATATCTGTTCTCGATCCTTTGCGCTCTCTATTCCCCTTGTGGTACCCCTATGATGTGGATGTTGTTACACTTCATGTTGTCCCAAAGGGCCGTTAAACTACCTTCATTTTTAAAAATTCCATTTTTCTTTTTGATGTTCTGATTGTTTATTTTCTGCTACCTTGTCTTTCAAATGCTGATTTGATCTTCTGCTTCATTCAAACTAGTGTTTATTACTTCCAGTGTATTCTTCATTTCTGGCTGGTCCTTTATTATGGTTTTTATGTCATTTTTCATGTTGGTTTTCTCACTAAATTTCTTACAGTTTTTACTACATTCCTTGAGCATCCTTAGTAACATTAACAAAATACCCTCTATATGTGATAAATTGCTTGCTCCATTTTATTTAGCTCTTTTACTAGAGATTAGTCCTGTTGTTTCATTTGGGGCATGCTTTTTTTTCTTCCCCCCCCCCCAATTTTGGCTGTCTCTTTGTGCTTGATTCTAAATGTATTAGGTAGATCTACTCTGACTCCCAGTCTTGGTAGGGTGGCCTTATGTAGTAGTTGTCTTGTGAGACCCATTGGCACAGTCTCCTTGATTACCTGAGCTGGGTGCTCCAGGAATGTCCCTTATGTGGGTTATGTGGGACCTTCTATTTTAATTGAGTCTTGATAACTCTTGGCTTGATTGTGTGTTGGGTCCACCCTCAGTGTGACTGACTGTGAGGAGCAACCCTAACCACATTTTACAAGTTGCTGTGCAGATGCTGACCACATGAAGTAGAGATATGCCTCAGCTGCGTCTGGTGCCTGCCAATATCTCCCTTTGGATATTTTGCTTGTAAACCTTATTTCACCCTGCACTGATATTTTCTGAAGCTGGCCATTGGGTGTGTTGGTTCTGGGGCATCTCAGGAGGGACTCTGGTGCAGGCCAATACAGTCAAATCTTGGTTCTTGAATGTCTCCCATCTCAAACAATTCAAAATCCTCGACCAAGTTGTAAATGGAAAAAATGTCTCTGTTGTTGAACAAAACTTCAGTTCATGATCTGACACCCTTTCATTTTGATACTTATATGATCAGTCACATGTCTCTTAGGCAACAAACAAGGGAGAGAATGTGCTAGTATGAGTCAGTTTACTGCTAAACCTCATGTTGCTAACATTTCAGGAAATTATGTTGTGAATATTTTCTAATGGGAAAATGATTCAGTTTTCAAACAACTCACTTCTCAAACAACCTTCTAGAATGAATTAAGTTTGAGAACCAAAGTGCCACTGAATCAGATACGGCCTGTGACTGGCTCTGAGTAACCTGTTTGGAGCTACAAAGTAATCCACAGTTAAGTAGTTGTTTCTGCTGGGCCTGAATGTATTCAGGAAGGACCAAGCTATGCAACAAGGCCTGCTTTTACCAGTACCAGACCCAGGGCTAGGTCAACAAAAGTCCCAAATCATCCTGACATTTGCTTCTTCCTGACTCTGCTTGCCTTCTGCCTGTTAGACTCCGTGACTGAAAGAGCCTCTGGCAGTGCTTGATTTGCATGAGGTAGTCTCTAAGTGAGTCACCAGGTAGGGACAAGTGGTGTTCATCACATCAATACAGGTTCAAACATGGTGCCTGTGCTGAGTCTGAGTCCACTCAATATATGTCTAGCTACCATGTTCTATGTGCTCACACACCTTTGTGGTGGGAAAGGGTCTCAGGGAGTCTTTAGGGTGAGTTTAGCAGAATTATCAGGCCCAAATAGACCAAGACTTAGCCTTGTGAAGGGATGGCTCTGCATTGCTTGGGTGTGAAAAGGAAAAATGGCCTCCGTTCTAGAGCCACACAAACTCAGTTTGCCCCAGATTCTGCCCAGTAACCCATTTCAGCAGGGAGGGGCCACTGGGAGTTGGGAGGGTGGTAATAATGGATCTCCTGTGATGGCGCGGGGGCGGGGGGTGTGTGTGTGTGCTGATGAGGCCTGGGAGAAAGTGTGGGGGAATGGCTCCTATCCCACAGTCACACCACTCAGTCTGTTCCAATATCTGCCCAGATCTCAGAAGGGCAGAGTTCACATGTATCAGGAGGGTTGAGTTGTGGGGATCCCAGAGAGTGAGGCCAGTAAATCTTTCCTATGGGGGAATGACTGTAAGTTTCACAGGAAAGTGGGGGGGGAATGTCCCCCACTCTAAAGCCACACAACTCAGTCACTGGCACCCCCTGAGTCTTTCCAGACCTCTAGACACTTACCCAGGCAGCTGATTCCTCGGCAGGGCGCTAACTCCATAGTGGGGGGCAACATGGAGCCTAGAGAGTGGGGCTATTGCATTCCTCCAGGCTGATGTCATAGGGGGAAGTGTTCCATCCAAGGAAGATGGTGTCTGTGGTGTGGGAGGGGGACTCTGCACAGGGATCATGATGGCTATCTCTTCAACGCTTTCCTCAGAGCCACAAACCACAGTGTTTCCTCATGTGAATCTAGTCTTCTCAGCCCTCCCTCTCTCAGTATGCAGTGTGAGTGGCTGAGAATGAAATTTTGGCCCTTTAGGAGAGTGCCTGTGTCTCTAGCATATCTCACCCCTCCCTGGTGGACAGAATCCCTGCTGTTTTTTCACAGCCCGATATTATGTGGGTGCCTCTTCCTGGCTCTGGTGTTCTGGACTGTGGAGCCCAGCTTTGGATTCAGATCTCACACTCCTTAGGGGGAACCATTGCAGCTGTGATGTCCCTCCAGAATCTCAGCCACAGTCTATGGGAGTGGGGCCAGCCCTTTTCATGTCTCTGCCCTTCGTATCTGTCTCGATGTGGCTTCTTCTGTAAATCCTTTGTCATAAGACTTCTCTTCAGCTAGTCCTCAGTTGGTTATTCAAGGTGGTGGTTCTATATTTCAGTTGTAATTCTTGTTTGGTCCTGGGAGGACCAAACATCTACCTATTCTGCTGCAATCTTGAATATCTTTGCTTTTTATTCTTTATTATAGCCTAAACCTGTTTGTTTTGTTTTTTGGTTGACAACCCCATAGGTTTGTTGTGAGGCTGGGCACATTGTAAACACTGAAGACCATTAGTTATCACCTCTGTTATCTGCAGCATTATTTCCCCACAGTACTTCTCCCCAGACCTGTTCTGTCTGGCTGGTTGGCCCTGCTCCATGTATTCTTTCTTTCACCTTTATTTTAAAAAATAACAGCAAAATCTTTGTTCTTTTTCTTCTTTAATAGGGTCCTGCTCTGTAATTTCCAAGTTGATTGATCCTTCCAAGATGAAATAACTCATTCTGGGGTATTAGTATTAGATAATTTACATTTCACTTGGGGTTTCTGATGGCACTATTCTTAAGGTTAAATCATTAATGTGTATTTCAAGTGTACTGCTCTAAGACTGAATGGAATAAGGATTGGGTGGGTTGTGGTATAGTTAAGACTATAGCATGTTTTATTTAAATAGATCAGGGCCACTTTTATATCATTTATGCATAAATTTGGCTTTCTGATAAAATTTTTTTGAAATTATAATAATAGAAAACACTTACATAGTAATTACCTTGTGCCAGATATTGTTGTCAACACTACATATTATTTCACTTAATCCTCAAAACAACACAAGAAGTAGGCATTATCCTCATTTTACCGAAGAAGTAAAGCAGACAAGTTAGGTAACTTTCTCAAGGCTAAAAACTAGTAAGTGGTAGAACTGGGATTTGTGCCCAGGTTGTATTCTTAACAACCACACTATATTGCCTCTGTTTGATGAAAAGGTTGTCTTGGCTTTTTTAAAGTTAATATGAAACTGATCTTTAATAATGGAAATTTATAGCATTGACTTATGTGAGAAGGTTATGTGATGTCAGAAAACTGTCCCCCTAAGACTGTAGTTTTTGTTTCAACATTTCAGTAGCTTTTATTGTTTCAACATTTTATTTGTTTTTAGTAACCAGCACTGTAATTTTGAAACAATATTCTATGATTAGGTAGTACAAGTAATATGATTAATAAGGCTTGAGGCAGAAATCAAAATGTCTGTGTTCTTTTTTAATTTAAATACTCTTTTTATTAACATAAGAAACTCTTAAATAATATGAACGTTAATTTTTAAGGAAATCCTTATGGAGCAAAATAAAAAATGATATGTAGTCTCTACAAACCATGTCATGCAAAAAATGGTTGAAAGAATTAAGGTTGTTTTATCTACAGAGAGAAGACATATGGACATAAGTGAGTTTTATGTTTGAGCATCAAATGAGGAAGTGGGATTAGGCTTGCTCTTTTTTGGACTGAAGGGCTAAGGTAGAGCTAATATATAAAAGTTGTAGGGAAAGTAGATTTTGGCTCATTGTAAGGGAGAATTTTAATACATAGTTATTATTTAATGAAGCAAACGTCCTTATAAAATGTTTTATTGTGACTACAATATATTCAGGGAAATAAGATTTTCTGAGAGCCCAGCTGGCTTGGCTCAGTGGTTGAGTATTGACCTATGAACTGGAAGGTCATGGTTCAATTCCTGGTCAGGGCACATGCCAGGGTTGCGGGGTGTGTGCAGGAGGCAGCCAATCAGTGACTCTCTGTCATCATTGATGTTTCTCTCTCTCCCTTTCCCCTCCTCTCTGAAATCAATAAAAAATACTTTAAAAAAAGACTTTCTGTGAGATGGTTATTAGGGAAAACTTTGTAAATATATTTTGTTAGCTATTATTAACTGTGCTCTTCAACTCTAAAAGTTGGTTCTAGAAGAAAGTGGTCTCTTTTGTACACACATAAACCATTTACTGAGTTCTAATTATTGTCTCGGGTCTGTTTTATTTGGATTACTACTCAGAAAAATCTCTTTTCTGTGGCTGATGGGCAATGCTCTCCTTTCAAGTGACTTCTCTTGTGTGTTCTGCCCTTTGCCTCTTGACTTAACCTGGAAAACCCAAGAGACTTACTGGTAATCTTTAGATCTGAGAGAGTACTAAAATCTCACATCTCTCCCATACCCCTCACCCCCCTGCAGGAGAAGGGAAAGCATCTATCTTAGTCTCTTGGCTGATTGACTGAACCTCCTGTCATCCCAGCATTTTCCCTAAGCAATTACTCTGAAATGGAGGGAGATAGGATTATAAAGTGACAGAAACTTGTAAAACAGAAAATGGAACATATTTTGAGCTTTTTAATATCACAGGGTAGACCTTGGTATGGCCCATAATCACTTTTAGGATTTTTTCTTTTTTTGCCCTTTTGGATTCAGGCAAAATATTTTATCACTATCTTAGAAGCATAATTTTGTTAAATAAAAAAAATTATTGTTTCTATGAGGAGAGCAAACTTCAGTAAGAGCTCTTGAAATATGTTCTTTAAGATAATGCTGAGACAAAGTTGAGGTTAGAGATGCTATTTCATCTGCTATCTCTCCTGATAGTATCAGATATTCCCTCAATTTATAATTTATCAAATTTCAGTATCCCATGATAGAAGAACACTTTGATGAAATTCTAGGAAGAGATGGTACCTCTGTGTCACACTGGAGGCTAGTGATACTTTAAGCAATTTAAAATATCACTCTTGGAAGTATACAATAGTTTTTTGGTTGAGGAACCTTCAATAATTCTATTTTTTTTTTTTTTTTGTAGTCAAGCCAGCTCCTTCCCCACTCACCCTTAGTTTTCTGTTAGAAATTTTCTTCTTATCTCATATGCATGGCTAAATATTAGGTACCTCCAGAGTCATGTTAGAAAGGAGGAGGAGATGTGTTATCACTTTTTTTTACTAACTACACTAATGAGTCATGGATAATAAGGAGAAATTAATCATTCAAAGCAGATTCCATTTTATTAAGAGTTGACTGTAACTATAAACCTTTACTTGGAACTGTTAAACAACAGTCCACATTTTCCTATTGGTAGTTTACACCTTTTATTTCCCTGTCTACCATCTTGTTTAGAAGCTAAGAGAGCCAAGAGCAGATTAGGGAAGAATCCTGGAGCCCAACTAATGTCTGATTGGCTCAGCCTCTGCTGAATACATGAGAAATAACTGAAGAATCCACAAAGAGCTGCTTTAAGGGAAAGATAACTATGTTTTTAACACTGATTGCAAAGTGAGGTTTGGAAAACAGGGGAGTGGAGTTATAATAGCTGCTGGAAGTGGTATTCCATTTTTATATGAGTCATTTGAGAGAAGCCAGCTGCTTCCTAACTGTTTTCACTCTTTCCTGCACCTGTGATAAGGAAACCTCTATTAATCTGAATGCTGAGGTATGAGAAGAAGGAAAGCGTGGAAGGTTTTGATTAGTAGCATTTTTCAATTTTACTTACAAATTCTGTTTTCTTTCTCTCATTTGGTTGAAATTCTTTCCAAAATATTTGACTAAAAACAACTATTTATTGGGGCCCAAATGGGTCAGTGATTCCCTTTATAAATGCCCTGGGAGGAGGTTGGTATGTATTATCCTGATTATACAGATGTGGAATCTGGAATTCAGAAAGCATAAGGACATTTTCCAAGGTCATGCAACAAGGAAATAAAACAACAGTGGTCTGAAACCAAAAGCTTTTGTTCTTGCTCAGTCCTCTGTACCATATGACGGTCATGTTCAACCTTAGGGCTCCATTTTAGTGTCAAGAACTACCTAAGTGCTGGGGTTAAGTTCCCCCATTTGACTGAGTATCCTCGACAATCAAGTCCTTAAATAGAGTCTGTTAATAAAGGGGTGGTTGCTATTTAAAAGATACAGGAGTTAAGATTATAATATTGGAGGACATATAGTTTAATAGGAGGAACAGGATACACATACACACTAATCTTTTATTTTTTAAATCATTAACTTCTTTGTAAATAGACAAGAGCAAATCCTTACACAGGAATGAAAATATTTCTCTGTAGAATTGCAAGTTCTACTTTTCAAACATTCCATGACCCCTTAAAGCTAAACACCATTTCAAAAATGCTTTAAACAGAAATTAAAATGATTTTACTAAGATGTCAAGGCCTGTTGCAGGATATATCACGAGAATACCCAGGAGTCTTCTCTATCCTAGCCAGTCCACTACTTTTGGCACAATGTATGATGTATCTCAATTGCAGATGCATTTTCATGGAAAAATAAAAATGTTCCTGATAAGTTAACTAGTGAATACCAAATTTTGCCAGTTAAATAATTAACTTGTGTTTGCAAAGCTATTATTAAAATCCTGTGATTAATCCTGTCTAAAATAAAGCAAATGAAACCCCCAATAGAGTTGTTTCCATAAGTTCCAAGTTTTGTCTATTGAACAGTTTAAGGTGGACCAGATCAACACACACGCACAAAACACACATAGAAAAAAAACAAAACAACAACAACACAAAATTTTAGACAGTCTTCAATTTATTGTAATGGGGTATGAACTTTCTTTCAAACTATAATCACAAATGCCAAGGGGCTGTGTAGGAAAGAAGAGCTAGATTCTTAGAGAGGCTAACTTTCCTTAGCAATCTGAACAGTGCAGCTTTTATGTTTTCTTCTTGAGGAGAAATGGCAGGTGAAGTAACTTTTGGTGTGCTGGATTTCTGAGAAATACCATGGGAATTCTGATTATAATTCAATTAGGTCAGGCCCACAAAGCATTTTATGTTCAAAAGTATAGTACAGAGTGCCTGTGTAGTTTGGTGATGAAGGAGAGTGTTTAAGACATGGTTTAGAGGGAAAATCCCAAAGGTAATTCTTTAGTAAAACTGAAGACAGTCACCCTTTTTTTGCTGGAACCATACATTTTGGTGGTTAAAGTTAACCATTTGCTTCAAGGGAAGTAGAGGTTCAGTAGTCTTCAAAGTGATCCATTCAGAAGAAAACAAAAGTACTACTATATCTGAATTTATATAAATGTGTTGGTAATTTTAGTTTATGAAAGCCAGGCATCTAGCACCAAGTCTGCAAACTATGGGTTGTGAGCCAAATCTGGCCACAGTCTGTATTTTTTAATCCTCACCTGAGGATATATTTATTGATTTTAGAGGAAGAGAGAAAGAGAGAGAGAGAGAGAGAGAGGGAGAGAGAGAGAGAGAGAGAGAAAGAGAGAGAGAACATTGAGAACATTGGCTTGTTGTCTCTCATAAGTGCCTTGACTGAGAATGAACCCACAACCTAGGTACATGCCCTGACTAGGAATTGAACCTGCAACCTTTTGGTGTAGGGGATAACACTCTAACCAGCTAAGCCACACCAGCCAGGGTTGGTCACTGTATGTTTTTGTGAATAGTTTTATTGGAACACAGTCACACTAATTTATTTATGTATTTTCTATGGTAATTTTATGCTATAACAGCAGGGTCAAGTGGTTGCAACAGAGTCTGTATGGCCTGCAAAAATTAAAATGTATAGTTACTATATAGCTCTTTATAGAAAAACTTTACTTATCCATGCTATATAGTATTTAATAGAAGGATCCATGCTGAGATCCAGCATTCATTTGCTGACCCTTGTTATTATGAATTCATTATTTCTTAGAGTAAGAAATTATATTTCTTTACAATAATACAGAACTTTTATTGAGGACTTGCTCTGTTCCAGATATTCTGTGAAGTCCTTTACTAGCCCATTTAAACTTCATAATTATTCACTGAGAAATATGTACTGTCAATATACCCATTTTACAGATGTAGAAATTAATGACTGTAACTAAAATTCAATGGAAAAAATATCCTCTGGTGAAGATTAAAAAAAAAAAGTAGAAGTATCTCTATATGAAAATGACATTATTCTACATATAGAAAATCCTAAACAATCCACAAGAAAGCTATTAGAGCTAATAAACAAATTCAGCATAGTTGCAGAGTACAATATCAACACATAAAAAATAGTTTATTATTATTATTTAAATATACTTTTATTGATTTCAGGGAGGAAGGGAGAAGGAGAGAGAGATAGAAACATCAATGATGAGAGAATAATTGATCAGCTGCCTCCTGCATGTTCCCTACTGAGGATCCAGCCCACAACCCTAGGTATGTGCACTTGACTGGAATTGAACCTGGGATCCTTCAGTCCCCAGGCCGACACCAGCTAGGGCAAGTTGATTATTTTTACTTGTGATGCTTTAATCTGTCTCTGTAAAGGTGGCCTCATAGAATGAGTTTTACAAAATGTTTCCTTCCCTTCAGTTACATTTTTGAAAGAATTTGAGAAAGATTGGTGTTAATTCTTCATTAAATGTTTGTTAGGATTCACCTATGAATCCGTCTGGTCCAGGACTTTTCTTTCTTGAGAGGTTTGTGATTACTGATTCTATCTCTTTACATGTTATAGGCCTGTTGAGATTTTCTGTTTCTTCTTCAGTCAGTTTAGGTAATTTGTGTGTTTGAAGAAATGTGTCCATTTTTTCTAGGTTATATAATTGTTGGTGTGCATTTGTTCATAGTATTCTTTTTATCTCTGTAGTATCAGGAGTAATATTTCCACTTTCATTCCTGATTTTAGTTATTTGTGTGTCACCTTTTTTCCTCTGTAAGTCCAGCTAAAAATTTGTTAATTTCTTTTGAAAAAGCAACTTTTTATTCCAGATATTTTTTCTTTTTTTCTTTTTATTGTTTATCTCTGCTTAAATCTTTATTTTTTTCTCCTACCTTTGGGTTTAGTGTGCTCTTATTTTTCTAGGTGTGTAAGATGTAAAGTTAGGTTATGGATTTTGAATTTTCTTCTGTTTTAATGTAGGCTGTACATTTTTCTCTAAACAATGTTTTCACTGCATTAGATCATTTTTGGTATATTTGTTCCTTGATCTATGTTGATATGCCTGCCTCTGAAGATATCACACTCAGCCATTACTCTTAAGTAATGCCACCTGACTGCAAAATTGTTTTCGATAAGTTGGCATGTGAATAAATTGTACTGTATATTGCTCCACCATCTGATCTAATTAAGTTTGGGCTCATTTGTAGAGACAGTCTTTGATGCATTTTGGAGGCTGGTTCTGACCTCAATAGGACTCTCCTTAACTCTTTCTTTCCCTGGTTCACTCTGTTAAATGGCTATCTACCCTATGGTTTAACTTGTTGTTCTGTGGAATTACCAGCTTTCTCTTAATTGCTTATAGCAATAACATCCCGTGTTTTTGACAGCACACTTAGGCTTGAATTTTTCCATGCTCTATTCTAAACAGAGATCTCCACCTGGGGAGAGCCACATAGGCCTCTCTTAAAGCCTCCCTTTCCCCCATGGGCAAAACTTCTGTGCCAATGTTCTGGAGCTGAGAGTTAGGACAGTAGCTCACCTGGTGTTAGAGTGATACTCCTGCTTTTTGAATGAAACACTGGGCAATAGATGTAGACTTTGGTCATCTTTGCTTGTCTCTTTTGTCTTGGCTCTTTGAGCAATCTGGAGTGAGGGTAATTAGAGCCCAGTATTCTCTGCCTGTCATGCCTGGGGTAGAGATTCCATCCTATGAGTGTGGGATGATTGGAGGAAGGAAGTCTCAGATATCTCAGCTGCACTTCCTAGAATAGTGCTTCTGCAACATAGAGCTGGAGATGGGGGAGGTGTGCAAAATGCTGAAATAATGCTAGTTCTGTGGAGAAATTGTAGACCTAAATTGGAAATGGGGTAGAAGGAGCTCCGTGTTTCTTGCTGCACTCACCAGAAGTAGAGCTTCCATTGAGTGTGGGGGAGGATGCAGAGAGAGTGGGTCATGGCTCAAGTGCCACAGACTTGCTATTCCTACTGAACTTTAGTAGATTGTCTTGAATAAATGTTTCTCCTTTGACTTAATGGCCTTAGAACACTTTCCAAAGACATTAAATGGTTGCCCTTTTATAATTGTTACCAGTTATGGTTGTTTCTCTGGGGAGAGAGTTCATATAGCTCATGGTCCCATTCCTGTCACTTATTCTCTTAACTCTACATTCTGCTACATTTTGGGAGAGGCAATAGGAACTTTTGGCAGGCTCAGGATTTCTGGGAAAGATGATGAGGGTTCTGATTGTAATAGAAATGTTAAAAGGACTATTCTTTTTCCAATTACATTTTCCTGTAGACATTTATCTATTCTCACTTTTAAGCTATAAAATTTTAACACACAAGCCACTTTATTTTAACTGAAATGGTTTTATGTTCACTGTATTGGGATTGAGATTTGCTGCAAGACACAGAAAACCCAAAATAATAGGTGCTTGAACATGAACAAATTTGTATTTCTTTCTTGTCTAGATTACATGAGATGATAAGCATTCTATTTGCTTTGTGATCATCCAGGAAATAGTCTCCGTCTGTGTTGTGCTGTGCCTCTGACATTATCAACACTTGACTTCTTACCTCTTAGTCCAAAAGAGTTGCTTCAGCTGTAGATATTATGAATACTTTGTAGCCAGCTGGAAACAAGAAGTGGGTGGGAGGACTTTTTTATTCTCATCCTGTTGGACAGAACTCAGCCATGAGACTACATCTAACTGCAAGGGAGTCTGGAAAATAATAGTCTTTCTTCAGGATGGTCATGTCTCCAGCTAAAAACTAGAGATATTTCTAAGGAGGAAGTGGAGAAAGGCCATCAAGGAAGAACTAGTCTCTGCCATGGTCAATAATAAACTATTTGAGGCCTTTTCTGAATAGGTTCTCATCAGTCAATTAAGACAAAACATCCATTTCCTCTACTTTTAGACAGACCACAAATCTGGCACTGATATTCGTAAACCATTTCATGGCAAATATAAAATAATTATCTCAATTCTTTAAAGAATGGGCATTCATAATATCCCAGGGAGAGTTGCTGGATTAACCAGAAGCTAACATGTACACTGAGTGGCCAGATTATTATGATCTCTGAATGCATAATAATCTGGCCACTCAGTGTGTGTGTGTGTGTGTGTGTGTGTGTGTGTGTGTGTGTGTGTGTGTATATATATATATATATATATATATATATATATATATATGAGGCCCAGTGCATGAATTTGTGCATGGGTGGGGTCCGGCCAGCCTGGCCAGTGGGAGGGGACATGGTCAGTTGGCCGGCCTGCCTGCTGGTTGAACTCCTGGTTGAGGGGACAATTTGCATATTAGCCTTTTATTATATAGGATATACACTGAGTGGCCAGATTATTATGCGTTCAGAGATCAAAATAATCTGGATACTCAGTGTGTTTCATTAATACCAAGTAATTGATTGGCTCTATAGCAAGTATAAATATGGGTTAGAGGAACATGATTAATATGATGAAACAACTAGAGAACAATTAAAAATTGTATGTCTTTAGTATTTACCATTCCGTATATCACCTTATAGTTATGTTTCTATGTGTCCTATAACTTGTCTCTGGTTTCCCCTAGTATGAATGTTGGCCTGTGCGTGATTCATCGACTTGACCTCTTCAACAATCAGCATAGTGTTTAATTCATAGAAGGTGTTCAACAAAGGAAAATGATGAATGAGCTGTAATTCAGTGTCTTAAGTTAAAACTCAAAAATACTTTCTAAGGCCTCCCTTACCCCTTATATATAGTTCATCAGCAAGTCTTGTTGCTGGAGCTCTAAATATATCCAGAATCTATATACTTCACCTCCATTCTTGTCACCCAATCCAAGCCACCATTTTCCCTAACCCTGGACTTGTGCAATAACCTTCTCATTTATTTTCCCATTTTCATTCTTCCTTGTAATTTTTTTCTCTTCATAGTAGCTAGAGTTATCTTTTACATTTATGAATCAGAAAATATCATTTTCTTGCTTGAATACTCTAACTTCCTGGTATACATAGAATGAAACCCAAACATCTTACCCCTGACCACCTCTCTAGCTTCATCTCTTACTACTTTCTCCTCTTTCCAGTGACATTGAACTTCTTTCATTTTCAAGAACATGTCTATTTAATTTATTTGTTGAGACCTTTGCACTTATGGTTTCCTCTGCCTGGAATGCTCTGAAGGAGCTAATCGCTGAAGAATGTCAGCCAAAGTTGCTTTAGCAATTGGAACAATAGATACTTGATTGGAGGGCAATCTGAGCAGTGCGTTGCAGTGTTTATCACAGTCTACCCTTGTGTTACTTAGATCCAATTCTTCAAATATGTTTTGGTTGTAGATACTCCAGGATTCTGTAGACCTCTCTTCCTGGAAGGAACTTAGAAAAGGAAAGTTAGTGGGAAGAATTACAGCCTGTAAAACTGCAGATGACCTCAGGGCTGCAACTAATACTCATCATCTCCCTCCTTGACTATCAAGTGTAGATTTTCCTCAGTTTCAGCTAGCACCTCTAACTGGTTTTAGTTGCTTACCTGGTGACCAAGTCCTCTTCCCTGCAGGGGGATCTTATGATATCTCAATGTGTTCACCACAGTGTATTCTTTCTAAACACTACTCCTTTTAAAATTGTGATGAAGTACTCAGTGCTTAGCTCAGGTCATGCTTGCCCTTTAGTAGGTAGAGGAAAATCACCTCAAAGCGTTTTCTTCACAATATGATAATAGATTCAGCCTTGGAATGAAAAGCTCAATTTAAGGCTTTATTCCAACTCTGAACTTAAGGAAGGCAGAATGCCTCAAAAAGGCTATCACTCACATGTTTATAAATTCTTAAAATGTTACTCCTCCTGGCCTCTATTATCTTTTTATTGCTTGAAAATTATTCCTGCTTTTCTTATAGAAATTTCTCCTAACTCAATTCAGAAATTAGCATGTGGCATTTCTTTGGTGATTTATAGAGAGCTAGACCAAGAAGCCTTTTGCTTGGTTCCTGGGTGTCAGCATCATCAAGAACCACAGATCAAAAAGATGGCGACCGGCAGGAAGGTAGGGAGAGAGAGAGTGTGAGTGAGGAACCCATAGAGGAGAGTGTAGATGTGTGTGGTGTGTGTGTGTGTATGAGATAGGGTCAGTTAGATTCTGCAGGTCTTCCAAGGGGCTCCCGAACAGGGCAGCCCTAGACGGCGGAGCCCCGCGCACAAAGCGGACACTTCTCGGCGGCTGGTGCTGACGCAGAGACCACGCCATCTTGGGAAACAGAGCTGCCCGAGACTCGGATCCTGGCTTCTGACACAAACCAGGACCCTGCAGCCACTGGGGACAGAGAACTGCTATCACAGCTTCAGACAAACAAACAAGAATCCAGACTTCCCGGCAGATTTCCGTGAGTCAAAGAGCCTATCCCCCTCCTCGCAGGCGCTGATAGCGCCATAGTAACTGATAGACGCGCCCCTCCCCCAAGCTGCTGAGCGCCCACAGGCGTGCGGAAAGCGCCATAGTAACTGATAGACGCGCCCCTCGCCCAAGCTGCTCACAGGCGCGCGCACAGACAGCTTCATAGTAACTGATAGACCCTCCCCTGGCCCAAGCTGCCGAGCTTTGCGCAGGGACGCGCTCCCTCTTAGGGAATTTGGCGCGCGCTCGCGCACGGGACAGAAGCAGCTCCCCGTCGGGGAAATCTGTCAGTGCGCACAGAGGGCTCCCCTTCGGGGAATTTGGGGGAATTTGGCTCGCGGGGCACAGCTCCCCCTTCGGAGATTCTTAAAAGCGTGCACAGAGGGGCTTCCCTTTGGGGAATTTGGCGCGCAGGACGGACTCCGCCCCCCTTCTGGGACTTTGGGAGAGTGCACTGAGCCGGCTCACCTTCAGGTTTTTAAGAATGTGCGCTCTAGCCGGTTTGGCTCAGTAGAGAGAGCACACAAAGGACGCAGCCCCACTTCAGGGAATTTGGCACGCCGGACACAGCTGCCTGGGATCCCTGACTCACAGCGCATTCACACTAAGAGCCAGCGACCCCAATTGTTGGTGCGTGCACACACAGGGACCCTGATTCTCAACGAGAAACCGCACAAGGCAACAGAGACTTTGACACTCGAGTCTTGGTGCAGACACAGGGAAACTCTGACTCCTGGCACATGCTAAGGATCTCATTCTCGGCACATACCAACAGTGTGGTGCAGACAGGGCCCCTGATTCTAAATGTGCACACGAGACCACACGGAACACTGGGGACACTGATCCTGGGCAAGTTTGGTTCCCACCAACCAAAGACAGTCACACGTCCTAGTGTCAGAGCACTTCAGTGAAACTAGGGTGGAGCGAAGTCCCCACAGCACACGACCCAGGTCCACGCAAACAGAAGCTTGAGCTTTCTGGTAATAGCCAGAATGGGGAAACGAAATAACTCACAGAGGAAAGAAAATGTGGAGTCGCCAAGAAAGGAAATTAGTGAAAATGAAGCTTGCAACATGACCGAAAAGGAGTTCAGAGTAATGGTCATGGAATTTATACATCGGATGGATGAGAAAATCAACAACTTATGCAAGAATCAGGAAGAAATGAAAAGTGATATAGCTACAATCAAAAACACCATGGAAAGTTTCAACAGTAGATTACAAGAAGCAGAGGACCGAATTAGTGAGTTAGAAGATCAGGTACAGAAAAAAGCTCAAGCTGAACAGCAATTGGAGAAAAAAATTAAAAAGCAGGAGGAAAGCCTAAGGGAGCTTCGGGACAACATGAAACGAAGTAACATGCGTATAATAGGGCTGCCAGAAGGACAAGAAGAGCAGCAGGGATTAGAAAATCTATTTGAAGAAATAATGACAGAAAACTTCCCGGATATGGGAAAGATAAAAGTTACGCAAGTAAAGAGAGTCCCAAGCAGGATCAACCCCAAAAGACCCACACCAAGACATGTCATAATTTCAATGGCAAATATAAATGATAAAGAGAGAATCCTAAAGGCGGCAAGAGAGAGACAGAGAGTTACCTACAAAGGAACACCCATCAGATTGTCAAATGATTACTCATCAGAAACACAACAAGCTAGAAGTGAATGGAAGGAGGTATACAAAGTGTTGCAAAGCAAAGGACTGAATCCAAGAATACTATATCCAGCAAGACTATCAATCAAAATTGAAGGGGAAATCAGGAGCTTTGCAGACAAAAAAAGCCTCAGGGAGTTTATCACCACCAAACCAGCAATGCAAGAATTGCTAAAGGGAATACTGTAAAAAGAAGAAATAAACAGGTAAGAAGGAATACAGACACAAAAATAGATATGACTGCAAACAAATACCTTTCAGTAATAACTTTAAATGTAAACGGACTAAATGCTCCAATCAAAAGACATCGAGTAGCTGAATGGATAAAAAAACACGACCCATATATATGCTGTCTACAAGAGACCCACCTCAGAACAAGAGACTCACACAGATTGAAAGTGAAGGGATGGAAAAATATCTTTCAGGCAAATGGAAATGAAAAAAAAGCTGGGGTAGCAATACTTATATCTGACAAAATAGACCTCAAAGTAAATGCCATAACAAGAGATAAGGAAGGCCACTTCATAATACTAAAGGGAGAAATCCAACAAGAAGAAATAATTCTGGTAAACATATACGCTCCCAATATAGGAGCACCCAAATACATAAAAAAACTCCTGGAGGATATCAAGGGAGAGATTAATAGCAACACAATCATAGTAGGAGACTTTAATACCCCACTATCACCACTGGACAAATCCTCTAAACAAAAAATCAGCAAAGAAACAGCAATCCTAAATGACTCACTAGACCAGATGGAATTAATTGACATCTTCAGAACATTTCACCCCAAAGCCACAGAATATACATTCTTCTCAAGTGCACATGGGTCATTTTCAAAGATAGACCATATTCTGGGTCACAGGCAAAGTCTCTTCAAATTCAAGAAGATAGAAATTATATCAAGCATCTTCTCAGATCACAGTGGCATAAAACTGGAAATCAACTACAATAAAAACAATCCAAAGAAATCAAACACATGGAGACTAAACAGCATGCTATTAAACAAGGACTGGGTCACCAGAGAGATCAAGGAAGAAATAAAAAACATCATGGCAACAAATGACAATGAAAACACAACAATCCAAAATCTATGGGACACAGCGAAAGCAGTCTTGAGAGGGAAGTTCATAGCTCTACAGGCCTATTGCAAAAAACAAGAAACAATGGTAATAAATTACTTAACCCTACAACTCAAAGAGCTAGAAAAAGAGCAGCAAGAAAAGCCCAGTGTAACCAGAAGGAAGGAAATAACAAAGATCAGAGCGGAGATAAATGACATAGAGACCAAAGAAACAATACATAAGATCAACAAAACCAAGAGCTGGTTCTTTGAAAGGATAAACAAGATTGATGGACCTCTAGCCAGGCTCACCAAGAAGCAAAGAGAGAGGACCCAAATAAACAAAATCAGAAATGAAAGAGGTGAAATAACAACAGACCCCGCTGAGATACAAAGGATTGTTACAAAATACTACGAACAACTCTATTCCAACAAACTGGACAATCTGGAGGAAATGGACATATTCCTAGAAAAATATAACCTTCCAAAAATCAATCAAGAAGAATCTAAACAGCTCAATAGGCCAATAACTATGGACGAAATTGAAGCAGTCATCAAAAAGCTTCCAGCAAACAAAAGCCCGGGGCCAGATGGCTTCACAGGAGAGTTTTACCAAACATTCAAGGAAGAACTAAAACCTATTCTCCTCAGACTATTCCAAAAAATTCAAGTGGAAGGAACACTTCCAAGCTCATTCTATGAAGCCAGCATCACCCTAATACCAAAACCAGATAAAGACAACACAATGAAAGAGAATTACAGACCAATATCCCTCATGAACATAGATGCCAAAATCCTCAACAAAATTCTAGCAAATCCGCTCCAGCAGTACATCAGAAAGATCATACACCATGACCAAGTAGGATTTATCCCAGGAATGCAAGGATGGTACAATATCCGCAAATCAATAAACGTGATACATCACATAAACAAATTGAAAGATAAAAATCACATAGTCATATCAATTGATGCAGAAAAAGCATTTGACAAAATCCAACACCCTTTCTTGATAAAAGCTCTCAACAAGGTGGGAATAGATGGCTCATACCTCAACATAATAAAAGCTATATATGATAAACCCACAGCAAACATCATACTCAATGGACAAAAACTAAAGACATTTCCCCTAAGAACAGGAACAAGACAGGGATGCCCACTCTCACCACTCCTGTTTGACATAGTACTGGAAGTATTAGCCATTGCAATTAGACAAGAAGAAGAAATAAAAGGCATCCAGATTGGAAAAGAACAAGTAAAGCTGTCTTTATTTGCAGACGACATGATATTGTACATAAAAAATCCGAAAGACTCCGTCAAAAAACTCATAGACTTAATAAATGAATTCGGCAATGTAGCAGGATACAAAATTAACGCCAAGAAATCTATGGCCTTTCTATACACCAATAGTGAACTTACAGACAGAGAGACTAAAAAGGCAATCCCATTTACCATCGCACCAAAAAAATTAAGATACCTAGGAATAAACTTAACTAAGGAGGTAAAAGACCTATACACGGAAAACTACAGGACACTGAAAAAAGAGATAGAGGAAGACGTAAACAGATGGAAGAACATACCATGTTCATGGATTGGTAGAATCAACATCATTAAAATGTCCATACTACCCAAAGCAATCTATAGATTCAATGCACTCCCCATTAAAATACCAACGGCATATTTCACAGACCTTGAAAGAACTCTCCAAAAATTCATCTGGAATAAAAAAAGACCCCGAATAGCCGCAGCAATCCTGAGAAAGAAGAATAAAGTAGGAGGGATCTCAATACCAGATTTCAAGCTGTATTACAAAGCCACTGTTCTCAAAACAGCCTGGTACTGGCACAAGAACAGACATATAGATCAATGGAACAGAATAGAGAATCCAGATATTGACCCAAACCACTATGCTCAATTAATATTTGACAAAGGAGGCATGAACATACAATGGAATAAAGACAGTCTCTTCAATAAATGGTGTTGGGAAAATTGGACAGATACATGCAAAAAAATGAAGCTTGATCACCAACTTACGCCATACACAAAAATAAACTCAAAATGGATACAGGACTTAAACATAAGACGGGAAACCATAAAAATACTAGAGCAATCCACAGGCAGCAAAATGTCAGACATATGCCAAAAGAAATTCTTCACTGACACTGCCCCTAGGGCAATGGAAGCTAAAGAGAAAATTAACAAATGGGACTACATCAAAATAAAAAGCTTTTTCACAGCAAAAGAAACCATCAACAAAACAACAAGAAGGCCCACTGCATGGGAGAACATATTTGCAAATGGCATCACTGATAAAGGTTTAATCTCCAACATCTACAGGCAGCTTATACAACTTAATAAAAGGATGATAAATGATCCAATAAAAAAATGGGCAACAGACCTAAATAGAATCTTTTCAAAAGAAGACAGAAGGAAGGCCAAGAGACACATGAAAACATGCTCAACGTCACTAATTATCCGAGAGATGCAAATCAAAACAACAATGCGGTACCATCTCACACCTGTCAGAATGGCTATCATCAACAAATCAACAAACGACAAGTGTTGGCGAGGATGCGGAGAAAAAGGAACCCTCGTGCACTGCTGGTGGGATTGCAGACTGGTGCAGCCACTGTGGAGAACAGTATGGAGTTTCCTCAAAAAACTGAAAATGGAACTCCCATTTGACCCAGTAATCCCACTCCTGGGAATATATCCGAAGAAACTAGAAACACCAATTAGAAAGGATATATGCACCCCTATGTTCATAGCAGCGCAATTCACCATAGCTAAGATTTGGAAACAGCCTAGGTGCCCGTCAGCAGATGACTGGATCAGAAAACTGTGGTACATCTACACAATGGAATACTATGCTGCCATAAAAAAGAAGGAATTCTCATCATTTGCAGCAACCTGGGAGGAATTGGAGAACATTATGTTAAGTGAAATAAGTCAGTCAATGAAAGAAAAATACCACATGATCTCACTCATTTATGGATAATAAAGAACATTATAAACTTGAACAAAAAGATAGATACAGAGACAGTAAAGCATCAAACAGACTGTCAAATTACAAGGGGAAGGTTAGGGAGAGGTGGGGGAGATAAGAGATCAATCAAAGGACTTGTATGCATGCATATAAGCATAACCAATGGATGCAAAACTCTGGGGGGTGGGGGAATATATGGGAGTGGGGTGTGGGGAGGGCAATGGTAAGATATGTACACATATAATACCTTAATAAAAAAATTGGAAAAAAAAAAAAAAAGAATATTTCCTCACCATAAAAAAAAAAAAAAAAAAAAAAGAACCACAGATCAGCCATAGGAACAGCCAGGGTACTTAATCAGCAAGGTTTTGCTGCTGGAACCTAAAAGGAAAAGTAGGCTCAAAGACAAACTCATGAACATGTTAAGGCATATTGAATTATATAATGTACTTTCTTTGTGCAAGTCTCATACATTTCTTAAAGTCTCCGATGACACTTCATTATACTGTGTCTCCCCATTCCATTTCCCCTCCCCTCATTAGACACTAGGAGCCTAGATTTCAAAGTTCCTGACACATGTCTTTCCTTTCTCCTTTCCTGTATCCATTCATATAATCTTGATGAATAATAGTAATACTAATAGCTACAAATGTTGAGTGCTTATTGTGTGCTAGGCACTTTGCCAAGTGCCTTATGTAAACTAACTTATCTAATCCTCACAGCAATTTTATAAGGCAAGTAGCAATGTTCTCTCCATTTTACAGATGACTCAGCAAGAGAGTTTATATAACTTACCAAAGGCCATTTATTTATCCACTGAATATACAGTAAACACTTTCTAAGTTCCAGAAAAAATTCTAGGTGTTGGGGATATGGTAGTTAACAAAGAAGATGGTGGGTTATGCCCTAATTTAGCTTACATTCTAGTGTGTACATCTGGAAGATAAAAAAATAAACAGAAAAAAATCAAATTTATAATTTGTCAGAGGAAAATAATTGAAGGAAGCATATCAAAGGCTGAGGTGGAGGGTATCATTATAGTATTAAATAGGGCATAGCTGATAATTATAGTTGAAAAAACCTGAAGGAGTTAAGGAGAGGGGTGATATAGATATTGGTATAAGAAGTTTCCAGGTGGCATGAACAAAATATATCAGGAAGCTGATGTGGAATCATGCTCAGTGTACCAAGGAAGTGAGTGGAGTGCGTCAGAAGGAGAATAGTTGATGAGGTCAGAAGAATGACAGTGGGGGGAAATGGCTCTTTATAGACCATTATAAAGATTTTAGTTTATACTGCGTGAGAGAGGAAGCCATTGAAGGATTTTGAGCTGAGGAGGGATATGATCTGACTTATATTTTAATAGGATCCCTAGCTGCTGTGCTGAGAACAGACTGTGAGGGGCAATAACAAAAGCAGGAAGATAAGTTATGCGGCTATCCTATATAATAAAATCTTAATATGCAAATTGACCAAATGGCAGAATGACCCATTGCTATGATGTGCACTGACCACCAGGGGCAGATGCTCAATGCAGGAGGTGCCCCTGGTGGTCAGTGTGCTCCCACAGGGAGAGTGCTGCTCAGCCAGAAGCCAGGCTAATGGCTGGCAAGTGCAGTGGTGGTGGAGGGGTCCTGGACTGCAAAAGGGTGCAGGCTGGGCTGAGGGACCCCCCTCCCCCAGTGCACAAATCTCATGCACCAGGCCTCTAGTCTATATATATAAAAGCCTAAGTGACCAAATGACCGAATGATCGATCGACCTGTCTCTGTGACATGCACTGACCACCAGGGGGAAGACGCTCAATGCAGGAGCTGCACCCTGGTGTTCAGTGCACTCCCACAGTGGGAACACCGCTCAGCTGACCAACCCATTCTGCTCGCTCACTAGCCCAGTGGCAGCCACTCCCTCCCTCAGTAGTCCTGCAGTCCAATCTCCAGAGAACGGGCCAGGCACCAATGGACTGGTGCTGCTGGCATGATCCTGACAGCACCGCAGGCCTCCAGGAAGTCAGCCTCGGGCACTGCAGCTACTTCCCCTTCCTAGACACTCCATAAGGAAGAAATAATATAAAAGTGGCCTCCAGGTGGCTCCGTACAACTGGTGCGAACATCAGCGGGATGGATCCGGATCCCAGGCTAGCAAGGGCATCCTACCACCTGCCTGGAGGGCTGATCACATCCCGGCCCCCCCTACCCCTCTCGGGACGGGCATAAGATGCAAGGCTTATGGCTGGCAAGCACCGCTATGGCAGCACGAGCCTCTCCCGATCAGGACTGACTGGGTGCAAGCCTGTGGCAGGTGCAGTGGGCCAAAATGAGTGGGAGCAGCAGGCAGGAGCAGCAGGTGGCTTTGGACTGCTAGTTTCGACCCAATCCCCACAGACCACAATGAGGGACGCCACCTGTGCACGAATTCATGCACTGTGCCTCTAGTTGTAAATAATTTATGTAAGAGATGATGGTGGCTTAGACCTGGGTGATGGTGGTAGAAATCTTGAGAAGTGGTTGAATTTTGGACCTATTATGAAGTTAGGCCAGTGGGATTTGCTAACCAAATGGATTTGGATATGAAAGAAAAATAGGAGTAAAAATGACACCAAAGTTTTTAGCCTGAGCAATTGAAAGGGAGTTTCCAATAGTTGCGATGAGGGAGATGGTAGGAGGAGTAGGTTTGAGAAGGAAGAGATGGAGTTTTGTTTTAGATATGTTAGGTTTTAGAGGTCTATAAGACAGCCAATTGAGAGATGTTAAGGAAGTGGTTGCATATATATAACTTATGGGGGGTGCACTGGCTAGAATTATAAATTTGGGAGACATCAGACATCAGTGATTGGGTGCCACGGAACTGAATGAGATCAGCAAATTTGAGTTTAGAAGAAGAGAAAAAAATTTCAGAACTGAGACCTGGGGCATTCAAGCATACAGATACTGGGGAGGAAGAAGAGCCAAAGAGGGAAAATAAGAAGTAGAGGCAAGTGAAGTAGGAGAATGCCAAGAGAGTGTGTTGACCTGAAGTCCAGCAAAGAATATATTTCAAGTTGGAAAAATATAGTGGTGAATATTGCTGATAGTCAAATAAGGTGGGGACTAACAATTTATCCTTGGATTTAGCAACATGGAGATCATTCTTGACCTTGACAAGCAGTTTTGTGAATTTGTAAGGGTAAAGGCTAGCTAGAGAGGAGAGGATTTAAAGGAATTCATGAAAATGGGAAGTGACGTTGACTAAGTGGTATTAGCTCAGGCACCCATATTACAGACCTCATGCTCTTAATCACTATGTATTATATATATATATATATATATATATATATATATATATATATATAATCAGAGATGTATTTTTCTCAAAAGATTTTTATATCATGCCCTCCCCACATGCAGATTTCAATATGTCCCTTGGTCTCAAATAAGATGAGAATCATTGTCTTAAAGTTTTACTAATGGTGGAAATTTCAAGCACCATTAAAAAAGCCAGTGTGGGTGTGTTCCCAGTATTTCACAAAATATATAATGTAGCCCATGAAAAACAATGTGGAAATGTTTAGAAATTTGAAATTTGACTATGGTGTTAAAACTTAATTTATCCAAATATTCCCATTTCAATCTTTGTTCCTTAGGATTGTTCTCTTAGCTGTGTGTGTGTGTGTGTGTGTGTGTGTGTGAGAGAGAGAGAGAGAGAGAGAGAGAGAGAGAGAGAGAGAATGACTTAGTTGGCTATGCTCAGGCACGACACATAATTTTGTTGGGGACAGTTGAATATTGCCTATAGATCACACTGTCCGTTATGCTCACTGCTTCCTATGTAATTTTATTCTGTATATGTCTTCCAAATTAGTTTATAAATAAGTCTAGGCTAAGGACCCAGATTTTTTTTCTTCACGTAGTAAGTGCTCAATAAATGACTCTAGAGGACAGCTCACCTTTGAACAGAGATTGTACTCCCCCCAAACACAGTTGGGGTATACATTCTGTCATAGTTTATTTTTCAATCATAACAAACAAGGTGCAGAAGAACTAATCAAAGGAGTATGTTTATATAGTTACAGAAAAAGTAGAGGTAGAATTAATGTTTCACAATTATATAACTGATTTAGACAATATTTTACTTCATGCACTTTAATCTTTTTATAGTTACAAAATTGTGCATTTCTCTAGGTTGTTCAAATGTTTCACTGCAATTTTCAAGTGTTGGGTCGGGATGGAGAATATGTGCTTGTGAACCTCCTATTGTTTGTTATGGTCTCTGAACAAAATCCCAAGCAGTGCATGTTTTTAATGTACTCAAATGCCAGAGCCAGTCCTTGATTCCCAGTTTATATCAATGCATGAAGGTTATTTAGATACATGTGCTCCTGCAGGTAATAGAATGTCAATCTCAGCAGATGCCAATTAGAAATTTCTGGGCCAAGAGGCCCCTAAAGCATCAAATCTTGCATAATATAAAATTGTAATCAGTTGGATGGATCAACTGAGTTCAAGAGTATTAAATTTGGTTAGAAATGCCTTCTTAGTACCAGATGGCCACTTCAGGAAAGGTAATGAAGAAACTATGAGATGGCCAGAGAACAGTTCACAGTACTTCTGAAGATATTAGATATATGACCCATAGAGTCCCCAGGAGATAATAATGACAAAAATATTGCTTTCTTTAAACTAACTACCATTAAAATTATTGCTAATCAGAATGGCTTCATGAATAACACGAGGAAAGGGAAACCAAGATAAATAACTTTCTGCTCCCCAAACATCTCTTCCATGGTTCATTTTACTCCTGCATTTCTGTCATTTTAGAGTCATGACTTGGGTGGTTTGCTGATTTGGGGAATTTAGTTGACTATATAACTAGTCCTGATATGGGCAACACTTAGAAACATTTTCATTCATTGCTGCCTTTGCATGAAGGTTTTAATTGCTGTTGTTTTTAATCAGAGATGTATTTTGACAAACAGATACAGAGCATCTGAGGAAATGTGACACTGGATAGGGACTTGTTCTGGAATAAGCAGAATGCATCTTGGTGTTCACATTCCTTGGCATTGGCATCACTGGGAACACTTGCATAGGATAGTAAAAATTGTACTAAACTGTGAGTTGGAAACCTAGGTTTAAGTCCCATCTCTGCCACTAATTAGCATTATGACCTTAAGCAAATCCCTTCTTTTCTCTGGGCCTTGATTTCCTTATTAAAAAATTAGGGAATTTAGATCAGGAGTTCTCAAATTTCAAGGTGCAGAAGAACTAATCAAAGGAGTGTGTTAAAAGTTCAGACTTTTGATTATACTCTATTTCTTTATCTCTTGATTCAATAAGTTTAGATGAGGCCCAGGAATTTTCATATTAAGAAGCACCTGAAATGGTCTATATGGTTTAATGATCACTCTTTGAGAAACTGGATTAGACGGTTTCTAATGTCTTTTCCAGCTCTAAAATTTTTTTCTTTCTGGTGGCGTTACTTCTTTTGGGGAATGGGAACAAACCATTTTTGCACCTTTGTTTTTTATTCTCTTTTACCCTTTCATTGTTCATATATTTTCCTTCTCCTCCCTCCTTCTTCCCTTGCTCCACTGCCTGAACTATAAGGTTACAGTTGGGTCTAGTGGGAATGGGAATGATTAAGTGGACTGACTCTGAAAGTACTTACTATGTGGAATTCCTGTTGGCACAGGACAAGAGACAAGGGACAGCTAAGTCATATTTCCTGATCTTGGCTGGAGAAATACTGTACTCAGATCCTAGTGATAATTGACACATGGGATGCATGTTCTGATAGATACTGCAAGGGTGGAGTCACAGAGGCACAGAGGAGAGAGTTTAAGGGACTTTTGATGAGTAAATATGAAATGCCCCCCTTTTTTCTATCTTTTCATTGTGACTTATTGGATACCACTAGCAATTGGAAGACTAAAAAACACAAGTAGTGAAAAATGCTGTTCAAATCAAAGGTGGCCATTCAAACAGTTATAGATAACAGTTTTTCTCAACCTGGCTGCACATTAGAATCCCATGAGCAGCCTAAAATAATAACAATGCCTTGATCATTCCATAGACTAATTAAAACCAAATCTCTGAGTGTGGGCATTGACATCTTTAAAAATATACCAGATGATTGTAATGTGTAACCAAGGTTGAAAACCAATGCCATAGGAGGTTATTTATAGAAGTGAGATAAATAAAACTTAAATAATTTGTCTTCTAACAAGTTGCTAAGTTTCTGGCAATAATGTCCCAGCAGGCTAGGCCAGAAAGTTTGTTTCTGGTGTTTTCTTTTTCTAGTTGGCACCTAGCTTGTGGGTTGCAGCTTCTCTTACAAAGTATGAGCCTATGATACCAACCTCCATCCATACACCTAGACTCTTGTCTGTGTCCCTGGCTCCTTTTACGGGGGGATCAGTTCTCTGCATCCAGAAGGGGTAGGGAATATTCAGTTTGAGAGTTTGCATTATATGTATTTGCTTTAAAGAAATCAAGAAGGCTTTGGCCTTTATTAGTTGGAGGCTTTGAGGCCACTCACTAATATTGTATTAACTTTAGCTTTTGCATGTCCTCCCAATTCCATCAATAAAAACCAAATATGTAAAATGAGAATTTTCTCTGATTTGGCTTGAGTCTCAATTTTTTTTTCTAACACTAAATTCTAGTTACCAACTAAAGAGAACATTTTTGTCTGTATTGATTGATCTCCTTTTATTTGCTATTATTCTTTGCTTAGTCACAGCAGTGAAGTGGTCAGAACATTTTCCTTTCTCTCTGGTAAGATTATGAAAACAATTTGCATCATGCATTGAGCTTTCCAATTCATTCTTTTTTTTAATCCTCACCCAAGGATATTTTTTCCCATTGATTTTTCAGAGAGAATAGAAAGGAGGGAGGAGGCATAAAAGAGGGAGAAAGAAACATCAATGTGAGAGAGACACATGGATTGGTTGCTTCCTGCACTTGCCCCTACTGGGGCTGGGGAACCTGCAACTGAATTATGTGCCCTTGACCAGGAATGGAACCTGAGACCCTTCGGTTCCTGGACCAAAGCTCTAACCACTAAACAAATCTGCCAGGGCCCAATTCATTCTTTATTTGATCCTTACAACAAATTTGTAGAGTAGGCTTGACATGAGCTATTAGCATTATTGTAAAGATGAGGAGATTGAAGCTCAGAGAAGAGAAGTCACTGCCCCCAGGTTTTACAGTCAGAACTCAAAACCTATTTTCTGCATAGCACTCATCATTACTTAATATCTCTCACTTTATTTGCTTATTTGTTTGATTATTATCTGTCTTCTCTGCCAACAGAATGCAAGTTCAATATGAACAGGGTACTTACCTGTCACGTTCACCTCTATATCCCCAGAGGCTAGATTAGTGCCTGGCATATAGTAAATGTTTTCATTGAATCTTGAAAGAAACTTCAATTGTATTGTTCCAAGTCCTTTGGTCTTTTAAATTTTCTATGACTATTTTTAATTTGCCAGATTTTAAAGAGATAGATGGAAAAATCATAAATGATCATGCAGCTTGTAATTAGTGGAGCCAGCACCAGAACCCAAGGTGTTTAATTCTCAGTAGTGTAGATTTGTGTTATCTTACTTTTGGACACTGGCAGACCCAATGCTATGCTGTGTTTTAGAAAGATCCTTTTAATGTTGATATGTATACTCTAAGGCCACTGACAGAGCCAACCTTCTGCAAAGTTGTGGAGTAGGAAAAGTTAGTTGTCTTTGTCTACACCTCCCCCCATCCACCTCCCCCTCAACTTGAGCTGCAATCTCTATTCCAGCTTCTCCCCTAGTGTTAAGGATCTTTCTAGATCCCTTCTCTCTGTTCAGATTTTCTCTCTCCTTTGACCCACTCTTAGTGCTAGCTGGATGGAGTCACCTTATCTTTTTGTCTCAACTTTCTTACTAAATGACAAGAATAATAATATGTCCGTCTTATATCATTTGTGTGTTATGAACATATAAAGTAACAAGGTATAGATTATAATGCATTTTACAAATGAGGTGGTGCTATTAAGTTTTTCTAGGAAATCTGACTAGTATAGCAAACAAATCTCTTTAGAACCATAAGGTTTTTTGTAATGGTTTGAATTACCTTTTCCAGCTTGCCCAGTTAAATTTTAACAAAGATATTCAATATCTTTGACTTAAGAGAGTAATACCTATGGTGGGAATATTTAGAATCTTGGCATGTCTGGGGGAGCCAGATTTATACATGGTGGTGGGAAGAGAGGTTTTTTAGGGCTTTGCTATTCACTCTCTTTCTTTGTAACATGGCTCACCTTAACTCTTTGTTAAACTATGTAGCTGCTACCTGTGCTAAGTCATGAATTAGTCAAGACTTCCAATTCCTTGTGATGAGCAGTTTGGCTTGAAATGATTTGAACGGATCCCAGCTAGAGTCCATTTGGTTCTCTTCAAGAAAGTTTCTCACTACAGCCCTCTCATGCTGGAGCTCAGTAGGCAACAGACCTCTACTGCACACATGCAATTGAATTTGGACAAAGTGTTTCTTTGCCTCTGGTGGTCTGTGATTTGAAGACCCATGCCAATGAGGTGAAAGGTGAGAGTTAGATAGTACACAGGTGCCCTAATTTGAAAAAGCTGCAGCAAAACATGAGGGTATCTGATTTATATGGAAATTTGCCCCAGTGGGGCCCTTTTGTTAAAATATGTCAACAAGCATCTTTTGTAGAGTTGTGAGACCCAGGGGTTGGAGTCTTTCCAAGCATTTTCTTGTCAGAGCTGTCATTCCATAAAATTATAGAGTGTAGATTGAAACTAAGATTATAGGTTTAAACAGCCCTCACCTCTCTCTGACTGGAGACAGCCTAAGCAATGCCCAGGAGCTAAATTTGGTCTCGGTCATTATGAAAATTGAAAGCAGTGCTTTACAATTAAGAATTTGAAAACAGCCTTTAATTTATATTCCATAAAACATTGATGGGGTTGGAGGGTTGTGAGGCTGAGGGCTCATTAAAGATGAGTAGAGGCTTTTAAAGTGTTGCTACTAGTTTAAATGTGGTCAAAGGCCATGGCAACCTCATGGCATTGAGATTTGTTGGTTATCTCAGGTCTTGTGAAATGTAGTATTCAAACATCTTTGTAGCAAGAATCACCAGAATTACTGCCTAGAAAGGTAAAATAGAGGCTAGGATTCTAGAGAGGTATGGTTAATTTTAAATAAATGGAGCTTGGAAGTAAAGAAATAAAATATACTGAGTTTAAGAAATAGGGATATTCTGTAAGGAGTGAGGGAATTAAAAATAAACACAGAAAGCCTGTCTTAGCCTGGAATGTAAAAATGAAGGAATAGTTAACATACAATTAACATACAGTTCAGATGAGACCAATTTGAAAAAGAAAACACGCAAAAAAAAAAAAGAATAAAAACAAAACATTGGAAGATGTAACAACTCAGAGAGAGAATTCCAGCCTCACAAGAAGTAGAAGAAATTCTGGACCTTATAGTATCTCCCTAACTTGGAAGTACTGGGACTAAACGGGTAGTTAGAAGGACTCTGTGAGGTAGAGACCTTCATATAGAGAAGGGAGCTGGCCTGAGTCTGGCCATAGATGAATAAGTTACATTACATAGAGGAAACAGAGACAAAGTTTCTTTACTGGCATTGCTTATGGCTCTTTCTCTTCATTACTTTTAGTTCTCTTAGGTTACTGAACCAGAAACTAGCTTAAGTTACATATGTTTGGAGGTGTGAGTGTGATAGTTACCATTTTTTTTAATGATGTGTGTGTGTAGTGGTATGGAGAAAGAAGGAAGTTAGAAACATCTAAAATCCTGCCACCTTGAAAGAAACACTAGGATGACTATCCTTTTACGTGGCTCATTATGTGTGTACACATATACATATGTTAACTTTTATAAATGGCATCATCCTATATAATAAAAGGCTAATATGCAAATTGTCCCCTTGACCGGGAGTTTGGCCAGGAGTTCGACCAGGGTGCGGGGCTGGCTGGCCAACTGCCCGCAGCCCCTTCCCCTGTCCAGTCCCGCCCCCAATCGACCCATCCCACCCTGCTGGGTGGGGTCAGCCGGCCAACTGCCTGTGGCCCCTAACCACCACTGCCCAGCCTGATGGCCCTGATCAGGGCGAGCTGGCCAGACTCCACCAATGCACGAATTTGTGCACCAGGCCTCTAGTAGTTTAATAATTTCTTTATTGTTAAGGGCACCTTTTGAGGGACTTGTCTCTCTCCTCTTCTCTTCTCATTACACTCCTCAAGATAACCAAAGTTAATAGCCTGGTGTATATCCTTCTAGTATCACTCCATCTGATTGAAAGACATACACACACACACACACACACACACACACACACACACACACACATTTCGTTTGGTCATTATTTATAGATTTGATTATCATGTTATAAATTTTTCTTTTATTTATTAATCAGAACCTAGAGGATTTGGTGAAATTTCTATAATTCTTTTAATGGTAGCATAGTAATTTAAGATATGAATGTACCACAGTTTTTTCACTCATTTCCATATTAATGGGCATTCATTATATTTCTATTTTGTTGTCATCACCATTGGCACTACAGTTACTCTTATTAGTTTAAATCATATGAAGGTGCTATTTTTGTAGATAAAAAATGGTCAACTATCAAAAAAATTTGATACATGTAAAAAATAGATCAGCAATATCGTTCAGGTTTGAGAATGTGCAAAATAAAGTCAGCACTCTTTGGTGCATCCTTAAGCTCAACCAGAATGCAGAGAAAAAGAACAAGGAAATAAAAATAATGAGAAAATCAATAATAAATATAATGGATCAGTGAATGGAGAACATGTGGCTTATCTGTATATCTGAAAAGATAAGAACAAATGCAGTAAAAGCAATAATAGAAGAAAATATCACTGAAATGAAGAAACAGCTTAATATGAAGATCAAAAAGGATTACCAGGTACCAGTCAACTTAATAAATGTGACCAACATCTAAATAATCCTGGTGAATGTCCTGAATATCAAGGATAAAGAAAAAATTCTACAAGTACCCAGTTAAAAGAGAGACAACAATAAAACAAAAAAAAAGGTTACCTGTACATAATAAAAAAAACAACAACCTAGATTTTGACATAATATTAAATGTCATAAGACAATGGAGCAACATTTACACTTTTGATAGAAAATAATTTTGATCAAGTTGTCCTCTACCTGATATTATACAGATATAATTAAAATATCTTCAGAAATATAAGAGCTCAGAAAATATTCTCTCTGTAGATTCACTGAAAAATGAAGGGGGGGAACTCAGAATAGATACTCAAAGTAACTGGAAAACAATGAAAAAAAAATAAAGACCTTAAGAATGTGGGCTATGGTATAAAAAGATTGCATATATTGAATCCATTTAAACATAGAATAGTTCTAAAAATGTTATAGATAAATGGTATATATCTCTATATATAAAAGCCTAAGCAACCATCCAACTGTCTGACCGGTAGCTATGATGTGCACTGACCACCAGGGGGCAGATGCTCAATGGAGGAGCTGACAAGCTGCGGTGACTTGGCAGCTGCGGTTCTCAGGTCACACACCCAGAACCAGAGAGGAGGGAGCCTGATTCCAGGGTGTGTCACCCAAGAACCACCCTCTCGCAATCCAGGACCCCTCGGGGGATGTCGGAGAGCCAGTTTCAGCCCAAGCCCCACCAGCCAGGCTGAGGGACCTCACCAGTGCACTAATCCATGCACTGGGCCTCTAGTGTGTGTGTGTGTGTGTGTGTGTGTGTGTGTGTGTGTGTGTGTATCTTAATAATCCTTGAAAGTCTAAAATTTCATAATATGCCACCATTACCTGGGAGATATGGGGATGGGGTAGAAAAGTACAGGAGGAATTAAAAGATACTCTTTCCTTTTATAAGGAGAATTATAGTTAGATTCAATTACTTTAAATTTAAGGTTAACCTAATGCAGAAATAAAAGAAAAAATATATATTTTCCAAATTATTAAAACAGAAAAAACTAAGTCCCAATTTTATGAAGGAAATAGGAAGAAAGAGGAATTCTCATATTAAATTAGGAATCAAGAGTCAACTGTAGTTTCTTTGTTTAACAAAATACATCTAAAAGTGACATTTTGTTGCCATTTTATTGTTCATATTTTTAATCTTCTTCTTCTTAAAGAAGACTCTTCAACATTTCATGTAATACTGGTTTGACGGTAATAAACTCCCTCAGCTTTTTCTTGTCTGGAAAGGTCTTTATCAGCCCTTTAATTCTAAATGATAGCTTTGCTGGGAAGAGTAATCTTGTTTGTAGGTCCCTGCCTTTCATCACTTTGAATATTTCTTGCCACTCCCTTCTGGCCTGCAAAGTTAAGTTGAGAAGTCAGCTGACATTTGTATGAGTGCTCCCTTGTAGGTAACTAACTACATTTCTCTTGCTGCTTTTAATACTCTCTCTTTGTCTTTAAACTGGCATTTTAATTATGATTTGTCTTGGTGTGGCCTTCTTTGGGCTCATCTTGTTTGGGACTCTCCTGATTTCCTGGACTTGTAAGTCTATTTCTTTCACCAGGTAGGGGAAGTTTTTTGTCATCATTTCTTCAAATAGGTTTTCAATTTCTTGTTCTTTCTTTTCTCCTTCTGGCACCTCCATAATGTGACTGTTGATACATTTGAAGTTGTACCAGAGTCTCCTTACACTATCTTCATATTTTTGGATTTTTTTTCTTTTTGCTCTTCTGATTGGGTGGTTTTTGCTTCCTCATATTCCAAATCATTGATTTGATTCTTGGTATTTTCTACTCTACTTTGATTCCCTGCAAATTATTTTTCATCTCAGTTATTGTATCCTTCATTTCTGACTGATCCTTTTTCATGTCTTTGATGTTCTTACTAATTTCCTTGAAATTCTCACTAAGTTCCTTGAAGCTCTCATTAAGTTCCTTGAGCAAACTTATAACCATTATTTTGAACTCTGTATTTGGTAATTTTCTTGCTTTCATTTCATTTAGTTCTTTTTTCTTTTTTCTTTTTGAGATTTCTCCTGTGTTTTCCCTAGAGGCATGTTTCTTTGTATCCACATTTTGGCTGCTTCTCTGTGTTTATTTCTATGTCTTCCAGACTTGGTGGAGTGCCCTTTTATAGTAGGTGTCCTCTAGGGCCCAGTGGCTCAGCCTCCCCAGTCATCTGAGCTGGGTTCTAGGTGAACCCCCATGTGGGCTATGTGTATTGTCCTGTTTACATTGATCTAAGGAGAGCCCCAAACAAGATGAACCCAAAGAAGCCCACACCAAGACAAATATATTTTTATTGATTTCAGAGAAGAAGGGAGAGGGAGAGAGATAGAAACATCAATGATGAGAGAGAATCACTGATTGGCTGCCTCCTGCACACACCCTAATGGGAATCGAGCCCACAACCCAGGCATGTACTCTTGACTGGAATTGAAACCGGGACTCTTCAGTCCCCAGGCTGATGCACTATCCACTGAGCCAAACCAGCTAGGGCTGTTTTCATTGATCTTTGATTGCTGTTGGTGTCACTCGAGGAATTGACCTCTAGGCTAATTGGCTGTGAGGACCAACTGTGACTACAGCAGAAGATCTGCTGTGTGGGAGCCAACCCTATGGAGCAGGACTTGCTTAATTGGGGTTTTGGTGCTCACTGAGTCTGCCCCTTGAGTGTGTCCCTTGTGGATGTGATAGAGGTTTTTTTTTCAATTTTATTTTATTATTTAAAGTATTACACATAGTAGTACATATATCTCCTTTTTTTCCCATTGACCTTCCCACAGCCTCCCCTACGCCCTCTCACATGACCTCATCCCTCCTCGCCCCCCCCACCAGTGTCTTGTGTCCATTGCTTGTGCTTATATGCATGCATGAAAGTCCTTTGGTTGATCTCTTTCCCCCACTCCCAAACACTCCCCAGCCTTCCCGCTGTAATTTGACAGTCTGTTTGATGATTTACTGCCTCTGTATCTATCTTTTTGTTCATCAGTTTATGTTGTACATTATATTCCATAAATGAGTGAAATCATGTGATATTTATCTTTCTCTGATTGGCTTATTTCACTTAGCATAATGCTCTCCAGTTCCATCAATGATATTGCAAATCGTAAGAACTTTTTTTACCGCAGCATAGTATTCCATTGTGTAGATGTACCATAGTTTTCTAATCCACTCATCTGATGATGGGCATTTAGGCTGTTTCCAAATCTTAGTGATGGTGAATTGTGCTGCTATGAACATAGGGGTGCATATATCCTTTCTGATTGGTATTTCTAGTTTCTTGGGATATATCCCTAGAAGTGGGATTATTGGGTCAAATGGGAGTTCCATTTTTAGTTTTTTGAGGAAACTCCATACTGTTCTCCACAGTGGCTGCACCAGTCTTCATTCCCACCAGCAGTGCACGAGGGTTCCTTTTTCTCCGCATCCTCACCAGCACTTGTCATTTGTTGATTTGTTGATGATTGCCATTCAGACAGGTGTGAGATGGTACCACATTGTCATTTTGATTTGCATCTCTCAGATAATTAGTGACTTTGAGCATGTTTCCATATGTCTCTTGGCCTTCCTTCTGTCTTCTTTCAAAAAGTATCTATTTAGGTCCATTGCCCATTTTTTTACTGGATCATTTATCTTCCTTTTATAGAGTTGTATGAGTTCCCTTTAAATGTTGGAAATTAAACCTTTATCAGTGATAACATTTGCAAATATGTTCTCTCATACAGTGGGCTTTCTGGTTGTTTTGTTGATGGTTTCTTTTGCTGTGCAGAAGCTTTTTATTTTGATGTAGTCCCATTTGTTTATTTTCTTTTTGTTTCCATTGTCCTAGGAGTGGTATCGGTGAAGAAACTGCTTCGGCATATGTCTGAGATTTTGCTGCCTGTGGATTCCTCTAGTGTTTTTATGGTTTCCTGTCTTATGTTTAAGTCCTGTATCCATTTTGAGTTTATTTTTGTGTATGGTATAAGTTGGTGGTCTAGTTTCATGTTTTTGCATGTATCTGTTCAATTTCCCCAACACCATTTATTGAAGAGACTGTCTTGACTCCATTGTATGTTCATACCTCCTTTGTCAAATATTAATTGAGCATAGTGGTTTGGGTCGATATCTAGATTCTCTATTCTATTCCATTGCTCTATATGTCTGTTCTTGTGCCAGTACCAGGCTGTTTTGAGAACAGTGGCTATGTAATACAGCTTGAAATCTGGTATTGAGATCCCACCTAATTTATTCTTCTTTCTCAGGATTGCTGTGGCTATTCAGCGGTCGTTTTTAATTCTAGATGAATTTTTGGAGAGTTCTTTCTATGTCTGTGAAATATGCCATTGGTATTTTAATGGGGAGTGCATTGAATCTATAGATTGTTTTGGGTAGTATGGACATTTTAATGATGTTGATTTTACCAATCCATGAGCATAGTATGTTCTTCCATCTATTTATGTCTTCCTGTATCTCTTTTTTCAGTATACTGTAGTTTTCTGCATATAGGTCTTTTATCTCCTTAGTTAAGTTTATTCCTCAGTAGTTCAAATTTTTTTGGTGCGATGGTAAATGGGATTGCTTTTTTAGTCTCTCTTTCTGTAAGTTCACTATTGGTGTATAGAAATGCCATAGATTTCTTGGCATTAATTTTGTAGCCTGCTACATTGCCAAATTCATTTATTAAGTCTAATAGCTTTTTGATGGATTCTTTAGGGTTTTTTATGTACAATATCATGTCATCTGCGAATAAGGACAGCTTTACTTCTTATTTTCCAACTTGGATGCCTTTTATTTATTCTTCTTGTGTAATTGCAATGGCTAATAATTCCAGTACTATGTTGAGCAGGAGTGGTGAAAGTAGGCATCCCTGTCTTGTTCCTATTCTTAGGGGAAATGGTTTTAGTTATTGCCCATTGAGTATGATGTTGGCTGTGGGTTTGTCATATGGCTTTTATTATGTTGTGGTATGATTCTTCTATTCCCACCTTGCTGAGAGTTTTTATCAAAAATGGGTGTTGGATTTTGTCAAATGATTTTTCTGCATCAATTGAAATGACTATGTGATTTTTATGTCTCAATTTGTTTATGTGATGTATCACATTTATTGATTTGCGGATATTGTATCATCCTTGCATCCCTGGTGTAAATCCTATTTGGTCATGGTGTATGATCTTTCTGATGTACTGCTGTATCTGATTTGCTAGAATTTTGTTGAGGATTTTGGCATCTATGTTCATGATGGATATTGGTCTATAATTCTCTTTCATTGTGTTGTCTTTATCTGGTTTTGGTATTAGGGTGCTGCTGGCTTCATAGAATGAGCTTGGAAGTGTTCCTTCCTCTTGAATTTTTTGGAATAGTCTGAGGAGGATAGGTTTTAGTTCTTCCTTTAATGTTTGGTAAAACTCTCCTGTGAAGCTCTCTGGCCCCAGGATTTTGATTGCTGGAAGCTTTTTGTTGACTGCTTCAATTTCTTCCATAGTTATTGGCCTATTGAGATTTTTAGATTCTTCCTGATTCAGTTTTGGAAGGTTGTGTTTTTCTAGGAACATGTCCATTTCCTCCAGGTTGTCCAGTTTGTTGGAATAGAGTTTTTCATAGTATTTTTTAACAATCCTTTGTATTTCGTTGGGGTCTGTTGTTATTTCTCCTCTTTCATTTCTGATTTTGTTTATTTGGGTTCTCTCTCTTTGCTTCTTGGTGTGCATGGCTTGAGGTCCATCAATCTTGTTTATCCTTTCAAAGAACCATCTCTTGGTTTTGTTGATCTTTTGTATTGTTTCTTTGGTGTCTATGTCGTTTATCTCCACTCTGATCTTTATTATTTACTTGCTTTTGCTTACACTGGGCTTACATTGTTGCTCTCTTTCTAACTCTTTGAGTTGTAGGTTAGGTAATTAATTACCATTGTTTCTTGTTTTTTGCAGTAGGCTTGTAGAACTATGAACTTCCCTCTCAAGACTCCTTTTGCTGTGTCCCATAGATTTTGGATTGTTTTATTTTCATTGTCGTTTGTTGCCATGATTTTTTTATTTCTTCCTTGGTCTCTCTGGTAACCCAGTCATTGTTTAATAGCATGTTATTTAGTCTCCATGTGTTTGATTTTTTTGGATTGTTTTTATTATAGTTGATTTCCAGTTTTATGCCATTGTGATCTGAGAAGATGCTTGATATGATTTCTATCTTCTTGAATTTGAAGAGACTTTGCCTGTGACCCAATATATGGTCTATCTTTGAAATGACCCATGTGCACTTAAGAAGAAAGTATATTCTTCTTAAGAATATACTTTGGGGTGAAATGTTCTGAAGATGTCAATTAATTCCATGTGATCTAGTGAGTCATTGAGGATTGATGTTTTTTTGCTGACTTTTTGTTTAGAGGATTTGTCCAATGGTGATTGTGGAGTGTTAAGGTCCCCTACTATGAGTGTATTGCTGCCAATATCTCCCTTGATATCCTCCAGAAGTTTTTTTTATATATTTGGGTGCTCCTGTATTGGGAGCGTATATGTTTACCAGAGTTATTTCTTCTTATTGGATTGCTCCCTTTAGTATTATTAAGTGGCCTTCCTTATCTATTTTTATGTTCTTCACTTTGAGATCTAATTTGTTAGATATAAGTATTGCTACCCCAGCTTTTTTTTTCTTCATTTCTATTTGCCTGAAAAATCTTTTTCCATCCCTTCACCATGAGTCTGTGTGCGTCTTTTTTGCTGAGGTGGGTTTCCTGTAGACAGCAGATATATGGGTCATGTTTTCTTATCCACTCAGTTACCCTATGTCTTTTGATTGGGGCATTTAATCCATTTACATTTAAAGTTATTATTGACAGGTACTAGTTTCTCGCCATTTTTATTCTTTACGCCTGTGTTCCTTCTTTGCTTCCTATTTCTTCTTTTTACAGCAGATCCTTTAGCATTTCTTGCATTGCAGTTTTGGTGGTAATAAACTCCCTTAGTCCTTTTTTGTCTGTGAAGCTCCTGATTTCACCCTCAATTTTGATTGATCACCCTGCTGGGTACAGTATTCTTGGATTCAGACCCTTCCTTTGCATAACTTTGTATATTTCATTCCATTCCTTTCTTGCCTGATGTGTTTCTGTTGAGAAATCAGTAGCTACTCTGATGGGAATCCTTTGTATGTAACTTTCTGTCTCTCTCTGGCTGCTTTTAAGATTCTTACTTTGTTGTTGGTGTTTGCCAATTTAATTATAATGTGCCTTGGCATCCGTCTTTTGGTGTTCATTTTGCTTGGGACTCTGTGAGCTTCTTGGATTTGTGTGAGTTTTTTCGTCCCTATATCAGGGAAGTTTTCTGTCATTATTTCTTCAAACAGGTTTTCTATTCCTTGTTCAGTTTCCTCTCCTTCTTGCACCCCTATTACATTGTTTCATTTACTATTGTCCAAAAGTTCTCTTAGGCTCTCCTCCTGCTCTTTAATTTGTTTTTTCTAGAAGCTGCTCTGCTTGGGCATTTTTTCCTACTTTGTCTTCTACCTCACTGATGTGGTCCTCTGCTTCTTCTAGTCTACTGTTGATGCTTTCTATTGAGTTCTTTATAGCAGCGATGTCATTTTTCATTTCTTCTTGGTTCTTCTTCATTTCCCCTTGGTTCTTACACATATTGTTGAATTTGTCTTCCATTCTTTTCATCCACCTTATGACCATTTCTCTGAATTCTATCTCTGACAGGTTGCTTGTCTCCATTTCATTTACTTCCTTTTCTGGTGATGCCTGCTTTTCTTTCATATGTGGGCTTTTTCTTTGTCTCCCCATGATCTCTCTTCTCCAGGTGTCTGGTTATATAGTTCTTTCTCTCCTTATCCCAGGAGAAATCTGACCTTTCTGTGAGAGGGTGCAGATCTCCTCCGAATCCATGTGCTCACGCCACTTGGGGACTGGTGTTCCCAGGTTCGCAGCTATTCGCTGGGTGCTGTTGTTGTAGAGTCCTGGGATTTTCAGGCTTCTGACAACATCCACTCTTCCCTTCAAGGTGGCACTGTCTCTGCATCAGAGATGGTCACTCTGGGAGGTATCCCAGCAGCAGTGGAGGCTGCCTGGTCTGGAGAACCCTGTCCAGCAATCCCTCACAGTCCCCTGGAGTATAGCTGTCCCTCAACTCACAAACAAACACTCCCCATGCGACCACACACTCTCTCTTTATTCTCTCACTCACGCACTATCTTGCAGTCTGCCTTCCCGTCAGCAGCCATCTTCTATGATAGAGTTTTAATCTTGGGTGGTCTGAAGCTATCTGCCAGGTGCACTGGCTCTGGGGCTCACTGGGAGGTGAAAAGTCAGCCACTGCTTGTTCCCTGCCTGTGGTCACCTGGCATGAGCTACAGAGTAATCTGAAGATATCTGCTGCTTGTGTTGGGCTTAAAGGTTCCCAGGACAGGGAAACCTGTGAAACTTGGCAAGATGCTGCTAGTGCTGAGCCTGGAGCCACTTATTGAGAGTTATGGGGCACATTGAGTCCAGTTGCTGCTTGTTTGAGATATTTTAGGGAAGTCTGAAGTCTGAGATAGGACAAGCCATTCAAGCAGACAGCTTGGGTGGGGCTGCAAAGTGGTTGGGGCAGGGATCTCAGGGAATCACCAGGGCAGGGCAAACAGAGTTGATGGAGAATCAGATATGGCACCTACCAGTCAACTCTGTGGGGATGGAGTTCCCAGGACTTTTGTCTGGGAGAAAGCTGCCCCAAGTTCTTGCCCTGATGCCAGACCATTTAATTCCTCCATAAATGTCCCTGGATCCTTTCATGCTGTTGCCCCAGAGCTGAAGGTCAGAGGAAGTGAGTCTGGGTAAGTCCATGCACAGGCCCTTTAAAAGGAACTGACTGGGACTCCAGCAGCCGCATGTCACTCAGCCACAATCCCCACTTGTTTTTATAGCCTGAAGTTAGGTGGACTTCTCTTCCCAGCTGGAACTCTGGGCTGGGAGCCTGGTGTGGGGCTGGGACCCCCTGCTACTCACAGGCCTCCTCAGCCACGATGTTCCTCCTGATTAAAAACATGCCACACCTGGGTATCAGGCCAGCCAATTCTGCACCTCTTCCCCTACTACCAATCTCAATGTGCTTTCTTTTTTAATTTTCTAGTTGTCGGACTTCCATTCAGCCAGATTTCAGGTGATTCTAAATGATGGTTGTTCTATATTTTAGTTGCAATTTTTATGTGATTGTGGGAGGATGCAAGTACTGGCATTTACCTATGCCACCGTCTTGGTTCCCTCTCTCAACAGAACTCATCTTTAACATTTTTTTCCTTGCCTTTTTCTTATTTTCAAATTTTATTTTTCAATTACAGTTTAAATTCAGTATTATTTTATATTAGTTTCAGGTGTACAGGGTAATGGTTAGATAATCATATACTTCACAAAGTGATCCCCTTGATATTTCAGGTACCCACCTGGCACCATACATAGTTATCACAATATTATTGACAATATTCCTATACTATATTTTACATCTCCATGACTATTTTGTGACTCCCAATTTGTACTTTTTAATCCCTTCACCTTCATTTAGCCCTGAAACCTCCCTCCCCTCTGGCAACCATCAGTTTGTTCTCTGTATCTGTGAATATATTTCGATTTCATTTGTTTGTTTATATTGTTTTTTAGATTTCACATATAAGTGAAATCATATGGTATTTGTCTTTCTCTGTCTGATTTATTTCACTTAGCGTTATACCCTGTAGGTCCATCCAAACTGTCCCAAATGGTAAGATTTAAACCTTTTTTATGGCTATGAAATATTCCATTGTATATATGTACTACAATTTTTTATTTACTTATATGTTGATGGGCATTTAGCACCAGTGCTGGTTCTGAGGCAACTTATCAAAAGTCCTAGGGTACCCCAAGGTGAGTTGCCACCTACCTGGGGCCTGTAGACCTTTGTGGTGTGGTATGGTCCAAGGAGTTGTCAGGGTAAAGCAAATACTGTTAATTAGAATAAAACAGATTAAGATTTGTCTGTGTGGAGGCAGGGTTCTTCCCAGGAACAGTAGCACCTGTTGGGGCATGTGGGGGAAAATTTTAGTCTTAATCCTGTAGTTAAATGGTTTCCATGCTCAAAAGCCACATAACTCAGTCTCTCCCTGTGTATATTTGATACCCCTTAAGTCTGCTTAGACTTACTAAAAAGCCTTCCAAGAAAGTCTTCACTGTGGGCCCATGCTGCCTGCAACCAGTAGACTCCTTGACAGGGTGCTAGCTTGGTAAGGTGAAGCCACAAAAAGTTGGGGAGTGGGGCTAGTGGATCTCCAAGCTGGTGCCATATAGTGGGGAGTGCTTGACCCAGGAAAGATGATGTCTATGGGTGGTAAGGGAGAGGGACTCAGCACAGGTACCCTGGTGGTTGTTTCTCTAGCCCTCTCCTCATAGCCACATAACCCAATCTCTTTCTGTGTGACTGTAGTCTGCTCTGAGCTATTGTCCCTCTTCTGGAGCCCAGTGTAAATGCCCACAAAGAGTTTGTGTGTTCGCTCTTTAAGGAGGCACCTGGGTTTTTAACAGACTCTCATTTCTGCCTGGTGGATGGAATTCCCACTGGTTTTCACAGCTAGATACTATGTGGGCTCCTCTTTATGTCTCTGGTGCTCTGGACTAGGGAGCGTCATGTGGGATTGAGACCCCTGGCTCCTTAGGGGAGACCTTTGCTGCTAAGATTTTTCTCTGGATTCTAAACTACTGCCCATGTGAGCAGGATCAGAGTTTCTGTCCTTCCTACCAGTTTTGATATGGCTTCTTCTGTAAATCCTTTGTTATAAGTCTTCTGTTCAGTTAGTCTTCAGTTGATTATTCAGGTTGATTGTTCTATATTTTAGTTGTAATTCCAGTTTGGTTCTGGGAGGAGACAAGTGTAACTTTCAACTACTCTACCACCATGTTGGATCCTTCATATTTTTTTTTTTTAGGTGTATATAAATTATGCAACCAAGATAGATTTGTAGAAAAACCTCAGTGGTTAAGCATGATTTTTGAAAAAGAAAGCAAAAGCAGTATATATTTTGGTATATTCAGATGTGATACTGGTGATGCTAATAGGGAAAATTGTTAGAGTTAATAGATAGCTTGGGGGTTATTTCTATTCTGGTTGTATCCAAAAATTGGTGAAAATTCGGTCTCTGTTCTTTTTTTGAAAAATTGAGATATAATTGACATGTGACCTGCCATAGTGTGGACCCAAAGCCAAGTACCAGGTGGATATTATGAATCTGCATGTTTACTTCAAACATTCTGACAGCCTAGTTCATCTTGATCCCATTGCCTTGGAATCATAGCATAAACATCTCTCTTCAGTAACTATGTGAACATTCTTATAGTTTAGTCTCAGAGTTTGACCAAGGATCATTATCATGGCTACAGACATAAAGAACTGAGTAAAATTGACTTGCTGTATTATCTTCTCACACAGTTCTTTTAAAAACATTAGAGAGAGAGAGAGAGAGAGAGAGAGAGAGAGAGAGAGAGAGAGAGTATGTGTGTGTGTTCGTGGATATGCATTGGGGAGGAGAGAAAAAGAGAGCTATCATTCCTGCCAATAGTTTGTAAAGTTCATACTCTCTGCTTCTTCAGATTTAATCCTCCAATTTTAAACATGGTGTCTATTGACACTGCATGAGCAAAGACCAAATAAATCAATATTATTTTACTCCTACTTCCTTTTCCTCCCAACCTAGCCCTCCCTCTCCCAATTATAGTTGTTATCTTTTTCTTTGTTTATTTTACTAGGCTTATACTTTTAAATGTGCCTATAGATCTGACTTGAGTCATCAGCCTTAAATGATATCCTTTAATCTGGGGAGATTTAAAATAAAAAGAAATCAATAAATCTACATTAAGTCCTACCTTCTCTCTCCCTGCCTATCCTTATGTTTTAGTTATGTAATTTTTTTTCATTTTCATTTGTAAGATTTATATTAGACTCTGCAACCATAATTTCCAGGGTTATTTTAGTCTTAATCCTGTAGTTAAATGGTTTCCATGCTCAATGCTAATCCCTCGTGCCAGATTCTCCATCCATCTTTTGAGTAGGCTGACCTTTGTTCTCAAGCATTTTTTTTCAAGATGTGCTTATTGCAATAATGTTCTCTAAATTCTTATATGATCCAAAATATTTGTTGCTTTTGTTCATGAAAGACTGTGTAGCACAATATGGCTTACATTTGTCTTTTTCTGATGATTGTGTGGGCAGCATTGCTTTACTTTATTTTAGTATTAAATATTGCACTAGAACAGCGATTTTCAACCTGCGTGCCATGACACACTGGTGTGCCACAAGAATTTTTAAAACATGCAATGCTTAACTATTTAGTCAGGGCACTGACCTCTTTTCCCTTAGATTGTCAAATACAAAACATGACAAGAGCCAAAATAACAATAGCTATCCAGTATAAGTGAATAAAAATTACACATTTTTTGTTAGATCTGCAAAAAATATTTTTTGGTGTGCTGCATAATTTTAGTAATTACTTTATGTGTGCCATAATATGAAAAAGTTTGAAACTTATTGCACTAGAGACATCTGAGGCCAGACTGATAATTTCCGTTATTGATGACTTTATCATTTTTTTGTCTACATGCCTAAAAGAGTCTTTATTTTTAAAATCCAGTTACTTTATTGAGACATGTTTAAGTGTTAATTGTCCTGTATCAATTTTTCTATGGTTTTGGTGGTTTTTTTTCAATCTCTACATTTAGGTTTTTGTTTATTTCTGTGAAGATTTAAATATTTTACAGTCCATGTTTCATTTTATTCGTTTTTAAAAATACATTTTTATTGATTTCAGGGAGAAAGGGAGAGGGAGAGAGAGATAGAAACATCAATGATGAGAGAGAATCATTGATCAGTTGCCTCTTGCATACCCCCAACTTGGGATCGAGCCTGCAATCTGGGCATGTGCCCTGACCATGAATTGAACCATGACCTCCTGAATCAGAGATCAGTGCTCAACCACTGAGCCATGATGGCCAGACTCATTTTATTCTTTATGTTCCTCAATTATGTTTGTATTGAATCTCCTTTGTCTATTTGTCTATCTTTTATATTGTGTTATTTTGAATCCTGTTGAACTCTTTGTTTATTACCTTTTAAAAAATTCTATATACCATATATTTTTTACTAAGTTTTCATTAGTATTAATTCTCCTTTGTGTTATTTGCAGTGGTTTTTAAAATTGATTTTAGAGAGAGAGGAAGGGAGAGAGGAAAGAAACATAGATTTGTTTTTCCACTTATTTATACATTCATTTGTGATTTTTGCATATGCCATGACCAGGGATCAAACCTGAAACCTTGGCATATTGAGATGATGCTCTAATCACAGAGCGATCTGGCCAGGGCATACAATGTTGTTTTATTTTTTTCTTCCATTGTCTTTATTATATATTTTTTAGTTTATGAAGTAAGTGATTTCATTGTCACCATTCATATTAGCTCATTTAATAAAATCATTCTGTAAAATAAATTAGAGTTTATGAATTTGTTATTGAAGAGATATTTCTTCCTAATCTCTATTCATTTTTAGAATTTTAATCTAGAGATCATTCTTCTAGGAAACTTTTACTGACCCCCCACCCCTGCCCCTGCAAATGCAGCTCTCATAGCTTTTGGTGCTTTCCCAATTATACCACTTACCACACAGGTTTGAAAGGTCCTGTTTGTTCATCTGGAAACTAGACTATAAGCTTTAGGAAGTCAGAGGCTGTGTATGTTATTCTTGTTCAATGATACATCCCTAGCATCTGGCCTGTAATAACCCTACCATTTATGCCATATGTTGTCTTTTTAAAACAAATATATTTTTATTCAATTCAAAGAGGAACGGAGAGGGAGAGAGAGATAGAAGCATCAATGGTGAGAGAGATCCCCACACTGGGGATCGAGCCTTCTAGCAGGGCATGTGCCCTGATCGGGAATCAAACTGTGACCTCCTGGTTCATAGGTCGACATTTATCCACTGAGCCATACCCAACGAGCTGCCCTAAGTTGTTGTTAAGGACTTCAAGATAAATCTTATCACCAGAAATAACACAATCTTGTGAATTGTTAATTATGAACATGCATAGAATCTTAGGATGGTGCAAAAAAATACTTTTGTACATTTGTTCTCTATGTTGTTCAACTTACAGTTCTGAGTTATGTGAATGCTTTAGGAGCCCATTCTTTTCCTAATGAATTTTCAGCTTCTATTTTCTATGCTTTCCCCCTTCCCCAGATTTCTGGCTCTCTCTCTAGTGATCAAAGCCATGGACTTTCATTTAAGAACTTTTTCCGAGAGATCCAAGATGACAGCTGACAGGACGGCAGTGAGCAAGATAGTGTGAGTGAGTGAGAGAGCAAAAGGAGAGTGCATGGATGTGCAGGGAGTGTGTGTATTTGTGAGTGAAGGACAGTTATATTCCATAGGGACTGTGGGGACTCGTGGAGCAGGCTCCCCTGACCGGGCAGCCTCTATTACCGCTGAAATCTATCCTGGGGTGGCCAGCTTTGCTGCATAGACCACACCATCTTGAAGGGGAGAGCGGCTGTGATAGGAAGCCTGCCTTATTTTTCCCCTGGGGAGACATTGGATACCACCTGGGACCCTACAGCCACAATGCCCAGGGACCAGCTGCCTTGGCTGTGAAGCCACAAACACTGAGACTCCAGCTTCCCTGGCCACGGGCACCTAAAATGTTTGTCCAGGGGGAGACAAGGTGGTGGCTGAATAGATGGACGGGTCCTGCTCCTTCTCATAGAGCAGATAGAAGAAACAGCTGAATTGAATAACATCCACCCGGGATTGGTGAATTAAACACAGCTGGTGAGGCAATCCATGGATGGAAAGGTCAGAGATCGCCTGGAGAGAGGTGGGATCAGGGATCTGGGCTGGAGGGAAAAACATGCACAGCCAGGACTGGAGTCTCAGAGGGAGACTGCGCTGCACCAAATCCCTGTCCCTTGGGGTCAGTGTAGCCATCGATTGTGGAAGGGGTCCACAGGGCTGCTGGCAGTGGGGGACTCTAGATCCAAGCCCACAGCCATGGGAGACTGCACCCAGAAAGGTAACCTGAAGTTCCATACTGGTCATGCAGTGTCGGGGGAAGAAAGATGCAAGTTGGCGTGGTTGCTTTGTCTTTATAACTTCCTTGCTTTTATTTGCTAAACCCAGTGCATAGGATCTGTCCATTAAAAACACTCACCAAGACTGCAGGGGAAGGTGGTTTTTGTGGAAACTGGGGAGTAGAATAGGGAGAGACAAGCAGGAAGCCAGCTCTGGGACAGTCCGTCCATCTAATCCTGAACAGACATTTTTCTCCTGGAGACCAGGCTCCTCCTAGCAGTGCAGCCACACACAGTCTTGAGTGCAGCAGGGAAAGGTAGATTCTAAATACCCCCAGGGAGCCCAGGGGGACTGGGTTGAGAGGCCATTTGGTCCCAGAAACTAATACAGAAACACCACCACCTAGGGGCCATGTCAGAAATAGATGCTTGTGTAAATACAACTGAAAGCAGGCAGAAAAAGAGTGGGCAGATTGATTCTGCCTGCTTGAAACCAAGGTTGTGGCATATGATACAGAGGAGCAGTGGATCACTGGGAACTTCAACACTGTGCTGACTACCTGACAGGAAACTGAGACGTGGCAGGCAGAACAGTAGAATGGGGTCTTAAACCTGTTCCCATGGGACATTGAAGCTCCGCTGAAGCAAACGAACTTCACTTTTTTAATTTGCTATCTTTCACTTAAAAAACTAAAATTTTTTTCACTTTATTATTATTATATATTTTTTATTATTATTTTACAATATTTTAAAAAATTATTTTTGAATTAGTGTTCTATATTCTATTTTTATTTTTTATCATTATTTTACTCTATCTCATTTTTTTCCTTTAGGCCAACACTTTCTTCCTCACTTTTCCCATTTTCATCCTGTTTCTCTTCTCCTGTTCCTGCTTTAGTTTTTCTCTATCCTTTCTTTTTACTACCTGTTAAAAATTGATCTTCTTTATCTGCTTTATTGATGCATTACTATTAAAGTAGTCTCTGTTGGCCTACTCATATATCTAATTTCCTCTCCCCTGCTCAAAGTTAATGTACACTTCTCTTTTCTCTTTCTTCACTAGCCAATTTTTTTCTCTCTTTCTTGTTGTTGTTGTTTGTTTGCCTGTAGTTAATCTGTTTTTGTTTTTATTTTATGCTTTTATTTTTTTGTCTCCTTGCTTGTTCTCTTCTTCTACTAATAGCTTAATGAGTTTCAATCACCAACTCAGGACTATATGCTTTCTATAATCCTTTTCCAAAAATAGATGAACACATATATAGATAGATTAAAGAAAGGGAAAATTTATTTATATATACATATATATGTATATATATATTTTTTAAATTATTTTTTTCAATTATTATTTTCTATTTTTTCAGTATTTTGTTTACTTTTCTTCTTATACACTCATTCTCTTTCTACCCCCTCTAAACTGAATTGTGGCCATTTCTTCATTCATTCAATTCCTTGACCTTACCTTTGGTAAATAAGCTCTGCCTCTTCAGATTCATCTCCCCTCCTCCTTTACTGGGTGTTTGTTGTTTGAATTTTTTGGATTAGTTGTTGGTTTTTTTGTATTTTCTCCCCATATACATATGGTTTCCCCCGTATTTTTCTTCTTTTTCTTTTCTCTCTTACCTTTTTTTCCTTTTCTCAATATTATTTGTGTGTGCTTATCTCTCCCCTAATTCTCTGGTGATCACCTTTATTTGGGGTTATTTGTATCGTGAATACATTCGTGTTTTGTGCCCTCTGTGTTGTGTCTTGTCAAGTTGTATTTTGTGCCTTAAATCAACATAGTAGAGAGTGAGCTACATAACCAGACACCCTGAGAGGAGCGAAAATGGGGAGACAAAGAAACAGCCCCCATACAAAAGAAAAGGAGGAATCACCAGAAAAAGAAGTAAATGAAATGGAGGCAAGCAATTTGTCAGAGAAAGAATTCAGAGCAATGGTCATAAGGATGCTGAAACAAATTCAACAACAGTATAAGAACCAGGAGGAAATGAAGAAGAACCAAGAAGAAAGGAAGAATGACATAGCTACAGTAAAGAACACAATAGAAAGCATCAACAGTAGACTAGAAGAAGGTGAGGACCACATCAGTGAGCTAGAAAACAAGGTAGTAAAAATACCCAAGCAGAGCAGCAACCGGAAAAACCCCCCACAAAACATATAAAACAGGAGGAGAGCCTAAGGGAGCTTTGGGACAACACAATACAAAACAACATCTGCATAATAGGGGTGCCAGAAAGAGAGGAAACTGAGCAAGGAATAGAAAACCTGTTTGAAGGAATAATGTCAGATAACTTCCCTAACATTGGGAAGAAAAAATTCACACAAGACCAAGAAGCTCAAAGAGTCTCAAACAAGATGAACCCAAAAAGACCAACACCAAGACACATTAAAATTAAATCGGCAAACACCAATGACAAAGAAAGAATCTTAAAAGCTTCCAGAGAGAGACAGAAAGTTGCCTATAAGGGATATCCCATCAGACTATCAACTGACTTCTCAACAGAAACACATCAGGCCAGAAGGGAATGGAATGACATATACAAAGTCATGCAAAGCAAGGGTCTGAATCCAAGAATACTCTACCCAGCAAGGCTATCATTCAAAATTGAAGGTGAAATCAGGAGCTTCACAGACAAAAAGGACTAAGGGAGTTTATTACCACCAAACAAACAATACAAGAAATGCTAAATGGACTGCTGCAAAAAGAAGAAATAGGAAGGAAAGAAGGAACACAGGAATAAAGAATAACAATGGCAACAAACAAGTACCTATCAATAATGACTTTAAATGTAAATGGATTAAATGCCCCAATCAAAAGACATAGGGTAGTTGAATGGATAAGAAAACATGACCCATATATCTTCTGTCTACAGGATACCCAACTCAGAACAAAGGATTCACACAGACTGATAGTGAAGGGATGGGAAAAAAAAAATTTAGGCGAATGGAAATAAAAAAAAGCTGGGGTAGCAATACTTATACAAATTAGACCTCAAAGTGAAGGCCATAACAAGAGATAAGGAAGGCCACTTCATAATACTAAAGGGAGCAATTTAACAAGAATATATAATTCTGGTAAACATATCTGCATCCAATACAGACTCACCAAGAAGAAATGAGAGAGGACCCAAATAAACAAAATCAGAAATGAAAGAGGTGAAGTAACAACAAATCCCACAGAAATACAAAGCATTATGAAAAAATACTTTGAGCAATTAAATTTCATAAAACTGGACAACTTAGATGAAATGGACATATTTTTAGAAAAATACAAGCTCCCCAAACTCAATCAGTTAGAATAAAAAAACCTGAATAGGCCAATAACTAGTGAAGAAATGGAAGCAGTAATAAAAAATGTTCCAGAAAACAGAAGCCCTGGTCCAGATGGCTTTATAGGGGAGTTCTACCAAGCATGCAAAGAAGAACTACAACCTATCCTCAGACTATTCAAAAAAATTCAAGAGGAAGGAACACTTCCAAGCTCTTTCTATGAATCCAGCATTACCCTAATTCCAAAACCAGACAAAGACACCACAAAAAAGAGAACTACAGGCCAATATCCTTGATGAACATAGATGCTAAAATCCTCAACAAAATTCTAGCAAATCGAATCCAGCATTACATTAGAAAGAGCATATACCATGAGCAAGTGGGATTTATTCTGGGGATGCAAAGATGGTATAATATCCAAAAATCAATAAATGTTATATATCACATAAATGAATTCAGAGACAAAAATCACATAATCATATCAATCAATGCAGAAAGAAAATTTGACAAAATGCAACACCCTTTCTTGATAAAAACTTTCAGAAAAGTGAGAATAGAGGGATCATATCTCAAAATAATAACAGCCTTATATGACAAACCTACAGCCAACATCATACTCAATGGACAAAACTAAAACCATTTCCCCTGAGAACAGGAACAAGGAAGGGATGCCCACTTTCACCACTCCTGTTCGACATAGTACTGGAAGTGCTAGCCATTGCAATCAGACAAGAAGAATAAATAAAAGGCATCCAAATTGGAAAGAAGAAGTAAAACTGTCCTAATTTGCAGATGACATGATACTGTAAATAGAAAACCCCAAAGACTCCATCAAAAAACTACTAGACCTACCCTGGCTGGTTTGGCTCAGTGGATAAAATGTCGGCCTGCAGACTGAAAGGTCCCGGGTTTGATTCCGGTCATGCGCATGTGCCTTGGTTGCAGGCGCATCCCCAGTAGGGGGTGTGCAGGAGGCAGCTGATCGATGTTTCTCTCTCATCGATGTTTCTAATTCTCTATCCCTCTCCCTTCCTCTCTGTAAAAATCAATAAAATATAAAAAAAACACACAAAAAAAACACCCTACTAGACCTAATAAATGAGTTTGGCAATGTAGCAGGATACAAAATCAACACCCAGGAATCTATGGCCCTTTTATACACCAATAATAAATTAACAGAAAGAGAAACTAAATATATATATATATATATATATATATATATATATATATATATATATATAAATTACCATTGCACTAATACAATTAAGATACCTAGGAATAAACTTAAATAAGGATGTAAAAGACCTGTACTTGGAAAACTATAGGACATTGAAAAAAGAGCTAGAGGCAGACATTAACAAATGGAAGAATATACCATGTTCATGGATTGGTAGAATCAACATCATTAAAAAGTCCATACTACCCAAAGCAATCTACAGATTCAATGCAATCCCCATTAAAATACTAACAGCATGTTTCAAAAACCTAGAACAATCTCTCCAAAAAATCATCTGGAATAAAAAAAGACCCCGAATCGTCACAGCAATCCTGAGAAAGAAGAACAAAGTAGGAGGGATCTCAGTACCAGATATCAAGCTCTATTATCAAGCCATGGTTCTCAAAATTTCCTAGTACTGCACAAGAACAGACATATACTAGTACACCAATGGAACCAAACAGAGAACCCAGAAATTGACCCAAGCCATTATGCTCAATTTATATTTGACAAACAAGGCAAGAACACACAATGGAGTCAAGATAGTCTTTTTAATAAATGGTGCTGGGGCCCTGACTGGTTTGGCTCAGTGGATAGGGCGTCAGTCTGTGGATTCAAGGGTCCCAGGTTCAATTCCAGTCAAGGGCATGTACCTTGGTTGCGGACACATCCCTGGTAGGGGGTGTTCAAGAGGCAGCTGATTGATGTTTCTGTCTCATTGATATTTCTAACTCTCTATCCCTCTCCCTTCCTCTCTGTAAAAAATCAACAAAATATAAAAATAAATAAATAAATGGTGCTGGGGAATTTGGTCAGATACATGCAAAAAAAAAAAAAAAAAAAAAAAGGAACTAGATCACCAAATTACACCATACACAAAAACAAACTCAAAATGGCTAAAGGACTTAAATATAAGACAGGAAACCATAAAAATCCTTCAAGACTCCATAGGCAACAAAATAGCAGACATATGTCGTAGCAATGTCTTTACAGACACAGCTCCTAGGGCAATGGAGACTAAGGAGAAAATAAACAAATGGGACTACATCAAAATAAAAGGCTTCTGCACAGTAAAAGAAACCATCAACAAAACAACAAAAAAGCCCACTGCATGGAAGAACATATTTGCCAATGCTATTTCGATAAGGGTTTAAACTTTAAAATTTACAGAGAACTCACACAACTTAAGAAAAGGAAGATAAACAATCCAATCAAAAAATGGGCAAAGGACCTGAATAGACACTTTTTGAAAGAGGACATACAGAAGGCCGAGAGACATATGAAAACATGCTCAAAGTCACTAATCATCTGAGAGATGCAAATCAAAACAACGAGATACCATCTCACACCTGTCAGAATGGCTATCATCAATAAATCAACAAATGACAAGTGCTGGCGAGGATACGTAAAAAAGGAACCCTCGTGCACTGCTGGTGGAAATGAAGACTTCTGCAGCCACTGTGGAAAATAGGATGGAGTTTCCTCAAAAATTTAAAAATGGAACTGACAATTTACCCAGTAATCCCACTTCTAGGACTATATCCCAAGAAACCAGAAACACCAATCAGAAAGGATATATGCACCTATATGTTCATAGCAGCATAATTCACCATAGCTAAGATTTAGAAACAGCCTAAGTGCTCACCAGCAGATGAGTGGATTAAAAAACTGTAGTACATCTACACAATGGAATACTATGCTGCTGTAAAAAGGATAGAACTCCTACCATTTGCAACAGTGTGGATGGACCTGGAGTGCATTATGCTAAGTGAAACAAGTCAATAAGTGAAAGATAAATGTCACATGATCTCACCTCATTTGTGGAATATAATTAACAACAAAAACTGATTAACAAAAATAGATCCAGAGACAGAGAAGTGTCGATCAGACTGTCAAATCTTAGAGGGAAGGTAGGGAAGGGTGGGGGTAAGGGGGAGAGATCAACCAAAAGACTTGTATGCTTGCATATAAGCATAACCAATGGACACAGAAACCAGGGGGGTATGAGGGCATGAGAGGCGGTTGAGGGACCCAAGGGTGGGATAAGGACATATATTTAATACCTTAATCAATAAAGAAAATAAAAAATGAAGAAATCTTAAAAAATAAATAAATGTTGTTTTAAACTTTAAAACATAAAATGTAAAGAAAAGCAAATTAAGTGGGCTTGTGACCATCCTGTCACCACCTTACCTGGCATGATCTGGCCTCTGAAAGGAGCCTCTTACCAAAATGATTCTCTGCACTAGGCTCAGGGCCTACAATTCCACCAGTCTTTGGTTTGAGGCTTCGATGTATTTGAATGAATCTGGGATTTAATTCAGATATTTCTCAATGAACTGTCCAGTTTGTAGAGGGCAGCTTTGTGTGGGAAATAATAAGGAAGATTGATTCACACTTCTTTGCCCTCTTCAATTCTGCTCTGGAGAATATATTAATGCTAGTTGCTGCTCTTCATGCAAGTTGTTTTTAATGGAATGCCTTCCTCCTAGCTTCTGTAAATCCTACTGTTTTTTGTTTGTTTGTTTGTTTGCTTTTAGGATGTAGATAAAATCCTTCTATCTCCATGAAGCCTTCAGTGATATTCCCCAGTGCTGCTTCTTTTGATCTCTGAACCTGACTGGATTTGAACCCATGGTTCATCATTATGAAATATACTAGAGGCCCGGTGCACGAAATTTGTGCACGGAGGGGGGTTGTCCCTCAGCCCAGCCTGTACCCTCTCCAATCTGGGACCCCTTGAGGGATGTCCGACTGCCCGTTTAGGCCCGATCCCTCTCACAATCCAGGACTGCTGGCTCCCAACTGCTTGCCTGCCTGCCTTCCTGATTGCCCGTGACCGCTTCTGCCTGCCAGCCTGATCACCCCCTAACCACTCTGCTGCCAGCCTGTTTGCCCCCAACTTCCCTCCTCTGCCGGCCTGGTTACCCCTAACTGCCCTCTCCTGCAGGGTTGATCACCTCCAACTGCCCTCCCTTGTAGGCTGGGTGCCTCCCAACTGCCCTCTCCTGCTGGCCATCTTGTGGTGGCCATCTTGTGTCCACATGGGGGCAGGATCTTTGACCACATGGGGGCAGCTATATTGTGTGTTGCAGTGATGATCAATCTGCATAGTACTCTATTATTAGATAAGATAGAGGCTTGTACTCTTTTATTAGATAGGATAGAGGCCTGCTACAGGGGTGGGGGCCAGCTGGTTTGCCCTGAAGGGTGTCCCTGATCAGGGTGGGGGTTCCCTTGGGCCATGGGGCTGCCTGAGCGAGGGGCCTGTGGTGGTTTGCAGGCCGGCCACGCCCTCTGGCAACCCAAGCAGAGGCCCTGGTATCTGGAATTTATTTTCCTTCTACAATTGAAACTTTGTAGACTGGAGCAGAGCCAAGCCTGGGGCTCCCTCCGAGGCCGGCTGGCAGCCATTTGTGTTGGGGTTATAATTGAAACTTTGTTGCCTTAAGCGGGTGGGCCCGGCCGGGGTGTGTGGAAAGCTTTGCTTCCCCTGTTGCCGGCGGCAACCCTGACCTGCTCTCTCAAGCTCCATTCTGCGGCCATTTGTTTGAATTTGTTTACCTTCTATAATTGAAACTTTGTAGCTTGAGTGGAGGCTTAGGCCTGCAACCGCTGGCAGAAAGCTTGGCTTCCTCTGTTACCTAGGAAACCTTGCTCTCTGTGGCTGTAGCCATCTTGGTTTGGGTTAATTTGCATACTCACTCTGATTGGATGGTGGGCGTGGCTTATGGGCGTGGCTTGTGGGTATGTCGGAGGTATGGTCAATTTGCATATTTGTCTATTATTAGATAGGACTAGAGGCCCCATGCACGAAGATTCATGCAATAATGGATCTTGTTCCCCTGGCTGCCAGCACCACCTTTGTTCTAGCCAGAGCTGCCTTTCTGCCTTTCTGCCTTCCCATGCTGCCCAGAGTCCCAGAGCGGCTGGGGTGGTGCAGAACACCTGCATCATCACCATGGCTACGACGCTAGCGTCCCGTCCCCGGCCGCTCGGCGCCTGTGTATGTAAATTAACCCGTTATCTTTGTTGGGTTAATTTGCATACTCACTCCTGATCGGCTGGTGGGCATCACAAAGGTATGCTCAATTTGCATCTTTCTCTTTTATTAGTGTAGATGACCTTGGACAAGTTATTTAAGCTCTCTATGCCTCAGTTATGTTGCCTATAAAAAGAGAATGATAATAATCTTTACTTCATCAAGTTGGCTGTTGTGAGGATTAAATGTGTTAATATCTGTAAAATACTGTGAATGGTGCCTGGGAGAAAGACCAGCACCTGCTCCGTAATTATTAGATACTCTTAATGTTATTATTTGTAACTTGTCTTACAAGAGACACTTACTTTTTTAGGTGTTTTTGTGACTCCTTGTTACATCCTTAACTGCTTGGGGTAATGTAACATGGTAGAAAAAGTATGGATTCTGGATCCAGACTGCCTGAGTTTGAGTCCTAGCTCTGCTACTTACTAGCTTTCTGATCTTGGACAAATCACTTAACATTTGTGACTCTTGGTTTCATCATAGTATAATGGGGATAATTATACCAACTTACTGCAGCCAGTCTTTGTGATCATTAAATAAGGTAATGTTCTTAGAGTACCAGATGTAGTGGATGCCTCCTAAATGGAAATGCTTTTATTATACATTTAATCTATAGTGCCTAGGCCTAGATTATGTTTGCTAAATGGTCAGAAAGTAAAATATTCTACTTATTCTGGCATCTGACTTTTGTGTTATTCAGAAACAGCAAGCACCGAGATAGCTGCATCTTTGAGCTCTTAAAGTTAAGGCCAGGCTCAATATCTTTCCTACCCATCAAGCTGTCCCTTTTTGTTATGTTAAGCCTAATCATGATGATGATGATGATGATGATGATGATGATGAATAGCTAGCATTTATTGATTTCTTACTATATTCAGTGTATGTGCTAAATGCTTTACATAAATTATCCCTAGTCCTATTTCCTCTCATGCTATATTCTCTCCCTAAGTAATCTCATCCATTATCTTGGCTGCAAATACCACCTATGTGCTGATGATTCCCAAATTTCTATCTTTACTACAGACCTCTTCTAAGCTCTAGACATGTATATATAACTGAAAACTTGACACTGGAATTTGTATATTCCAGAGGCAACTGAACCCAAAAGGTTTCAAAACTGGACTCTGTCACCTACAGCTTCCTCCACCTCAGTCCTATTCTGCTTTTCCTTCTTTGCATCCTATCACTGTCCATGGCACCGGCAACTATTCATTTGCACCCCATATTTAGAACCTCAGCAAATTCTAATAATTTTCCCCAAAATATATATTAAATCTATTTATTTCATTTTTCAAAAGCAACACCATATTGGAAGCTACTATCACTTTCTCTGTGGATTATAATAACTTTCTAAATGGTCTCACCTATTACATACTTGTCCTCTTCCAATCTGTGTTTTTACCTTGGCCAGATTTTTTCTTTTTACTTCTTAAATTGAGATTTTACATACAAATTATACTAATCTCAGGTGTTTAGCTTCATGAATTTTTCTATATGAATATACTGAGGTAACTATTTCCCAGATCAAGATATAGGATATTTACAGCACACCAGGAGGCTTCTTTGAACCCCCTTTATGAGACAACTGCTATTGTACAGTAAGATTTCAAAATGATCATTTGGAGGAAGGAAAAAATAATCAAACGTTGAACTTCAGTTAATGATATGCATATTGTAGTATTTAGGGCAAAGTGTATTGATAACTGCAAATTACTTTGAAATACATGTGATAATAAGATGGACTGGATGCATAGAAATATGCCTGGATGGATAAATATGTGACAGAGCAAGTCTAATAAATATAAATTATAAACTTAGTGGTGGGTATGTGGATATTCACTGGAAAATGCTTTCAAATTTTCTGTAAATTTGAAAGTATTTATTATAAAATTTTGTGAAAAGAGGATCTTTTGAAAGCACAAAAATGATCTTTTTTTGTAATACCTAAAATCTCAAGGCTTTCAATTGCGCTTGATATAAAATATATAATATTTAATATGTCCTAAAAGGCCCAACATTGCTCCTACCCTTTTCCTCCACTTTTTTTCTCCATCCACTCTCCATCTCTATCACTGTGTTTAAGTCCCACTTGACATTTTCCACTTCTACCAATATATAGTGCCGATTAAGTGAATAAAATCAACAAGGATGTTCTAATAGGCAGACAATACACAACAGTAAGGCAGCCTGTGGAAAGAGTACTTTTTCAGAAATACAGCGTGGAGCAAAAGTAAGTTTACAGTTGTTAGTATGGAAGATAATACAATAATTAATAAAGAATAATACAGGATTAAACTGTTTTGTGTACTCACAAGTGTAAACCTACTTTTACCCCACCCTGTATAGTCTCAGGTAGTATTGTTTGTATGAAAGGTGGGTAAGAGGCCTAATTTCTAGTTACTAAAACACATCCAAACACCAATCACTACTGCCCTGCTGTAAGCAGGAAGTCAATGTATGGCATAGAGAGGACACTGTTATCTCCCCCTTGTGACTGTTCCATGAGGATAAAAAAATATGTCTAGCTTTTTCTGTGATGTGTCTGTAGCACCTAGTACAGTCTCAGCCAGCCATAAAATAGATATTTCATAAACATTTATTGAATGAAACAATGAGCTCATTGAATCTTTATAACAGCCCAGTAGGGTAGTTTACCAATTTGACCTCCATTTTCAGATGAAGAAACTGAAACTCATTGAAATTAAACAACTTGCACAAGCCATACAGTTAGTAATAGAAGGTTCATACCCAGGTTTGTCTGACTCTAAAGCCCAGGCTCCTATATGCCCTCCTGCCTCCCCTAATGTAAATATTATACTCTTTGTGGAGGTCACCCTAAGAGAAAATGGTGGCTATTTAGGCATAACAGAAGTGCTGGATATTTGTCTACTAGGGTGATTTCCCCTCCTCCATAAACTCCTTCCTAGTGGTGCTGGAAGCTACAATTTGGAGCCCACACCTGGAAGTGAGCTGTGTCCCTGCTTAGCCAGCACTCTTCCCTAAATTGGTGATTCATTTTGGTTAATCACCGTAGTTATACTCATTAGTTTCCTTTTCATTAAAGACAAATGTAATAACTGCCTTTTTAGCTGGGTGTGGGGTTAGGGTTGAATGAAGCACTTCAATGGAAAAATTGCTAGCATAAATGAAAAAATTCTTTTCTAAACAAACCAGCTTTAGACACTCTTACAGAGTGAGGAGATCCATAGGCTGTCTCTGTGGTCTGACTTTCCATTGGCGTTTGGTTCAGAGCACTCTTTGGCCTCATGCCTAGGTGGAGTAAGTGGCTGCCTATACATGATGTAAAGTGAGGTGGTTGAGGTTAAAATTCCTTGATTACCATCAAATCTCCCCCACGTATACTGGTATATGCCAAAGTATTTGAGACCTGCATTGAAATCATTGATTGCTCCAAGGCCCCTATTTGAGTTTCAATATATCCAACTATAGGGGCCACCCCAACTCACTGTCAGCCACTATCATGTTAACTTATTAGCTCTTGCTCTGTTTCCTTTGTTGAGCTCACAGACATTCAAAAGTGTAGATTTAGTCATGCTTTCTGAGCCAGATCTGAAAGAGAAAATAATAATCATAATTGTGAACATTTAATGAGTGCTTACTGTGTGTTAAGTACCATGTTAAGTACCTTATATATACTATATCAATTTAATTCTTACAACAATCTAATGACATTTTTATCATGCCTGTTTTGTAGAGGGTCAAATAGAGGCACTGATAAGTTAAGCAACTTGCTGCTGTATGAACAAGCTGGGATTTAATCCAGATAATTTGATTTCAGAGCCCATAGTCTTAATTTCTGTGCACTACTGCATTCATTAGCCTTAGTCTGACTATTTGAAGTTGCCATATTCTGATATCCATACCTGGTATACCTGTGAACTATAGACTACTACATGATCATTAAGTCACATCAAGAGAGAAACAGAGGTTGAGGAAACAAATGGGCTTCAGAATTGGCCCAGTGGAAAGAAAGGGTAACCAAGTAGTTGCATTACAGATTTCTCAGTAATTATTATAGTAATAACTACCACTTATTGAGGGCTTATTCTGTGTGTCCATTATTTGTATTAACTCATCTGGAGCCAGTTGTTTCAGAGATCCAGTATAGATTCCTATCTTATCATTATCATTACCTAGGACCATCTGGGATAGGATCTTTTCAGGAACATTGATGCAGTTAACTAAGGCTCTAATAGCCTAAAAATTCTTGCTAGTACCTTCTTGGGGGATTAGATACTATTCCCTTTTGGTTAGCTGTGGGTTTGGGGACATGATATATATGGAAGAATCAATTAGAACCTAACTACTGACTGTATGCCTTTTAAGTGATTGTTTCTTGGAATCTTTACTGACTTAGTCACTGACCTTCCTGGATAGTAGATCAATATTGAATGTTTTCAGGTTTAAGACAGAAGCCACCATACTCTTTAGGACACTGAACTGCCTTCTCCTAAGCTAACCTTTGGAACCAGTTTCCCAGCGTCTTTCCAGACTAGTCCAATCCTCTTTCCAATTCACAAAGGGATGTTCTTGCAAAGTCCCGGCATGCCATGGGCCTAAGCCTGCCTTGGTTTTATGACAGTGGCCACTCAAGCATAAGATAGCTACTTAGATTTTTTTTTCCTTAATGGGATCTTAAATTTCTTGTATGCTCTTTCGTGGAAATCAGAAAAGGATTCATAACTCCAATGAATCACGTTAAAATTATATTTCTTTTGAGATAGTAAAATACCCCCAAATTATTGCATTTTGCTTTTATTGATATATAATTGATAAACATAACGATATATCAGACTATTGCATTTTAAAGCTACCTTGGTGGAATACTTTCCTCCATTTTACATCCATTTACAAAGCATCAGTAGCCATACTCCACCCCGCCCCCCAGTTTGACTCTTAGAAGGATGCTTTAACATAATTATCTAAATGTACAAAAGGGAGCACATGAAATCATTATATTTGAATTATCTCAGGTAAAAGACATGGTTTTACATTATTTAAAAAGGTAGTTCTCAACTCATTCTTATTAAAACATGTGATCTACATCTTTACAGTATTTCCACATAGTTGGGATGTCTTGCACAGAGCTAGGCACACTCATGTCCAGACCAGTTATATTTGCTCATTGGTGAGCTGGGGGAAAGGATAGAGTCTGTTAAGTGATGGAGAATAGCTATCTTGTTCATATGTGGATTAAACTCAAAACCTTGGCCTCATAAGTTTTATGCCTTAACATAATGACACTAATGCACATGTGCAAATGTACTCCTTTTGTTACAGGCACCTCTCACCGACACCAGAGAGGTGTTGCCAGGCAGCCCCTGAGTCAGTGGGAGAGGGCTGTCCCCAACCTTATCCTTGTTTGTCTTCTCATAGAAATGAATTTATATGAGAAACCTTGACTGCATTGTGAAAAGCCAACTTATTAAAGCAATTAAAGCATGCATTATGCTAAGTGAAATAAGTCAGAGAAAGATAAATATCACATGATCTCACTCATTTGTGGATTATAATGAACAACATAAACCGATGAACAAAAATAGATCTAGAGACAGAGAAGCATTGATCAGATGCTCAAACCTCAAAGGAAAGGCAGGGGAGGGCAGGACTAAGGGAGAGAGATCAACCAAAGGACTTGTATGCATGCATATAAGCATAACCAATGGATACAGACACCGGGCATGGTGGGGGGCGGGGGTGAGAGCATGAGTGGGGGGATGGGAGGACAATGGTGGGGTAAGGACACATTTGTAATACCTTAATCAATAAAGGAAAAAAAATAAAGCATGCACCTTTATTGAAAAAGCAAAGCAAATAAACTTATACATCTGGCTTATGAAGCACAGATGGGCTCTCAGCTAACCTAAAGAGCAAGTTGGGTGGGGGTCTGAGGCATTATATACCATCCTGTCTATAGGCTTCAAAATTCCTCTGCTGACTATTTTGGTACAGATTAACTGCTGACTATTTTGGTACAGATTAATTCTCAAGGTCCAACACCTCCTTTTTTTTTTTTTTTTTTTTTTTTTTTTTTTTTTTTTTTTTTTACTCTGTTGTGGCCTTCGCAGAATTCATGAAAAGCACATGGCAACTTTATCTTGTCAAACCTTGGGACTGTTGACTTCTCTGCTTAGGGTGTAAAAGAGCCTTTCACCCCTTTTCTCTTTTTCCCCTCCCTTTCTGCATTCTCTTGTTAGGGAGGTTTTTAAATCATTTGCTCTCCTTTCCTTGGCTGGGGAAGATAATGGCTTGTTAGTTGAAAGCTGGCTGCAAATTGCCCTCACTGGCCTTGTTCTTAACTTTCCTGTCTCAGTTTCCCTATTCCTCCTGCCCTGGAATCCTGTAACACTTTAACCCCACCCTCTATCTCTAATTTTCAAGTACATTTTGCTTCATGTGCAAAAACTACCTTTATGCTGGTGCCAAGAGCTCTGAGGCTGAAACACCATGAAGTACGATCTTAAGAGTTGAGTTGTCATAATGTTTTGACATATGGGTGTTAGGTTACAAAAATTATCCCCTTCTTTATAGTTATATGCAGAACAACAAAATAATGCACATTATATTCTTGAAAAAAATCAGTTTTTATGGGGTTAGAAAGACAGATAAAGGGAGAACTAGCTCCTTTTTAGTAAGGATTTGTTCAGCATACCATTACTGAGCAATACCAAGGGATGAATATTATATCTCAGTGTGGACATGGCCAATTTCTTCAGATGACCCCCAACTATCACCCTAGACCCTCAACAGAATTTTCCTACACAATTCTACATATAAACACATTTTATGTGATGCATTAAGCCTGTTTCTAGACCAGTGTTTCTTAAAGTGTGACCTATAAACCATCAATATCAGAACTGCATGGGACATTTGTTGAACATGCAGATTTTTAGGCCTTACCCCAGACTTATTGAGTCAGAATCTCTGGAGATGGGGGTCCAGAAATCTCCATCTTCAATACATGCTCTTATTCTGATAACCACTGCTCAACATTTTATATAGTTTTGCCTCATTTTGGAATGCTTTCCAAACCCCTTTCCTTGTCTGTGAAACTCATGCCCATCTCTCAACCCTGTTCAATGGGTGTCTGTTCAGTGAGGCCACCTTGATACACTTTTCTTATTCCCAACAGGTAAGTTGGCTATAAAATGGGGAATATGGAGGCATAAGAACTGGGGTTCAGAGAAGATCCAGAGAACTGAAATGTAATAGTTTGGACAGAGCTGAAAGGATGACTTGGTGTTTTAAAAGGAGATTTTGCCCCAGCTTTTGCACATAAGTACACTTCAAGGAAGAAAAGCTTGATAAACCAACAGCAAACTAACAGTAGGCCTGATTGTCAAACAATTGAATTCTAGTCCCATAGCAACCATCTTTGAGGAGGAGGCTTGGTGGCCATATCAGGACAAGGAAGTAGGAGGAAAAAAGAGACAAAATGCCCACTTGACAACAACCTCAGGAGTGTGGAAGCATAACATTATTTTAAGAACTTCACTAAATACTTACAGGAACTTGATTAAATATATTACTTGCACACATATGTAGTATATTTCAAATGTAAATATCCTGGAATTCAGTTACTGTTTGTCACCATGTTTTCTCAACCATCAGTAGTGTACTACAGCTATTATCATGTGGAGGTCTGAGAAAATGTTTGATGGTAAAGAAAGTTTCTCTCATGTTTTCTGAAAATATCTAGAAAGTATTAACCTAGTGTCTGAATCAGCTCAGGCTGCTATAAAAGAATACCACAGACTGGGTGGCTTATAACAAAAGAAATTTATTTCTCACAGTTCTGGAGGCTCAAAGTCCAAGACCAGGGTGCCAGCATAGTCTCGTTTTTAGTGAGGGCCTGCTCCCTGACTTGAACACAGGCATCTTACTGTGTCCTCATGTAGTGCAAGGGATGAGAGATCTCTGTGAGGCCTTTCAAAGGGCATTAATTCCATTCACGAGAGTTCTGCCTTCATGAACCTTCTAAAAAATCACCTCTTAATACCATCACTTGAGGGGTAAGATTTCAACGTATGATTTTTTTTGGAGGGACATAAAGAGTTAGTGCATAATATTTGGTTATAACACACCACAGTATATAAACAGTTTGAGAAAGTCTGCCACAAAACAAGGTTGAAACCAATCGAAGTTCTCTTTAGGTAAAAGGCAAATACCAGCAGGATTGGGCTCAGCCATGGTGAGAGTAGAAGCAACTTGTTTTCCCCTCCAAGATCACCACTCTGGACTCTTGGTTTTTGCTTATCTTCTTACACACCTCATTCCTCTGGCACCCAGCAGTGCATGCATAGGTGGGGAACTATGATATTTCTTGTTACCCTGGGACATGACTCCAGAGAAACTTTGGTTCACACATGTGTTATTTTAGCATGAGTGCATGAGCTTTTACTCCTTTCCCACCAATTTTCTGTCATGCTAAATGAGATACCTGGCATCCATGAACATTAGACCCATCTCCCTCCCAGCAGTTATAAGGAGACAGAAAGGAAATGACAAAAGGTCACATATTGTTAAAAATAATGTTGGGTATCATAGTGCTCATTGCTTTGAAATACCAGAGCCTTTACATTTTTCGAAAGCCAGTTTAATGATCTGCCTCATGTTAGGAAGCAAAAGCATCTAATTAAAAGGCCATGGCAAAGATAAATTTTCATTTACAGATAAACTGCCTTGTGACATGGAATGATCTGATTGCCTTGAGCACTCATTAATCTGTGTTACTCAAACTCACTATGTATGCACACAATAAATAGTTTTAGCTTTTGAGAAGCACATCAGCTGTATAACCCCCCGAGGCTCTTAGTCACTACCAGAGTCTCATGCAATCATAGAATGACAGAACTCATTATTTTCCAAATCCCTCATTTTATGTTTTGGGAAACTGAGGCCTAGAGAGTCCTTGAATCAAGTCAAGGAACTAGCTCAAGTTAGCAGACTAGGCAGGACCACATTCCTGAGGAATGTATCATCATGGTTACTTTCAAAGTATGGCACTCACTACAGTCCAAGCACTTTACAAATATTAAAATTTTTTACCTTCACAAAACATCTATAAGGCAGGTAATATTATTTTCAGCCCCATTTAGAGATAAGAATCTGAGTCACAGGTTGTCACCCAACCCCATTGTCACCCAGTTACTAAATGTTTCTTTTAAACTTAAAACCTCAGTGTTTTAAGTTTATTGGATTAACAGAAATTATACATGTGAGATTCTTAGCATAGGCTTTAGTATAGTGTAAATACTCATAATCATGGTTATTTTTACTACAGTTTCTGAAGTTAGACATACCTGAGTTCCAATTTATGCTCTGCCACTAATTGGTTGAGTGATCTCTTAGAGCCTCACTTTTCTCATATGTGAAATGAGTAAGATAATATTTCACAGGGTTGATGTGAAGATGAAATGAGATGATTTTTGTTAAGTATCTAATGCAACTTCTGGTATACAGCCAATGCTGTATTAACTTCCTATTGCTGTTATAACAAACTAGAGGCCTGGTGCACGAAATTCATGCAGGGGTGTGTGTGTGTGTGTGTGTGTGTGTATGTCCCTCAGCCCAGCCTGCACTGTCTCCAATCTGGGACCCCTTTCACAATCCAGAACTGCTGGCTCCCAAGCGCTCACCTGCCTGCCTGCCTGATTGCCCCTAACCATTCCCCTGCCAGCCTGATTGACACCTAACTGCTCCCCTGCCAGCCCAATTGCCCCTAACTGCCCACCCCTGCAGGCCTGGTTCCCCCAAACTGCCCTCCCCTGCAGGCCTGGGTCCACCCCAACTGCCCTCTCCTGCAGGCCTGGTCCCCCCCAACTTTTCTCCCCTGTAGGCCTGCCCCCCCCAACTGCCCTCCCCTGCAGGCCTGGGTCCCCCACAACTGCCCTCCTCTACAGGCCTGGTCACCCCTAACTGCCCTCCCCTGCTGGCCATCTTGTGGTGGCCATCTTGTGTCCACGTGGGGGCGGCCATCTTTGACCACATGGGGGCGGCCATCTTGCATATTGGAGTGATGGTCAATTTGCATATTACTCTTTTATTAGATAGGATTATCTATAAAATTGGTGGCTTAACCAACATAAAATTATCATCTTACAGTTATAAAAGTCAGATGTCTGGGATGAGATTTATGGTGCTAAAATCAAAGTGTCATCATGGCTGGTTCCTTATGGAAGCTCCTGTGAAGAATTCTTTCCTTGCCTTATCAAGCTTCTAGTAGCTGTCAACATTCCTTGGCTTGTAGCCACATGACTACAATATCTGCTCCAGTAGTCACATTGCCTTCTCTTCTCTGTGGTAGTATCTCCCTCTGTATCCTTCTAAGGATGTTTGTGATGGCATTTAGGGCCCACCTGGATAATTCAGGATAATCTTCTCATCTTAAGATCCTTAACTTAGTCATATCTGAAAAATGTCTTTTGTCATATAAGGTAACAATCACAGGTTCCATGGATTAGAACCCGGATATCTTTGTAAGACCATTATTCAGTCTACCAGATGCTATGACTCATTATTATTAGAACCAAGTTATTCTCAATATAATGATTTTTCCTTTACATTTCACTTCATCATGTCAGCTTCCCATGGACATTACCTGTAGAGAATTTAGAAACAACAATAAAAATAAAAGTTGATTAGCATTTTATCATCATATACCTAAAATTAAAAAAAAAATCAGTGATAATATATTTCTCTGAACTGGGTAGACTTCTCTCACTGCATGCCCACTTTTGGTATATCCCTGCTCAGGAATGACTATGAAGTCCTGGGATCAAGAGACAAGTAGTGATTTGGGCATAGTACTGTCTCCTTTCTTCTAGTTACCCCACCATCATTTATTCTTGTACTCACATTCTCTTCTGTAACTTATGGTCTCATCTTACCCCTTATCCAAGGGTCATGGAGACTGCTGTGAGGATAGCCAGCATGTATTATAGATGGTGTCCTTCACTTCATTAGATGGCAATTCCCCAATCTTCCTAGGAAGGTCCTCATAAGTAAGAGGTTTGGGGAATAGATTCAGGGCTTCCTGTAGGCTTTAATTTAGAATAAATTATTCTTTATTGCCAGGAAATGAGGCAGAGATTTCCTGGTGGGAGCATACATAAATTACTTTTATGACAAATGGAAAAGGAAGGTATAATTAGAAAATGAAGAAAAGATACAAGGAAAAGAAGACTTATGTAGTCTGCCTGTGGTCTTTGCATTTATAGCTGAAATCCAGGTTACAAAGGGAATTATAGAACCAGAGACTATGACAGTTACAAGGGACCTCACAGACCATTCAGACAGAAGCCATCAGTTTACACTTGGGGTACTTGAGTCCCCGAAGGGGAAAAGACCTTTTCAAGATCTACAAAAAGCCAGGGGCAGAAATGTATTTTCTCATGTTTTGAGAGGCAGATCATAATTTGTGCAAAACCTGCCTATCTATCTCTATCTCTCCCTCCATCCTCCCTTCATCCTCCCTACCTCTCTCCTTCCCTCCCTCCTTCCCTTCCTCTTTCTCTCTTTACCCCCTCTCTTTCTCTCTCCCCCTCCTTCCTTCCTTCCTTCTCTATCACATATACATATACATACTCACTCATACTTACACTCACAGTTGCACTCATACACACTTGTTTCCTTCCCCTTGTCCTTTAATTGATTTTTAAAAAATCATTCTCCAAGGATGGGAAAACCACTTTTACTTGCTCTTATGGTGTTCTTTGGCATCCTCTTCACTGTGGTCAGGCTGCCAAATGTAAGGAAACTCTGTCCTAATCATAGCATAATCTGTAGCTACTTATCTCATTTGATTGGAACAAATTTTCCTTTACTATATGCAAAAAAGCCTATGAGGGTCACAATTGTGGCTCAGCTCTCACTGGGGACTAGGCAGTTTAAGTCTGTTCCAGGGTCTCAGACCATATTCTTATCTTGGGCATCCTCTTGAAAAAAAGCTGTTCATTGGACTCAGAGTGAATATATGTAAATCCATTCTTGCACCTGGAAGGACAACTCAGCACTCACATCAGCTTGCTGATAACCCCTTAGTACTCAGCTTTGGAGATGAAGGAAGGCAGATTGCCAGTTTTCTGGGTCATTTTAATTTAAGCATCTAGCACACTGCTGGGTATTTTTCATTACATAGCCACCTAATCCTTGTAGGCAATCCATATTCCTGAATATGTCACTATACTTGTAGCAAAATAATTACCATTGTGTCCAACAAGGTTGGTCTGAGTATGTGGTCTGAAAGGTAGCAGTATAGGAAGGCAGCTGGCAGCTCTAGATTCACAGTCTGGCTCTGGAGATATATCTCTTCTATTGCTCATTCCACAGTCCCTTTACCAGAACCTATCTATGCTGAAGTCTTAACCCTCGTGGCCCTAATTTTTTGCCAGTCCTTGGCCCTTTATTGCCTTGTCTTTAGGCCTTTTCCTTGGTGGCTGAGGCCCATTCTCACAAGCTCTCAAGCTGTGGGTTTCATGTTCTCCCACACTTGCTTCAGCAAGAGCCACTCCACTCATATTTCACAGACTGAGTTGCTATGTAAAATGTTTTTAAGTTGGTTGAGGGGAAAGTGTATATTCTATTTTAAAGTTACTGTACTAGAGGGCATATAAGGGACCTTATCTGATTCTGTTTTAGAGCCTCAAGTATTCTCAGCATGTTTTATATTTTTTATAATGATTTTTGTAGTTCAAACACTAAAGGTCTGGTTCCTTGAAGGCTCATAGAGAAACATTTTAAGATTATTTTGTCAAGGCTTTTGCAAATATCCTGATCTAGGAAAGGGTGGAAGAGTTAGGTTAAGCATAAACCAGCAGTAAGAGCAGGTGTATTTGTGAAAGCCAAGCCATTCAACTTGCTGGCTGCTTACTTCCACCCCTGCTATATTACTTACAAGTCACAAAATGGCATTAATGCCCAGAAAGTTGATAATAGTGGATCAGAAATGATAAAATAACACAATAAACAAATGACAATAAGAACATTAAAGTTTATGATCTGGTGGAGATTAACACATGCTCTCAACATTGAAGCCTCTTTCTATGTTTGAAGAGGTGATTAGGTATAATTGCTTAGTTATTTTAAAACTATACCCTCTAAACAAGTTTCTAGCCTGTTTTCTTACTTGAAAATTGAACACTAATTTTTAGAAATGCTTAGAGTAGGTGATAGGCGCTGTAGGAATGAAGATGGCAGAAAGGGGAAGAAGATATTCTTTAAGGTTTTATGAGCAATTCAATCTTATAAGGAATTTACATTGCATGGAACAGACTGTCGAATCTTAGAGGGAAGATAGGGTTGGAAAGAGAGCAACCAAAGAACTTGTATGCATATATGCATAGCCCCTGGACACAGACAATAGAGTGGTGAAAGCCTGGGGCAAGGGTGGAGGGGGTACATGGGTGAGCTAGAAGGAGTCAATGGGGGAAAAAGGGTGTTATATGTAATACTTTCAACAATAAAATTTTTTTTAAAAAAGAAATTTACATTGCATAAAACATCTCCAATACACAGCATGCTATGTGATATATCTACTTTGTAAATTAACTTTTTATTATTGTGGTCAATGAGGTGATTGGAATAGCTGAAAACAGAGCAGTCACACTAAGGGAATTAAATTCTTTCTATGTTTATAATTTATATTGTAATTCTGAAAGTGATTCTATCCATACAGCTTTGTAGAAGACAGAAAATTTCTCTACTAATCTGTGTTGATGTTTTGAAAAATGGCAAAGCTTTGGAGGTAGAAGTAATAAGTGCCATTGACTAGAACACCTTGAGGACTATTACATTAGTTTAAAACTTTGAATGATAAAGTATATTTAAAACACTGATATCTAGCACTTTAAAGTACACTTAATGATATCATTTGTTCTTTCACTTATTTAGCAATTATTTATAAAATAGCCATATGCCTGGCACTGTTCTAAATGCTGGAAGTATTGCAATGAGCAAAACAGACAAAATTTTACAATCATTAAGCTTGAATTCTTGAGGAGGAAGAAAGACTAAAACAATTAAATTAATAAGAATTAGAAGTATTAAGCAGCATAGCTTAATAAGATTCCTTAGAGGAGTTGTTAGTGGGCAGCTAATGGTCTATAATTTTCATATCTGTTATATGCATATCTGTTATAGGCAAACAATGGACTGCTTCTAAAATACTTGAAATCTTTGATTAAAAGTATAAATATGCTCCCTGAAATTTTGTCAACATTACTATGTTGCATACCAAACTATTTTTTCAAATGACTGCAAAGTTCATATTATTGTGGTCTAAATTAATAAGATTCTCTTATCAAACTAGACATGCATTTGTCTTTTGTCTCATGATAAAAAATCTTAACTGTTGACCTTGGCATTCTATGAAATGTCAATAACTTTAACTCATATAAGGTAGTTTCTTCAGTTTGCTAAAGATATAAAAAATAAAAGCAAATGTGGTTTAGACAAATCTTTGCCAGATACATATTATGGTTATGATCATGTTACCCAGCAAGGGCCTGCTGCCTAATGTACATAGAAGCCAACACCATGGCACTGGCTTTTGATAAAGGAAAAACCTTTATTGCAAACTGATCAAACAAGGAGACAGGAGGCAAAGCTCAGATATCTCTCCCACACTGAGAGTTTTGGGGTTACATATAAAGAAAGGAACAAGCAGGGGAAGTTACGCATTTTCTATGAAATTACATTATAATGAGAGTTTAGTGCACAGGTGCTAGAGGATCACCGGTTTTCACGCCTTGTGTGTTTGAATTTAGGGAGGTTTAGTATATAGTCCCTGGTGGATTTTAACCCAGTGATATTGAAAGGTTATTCTAGGGTGGATTTTTTCTATAGTGGACATCCCACCATCTGACAACATGATCTGCGCCCTTGCTCTGTTATCTCTGGAAAACAATTTAGTATCTTGTTAAGAAACAGAAAAGGCCAGAATAGGCTGGTTCTATGCTTACAATCAGAACATACATATTGATTGCTTGTGTTGCCTTATTAAAAAATTTCTTTATTAATTAAGGTATTACAACCGCGCCCGGCTAGCTCAGTCGGTAGAGCATGAGAATCTTAATTAAGGTATTACATGTGTCCTTATTCCCCCATTACCCCCCTCAACCCCCCATTTATGCCCTTACCCCCCTGTTGTCTGTGTCCATTGGTTAGGCTTATATGCATGCATACAAGTCCTTTGGTTGATCTCTCCCCCTTACCCTCACCCTCCCCTACCTTCCTTCTGAGGTTTGACATTCTGATCGATGTTTCTCTGTTTCTGGATCTGTTTTTGTTCATCAGTTTATGTTGTTCATTATATTCCACAAATGAGTGAGATCATGTGATATATATCTTTCTCTGCCTGGCTTATTTCACTTAGAACAATGCTCTCCAGCTCCATCCATGTTGTTGCAAATGGTAAGAACTCCTTATTTTCTACCGCAGCATAGTATTCCATTGTGTAGATGTACCACAGTTTTTTAATCCACTCATCTGCTGATGGGCACTTAGGCTGTTTCCAAATCTTAGCTATGGTGAATTGTGCTGCTATGAACATAGGGGTTCATATATTCTTTCTTATTGGTGTTTCTAGTTTCTTGGGATATATTCCTAGAACTGGGATCACTGGATCAAATGGGAGTTCCATTTTTAGTTTTTTTAGGAAACTCCATACTGTTCTCCACAGTGGCTGCACCAGCAGTGCACGAGGGTTCCTTTTTCTCTGCATCCTCATCAGCACTTGTCATTTGTTGATTTGTTGATGATAGCCATTCTGACAGGTGGGAGATGGTACCACATTGTTGTTTTGATTTGCATCTCTCAGATAATTAGTGACTTTGAGCAGGTTTTCATATGTCTCTTGGCCTTCCTTCTGTCTTCTTTCGAAAAGTATCTATTTAGGTCCATTGCCCATTTTTTTATTGGGTTGTTTATCTTCCTTTTGTTAAGTTGTATGAGTTCCCTATAAATGTTGGAGTTTAAACCCTTATTGGAGATATTGTTGGCAAATATGTTCTCCCATGCAGTGGGATTTCTTGTTGTTTTGTTGATGGTTTCCTTTGCTGTGCAAAAGCTTTTTATTTTGATGTAGTCCCATTTGTTTATTTTCTCTTTAGTTTCCATTGCCCTAGGAGCAGTATCAGTGAAGAAATTTATTTGGCATATGTCTGAGATTTTGCTGCCTGTGGATTCCTCTAGTATTTTTATGGTTTCCCATCTTATGTTTAAGTCCTGTATCCATTTTGAGTTTATTTTTGTTATGGTGTAAGTTGGTGGTCTAGTTTCATTTTTTTGCATGTATCTGTCCAATTTTCCCAACACCATTTATTGAAGAGACTGGCTTGTGTTGCCTTTTAATCATAGGTTAGAGAGAATGCCTTCATTCATGTGCAAATAAAACTTTACAATCTGTCTTTGAAAACCTATTAATTTATTCCATGGCCATTAACTAAGCATGCACTATTTACAAAGCACTGTATAGGAGTAGTGTGTATGTGTAAGAGGGCAAGAGAAGAGAAGGAAGGAGAGAGGGAAGAAAAAACTGCATGAGTTGAGGCAGTTTCCAGTATGGGGGAATACATATACACAAATAGGATACAACTTTGAAAATGATAAGTTCCTTGTTAAAAGATTATTCTTTTTGAGTTCAAGATAGGCAGTCTTCATTTCTACTTGCTGACAACTGGAAAAAAGTTTCATGCAACAGGATGTCTATATTACATTTTTTGATGTTTTATTAAATTCATAACAGGAACTTGATTTTTTGATTTGATGGGCACCAAAATGTCCACCTGCACAGAAATGTGTCCTTCCTTGACGTTGTCACAGGACCCCAAATTCCCATTGGTACTTGATTCTTTGGAAGTTTATATTATAGCACAGTGTGGTTAGATGGATGGAAGAACATCCAAAACCATTTGGCCTTGATTAATACCTTAGTTGGGATTTGTTTCTGAAATAAACCATGAAAATTCATTAAGAAATAGGACACAGAATAGGGAAGTTCTGCTTGTTAATGTGGTGAGTAGAAAAGTGTTAGGAATAGTCTAGAATGGTAGCCTAGTGAAGAGTCTTGGCCTGGGTTAGCAGACGACTGCATGAATTTTCTGGGTACTTGGTACTGAGCAATGTTGAAAGACAAAAGGCAAACTTATATCTTTGCCTAAATACCCAGTGTCTTCCACTGTTACCTATTTCAGTGTATGGCAACTTTATTTATTTATTTTTAATTTTTCATTGAGGTATTATATGTGTACATATCTTACCATTACCCCCCCACCCCACACCCACACTTGCCCTCACCCCCCAGAGTTTTGCGTCCATTGTTTATGCTTATATGCATGCATACAAGTCCTTCGTTTGATTTCTTATCTCCCCCCCTCCCTAACTTTCCCCCTGTAATTTTAAAGTCTGTTTGTTGCTTTACTATCTCTGTATCTATCTTTTTGTTCATAAGTTTATAATGTTCTTTATTATCCATAAATGAGTGAGATCATGTGGTATTTTTCTTTCATTGACTGGCTTATTTCACTTAGTATAATATTCTCCAATTCCATCCAGGTTGCTGCAAATGATGAGAATTCCTTCTTTTTTATGGCAGCATAGTATTCCATTGTGTAGATGTACCATAGTTTTCTGATCCAGTCATCTGCTGACGGGCACCTAGGCTGTTTCCAAATCTTAGCTATTGTAAATTGTGCTGCTATGAACATAGGGGTGCATATATCCTTTCTGATTGGTGTTTCTAGTTTCTTCGGATATATTCGCAGGAGTGGGATTACTGGGTCAAATGGGAGTTCCATTTTCAGTTTTTTGAGGAAACTCCATACTGTTCTCCACAGTGGCTGCACCAGTCTGCATTCCCACCAGCAGTGCACGAGGGTTCCTTTTTCTCCGCATCCTCGCCAACACTTGTCGTTTGTTGATGTGTTGATGATAGCCATTCTGACAGGTGTGAGATGGTACCTCATTGTTGTTTTGATTTGCATCTCTCAGATAATTAGTGACTTTGAGCATGTTTTCATGTGTCTCTTGGCCTTGCTTCTGTCTTCTTTTGAAAATATTCTGTTTAGGTCCGTTGCCATTTTTTTTATTGGATCATTTATCTTCCTTTTATTAAGTTGCATAAGCTGCCTGTAGATGTTGGAGATTAAACCTTTATCAGTGCTAGCATTTGCAAATATGTTCTCCCATGCAGTGGGCTTTCTTGTTGTTTTGTTGATGGTTTCTTTTGCTGTAAAAAAAGCTTTTTATTTTGATGTAGTCCCATTTGTTAATTTTCTCTTTAGCTTCCATTGCCCTAGGGGCAGTGTCAGTGAAGAAGTTCTTTTGGCATATGTCTGAGATTTTGTTGCCTGTGGATTCCTTTAGTATTTTTATGGTTTCCCGTCTTATGTTTAAGTCCTGTATCCATTTTGAGTTTATTTTTGTGTATGGTGTAAGTTGGTGATCTAGTTTCATTTTTTTGCATGTGTGTGTCCAATTTTCCCAACACCATTTATTGAAGAGACTGTCTTGATTCCATTGTATTTTCATGCCTTCTTTGTCAAATATTAATTGGGCATAGTGGTTTGGGTCGATATCTGGATTCTCTATTCTGTTCCATTGATCTATATGTCTGTTCTTGTGCCAGTACCAGGCTGTTTTGAGAACAGTGGCTTTGTAATACAGCTTGAAATCTGGTATTGAGATCCCTCCTACTTTATTCTTCTTTCTCAGGATTGCTGCGGCTATTCGGGGTCTTTTTTTATTCCAGATGAATTTTTGGAGAGTTCTTTCTATGTCTGTGAAATATTCTGTTGGTATTTTGATGGGAGTGCATTGAATATGTAGATTGCTTTGGGTAGTATGGACATTTTAATGATGTTGATTCTACCAATCCATGAACATGGTATGTTCTTCCATCTGTTTACGTCTTCCTCTATCTCTTTTTTCAGTGTCCTGTAGTTTTCCGCATATAGGTCTTTTACCTCCTTAGTTAAGTTTATTCCTAGGTATCTTAATTTTTTTGGTGCGATGGTAAATGGGATTGCTTTTTTAGTCTCTCTTTCTGTAAGTTCACTATTGGTATATAGAAATGCCATAGATTTCTTGGCGTTAATTTTGTATCCCGCTACATTGCCGAATTCATTTATTAAGTCTATTAGTTTTTTGATGGAATCTTTTGGGTTTTTTTTATGTACAATATCATGTCATCTGCAAATAAGGACAGCTTCACTTCTTCTTTTCCAATTTGGATGCCTCTTATTTCTTCTTCTTGCCTAATTGCGGTAGCTAATACTTCCAGTACTATGTCAAACAGGAGTGGTGAGAGTGGGCATCCCTGTCTTGTTCCTGTTCTTAGGGGAAATGGTTTTAGTTTTTGCCCATTGAGTATGATGTTTGCTGTGGGTTTATCATATATAGCTTTTATTATGTTGAGGTATGATCCTTCTATTCCTACCTTGTTGAGAGTTTTTATCAAGAAAGGGTGTTGGATTTTGTCAAATGCTTTTTCTGCATCTATTGATATGACTATGTGATTTTTATCTCTTAATTTGTTTTTGTGATGTATCACATTTATTGATTTGCGGATATTGTACCATCCTTGCATTCCTGGGATAAATCCTACTTGGTCATGATGTATGATCTTTCTGATGTATTGCTGGAGCCGATTTGCTAGGATTTTGTTGAGGATTTTGGCATCTATGTTCATGAGGGATATTGGTCTGTAATTCTCTTTCATTGTGTTGTCTTTATCTGGTTTTGGTATTAGGGTGATGCTGGCTTCATAGAAGGAGCCTGGAAGTGTTCCTTTCTCTTGAATTTTTTGGAATAGTCTGAGGAGGATAGGTTTTAGTTCTTCCTTGAAAGTTTGGTAAAACTCTCCTGTGAAGCCGTCTGGCCCCGGGCTTTTGTTTGCCGGAAGCTTTTTGATGACTGCTTCAATTTCTTCCATAGTTACTGGGCTGTTGAGCTGTTTAGATTCTTCCTGATTGAGTTTTGGAAGGTTGTATTTGTCTAGGAATATGTCCATTTCCTCCAGGTTGTCCAGTTTGTTGGAATATAGTTGTTCATAGTATTTTGTAACAATCCTTTGTATTTCCTCAGGGTCTGTTGTTATTTCATCTCTTTCATTTCTGATTTTGTTTATTTGGGTCCTCTCTCTTTGCTTCTTGGTGAGCCTGGCTAGAGGTCCATCAATCTTGTTTATCCTTTCAAAGAACCAGCTCTTGGTTTTGTTGATTTTTTGTATTGTTTCTTTGGTCTCTATGTCGTTTATCTCCGCTCTGATCTTTATTATTTCTTTCCTTCTGCTTACACTGGGCTTTTCTTGTTGCTCTCTCTCTCTAACTCTTTGAGTTGTTTGGTTAGGTAATTTATTACCATTGTTTCTTGTTTTTTGCAGTAGGCTTGTAGAGCTATGAACTTCCCTCTCAGGACTGCTTTCGCTGTGTCCCATAGATTTTGGATTGTTGTGTTTTCATTGTCATTTGTTGCCATGATGTTTTTTATTTCTTCCTTGATGTCTTTGGTAACCCAGTCATGGTTTTTATAGCATGCTGTTTAGTATCCATGTGTTTGATTTCTTTGGGTTGTTTTTATTGTAGTTGATTTCCAGTTTTATGCCACTGTGATCTGAGAAGAAACTTGATATGATTTCTATCTTCTTGAATTTGGAGAGACTTTGCCTATGTCCTAACATATGGTCTATCTTTGAAAATGTCCCATGTGCACTTGAGAAGAATGTATATTCTGTGGCTTTGGGGTGAAATGTTCTGAAGATGTCGATTAATTCCATCTGGTCTAGTGAGTCATTTAGGATTTATGTTTCTTTGCTGATTTTTTGTTTAGAGGATTTGTCCAATGGTGATAGTGGGGTATTGAAGTCTCCTACTATAATTGTATTGCTGTCAATCTCTCCTTTAATATCTTCCAGGAGTTTTTTAATGTATCTTGGTGCTCCTGTGTTGGATGCATATATGTTTACCAGAGTTATTTCTTCTTGTTGGATTTCTCCCTTTAGTATTATGAAGTGGCCTTCATTATCTCTTGTTATGTCCTTCACTTTGAGATCTAATTTGTCAGATATAAGTATTGCTACCCCAGCTTTTTTTTCATTTCCATTCGCCTGGAAAACCTTTTTTCATCCCTTTACTCTCAGTCTGTATGCGTCCTTTTTTTTGAGGTGGGTTTCCTGTAGACAGCAGATATATGGGTTTTGTTTTCTTATCCAATCTGTTACACTGTGTCTTATGATTGGGGCATTCAATCCATTTACATTTAAAGTTATTATTGATAGGCACTTATTTGTCGCCATTTTTATTCTATACCCCTGTGTTCCTTCTTTGCTTCCTATTTCTTTCTTTCTTTTTTTTTTTTTTTTTACAGCAGACCCTTTAGCATTTCTTTCATTGCTGGTTTGGTGGTGATAAACTCCCTTAGCCCTTTTTTGTCTGTAAAGCTCCTGATTTCACCTTCAATTTTGATTGATAGCCTTGCTGGGTACAGTATTCTTGGATTGAGACCTTTCCTTTGCATGACTTTGTATATTTCATTCCATTCCCTTCTGGCTTGATGAGTTTCTGTTGAGAAATCAGTTGCTAGTCTGATGGGGGTTCCTTTGTATGTAACTGTCTGTCTCTCTCTGGCCGCTTTTAAGATTCTTACTTTGTCGTTGGTGTTTGCCAACTTAATTATAATGTGCCTTGGCGTGGGTCTTTTGGGGTTCATTTTGCTTGGAACTCTGTGAGCTTCTTGGATTTGTGTGGGTTTTTTCTTCCCTATATCAGGGAAGTTTTCTGTTATTATTTCTTCTAACAGGTTTTCTATTCCTTGCTCCGTTTCCTTTCCTTCTGGTACCCCTATTATCCTGATGTTGTTTTGTTTTGTGTTGTCCCGAAGTTCCCTTAGGCTCTCCTCATGCTTTCTAATTTTTGTTTCTAGAAGCTGTTGTAATTGGGTATTTTTTTCCATCTTGTCTTCTAGCTCACTTATGCGGTCCTCTGCTTCTTCTAGTCTACTCTTGATGCTTTCTATTGAGTTCTTTACAGCAGCTATGTCATTTTTCATTTCTTCTTGGTTCTTCTTCATTTCCTCTTGGTTCTTACTCATATTGTCGAATTTGTCTTCCATCCTTTTCAGCCACCTTATGACCATTTCTCTGAATTCTTTCTCTGATAGGTTGTTTGCCTCTAGTTCGTTTACTTCCTTTTCTGGTGATGCCTGCTTCTCTTTCCTGTGGGGGCTATTTCTTTGTCTCCCCATGGTCTCTCTTCTCCGGATGTCTGGTTATATAGTTCTCTCTCTCTCCGGCGTTGATTTAAAGGTATAAAATACAACACAACCAGGCACAACACACAAGGCACTAAACAGAATTGTATTCACGATATTAATAACCTCCAATAAAGGTAACCACCAGAGAAAGACAAATTAGGGAATAGGAGTGGAAGAGGGAGAGTAAAAATCAAGAACAACAACAACAAAAAAAAGAGTGTGAATCTGAACTTGGGAGAAGAGCAGAAAAAAAAAGAAAAGAAAAATAAGTAAGAGAGGCAAGAAGAATACTAAGAGAGAAAAGGGGCACAAACTATATATATGGGGAGTAGACTCCACTAGACAACCACTAATCCCAGCAAATTCCAGCAACACGAGCCTGGAGATTAATACAAACTGCAACACCAACTAATATCAAGTGAGGCAAGGGAAAACAAAAGTAAAAAACAAACAAAAACAAAGCAAACAATAGAACCAACCAAACAAACAAAAAGAGTAATCAAAACAATCTCATAAAAAAGGCATAAAAATTCAATCTAGTCAACATTCAAGCAAACAACAACAAAAGGCCAGAGAGAAAAATAATTTTTTTAAGGTAGCGTAGAGAGAGGTATGTATGGATTTGGAGCAGGGGCTTGGGAATTAGATATATCAGTAGGGTGAAATTTTAGCAGAGGGTAAACTGAAAAAGTAGGGAAAATCTAAAGCCAGAAAGAGTTAAGATAAGCAGAAGACCAAAAGGGGAAAGGTTATGAGGAGAGTGATGGCAAAATGTTAGCGTTGAGATAGGGTAAGGGAAAGATGCAAATAGAATGTAGGACACTAATCCCAAAATAAAAGAAAGAGAAAATCTAATGACATTAAAAAAAAAAGTAAAATAATAGTAATAATAATGCTGATTGAAAATAAAAATGTAATAATTAAAAAGGTGAAAATCGAGTGAGGAAAAAGAAAAAAAAATTTGTTTCTTAAGTAAAAGATGCAAAAAATGAAAATAAAAAAATTAGAATAAAAAAATTGAAAAAAAAATTGAAAAAAGAATTAAAAATTAACAAATAGGAAGACTAAAATGTGCAGTAGCGGCTGTCATTCACTGCCTCTATTATTCTGTTTGGTATGCCTGTTTCCCAGTCTGGGCGGTATTTCAGTTCAGCTTCGTTCCTCTGCTCTTCAGTGTTGTAAGCCAGTCCTGCTTTTTAAGCTGGCCTTGTCTTAATTTCTCGTATTTATTTTTGATTACCCCAGAGACAATTAGCGTTTCAGCCCCTGGGTGGCAGTGTTTCTGAATTGACTTCCGGGCCTCTCTAGCTTTTTTTTTTTTTTCCCCCTCTATGGCACTCACTACCAGTTTGTGGAGGTGTGTACCTCACAGCTGCCTCTCCGATGGTCACACCCAGCTCTGCTCTCCAGGTTGCGAAAAAACAACTTCCCCCTGCAGTCTTTCAGGGTTTTTCCACCTGGGTTTTCCTATGTATTGGGCTTAGTAATCAGAGTCGGAAAGAGCCCAAGTGTGCGGACAGTGGGACTGTGCACCAGACTAAGGAGCCCGCACTCCTTTGAAAATTCTTAGTCTGATCCTCCTCGTCAGATTAAAATGAGTTGCTTTTAAGAGGTCACTTCAGTTAGCAGCTCAGAGGACCCCCTTCCACATTCACGGATCACGGCAGCTCCAACTGCCGCAGATTTTTCTAGGCACAGACCTCCCGGTTCCCGCTGGTCCCACGGCTCGCGCGCTTCCCTCCCACAGCGGGGATTAGAAACCACACCTTATTTCAGGTGAAATCTGACCTTTCCGTGGTTCAGTGAAAGGGTTCCTTTGAATCCGAATGTTTGCGCCAATAGGGGACTGGTGTTCTGGTGCTCGCAGCTGTTCAGTGTTTTGGGGATAGGCTCTTTGACTCACGGAAATCTGCCGGGAAGTCTGGATTCCTGTTGTTTGTTGGTCTGAAGCTGTGATAGCAGTTCTCTGTCCCCAGTGGCTGCAGGGTCCTGGTTTGTGTCAGAAGCCAGGATTCGAGTCTCAGGCAGCTCTGTTTCTCAAGATGGCGTGGTCTCCGCGTCCACACCAGCCGCCGAGAAGTGTCCGCTTTGTGCGCGGGGCTCCACCGTCTAGGACTGCCCGGTTAGGCAGCCCCTTGGAAGACCTGTAGAATCTAACTGACCCTAGCTCATACACACACACACCACACACGTCTACACTCTCCTCTATGGGTTCCTCACTCACACTCTCTCTCTCCCTACCCTCCTGCCGGTCGCCATCTTTATCCTACCTAGACTTCTTAATCTCAGTGTATGGCAACTTTATATATCCATTTGTACCAAATGGAAACATGGTGGTAGCCATTAGACTGGAACCTGACATGCCTGTCTCTTTCTGTTGCTCTCCTCTGCCATGAAGGAGAGGAAACATAGATTGGAAGCTTAGAGCATTGGTGAAAACAGTTGCAGTCTCTCTTTTAAGATACTATAATGGGTAGCTAAGAGTCAATATTGCAGGTGAGAAAATTCTAGAGTGAAGAAGGTTCCTTATGAGTCTTGTCCTATAGCTTCAAACTACTACAGTAAACCTGATATATGCTACTGAGCTCCAGAGAGCTTTGATTCTAAGAAAGATATTCAGGGTATCCTGAGAATCATTTTTCGCTTCTCTCTCATAGGAAGTCAGAAATGATGGATAACAATTGAGTGTTCATGAACCAAAAGTTTTTATTTCTTTGTCTTGCTCTAAGATTTAACCTTACTTTTGTATATATGTCTTTTTATGTTAGTGAATTCAAAATTTTGAAGAAAAAAATGATAGAAAATACATATACTAAGTGACCTTTGAATCAGTTTTCTGTGCCTAGGGTTAGATTAGCTACTTTGTCAACTCAACATAAACGAGGTACCAATGCATACTTGATGGCAGTTACTCAAATTGTAAGCAGAGTGCTAAAGAATAAATGAATAGCTGGTCAAGAGCTAAGTTGGCAACCTTTACAATTGAGTCTTAGAGAAAATCATGGCACCTGTAGTGACATGTACTTGACTATAAAGGACAGTAGTTCTAAAATGCAAGTGAATTATCCATTAATGGAATTTAAAAATATGTATTTTATTGATTTCAGAGAGGAAGGGAGAGGGAAGAGTGATAGAAACATCAATGATGAGAGATAATCACTGATTGGCTGCCTCCTGCATGACCCCTACTAGGGACTGAGTACACAACCCAGGCATATGCCCTAACCAGGAATCGAACCATGACCCCCAGGTTGGGAATTGAACTGTGACCTCCAGGTTGATAGATTGATGCTCAACCACTGAGCAACACCGGCCAGGCCATTAATGGAATTTTTAAATCAGCATGATATCATTGTTCTATTCATGTTGACATAGTCATAGATTTCTCTGGGATTTGTAAAGATAAATTGGAGTTGCTGATTATACTTAATCCCCTAGATATCTATGTTGGGTAAAACCTAAGAAAACAAATTGTGGGTGTATTAAAACTAAAACTAAAGTCCAACCCTTGATTAAATATATATAATATATTTAAAACCTTGATTAAATATATATAAAATCATTATATATATAATATATTTAATGTTTAAATATATTATATATAATATATTTAAAACCTTGATTAAATATATATAAAATCATTAAATGTATATTAAATATATATATTTAATCATTAAATATATCATTATTAAATATCATCATTAAATATATATAATATATTTAAAACCTTGATTAAATATATATAAAATCATGCTGCATGATTTTACAACAACAGTAACATATACTGCAGCATGATTTTATAACAACAGTAACAACATCTACAACAAAGACTTACATAGTGCTTCCTATATGCTAGATACAATTTTAAATGCTTTATGTATATTCGCCAATTTAATTCTTACAATAATCCTTTGATATATGTTGGTGTTTTACAGGTAAGGAAACTGAGGAACATTAACAGTGCTAACTCAAATGTCACTGGCTCTTGCCTCTACTTACTTATACAAGATCTCTATCTCCGTGCAAAGTCTGCCTCTCCATCTTGCACTTCCTTATCCCTGCCTATTATTTCTCAGAGTGTCCAGATCCAACTTGTGAATCCACACGGCTTATGCCGTGTGCTTCTACAGAGCACTTCTTCTGTACTGTCTTTTACCTGGCACTAATTTCCCATGGGGTATACTGTCACTCTGTTAGGCATTGTAGTCCACTGTGTGTGCGTGGTGGGGTGGTATTTGGTACTTGTACTCTACTGACTCTTAGCAGGCAGCATCATTGTTCCATTACCCCTCAGGGGAAATAGCACTCTTCTGTTGGATGCTGTCACTCTTTCCTTGGACACTATTGCTGCTCCTCTAGGCATTCACCCTCTGTTAATTCAAAGCACTGATGGTGCCATATGTGAGCAGTGCTGCATGACAGAGACCCCTCTTTCATTTTGTGTTATATGGCTAGAAGAGTTCCAGAACTCTGCTTATCTTTCAAAGTGTTAGAACATTTTGTTGAAACAACATTTGCAACTTTTACACATACTGCTTTCTAGTCTCAGAACTCAAACCTTCGCCATGGGGCTGGGCCAAAGACAGATTTGAGTGGTAGTCATATAGTTAATGTGCAATCACTACTCCTTTGAGATCACTAAGACTTATTGCAGGATCAATTATTTTTGTCTTTTACCATGCATCTCTCTCTTCCTATAGGATGAGTTTCCTCCCAAGAGCCTCTTTATCGCCTAATTCCATCCTACCAGTTTTGTTCAAGGGTTTCTTAACCACAGCAATGGCAATAGTTTAAGCTCAAGCTTGACTCCCCTTCATGGAGAAGAGGCCATTTGTTTTTGTAATACCCAACATACACTTTTCAAGGTGTTAATCATCAACAAAGATAGAGTTCTGACTATAATCTAATTTTCCTAAAAAACAAAGTGTTTTAAGTTGTTGAATTAACTTATGGGAGCTATCTATCATATTGTTTTTAAAATACATTTTTACATTTCAAATTTTTAACAAAAGATTGTTTAATAAAAAATTAAACAATGCTCATCAGTAACCAAAACTCCAACCACTACCCTAGTCACCTTTTGGATTTATGCTACACAATATTATTATTTCTTTCATGAAATCTGTCAGCATATTAGTTAGGGAATATGGCCAAAAAAGATAACTTCATAGCTTTATATTAAAAAATTAAGCAGGTTTGAAAAGCCACACTTCCATCTGAATATATTTTCAAAATGCATTGCTGCAAAGAAAACTCACCCTGTGCCCTTAAAATTTTTTTACAAAGAAAGAAAACTCACCCTGTTGCTGAGATCAAAATATCTTATTCTCTAGTGATCAAGTGTTGATGGTAATGCTTGAATTTAAAGAATAGTATGCATTAAATAATTTCTAGTGCCGAAACCGGTTTGGCTCAGTGGATAGAGCGTCGGCCTGTGGACTCAAGGGTCCTGGGTTCGATTCCGGTCAAGGGCATGTACCTTGGTTGCGGGCACATCCCCAGTAGGGGGTGTGCAAGAGGTAGCTGATCAATGTTTCTCTCTCATCGATGTTTCTAGCTCTCTATCCCTCTCTCTTCCTCTCTGTAAAAAAATCAATAAAATATATTAAATAAGTAAATAAATAAATAAATAAATAAATAAATAATTTCTAGTGATTTTACAGAGGTTATTTCAGTAATATTCTATGCCTTGATGTTTTTATAGAAAGGTTTGAGAGTTTAAGGTCAGATTTGAATGATTTAGACTAATGTTCATGGATGGCCTCTCCAACAATATTGCTAAACCAAAACTAATGTAATCAAATAGAGGATTCATCCATTATGGCCCCGGCCAGTTTCCAAAGTTGACAAATGGGATAAATTTAGAAGAAAGAGAGCAATATCCAATATACCAGTCAATTTAAAAGGTTACTAATAAAAAATATGGGCATTTCAGCTGTGCAAACTAAATGCAGCTGAAATGCTAAGATAATTTCTTGTGTAGAAAGGAAGACACATTTATGATTCTATGAACATTTATTATATACTTTCTATGTGTTAGGCACTGCACTTACAATACTTCATTAAAATATTTTTTAAATGTTCTTAAAAGCCACTTCATTAAATACTTTTCTGTATTCATACATATTTTAATTATTTTGATTGAAAATACTTAATAGTTACAAAAATATTTATTATAGAAAATTAGAAAATATAGTCAAGCAAAATGTTTCTACAAATCATTCATAATCTTATCACCTGGAAGTAATCATTGCATCATCCAGGTGAACATCTTTCCAGGCCTGTTTTTATGCATCTACTTCATTTTATAGGGATATATTTCTAAAACAGCTTATTCTCTTCCCAACTTTCCTTCTTCTTAACTATACTATGCTAATTATTATTTAACTTTATCTTAATTACTCAAAGCCAGGATTATAAACATCAGTTATTGTTCTGTTCCTTTAACCCAGTGCTTCTCAACCTTTCTAATGCCGCGACCCACAGGTTGAAAACTGCTGCTGTAGAGCCTAAGACCATCGGAAAACACAGATATTTACATTACAATTCATAACAGTAGCAAAATTACAGTTATGAAGTAGCAACGAAAATAATTTTATGGTTGGGGGTCACCACAACACGAGGAACTGTATTAAAGGGTCATGGCATTAGAAAGGTGGAGAACCACTGCTAACCTAAGATTGCTATATGAAGTGTTCATTCTGGAGGCCTAGGAGAGGCATCTGAGTGGCAACTTTAATCTAAAAAGAGCTTCAGGACTCAATGAAATCAATACCACAATAGAACAAGGTTACACATAGTCAGAAATTGTTCTGAATCATCTGTGGTCTTTACCAGTATACATCAGGCTTGGTAGGGTGTTTTCAAAGAATGCTTCAGTCTCAAGGGTGGTTATAAGCATAGTTATTTGAAACAAAACTGTGGCCATAGGTTTAGCTATTTTTTTACCAGTATGCAGACTAGCTGAAAGTTTATAGATTACTAGAGGCCCAATGCATGAAATTCATGCAAGGGGCTCAGCCGGCACAGCCTCAGTGGCTTGCCTTTGTACCTTGCCTCAGCCCTCGCAGCCCCAACTTCATCCAGAAGGTCGTCTGGAAGGTCGTTCAGCTGTCTGGTCTAATTAGCATATTATGCTTTTATTATTATAGATTATTTGAAGGGTATTAGAGACTATAACAAAGATATCTCTCCAGAGATCTCTCTCACCATCCACTTCTATGATGTGTAAATTCACCATTAGAATTACTTCTGGGTGGAGAAACCAAGATGGCGACATAGGTTAAACACCTAACCTGCAGACTGGCACAACAATTTCAAAAATACAACTAAAAGTCAAAACGGACATCATCCAGAACCACAGGAAAGCTGGCTGACTGAAAGGCCCACAAATAGAAGAAAAGAGAAAACCACAAGGAAAATCAGAGGAGCCGTAAAAGCCTGAGGTATGGAGACAGGGGCGGAGACACAGGCACACGCGCGTGCGGGGAGGACGGAGCCGGAGAGGATGGGGCGGCTGACTGCCTGGCCGGCGTTCTCTAGCGGGAAGGAGATAATAGCTCCAGATTGCGCTGAACCCCAGCTCCGAATGCACTGAACCCCAGTTCCGGGCGAGACCCTGGGAAGCCAGGCTCATACTAGGGGAATCTGGGCTGTAAGGCGGAAACGCAGAGGAGCGGCGAAAGGCAGAGCTCCGGAGGCGCGCACGTGAATGCGCGCAGAGGAGGGACTGTTGATGGTGCCGCTGAATTGCCCTAGCAGGAAGGAGACAAAAGCTCCCGACTGTGCTGAACCCCAGTTCAGACTGCACTGAACTCCAGTTCCCGGGTGAGACCCTAAGGACCCAGGCTCATACTGGGGGAATCTGGGCTGTAAGGCGGAAACACAGAGGAGCGGCGAAAGGCAGAGCTCCGGAGGCGACACGGGAATGCGCGCAGAGGATGGTCTGTTGATGGTGCCGCTGAATTGCCCTAGTGGGAAGGAGACAAAAGCTCCAGACTGCGCTGAGCCCCAGTTCCGACTACACTGAAACTCAGTTCCGGGCGAGAATCTGGGAATCCAGATTCATTGGGGGAGAGACTAGACTGTTTGGCAGCGGGCGAAACTCCAGGGCGCTTTTCTCTCAGAGGTGTTTGCAGGGAGTACAGAGGGACACTGAGACACAGGAACCTCATAGGGCGGGGATGACGGGAAGCCAAGGCTGTAGGCTCCACCCTGAAACTCTGCCCCATCCAAGCTGAGCACAGAGGCTTTTACAATTTTGCAAGTCTAGTTGAATAAGGCTGTCTCCTGGCATAGACACAGCTGATCCTCACAGCCAATTGGACTGGAGGTCAAATCCTCCCAGTGTACCAACAGCAATCAAGGCTTAACAACACCAAGACTTTGCACTCAGCCCACAAAGGGGGGTACCAAGAGCGACCACCTAGGGAGATTGGGGAAGCTGAGCTACCAGCCCCTATAGGTCACTGACCACACAAAGCCACTCCATCAACATAGGGAGGCAGCCAAAATGTGGAGACACTGAAGCAGGTCACGAATAGAAGGGATGGAGGAAAGTAAACTAATGGACGACACAGTGTTCAGAACCACATTTATAAGGTTACTTAAGAATCTTCTGGAGGACCAAGATGGCGGCATAGGGCAGACGCCTGATTGTTGTCTACCACAACAATTTTGAAACTACAACTGGAAAACAGAGCAGACACCATCCAGAACCACTGGAGGGCTGGCTGAGCGGATGCTCTACAACTAGAATAAAAGAAAGGGGGTCGCGGGATGATGCTGATGCTGGTGAGCCAAAGATCACACTTTAAGAACTATGGCTCTGGCGACACAATGGCGGCCTGGAACGTGCTTGGTGCGGTTCCCCCGGCAGTCTCCGGCTGAGGGGACGGCTCCGCTCGCTGCCGAACACAGACAGACGAGCCCCTGGGGGACATAGGATGGGAGACTCCGTGCTTGCTGACCTCCGAGTCATTCGAGAATCTCTGTGCCCCGGAAGCGGCCAGGTGCGCACGCCTGGCGACCGGCTGCCGCTGCAGACCCGAGCGCTGTTGCAGTGACCTCGGACCAGCCTGCCACCACGCACTGGGCGCACCAGAGCCTAGCCGATCCCGCCGCCTGGCGAGTTCCGCGTTAGCCGCCCTGGAACTTTGAGAAAATGGCCGGAAGAATTTCTGAGAAGGAATTGACTGATGGGAGTTGGGATCAGGAAGACGAGGCCCCACTGGGTCCCGGATCCAGGTGCACTCGCCCGGCAACTGGTCGCCTCTGCACACCCGAGTGCCACCGCAGCGATCTTGGACCAGCCCGCTGCCGCGCACTGAGCGCACTGGAGCCTCGCTGAGCCCGCCGCCCAGCGAGTTCTGCGGCAGCCACCCCGGAGCTTTGAGAAAATGGCCGAAGGAATTGCTGAGAGGGAATTGACAGACAGGAATTAGGATCAAGAAGACGAAGCCCCGCTGGGTCCCAGGTCCAGGTGAGGCCACGCGCCCCAGGGTCTGGGCGAGGCTGGGACCCGGGACAGGGTGAGGCTGAGTCCCAGGTCCGGGTGAGGCTGCAAGCCCCTGGGTCCGGGAGAGGCTGGGTCCTGGGTCTGGGTGAGGCTGCGCCCCTGGGTCTGGGAGAGGCCACGTGCCCCTGGGTCCAGATGAGGCTGGGTCCTGGGCCCGGGTGAGGCCGCACGCCCCTGGGTCCAGGAGAGGCCACGCATCCCTGCGTCCGGGTGAGGCCACGCGCCCCGGGGCCCGGGTGATGCTGGTTCCCAGGTCCTGGTGAGGCCGCACGCCCCTGAGTCTGGGTGAGGCCGCGCCCCTGGGTCCAGGCAAGACCAAACCAGAGGGAGTCGGACCTGCAGTACCACCATTTGTCCACCATCCAGAACTGAAAAGTCAGTGCTGACATGTACACATAAGGAACTGGTGGACATTGAAATTGGGTCTCAAAAGAACTTTTGGTCCAGAAAGAAACTCACTACAGACTGATTCATTTGCCTGTCAGCATAACTATTATTGCTCATCTCACATTTGGTTTTTATAAGTATATTTCTAGTAACACATGATCTCACTCATCTAGGGGAATTGATGAACAACATAGACTGATGAACAAGACCAGACCCAGAAACAAGGAGGCATCGATCGGACTGTCGGGCCTCAGAGGGAGGGTAGGGGAGGGTGGGGGTAGGGAGGAGAGATCAACCAAAGGACTTGTGTGCATGCATACAAGCCTAACCAATGGTTAAGGACAACAGGGGGGTGGGGGCATCAGTGGGGAGGGGCGTGGGAGGGGAATGGGGGGATGAGGACAAATATGTGATACCTTAATCAATAAATAAATTTAAAAATAAATAAATAAATAAATAAATAAATAAATAAATAGAATTACTTCTGGGTATAGGGTATTAAAAGTCACTTTGAAAATGCAAATGTGTTATCCAGGAGTGGAAGCACCATAAACTATCATCATCCAAAAACACCTGAGTTTGCCCGACTTACATGGCTCAGTGGTTGAGCATCAACCCCTGAACTAGAAGGTCACGGTTCAATTCCTGGTCAGGGCACCTCCCCAGTGTGAGGTGTGCAGGAAGCAGCCGATCAATGATTATCTCTCATCATTGAGGTTTCTATCTCTCTTCCCCCCTCCATTTCTCTCTGAAATCAATAAAAATATTAAAAATAAACACCCTTCCAAAAAACAACAACAACAACAACAAAAACACCTGAGTTTGAGTAAGAAATGGAATTCAGCAACTTGCACAGTGCCTGGCATATAGTAGTTGTATGACAACTAATTTGTCACTTGAATGTTGAATGAAAGGGTAGACAGGTCTTAATATAAGCTTGAACAGAGAAATTGCCCAGAAAGTACAACAGAAGAACCTCAAAAACAAATAATTGCTTCACCGCTGGTCTCAGTTTATGGAGTGTTCAGATTAACAGCTTGTAAAATGGTGACTATATCAGTTAGAATAAATTAGGAAAAACATATTGTATATTTTACGATTTTGCAAAAGGCATTAGGAGAGAAGATCAAATTCCCTAATCCAATTTGAGAAGAATATGATCCCCAGGATGACCAAACAGAAACTAGGTAGTATCTTTAAGGAGAAGAAAAGATAACCAGTTTTCTGTTTGAGGCTGAAGTTAAGGTCAGTTTTCAGCAAGTCAATTTTCACCTAAGGGTATGAGAAAGTTATTTGAGTGGGAAAAGGATCCTCTTTTGTAGTGATTTTATCTAAGTTTGAAGCTTCAGATCAAGAGTTTTCTCATCTTCTTCCAGTGCACTCTATTCACTGAAAATTACTCTAGATTAAATTACTCTAGATTGAATTAGTCTAGATTAATGCTGAACTGCCTGGTTTGGGAGCCAAGATTTGCCTACCCTATCTGATGAGCCTGTTACCACCCAGACACAAATGGCAGCATATAGGATTATGAAAAGACAAGAAACAATGTTTAATAAAGAGGAAATAAATTAGGTATCTTGTCCAGGAATCAGGAAAGTATCCTGAGTATGGCTTTGTCCAGAAAGAAGAGAAATTAGGGAAGTTTGAGAGGAAGAAGGTCGAAAGACACAAAGGATAAGACTGCTTCTGTGTCACTTTACCATGATTGGCAGACTATTCTTAGGCCCATGATGTACAGGAGAGGTAGGAATTTCAGGATATTACATTGGCTTTGCTCCTACTTCTCACTCCTTGGATTTTATACTACCTTTTCTGTATGTCCCTTTGTATAGGCCAAAACATTTTTGTAATAGCTTTGGATGATGAAGATAGGCTATGTTTAAAAATGTCAGGAAGTCAAAACTCTGTTCAAAATTTAACTTTATGACTTCAACTTTTCTTTTCTCTGAGTAGATATTTTAGTTATGAAAATTCAAATTACAGTATAGGTGTCAGGGAAAACCCAATAAATGAAAACTAGTGTACTTTAATATATGTTCAAAATTCATGCATACATTTTTATTCTAGAAGAATACTTAAAAATGTGGCTGTTGTCTTTGGTGTGATAGAAGTGGGAAAAAATCTATGCATTCCAGGAAGCAGCCCAATTTTAATTAAAAATGCAAGGCTAATTTGTCTCCCTCCTAGAGCCACTGATATTTTGCCTTTGGGCTGTTGTATAGACTTGTTTGCCATTTGTCTGAATATAAATAACTCTCATTTTTACACTTGTCTTTTCTTGCTGTTTGTCAAAATGGTTGCTTAGAGTGGTAAATTAATTTCATATCTGGTGAGCATATACTAGTATATACACAGAGGGAGACAGAGGAAGGGGGAGTGGGAACATGTGTAACTGATCAACAAAAGACTGGTTTATCTGTTATCCTGTCTAATAATAGACAAATATGCAAATTGACCATACCTCCGATACACCCACAAGCCATGCCCATAAGCCATGCCCACCATCCAATCAGAGCAAGTATGCAAATTAACCCAAACCAAGATGGCTACAGCCACAGAGAGCAAGGTTTCCTAGGTAACAGAGGAAGCCAAGCTTTCTGCCAGCGGTTGCAGGCCTAAGCCTCCACTCAAGCTACAAAGTTTCAATTATAGAAGGTAAACAAATTCAAACAAACGGCCGCAGAATGGAGCTTGAGAGAGCAGGCCAGGGTTGCCGCCGGCAACAGGGGAAGCAAAGCTTTCCACACACCCTGGCCAGGCCCACCCGCGTAAGGCAACAAAGTTTCAATTATAACCCCAACACAAATGGCTGCCGGCCGGCCTCGGAGGGAGCCCCAGGCTTGGCTCCGCTCCAGGCTACAAAGTTTCAATTGTAGAAGGAAAATAAATTCCAGATACCAGGCCTCCGCTTGGGTCACCAGGGGGCATGGCCGGCCTGCAAACCACCACAGGCCCCTCGCTCAGGCCGCCCCACGCCCCAAGGGAAACCCCCCCTGATCCGGGCCACCCTTCAGGGCAAACCAGCTGGCCCCCACCCCTGTACCAGGCCTCTATCCTATCTAATAAAAGACTAATATGCAGATTGATCATCACTGCAACACACAATATAGCTGCCCCCATGTGGTCAAAGATCCTGCCCCCATGTGGACACAAGATGGCCACCACAAGATGGCCAGCAGGAGAGGGCAGTTGGGAGGCACCCGGCCTGCAAGGGAGGGCAGTTCAGAAGGACCAGGCCTGCAAGGGAGGGCAGTTGGAGGTGATCAACCCTGCAGGAGAGGGCAGTTAGGGGTGACCAGGCCGGCAGAGGAGGGAAGTTGGGGGCAAACAGGCTGGCAGCAGAGTGGTTAGGGGGTGATCAGGCTGGCAGGCAGAAGCGGTTAGGGGCAATCAGGGAGACAGGCAGGCAAGCAGTTGGGAGCCAGCAGTCCTGGATTGTGAGAGGGATGTCCGACTACCCAACCGGGATCGTGCCTAAATGGGCAGTTGGACATCCCTCAAGGGGTCCCATATTGGAGTGGGTACAGGCTGGGCTGAGGGACAACCCCCCTCCGTGCACGAATTTCGTGCACCAGGCCTCTAGTGTGAAAATAAGAAAACATGGTTGTGTGTGTGTGGAGGGGGGCAGTTCCCAAGATTGTCCTCCGGTTGGATGATTTGCTAGGACAACTCACAGAACTTAGAAATGCTGTATTCATCATTATGGCTCAGGATACAGATCATAAAGGATACAGATTAAAATTAGCAAAGGGAAAAAGTACATAGGGCAGTGTCCAGGACAAACTGGGCCACAGGCTTCCAATTGTCCTTTCCTAGTGGAGACTCACAGACAGCATTTAATTCTCCCAGCAACAAGGTATAATAACATATAAAAACTGTTACTAAACAGGAAAGCTCATAGGAGCCTTAGTGCCCAGGGTCTTATTAGGTAATGGTTAGTCACATAAACATGGAGCTCCTTATGACTGACCTTAGATACTCATTTTCCAGCATCCAATCCCTTGCTCCTCCACCAATCCCATTTAGATCAAACTGCTATAGTGTGGTTCAGGGCTCCAGGTAATAAAAACAAGTGCTCAAGCTAAATGTCATTGTTAGCATATTTTATCTGGTATGGACCGAGGCCCCAGGTATAAAATGACACTCTTATCAGACAGGATATTCCAAGGGTTTAGAGGTATTGGTCATTGAAGAGTAGAGGCTATAAAATCAGAAGTTTATTTGGGGCCTTAAAGGATTTGAATCTGGGAGACCCAGATTCAGAGAAAACCTGAAACATGATCCAGGGAAGACAAAGAAAGCCAGAGCTCTTAAAGGCAAAAAACACAAATTGTAACAAAGGAATTTTTTCCTATTGGCTGTCTAACATGGCCTGATGACTAGTTCAAAAGGATTGGTCAGGTCCAGGTGGGGAGGCACTGAGGTAGAAGTTGGCATGGAAACAAGTTCTAGGATGTGCTTCTGTGTCAAGGATAAAAATCCAAAGGTTCAAACCTCATCTGGGTGTGGATGTGCATAAGTCTGATTCCCTAATGGCCTCCTAACTCCATTTTAGACTTTTCTGTTCATAGAGGTAATCTCCTAGAATTCTATCAAGGGTCAGTCAGTCCCAAAGATCTCTGAAATGTTCAGGATTTGGATAACCAAGGCCTTCTGACCTAACCCCTTACGACATGGTGGTGGTGCCAAACATAGTACACAGGCTTTTCACATGATTCTGAATGCTGAATTACTTTTTTGGGAAAAGTGTGAAAGCAACATGGTTCCTTTGCTCTCAAAATGTTGAAGGGAAGTGGACACTATTGCCTTACCTTGAAGGGGCATCTTCTGTGGTATACATGTTCTGGGAGGAGGGGGTGGCTACCTAGCATTGTGGAGGCCACTAGTGGAATAGGGAATGCCACTAGTCTTATGTGTGTTATAGTTGTCTCTAGAGTATCCTTATAACAATATTAAAATATTTCCCTGAATGGGAAACACCTTCTGGTTAACTCTTGTCTCTGCATAATTTTTTTTTTTCTTGTAATGCAGCATGTAATCTAGCAGAAAAGAAACCATAAGGGAATTATGGATGAAAACTTTTATTTGAAAAAGTAGGAATAAAGGTCTGGGGCACAGACTGCTAAAAATGGTAGCTTGTGAGCATCCATAGGGATTCCTGAGAATTAAGGGAACATTCTGAAGAGAGGGTACATGGGGAATTTTCAATATGAATTCAATATGAAGATATCTTTCTCCAACTCCCCAATGTTTTTGGAAGCCAAATCCCTTGGGATATGATGTGTTTTTAGGTCTTTCTTTAACTGTCAATCTCACTTGGTTTTAAACATTTAGAAGAATATAATGGATATATAGGGCATATGGATATATATTGCTTATATCTAAGACCTCTTACTCATGGTAACAAGATTAATTCTGGACTCCAGGTATGGGTAGAACAGGGATGGATACAGTGGTGGGAGTTTAAAGGAAAGCCATGGTGGTTTGATTACTGAAAAAAAAATTGGAGTGAAGTGATCTCAGTCAACATAGATACGGTTTATAAAAAGACCAATATACTTTTATGAATATTATCATTTTATATCTAGATAATCTCAATTACCTTGAAATTGCAAAATTGTTTCTCAAAAAATGTTTTAGGACCAAACTGAGTTCTCTGTGATGTGGATCCTAAATGTATAATAGGGCACATTTAAGGATTATTTGGGAAGCACAGATCTGCATAAACATGGGCCTTCACCATTAATAGAGATGCCTGAACAACATTTAAAAAAAATAATTTTTAAAATTTTCAATTACAGTTGAGATTACAATATTTTATTAGTTTTAGGTGTACAGGGTACTGATTGGATATTTATATGACTTACAAAGTGCTTATTAGGGTTTGGCCAGTGATGAGGGCTGTGAAAGAACTCACAACTGAGAGAATATATAAACGCAGAGAGAAGGAGTTTATTTTACTTTCCAGGAAGGGAACGGTCCTGTGCATTCCTGATCAATACAAGAGCAAGAAAACAAAAGGCAGCTTCCCCTTTTAAGCCCTGGCTGTTTCTAAGCAACAGAAAAGGGAGGGGAACGCTGGGCCTGAATTGAGCAGACATCAGGGGTGTTGTAACTTATTTGTTTTTCAAGACACAGTCTGGGCAGATGTCCTGAAAAGTCTGTATTTTTCCCAAGCCTGTAAAATATAGTTAGAGCAAAAGTTATGAAGAGTTCAAAAGAGGCTTATTTGAAGAAGAGGGGGGAAGGGAACTTTCTACTAATTATCCCTAAGTTGTAAAAAACAGCAGGGAGGAGGTGTATGCAAGAATATAGCCTTGAAAGTAGCTTATCTTGTCCTTCAGTTTGAACAGAGGGGCTGTTTGAATCAGAGGAGTTAACAGTCTTGGGGTTTAATTACCAGGTGCTACTCATAAATTGTGGAAGGTTACAACAAAGAAATAATCATTTTCCTTGTCCTAATAGTGATCACTCCATAAGTCTAATACCCATCTGACACCATAAATACTTATTAAAATATTATTAACTATGTTCCCTATGCTGTACTTTATATCCCTGTGAATGTTTTTATAACTAGCAATTTGCACATCTTAATCACCTTCCCCCTTTTGACCCATGTCCCCAAACACTCTCCCCTCTTGGCATCTATGAGTTTGTTTCTGTTTTGTTTTGTTTCTTAGATACCACATATAAATGAAACCATATGGTATTTGTCTTTGTCCCACTTCTTTCACTTAGCATAATACCCTCTAGGTCCATCCATGCTATTGCAAATGATAAGATTTTGTGGTGATTTTTTTTTTATGGCTGGGTCATATTCCATTGTACAGACTTAACACATCTTTATCCATTCATCTATCAGTGGACATTTAGTTTGCTTCCATGTATTGGCTATTGTAAATAATGCTGCTGTGAACATAGGGATGCATATGTCTTTTCAAATTAGTGTTTTAGGTTACTTTGGATAAATATGGAGAAGTGGAATTTCTGGGTCCTCCTCTCTCTCTTGTTATAGCCTTTATTTTAAAGTCTGTATTGTCTGGTGTAAGTATTGCTATCCCAGCTTTTGTTTTGTTTTGTTTCAATTGGCATGAAATATATTTTCCATCCCTTTACTTTTAGTCTATCTTTTGATCTGAAGTTGGTCCTTGTTGGCAGCATACGTATGGATCTTGTTTTCTTATCCATTCAGCCACCCTATATTTTTTTATTGGAGCATTCAATCCATTTGCATTTAAAGTAATTGTCTTATAATTCCTACAACATATGTTGAAAAGCCTTTCTTTTCCCTAGTTAACTTGTTTTGGTGCCTTGTTGAAAATCTATTGACCATATCTGTGTGGGTCTGTTTCTCAACTTTTTATTCTATCCATTGATCTATTTGTCTAGTGTACCAATGGCCACATCTTATTAATTATAACTTTAAATACAGCATATTTATTTTTATTACTAGAGGCCTGGTGCACGGATTCGGCCCGATCCCCATAGACCAGGCCAAGGGACCCCACCGGTGCACGAACCCATGCACCAGGCCTCTAGTATGTATATAAGATCTTTGTTTAATCTCTTCCTGCCCTCCCCTCTTCCCCTTTCCCTCTGAGAGCCATCAGTCTGTTCCATGTTTCCATGCCTGTGCGTTGTCTGTCCCTTGGTGGTCAGTGCGCATCATAGCTACTGGTTAAACAGTCGAATGGTTGAACGATTGCTTAGGCTTTTATATATATAGACTAGTGGCCCAGTGCACGAAATTTGTGCACATTAAACGGGAATTAATTAGAGGAAATATTTTAATATGGCTATTTGCCCTTTCTATATAATAGAAGTGTCAGAGATGAAAGAAAATTAGTAAAATGTATATGAAAATTTCCCTCCTGTCAGAGTCTGAGGCACACTGTGGGACCCAGAGTCAAGTCCCTTCCCACCCACACCTTGAAATCGCGTGAGGCCCAGACCTGGCTGGCCCCACCCCTGTCAAGCCCCACAGGGTGGGGTGTGTGTGGCCTCAGGTCCCCTGTCAAGCCCTGCCAGGCAGGAGCACAGCCTCAGGGCATGAGGGCACAATGACCATTTGAATATTAGCTCTTTATTATATAGGATTATTATTATTATTATTATTCTATTTTTATTGCTTTTAGAGAGAGAGGGAGAAACATAGATTGGCTGCCTCCTGCACACCCCCTACTGGAGATGGAGTCCACAATCCTGGCGTGTGCCCTGACCAGGAATCAAATAAGCAACCTCTCAGTGCACTGGATGAAGCTCAACCAACTGAGCCACACTGGCAAGGGCTGTTTTTAAATTATGTAATGTAAGTCCTCTGATTTTGAATCTGTGGCTAAAATTGGGTAAAAGTGATATTTTGAAGTCATGGATTGGAATTCATGAGTATAATAAATCTCTCAGTTTCTTTATATATTCTTTATTTTCTCTCATCAATATTTTGTACTTTTTGTATAGAGGCTTTACACAACTTTTATTAAATTTATTCTCAAATATCATTTTGGTGTTACTATAAACTATAATTTAAGATTTCTAATTTGCTTGTTTCTATGATAAAATACAGTAGATTTTTATGGGATTTTTTTTACCTTTAAAATTCATTAACATTTTCATTAATAATAGTTCAAGGGATTTGTAGTGTCCTTAGGATTTTCTTATATTTAAAATGTATCTCCTAATGAAGCATATATATTTTTATTTAGTCTGACAATTGTTTGACTGGAGTATTTTTAAGTTACCTGCACTATAATTAATACCTATATTTGCACTTAAATCTACAATATTGCTAAGTTCTTCATATGCCTCACTTCCATTCTAAGTCTTTTTGTTTTCTTGCCTTCTTTTGGATTAACTAGATTTTAGTTATTTTTTTTCACCTGTATTAGCATGGTAACTATATACTCTTTTATTATTATTATTATTATTATTATTATTATTGTAGTGGATACCCTAGATACTATAGCACATATACTTGGCTTCTTCCAAACTTCAAACTTCATAATAACTTTATTTTAACCCCTTTCCAAAATATATGCTATTCTAATTGTGTATTTTAAATCTCTATATATTTTAAAATCCATAAGACAATATCATTGTTTTGTTGTTTAGAGTCAATATTCATCTAGATTTACCCATAAATTTATGCTTTCCATTCTTTCTTTCTTCTTGCATTTTTGTGTATGATCTAGGATTGTTTTCCTTCTTCCTAAAGAACACCCTTTTACAAATTCTCTCAATGTGAGTCTAGGTGTTGAAAAATTATTTTGGTTTTGCTTAATATTTATTGTTTTCAGCACTTTGATATTATCGTTTATTTTTATTCTGAAATTATTTGTCTCAGTTGAGGTAAGCAGCAAGTTTAATTAACATAGTGAATATAATCTATATTTTTGCTTTATTTTTTTCTTGAGATAAAATTCACCAGTTTAACCATCTTAAAGTATGTAATTTAGTGGTTTTTAGTATTCTGATTCTTTTTAAGACTGTTTTTTGTTTGTTTTTCATCAGTTTTACTATAATGTGCCTATATGTGGTTTTAATTACTATATTTCCTGTTTTGGATTCATAGGGTTTCATGAATCTTTTTTTTTTTATATCTTTCTCCAGTTTTAGAACATTATCAGTTATATTATCTCAGATATTACTATCCCCTCAAATATTCCTCCTCTACTCATTCTCTCTCTTCCCCTTTTGAGACTTATTTCCCCCACAATTTTTTCTTGCCATGCTTCTTTCTGCTATATTTTTCTGATCTATATTATAGTTTACTGAATTTCTCTTCAGATGCATTTAATTTACTATTAAATTTATCAATTGAATTACTAATTGTGTATATTGTAATTTTAGGTCTATAATTTTTATTTTTTTATATTAGTTTTCTAGTTTTATTCAAATATTGTTAATCTTTTCTTTTATTCCTTTGAATATATTTACCTTAGTTATTTTAAAAATCTGCGTCTGATATCGCCATTATATTTAGTCTTATGTTTCTTTTTTGATCATTGTCTTTTTAAAAAAATTCTTTATTGATTAAGGTATTACATATGTGTCCTCATCTCCCCATTACCCCACCAAAGCCCCCACTCATGCCCTCACCCCCTGTTGTCTGTGTCCACTGGTTAGGCTTATATGCATGCATACAAGTCCTTTGGTTGACCTCTCCCCCTTACCTCCACTCTCCCCTACCTTCCCTCTGAGGTTTGACAGTCTGATCCATGCTTCTCTGTCTTTGGATCTGTTTTTGTTCATCAGTTTATGTTGTTCATTATATTCCACTAGAGGCCCAGTGCATGATTGAATCATGCACGTGTAGGGTCCCCTACACGCTTTCGCTTTCGATCACGGAGGAGCTGGGTGCCTGTCCGCTGGTGCACCAGGCCTTTCAGAAGCCTCCGGCGTGGCGGAGGCTTCTGAAAGGCCTGGTGCCTGAGCGGACAGGCACCCAGCTCCCCCGCTTTTGATGGTCCCCGGGGTGGGACATGAGCTCACTGCCCCAGAGGCCCCTTCTGTGCCGCAGAAAAGCCATGGCGCAGACGCTGAGCTCGCGCCGCCGCTGGCGACGCGAGCTCAGCATCCCGCCAGCCCAATCGGCCCCCCCGGCCCCCCTGGCCCCCCCGAGCCCCGCCCCCGCGCCTCCTGGCCAATCGCGGGCATAGCGAAGGTACGGTCAATTTGCATATTTGTCTATTATTAGGTAGGATACTAGCATTCCCGTTGCAGGAAAAATCCTGCAATAGGGTTTCCTGCTGTACTCTACCCCGCCCTGCCTGCTCTCCTCCCTTGTTCCCCGCCCCGCCTTCTCCGCCAGCCCCCCTGTTTTTCTCCCTTCTCCGCCAGCCCACCCGCTCTTCTTCCGTCTCCCCTGGCCCCGCCTCCACTCCTCCCTTCTCCCCCGCCCCGCCTTCTCCGCCAGCCTGCCTGCTCTCCTCCCTTCTCCCCCGCCCCGCCTTCTCCACCAGCCCGCCTGCTTTTCTCCCTTCTCCCCCAGCCCCACCTCTGCTCCTCCCTTCTCCTCCCCCTGGCTTGCTTGCTTCTCTGCAGCTTCACTCCCTTCTGCAGCTCTTGGCTTCTTTCTACACTGTCTTGATATGCAAATTATCCGCCATCTTTGTTGGGGTAATTTGCATACTCATCCTGATTGGTTGGTGGGTGTGGCTTGGGCGTAGCGAAGGTGCGGTCAATTTGCATATTTGTCTATTATTAGGTAGGAAATGAGTGAGATCATGTGATATTTATCTTTCTCTGACTGGCTTATTTCACTTAGCATAATGCTCTCCAGTTCTATCCATGCTGTTGCAAATAGTAAGAATTTCTTCTTTTTTTACAGCAGCATAGTATTGCATTGTGTAGATGTACCACAGTTTCTTAATCCACTCATCTGCTGATGGGCACTTAGGCTGCTTCCAAATCTTAGCTATAGTGAATTGTGCTGCTATAAACATAGGGGTGCATATGTCCTTTCTGCTTGGTGTTTCTAGCTTCTTGCAATATATTCCTAGAAGTGGGATCACTGGGTCAAATGGGAGTTCCACTTTTAGTTTTTTGAGGAAACTCCATACTGTTCTCCACAGTGGCTGCACCAGTCTGCATTCCCACCAGCAGTGCAAGAGGGTTCCTTTTTCTCTGCATCCTCACCAACACTTGTCTTTGTTGATTTGTTGATGAAAGCCATTCTGACTGGTGTGAGATGGTACCACGTTGTTTTGATTTTCATCTCTCAGATAATTAGTGACGTTGAGCATGTTTTCATATGTCTCTTGGCCTTCCTTCTGTCTTCTTTCAAAAAGCATCGATTTAGGTCCATTGCCCATTTTTTAATTGGATTGTTTGTCTTCCTTTTGTTGAGTTGTATGAGTTACCTGAAAATGTTGGAGATTAAATCCTTATCGGTAATAACATTGGCAAATATGTTCTCCCATGCAGTAGGCTTTCTTGTTGTTTTGTTGATGGTTTCCTTTGGTGTGCTAAAGCTTTTTATTTTGATGTAGTCCCCTTTGTTTATTTTTTCGTTAGTTTCCATTACCCTAGAAGCAGTATCAGTGAAGAAATTGCTTCGGCATATGTCTGAGATTTTGCTGCCTGTGGATTCCTCTAGTACTTTTATGGTTTCCCATCCTATGTTTAAGTGCTTTATCCATTTTGAGTTTATTTTTGTGTATGGTGTAGGTTGGTGGTGTGGTTTAATTTTTTTGCATGTATATCTCCAATTTTCCAAACACCATTTATTGAAGAGACTGTCTTGACTCCATTTTATGTTCATGCCTCCTTTGTTGAATATTAATTGGGCATAGTGGTTTGGGTTGATTTCTGGGATCTCTATTCTATTCTATCGATCTATATATCTGTTCTTGTGCCAGTACCAGGCTATTTTGAGAACAGTGGCTTTGTAATACAGCTTGATATCTAGTATTGAGATCCCACCTACTTTGTTCTTCTTTCTCAGGATTGCTGCAGCTTCTTGGGGTCTTTTTTTATTCCAGATGAATTTTTGGAAAGTTCGTTCTAGATCTGTGAAATATGCCATTGGTATTTTAATGGGGAGTGCACTGAATCTATAGATTGCTTTGGGTAGTATGGACATTTTGATGATGTTGATTCTACCAATCCATGAACACGGTATGTTCTTCCATCTGTTTATGTCTTCCTCTATCTCTTTTTTCAGTGTCCTGTAGTTTTCTGCATATAGGTCTTTTACCACCTTAGTTAAGTTTATTCCTAGGTATCTTAATTTTTTTGGTGCAATATTAAATGGGATTGCTTTTTCAGTCTCTCTTTCTGTAACTTCACTATTGATGCAAAGAAATGCCATAGATTTCTTGGCATTAAATTTGTATCCTGCTACATTGCCGAATTCATTTATTAAATATAATATGTTTTTGATGGAGTCTTTCGGGTTTTCTATGTACAGTATCATGTCATCTGCAAATAAGTTTTACTTCTTCATTTCCAATTTGGTTGCCTTTTATTTCTTCTTCTTGTCTGATCACAATGGCTAGTACTTCCAGTACTATGTCTAACAGGAGTGGTGAGAGTGGGCATCCCTGTCTTGTTCCGGTTCTTAGGGGAAATGATTTTAGTTTTTGTCCATTGAGTATGATGTTGGCTGTGGGTTTGTCATATATGGCTTTTATTATGTTGAGGTATAATCCTTCTATTCCCAATTTGCTGAGAGTTTTTATCAAGAAAGAGTGTTCGATTTTGTCAAATGCTTTTTCTGCATCAATTGATATGACTATGTGATTTTTATCTCTCAATTTGTTTATGTGATGTATCACGTTTATTGATTTGCAGATATTGTACATCCTTGCATGCCCAGGATAAATCCTACTTGGTCATGGTGTATGATCTTTCTGATGTACTGCTAGAGCCGATTTGCTAGAATTTTGTTGAGGATTTTGGCATCTATGTTCATGAGCATATTGGCCTGTAATTCTCTTTCATTGTGTTGTCTTTATCTGGTTTTGGTATTAGGGTGATGCTGGCTTCATAGAATGAGCTCGGAAGTGTTCCTTCCTCTTGAATTTTTTGGAATAGTCTGAGGAGGATAGGTTTTAGTTCTTCCTTCAATGTTTGGTAAAACTCTCCTGTGAAGCCCTCTGGCCCTGGGCTTTTGTTTGCTGGAATCTTTTTAATGACTGCTTCAATTTATTTCATAGTTATCAGCCTATTGAGATTCTTAGAATCTTCCTGATTTAATTTTTGAAGGTTGTATTTTTCTAGGAATATGTCCATTTCCTCCAAGTTGTCTAGTTTGTTGGAATAGAGTTGTTCATAGTATTTTTTTAACAATCCTTTGTTTTTTTTTCTTTTTTTGTTTTTTTCCCCCATTTTTTTATTAAGGTATTATATGTGTACATATCTAACCATTGCCCCCCCACCCCACTCCCATATATGCCCTCACCCCCCAGAGTTTTGCATTTTGGTTATGCTTATATGCATGCATAAAAGTCCTTTGATTTCCATTTTTCTGAAAGATATTTTTGCATTCCTTCACTTTCCGTCGTCTGAGTTCCTTGTTCTGAGGTGGGTCTCTTGTAGACATTATATATATGGGTCAAGTTCTTTTATCCATTCAGTCACTCGATGGCTTTTGATTGGAGCATTTAGTCCATTTACATTTAAAGCTATTATTGAAAGGTCCTTGTTTGTAGCCATTTCTATTTTTTGTGCCTGTGTTCCTTCTTACCTTTTTATTTCTTCTTTATACAGCAGTCCCTTTAGCATTTCTTGCATTGTTGGCTTGGTAGTGATAAACTCCCTTAGCCTTTTTTTTTTGTCTGCAAAGCTTCTGATTCCACCTTCAATTTTGATTGATAGTCTTGCTGGATAGAGTATTCTTTAATTCAGTCCTTTCCTTTGCATCACTTTGTATACCTCCTTCCATTCCCTTCTAGCTTGATGTGTTTCTGTTGAGAAAGCATTTGATAATATGATGGGGGATCCTTTGTAGGTAACTCTCTGTCTTTCTCTTGCAGCCTTTAAGATTCTCTCTTTGTCATTAACATTTGCCATTGTAATTATGATGTGTCTTGGTGTGGGTCTTTTGGTATTTATCTTGCTTGGGAGTCTCTGCACTTGTGTAACTTTTTTTTCCCCATATCAGGGAAGTTTTCTGTCATTATTCCTTCAAATATATTCGCTAATCCTTGCTGCTCTTCTTGTCCTTCTGGCAGACCTATTATACGTATGTTCCTTCATTTTGCATTGTCCCAAAGCTCCCTTAGGCTCTCCTCCTGTTTTTTTTTTCTTTTTTCTCCAGTTGCTGTTCAGATTGGGCTTGTTTCTGTATTTTATCTTCTAACCCACTAATTTGGTCCTCTGCTTCTTCTAGTCTACTGTTGAAACCTTCCATGGTGTTTTTCATTGTAGCTATATCACTTTTGATTTGTTCCTAATTTTTGCATAGGTTGTTGATTTTCTCGTCCATCTGGTGTATGAACTGTAAGACCATTACTCTGAATTCTTTTTCTGTCATTTTGCATGTTTCCATTTCACATAGTTCCTTTCTTTGCAATTTCTCCTTTTCTTTCCTCTGGGGATTGTTTCGTTGTCTCCCCATTCTGACTATCACCCGAAGGTTCAAATGTTGAGTTTCGGGGGCCTGGGCCATGTGCAGTGGGAGCTTTGCACCCCCAGAGTGTCACTGAAGATTTCTGACACCAAGACCTGTAGCTGCCGTGGGTTTGTAGGAGCCACGCTCACCTAGGATCAGAGTCACAGGCGCTTAGTGTGCCCTTGTGTGCACACCTAGAATCAGGGACCCTGCCTGCTCCACACTGAAACAGAGACCCCCATGGAGTGTGCCAAAAATCAGAGTCCCCTAGCACATGTCAGGAGTCAGAGACCCCCTGTGTCCGCACTGATAATTGAGTATCAGAGTCTCTGTTGCTTGGTGCGTTCTCACGTCAAGAATCAGAGTCCTTGTGTGTTCATGCACCAAGAATTGAAGTCTCTGGCTCTTAGTGTGAATGCACTGGGAATCAGGGATCCCAGGTGCGCTTGATGAGAAACAGAGTCAAGTCACTGGTGCTCAGTGCTGCTTCTTTCATGGAGAATCAGGGTCCCTAGTCTGCTTGGGGTATAGGGTTGCACAGTCCCACTGTGTCTGCAGGAGGTCCACTCTTGCCCTGTGGAAAACAGCCTTCCGTGTGCGCTTGCCCTGAATCAAAGTCAGGTGGCACTGCCGCCCAGTGTGGGCATGGGGTCTGGTCATGCGGGTGTGCACTGTGGGAAACAAACTCCCTGTGTCCCTGCACCCAGGCTCAAATTCAGCACTGCCTCCCTGTGTGGGCATGGGGTCTTGTCACGGGAAACAAACTCCCTGAGTTTACATACCCAGGCTCAAATTCAGCACAGCCTCCTTGCTTGGGGGCGGGGTCTGGTTGTGGGAAACAACTCCCAGAGTTCATGCATCCAGATTCAAATTCAGGGCAGCCTCCCTGTTTGGGTGAGGGGTCTGGTCATGGGAAACATACTCCCCAAGTTCGTTCCCCAGGCTGCAATTCAGCGCTGCTCCCCTGTGTGAGCTTGGGGTTTGGTTGCGAAAACAAACTCCCCAAGATCACACAACTAGGCTCAAATTTAGTGCAGCCTCCCCACTTGGGTGCAGGGTCTGGTCGTGGAAAACAAACTTCCCATGTTCGCACACCCAGGCTCAAATTCAGCACAGCCTCCCTGCTTGGGTGTGGAGTTTGGTCCCTGGAAACAAACTTCCCGTGTCCGCACACCCAGGCTCAAATTCAGGTAGAGCCACTGCTGCTGTGTGTGGTCAGGAGGCCTGTTTGTGCAGAGCGGGTCTGGCAGTTCCTATGCCACTGCCATGGGGCCGCTAGGGAGGGGGATTGACTCTGTGACTCACAGAAATCTGTGGCCGGGGTGCCTGGGGTCTTTGTGTCATGGGTCTGCAGCTGTAGTTGCAGGTCTTTTACCCGAGTGGCTGTAGGATCCCGGTTTGCAACTGAGATCAGATTGGGTAGTGGCGAGGCTAGGATCCTAGTCTCAAGCAGCTCTGTTCTTCAAGATGGTGCAGTCTCTGTGCTGGCGATGTTCTTCCCGGAGTGTTTGTGGTGGCAGCGGTGTTTTGCCATCTAAGATTCCCTGGTTTGGCAGCCCCTTGGAAGACCTGTAGGATCTAACTGTCCCTAGCTCTCACTCACAAACACCACACACTTATCCATTGCTCCCTCACTCTCTCACACACTCTCCCTCCTTACCTTCTTGCCGATTGCTATATTTTGAGCCTCTGATCATTGTTGTCTTATTTCTTGGTCTGTGTACTCATTTTTTATTTGCTTGATATTGTATATCAAAATTATAGAATGAATTTGAGCTCTAATATGACAGTATCTTTCAAAAGACAGGTTCTCCACCCTCTCATATTATAATTGGAAAATAGATGGCTTTGGGAGTTTACAATCCCAGATAATTTTAATTCAATTTCAGTGACTATGAAGCATAGTCCCTGAGCAAGATAGTGCATTTCCAGTCCATCTTTATTGCTAGAACATAAACCCTTGTGGCCTCAACTTAAAGCATTTACCAGCAAGCACCCACTGCTCCTCAGTACTCTGGACTTCAATTTTTCTCCCCTCATTAGATTTTCAAATTCATTGTTTAGTTACTCAGCTTCTCTGCTACCTATTCCAGAGTGAAAGGTCCAGCTCACCTTTATTGGTTTCTTTTATTTTTTGTATCTTTACTCTAAAATTTTGGCCACCTTATTAGTTCTCCAGTGCCTTCATAGAGATTGTAAAAATATTTCTGTGAGGTCTTCTAGTTGTTTCATGGGGAAAGTGGTCCTTACTACTCAGTTCACCTTCACACAAATTAGAAATATGCTAGTTATTTTTAAAATATCCTTATTTGGCCCTGGCTGGTTTGGCTCAGTGGATGGAATGTTGACCTGTGGACTGAGGGGTCCCTGGTTCAATTCTGGTCAAGGGCACATGCCCAGGTTGTGGGCTCAATCCCCAGTGGGGGGCATGCAGGAGGCAGCTGAACGATTCTCTCATCATTGATGTTTCTATCTTTCTCTCCCTCTCCCTTCCTCTTTGAAATCAGTAAATATATATCCTATCTAATAAAAGAGTAATATGCAAATTGACCATACCTCCGCTACACCCACAAGCCACCCCCACCAGCTAATCAGGAGCGAGTATGAAAATTAACCCAACCAAGATGGCTGCAGCCACAGAGCTACAGCAAGCAGGAGGCTTGGGTTTCCCCAGCAATGGAGGAAGCCAAGCTTCCCTGCCATCCTGGCTGGCCCAGGCCTACACTCAAGGCTACAAAGTTTCAATTATAGAAGATAAATAAATCCCAACAAAAATGGCAGCAGCCACAGAGCTGAAGAGAGCAGGAGGCTTGAGTTGCCCCCGGCGATGGAGGAAGCCAAGCTCCCGCAGTCCTGGCCTGCCCTGGCCTCCGTTACAAAGTTTCAATTATATAAGATAAATAAATCCCAACAAAAATGGATGCAGCCATGGAATGAGCAGGAGGCTTGGCTCTGCTCAAGGTTACAAAGTTTCAATTATAGAAGATAAATAATCCACAGATACCAGGGCCTCCTCTTGGGTTGCTGGGGAGCATGGCCAGCCTGCAAACCACCACAGGCTCCTTGCCCAGGCTGCCCCACGCCCCAAGGGAACCCCCACCCAGATCCGGGACACCCTTCAGGGCAAACCAGCTGGCCCCCACCTGTGCACCAGCCCTCTATCGTATCTAATAAAAGAGTAATATGCAAATTGACCATCACACCAACACACAAGATGGCTGCCCCCATGTGAACACAAGATGGCTGCTACAAGATGGCCAACAGGGGAGAGCAGTTGGGAGGGACCAGGCCTGCCAGGGAGGGCAGTTGTGGGCAATCAGGCCAGCAGGGGAGGGCAGTTGGGAGGGACCAGGCCTGCAAGGGAGGGCAGTTCGGGGCAATAAAGCCTGCAGGGGAGGGCAGTTTGGGGGGACCCAGGCCTACAGGGGAGAGCAGTTAGGGGTGACCAGGCCTTCACAGGAGGGCAGTTAGGGGTGACCAGGCCTGCAGGGGAGGGCAGTTAGGGGCAAACAGGCTTGCAGGGGAGCAGTTAGGCATCAATCAGGCTGTCAGGGGAGTGATTAGGGGGTGATCAGGCTGGTAGGCAGAAGTGGTTAGGGGCAATCAGGAAGGCAAACAGGCAAACAGGCAAACAGTTGGGATCGGGCCTGAACGGGCAGTTGGACATCCCTTGAGGGGTCCCAGATTGGAGAAGATGCAGGCTGGGCTGAGGAACACTACTCCCCATGCATAAATTTTGTGCACTGGGTCTCTAGTATACACACACACACACACACACACACACACACACACACACACACTATGTGGCCATATTATTATGATCTCTGAAGGCATAATAATCTGGGCTCAGTAATATGCAAGGTGGAGATTAGAGGCCCAGTGCATGAATTTGTGCATGGGTGGGGTCTGGCCAGCCTGGCCAGGTGGAGGGGACATGGGTGGTTGGCCGGCCTGCCTGCTGGTCAAACTCTTGGTCGAGGGGACAATTTGCATATTTGCCTTTTATTATATAGGATATACACTGAGTGGCCAGATTATTATGCGTTCAGAGATCATAATAATCTGGCCACTCAGTGTGTGTGTGTGTGTGTGTGTGTGTGTGTGTGTGTGTGTGTGTTATTGTTATTATTATTTGGCCAAATAAAATTTTGAAACCTTTTATCAGATCCCCAGAGTCTTTCTGTGGAGATTTTATTTATGCATAAAAGCCATAAATTTAAAAGCCACTGATTAAAGGGATACAAAATAAATAAAAGCTTCCATTCTTGTGATCAAGGTACTTTGTATCTAGTTAGTAAATCATATTTATCATAGATGAAGTAAGTGATTAGTTATTTGTAGAATACTGTATTTGTGCAAGGCTTTGATTGGGTGGTATGACCTCCTAATAGCAGTTTAGTATTCACATCGAAGATAGTGCTGGAACTAGGGTTTGAAAGATGGAGATCACCAGAGGGAGGGGGAAGGGAAAGGCATGGGATAACATAAGCTAAGGCTCAGTACCATTGAACTGCTTTAATTTATACCATGATGACTAAAGAGTTTATCCCTTAATCCTTCTTTCTTTTGGCGTGTTAATACTCATCACGCTATTCTGAAAGCTTGGGATTTCAACGGTGTCCACTGTGATACATGTGTTAATTTGATTGCCTATGTTTTTTTTTTTAGCAGACCCAGGAGTGCAGCAAACACACAGGTGATTGTATAAAATCTGAATAGTCCCCAAACTGAGTGTTTTACAATTAGCTCCACCTCCAGAGAACATCAGCTAATCCAGCTGTTTCTTCTAATGCTCAGTTGGGGAAATCCTTATTCTCACTCCCCCAGTGAGACATTTATCACTATGAGCCTAAAGCATAAAAGTAAAGATTAAGAAGGACCCACATTGCATCTGCCTATTCAGGATGCTGATTTTGCTTGGCTGAAGTGACTACTCAATATTTTTTCCTATGAATTTGCTAAAGATGCATGAATCATTTTAGGCAACTCCTGAGGGCATGGTGCTCATATCTTTTAGGTTCTAGGTGCGTCTAAATCTCTGGCAGAGGTAGGGGAAGTAGACAAAGTAGTATAGTGAGCATGAATTTAACTTCATAAACTTAGGTATACAAGAATTATTTTGTATGTTTCCACTAAATTTAATTTACTCCAAGCCCCTAATTTATCAGGCTGGTTGGAAATTTAGTCTTGATTATTATTGGTCATTTCTCCTATCCCTCTGCCTCATACATTGGGCAATGATCATAGGAGTTGTAGTACAGAACAGGGTATGCAGAGAGGGCTCTTTGATTTTTTGTTCACACCAATCACCACTGACATACTCTGCATCCAAGCCTGTACAAACCTTTGTAAGTTCCATGTTGGCTTCTATAGATTTTTGCTGTCTTAGTGTTCCAGTGCCCAAAATTGATTTTTTTTTTTTGTATACCACTGTGCACCCATTTTCCTCTGAGGTCCTGCCACCATCAGAGTGTGCTGTGAGGGAGAGAACATCCAAATATGGTTTCCTTCTTTGTTTTTCAGAATATTCCCTTCTTTCACAGAGTCAAAAATGAAAGTGTAATGGCAAGTACTCTGAAATTATTTTGAAACTATGCTGCTAATAGGTGTTCTTTTTTTCCCACTAGGTGAAAGGGGTTTGTAGGAGCCTGGCAATTATGAGAAGCAAAGGGACAACAGTTGGATTTTATAATTATCAGTTTATTTACTGATCACCTATTTGGTGTCAGGTTCAATGCAATGAATAATCTGGTCTTTTTCCTCAGGGATATTCTGTTCTAGTGGAGGATAAAAAAATATAATAGAAAAGGGGACTTTATTACTACTGATGTCCACTTGTGAGAGTAATATCTTAACTCATAGCTCAAAAATTGCCTTTTTAAGTTTCAATGGTAGTAATGAATTAGTTATTCTTTATGGATGTTTGGCTTATAACTTTGGGAGTGAATGAATGTCTATTTTTGTACTAGGTGCTCTTGGGCTGTGGCCTCAAAAATGGATCTGGGTGGCACAGGCACTTTTCTGAAATCTATGGCTTTACAAGACTTCCTACTGTAGATAAGGACACTGACTTCTCTTATCTGCTTGTTCTTAGGTACCTCTCTCTTGACCTACAGAGCTGGATTGCTTTTATCCCTGAACTATATACTGCAGACACTCAAGATTAGTGCCAGGAGAGGAGAAAGGGTAATTGTTTCTGAGGAATAGAATTGTGTAGGTGATAGTTGTTGAAAAAACTGGGGGCTAGAGTGCTATTTAGTCAAATATAGCTGCCACACAGCAATGAAAGAGCTTTTTGGCATCTTTTTCAAAGAGCTCTATGTTGACATGCTTTGTACTCTGACAGTTATTCTAAGGAAAAGTGTTTAAGCCTTTTAAAAAATCCCTCACCTGTTTTAGTTGTATATCACGTTTTCCTTGGGGCTTCTGGAATACTAATATATCAAGTTTATTAATTCAGTGATGCTGCATTGTAAATCATAAGGTTTTACGTTCTTGGCTCATACCGTTTTAATTTTCCAACCATCTGAGCAAACTGCAACTATTACTTGATTAGTATTTCAATGCTCTTCTTGTCAAGTATATATTTATCCTAAAAAAAACTTGGTCCTGGAGAGAGCCTTTTATATGCTATTTGACTTTATATTTTGTAAGCCTCTATTGATTTTTTTCATCTCCACAGAAGCTGGATTCCATTTCAGAGTTTTATCCCATTTAAAAAATGTGAGTAAATATAAATGGAACTTCCACATAGAGCCCTTAAAATTGCCCTAATGACTTAGGTGTATCAAGGTTATAGGCATTCTTTTTTATTTAGGTAGAATGGAATTAATTGTGAGGAAAAAAGCATGTTACACCACATTCTCCCTATAGGAGAGGTTAGTTTTTTAAATATCTGTCTTCCTGTCACTTGTGATCTATGTGAAGAGGAAGGACATCATAACTGGGGAGTAGATAAAATAGATCACCCAGTTTATCTGATTTTCCCCTCTGCTTGTTTTCTCTTTTGCTTATTTGGAAACCTCACATGATTTCTATACTCTGACAAAACTTGATCTTATAAAGGAAATGGAAACATATTCATAGTAAAGTCTGAATAAGTTAATGGTTTAACATATCACTATGCTAATGCATTTGCATTTGAATAAGCTGACAAAGCCCCCCCTCAAAAAAGCCTCTTTTAGGAGATCTTTAGGCATAAGTCTTTCAGTGGAAAGGGTATATTGGGTAGAAATATTTTCCTGTATCACTGCCCAACCACCAAAATATCCATTTGGAGTTAGGCCCATCTGGATTTGTATATCATCCTAACTTCTTTTTAATTATCTATTCTTGGAGGAATCCTTTACCTTCTTTAGACCTTAAATCCTCAAAAGTAAAATTAGACTTATTCCTACCTACTGTTCAAGGATGCTACAAAGAACAAATGAGATAATAGATATAAAAGCACTTTGCAAATCCCAAAACTATAAAGTGCTATATAGAGCTGAGATGTTTGTAACTCGGGATAATAGTTTAAGAATATTCAGCTGATATTTTTGACCACCCCCTCACCCCCACTTTTTCAGGAAATTGTTTTGCCTTTCACTTCCTTGGCTGAGAAAGGCCACACCAGTGTAAACATGTTTAGAAAGAAATAATTTAGTGCTCCTGGACAGTCACACAAGGCCCTATGCTCAGAATTATGCACTTGGCTTAATTCTCTGCTCTCATCATCTTGAAGTTCGTCATTTTTGAACAAGAAATCCCACATTTTCATATTGTATTTAATCCCCCAAATTATATAGATGGTCTGCTCCTGGGCTTCTTTTTCTCTCTTCCTTTATAGAGCTAGAACAATAAGTTTTTTATGACCCTACTGGGAGGAACATATGGAAGTTAGCTGAGAGTCTGACTGGGGAGTTTGCCAGAGGAAGAGAGTGGCTGGAGTTAAGTAGCTCTCTAGATGAGCACTGTGGTGTGGTTAGCCTGGGCTGAGGACCAAATGTTAAACCAGAGCCAAACATCTGGGTGTCCATTGTGTTAACAAATGCCATGGTGGAGCCTAATCAGCAGCAAGGACTTGACCGTGCTAAAAATCAGCAACTTTGAATTCACTAATCTCTGTCTTCAGCAGAAAATGCCAACATTGGCCACAGAGACCCAAGGCATTGGCAAATTAGAGGACAGTTACACAGACCTATGCATAATTGTGAGCTTCCTTCACATTTCCTTCTGCTGCAAGGTTATGTAACAATAACACTGACAAAGTGGAACTCCATAAAGTAAATTCATGAAACCACTGTATTCTTCCCATTTCCCTCACTGCCTGGTCAAACCTGTTTGGTGGTTTGGAATTTTCCTTGCCACTGGATGAAATCTTGGCAGGTTCTAAAGCTTTGGGATAATTAAAAATCCCCTGGTCACATTTGCCATAAGAATTGTCTCTTTTCAGTAATTACAATGTCAAGTCCTGGGTTATAGTTAATATTCTGAATTTAATTTGAAGTTATAGCTTCTCCCTTTCCTGAGACTGGTCTGTTTCAGACTTAACTGTAGTGGAAAAGGGGGCATATTTTCATCTTTTTTTCTTGTTTTCATTGTGCATCAACTTCCCTCCCCCACCCCCATTTGTTAGCTACTTGTTGTGAACTCTTTGGGTCATAGTGGGCAAAGGATCAGAAATAAGGAATAAGAAAAATCTTACTTGAAAGATCTTATTGTGGCTTGACTTTGATGTACCTGTTTGGCAGGATTTTAAACCTTACTCTTGAGTTGACTTCTTTATTATTTGGTGATCTCTTATCTCTTCTGGATGGCTATGAAATAACTCTCTTCAACTCCTAATTTTGATAAAATATCTCCAATTTCTTTTTGCTGAGGTCCCATCACTCTAGGCTTAAAGCGCTCTAAGAATGGAGGATTTAAGAAAGCTTAATTGTGTTCTGTGGTAGGCTGAATAATGGTCTATCAAAGATGTCAATATCTGCATTTCTGCAACCTGCGAATATGTTACTTTATATGATAAAAGGGACTTCGCAGATGTGATTAAGGATTTTGAGATAAGGATGCTATCCTGGATTATCTGGGAGAGCCTATATAATCACAAAGGTCTTAGAAGAGGGAGGCAGGAAATCAGATGGGGAAAAGGCACTGTAACAATGGAAATATAAATTAGAATGATGTGGCCACAAGCCAAGAGATTCCAGCAGTCTCTAGAAGCAGGAAGGGAAAAGGAATGGATCCTCTTTAGCAGCCCCCAGAAGGATCCAGTCCTGTCAACACCTTGTTTAGTCCTGTAAGACTCATATTGGACTTCTGACCTCTAGAACTGTGAGATAATAAACTCATGTGGTTTTAAGCCACTAAGTTTGTGGTAATTTGTTATATGAACAATAGGAAAGAAATACATGGTCCAAAAGGGTTAGTGTTGCATCATTTATGTGGATAGATTCTGAGAGTATAGGCCACTGTCAGTGTATCATCCTCTCTTCACTCTATTCTCAGAACAGCTAGCTAGCCAGCCACAACTTCTTGCCTTTTATATTTCTAAGTAGACCCTAGGATCCTGTGACTCCTAAATGGCAGAAGACAAAAAGTTGGTTCTCTGAATGTTCTTCTTAAGGTTCCTATCACTTGAATAGGGGTAAAGGGAAAACACCAACTCCCTTCTTTCTTGGGGAGAAGGAAGAGTAATATTACTACAAATCAATAACTATTTGTGAAAGAGATTGCTTCTTTCCATTTTCCAATCCCTTCTTCAAAATTCTTGCATTGGTGGTTCAAGAGCTTCACTTTGAAATGTAAGCATACTTGTGAACAATGATTGTTTTTATTCTTAATCTTTTTGAGATGTCAGGTTAGACAGATGAGAGGGCCCCATTTTGATATCTTCTGACATTCATAAAAACCCTCCAATAGAGCTCATCTTGGGGATGAAGAGGGGGACAAAGAGTACAATTTAAAGACTGAATTTGTGCAAAGAAATGTGTAACTTAAAGAGTTTAAGTTATTAGCCCTGGCCGGTTTGGCTCAGTGGTAGGGCATCGGCCTGCAGACTGAAGGGTCCCAGGTTCAATTCTGGACAAGGGCACGTACCTTGGTTTCAGGTTCCCCAGCCATGGTCGGGGTGTGTGCAGGAGGCAATCAATTGATGTGTCTCTCTCACATTGATGTTCCTCTCTATTGCTCCCTCTCCTTTCCACTCTCTAAAAATCAATGGAAAAATATCCTCAGGTGAGGATTTAAAAAAAAAAGTTATTAAATTGAGCTAAAATGAAAAAATTGAGCTAGATAAATTTTTCTCTCCTATCAAATGGATGAGGGCTTATGAAAACTATCAGATGAGTTATAAAGTAAATGCTTAAGCTACACTTTATTCATGCATCTGTGTGCTGTGAGTGGTTTTTTTCCTGCTACATGTCTCATTTTGAGTACCTAATCATTGGCAAAGTCAGCAATGATTCCTCCACGTCAAGACTATTTGAGAGGTTACCACAGTGATGGCTACAGAAACTGATTTCATAAACTTAATTAAAGACTTTACTGAGTCCTAACAATAGAGAACTCTTAAGGTAATACCTGATCCCAGGTGGAGGAAAGAAGATCCATCTATACCCATCTATATGTCTTCAATATTCCTAGTATATAGGCAGCAATTGTGGGATATGGCACTTCCAAAGAACAGATGTATAAAAGAAAACTAAGAATTATATCTGAACTTTAGAGAGACCCAGCTCGGAGGACTAGGTTCTAATCTTTATGCCCTCCCATTAGGAGAGTTGTCTGTCAGTACATGCAATGCCTGCTTACTCTGTGTAATATCTCAAGTGAAAAAATTATAAAAATAAACACCCAGAAACATCTGTAATATTTGAAAAAGCCCAGTGCTGATTTACATCCAGAACCATAATCAGCGGAGAAATGAATTAATGGATGGCATGTTTAATGTGCGGTATACAGCACCTTAGTTGTAAGTGCTTCATCTTCAAACAGAATACGAACTTGGCTATTGCACCTATTGCTCAGATGGTAGTTAAACAAATAAAGCTTACATTTAGATCATAAGTGATTCCAGGAAGCTAACAGTATGATTTCAGTTCTGGAAAAATGGTTTCTATAAAGTAAGTGAACTTATGGGCTTTTTAAGAAATACATGTGATACCCAAAAGGGATGGATGGAATAGGGGTTAGGAGACATAGGTTCTAATCTCACCTTTGTCATGTGTTAGCTATTTGATCTTAGACAATTAAAAACTTACCTGGGCCTATTATTTTTATCAATTAAATGTAGATAAAATTCTCTGCCCTGCCTGTCTCATAGGGTAGTTGTGAGGAAATACAAATGAAAGAGCTTTATATAATATAAAATGCTGAAAGATGAAATATAATATGGAAACTATTATTGTCCTAGCTTTAGAATGAGACATGTACATGTCTTTATTGAATTCTTTTTCCATTTTATTTTTCTTCTAACGCATTCCCATCACTGTCTCAAGGATTGTCTATTTTCAGTAAGCCATCTTGAGTATGGTCTGCTATTTTAGTTTCTAAACACATTTTTTCTTTGCATTTATTTTATTTATTTATTTATTTTTACTTTTTTTTCTTTATTGATTAAAGTATTACATATGTGTCCTTATCCTCCCATTGTCCCCCCACCCCACAATCATCCCCTCACCCCCCTGTTGTCAGTGTCCATTGGTTAGACTTATATGCATGCATACAAGTCCTTTGGTTGATCTCTCCCCCTTACCCCCACCCTCCCCTACCTTCCCTCTGAGGCTTGATGGTCTGATCAATGCATCTCTGTCTCTGAATCTGTTTTTGTTATCAGTTTATGTTGTTCGTTATATTACACAAGTGAGTGAGATCATGTGATATTTATCTTTCTCTGACTGGCTTATTTCGCTAAGCATAATGCTCTCCAGTTCGATCCATGCTGTTGCAAATGGTAAGAATTCCTTCTTTTTACAGCAGCGTAGTATTCCCTGCGGACATGTACCACAGTTTTTTAACCCACTCATCTGCTGATGGGCACTTAGGCTGTTTCCAAATCTTAGCTATGGTAAATTGTGCTGCTATGAACATAGGGGTGCGTATACCCTTTCTGATTGGTGTTTCTAGCTTCTTGGGATATATTCCTAGAAGTGGGATCAATGGGTCAAATGAGAGTTCCATTTTTAGTTTTTTGAGGAAACTCCATACTGTTCTCCACAGTGGCTTCACCAGTCTGCATTCCCACCAGCAGTACAAGAGGGTTCCTTTTTCTCTGCATCCTCACCAGCACTTGTCATTTGTTGATTTGTTGATGAAAGCCATTGTGACAGGTGTGAGATGGTACCGCATTGTCATTTTCATTTGCATCTCTCAGATGATTAGTGACTTTGAGCAGGTTTTCATATGTCCTTAGGCCTTCCTTCTGTCTTCCTTCAAAAAGTAGCTATTTAGGTCTGTTGCCTATTTTTTTTGGGGGGGGGTGTTTATATTCCTTTTGTTAAGTTGTATGAGCTCCCTGTAAATGTTGGAGATTAAATCCTTATCGATGATAACATTTGCAAATATGTTCTCCCATGCAGTGGGCTTTCTTGTTGTTTTGTTGATGGTTTCTTTTGCTGTACAAAAGCTTTTTATTTTGATATAGTCCCATTTGTTTAATTTACTCTTTAGTTTCCATTACCCTAGGAGCTGTATTGGTGAAAAAATTGCTTAGGCATATGTTTGAGATTTTGCTGCTTGTGGATTCCTCTAATATTTTTATGGTTTCCCATCTTATGTTTAAGTCCTTTATTCATTTTGAGGTTTTTTTTTGTGTGTATGGTGTAAGTTGGTGGTCTTGTTTCATTTTTTGCATGTATCTGTCCAATTTTCCAAACACCATTTTTTGAAAATACTGTCTTGACTCCATTGTATGCTCTTGCATCCTTTGTCAAATATTAATTGAGTATATGGTTTGGGTTGATTTCTGGGTTCTCTATTCTATTCTATTGATCTGTATGTCTGTTCTTGTGCCAGTACCAGGCAGTTTTAAGAATAGTGGCTTTGTAATACAGCTTGATATCTGGTATTGAGATCCCTTCAACTTTGTTGTTCTTTCTCAGGATTGCTGCAGCTATTCGGGGTCTTTTTTTATTCCAGATGAATTTTTGGAGAGTTCTTTCAAGGTCTGTGAAATATGTTGTTGGCATTTTAATGGGGATTGCATTGAATCTATAGATTGCTTTGGGTAGTATGGACATTTTGATGATGTTGATTCTACCAATCCATGAACACAGTATGTTCTTCCTTGTGTTTATGCCTTCCTCTACCTCTTTTATCAGTGTCCTGTAGTTTTCTGAGTACAGGTCTTTTACCTCCTTAGTTAAGTTTATTCCTAGGTATCTTAATTTCTTTGGTATGATGATAAATGGGATTGTTTTTTTTTTTTAGTCTCTCTCTCTGTAAGTTCACTATTGGTGTATAGAAATGTCATAGATTTCTTGGTGTTAAAGCATTACCCTAATACTAAAACCAGATAAAGACAACACAATGAAAGAGAATTATAGGCCAATATTCCTCATGAACATAGATGCCAAAATCCTCAACAAAATTCTAAAAAACTGGATCTAGCATTACATCAGAAAGATCATACACCATGACCAAGTAGGATTTATCCTGGGGATGCAAAGATGGCACAATATCTGCAAATCAATAAGTGTGATGCATCACATAAACAAATTGAGAGATAAAAATCACATAATCATATCAATTGGTGGATAAAAAGCCTTTGACAAAATCCAACACCCTTTCTTGATTAAAAACCCTCAGCAAAATCAGAATAGAGGGATCATACCTCAGCATAATAAAAGCCATATATTGTAAACCCACAGCCAACATCATACTCGATGGGCAAAAGCTAAAACCATTTCACCTAAGAACAGGAATGAGATAGGGATGCCCACTTTCACTACTGTTTGACATAGTTCTGGATGTGCTAGCCATAGCAATTAGATAAGAAGAAGAAATAAAAGGTATCCAAATTGGAAAAGAAGACATAAAACTATCATTCACAGATGACATGATACTGTACATAGAAACCATAAAGACTCCATAAAAAATTATTAGACTTAATAAATGAATTTATCAATGTAGCAAGATAACAAAATTCCTTTGCATTTAATGGATTTCTATTACAGGGGATGGTGGTGAGAGTCTGTTCCTGCCACCTGAAATTATTTCAAAATTTTTCTCTTTGATTTTTATGTTAGAACTACTGTATTTGCTGGCACATACCCTCACCCTTTGTTCCTTTTCTGTATGCCTTGTTTCAATGATTAAATACAATATTGTCTTTCTCTATATTATGTCATTCTTGGGAGAAGGTTAATTGCTAGCTGCAGTTATTTTCTAATCTTTGAAGACTGGATCAGAAAAATTTAATGGATGTAAACTACATTAATTATAATAAAACAACTGTATTAGTCAGGACAGGCTAGATTATGCTGCAGAAACAAAGAGCCCTGAAATCTTAGTGGTTACAAACATAAAAGGTTTATTTCCTGTCTGTTCAAGCTACACATTCATCACAGGTCTTTGGGGGGTTGTGCTCTGTATTGCCATCACCTACTAACTCAGGCTGATGGAGAAGCTACTATAGAGAACATAGCCAATCTTCTTTTTAACATAAATTTTATTTTTCAATTACAGTTTACATTCAATCTTATTTTATATTAGTTTCAGGTGTACTGCATAGTGCTTAGACAATCATATCCTTTCTAAAGTGTACTTCCAATATTTCATGTACCCACCTGGCACCATACATAGTTATTACAATATTATAGACGATATTTTCTATGTTGTTCTTTCCATCCTCATGACTATTTTATAATTACCAATTCGTACTTCTTAATTCCTTCCCCTCTTTCACCCATCCCCCACCAAAAAAAAAAATAACTCTCCCTTCTGGCAACCATTAGTTTGTTGTCTCTATGAGTCAGTTTCAATTTTGTTTGTTAATTTATTTTGGTCTTTAGATTCCACATATAAGTTAAATCATATGGTATTTGTCTTTCTCTGACTTATTTCACTTAGCATAGTACCCTCTAAGTCAGGGGTAGGAAAACTTTTTTTTGGCAAGGGACATTTGGATATTTATAACATCATTCACAGGCCATACAAAATTATCAACTTAAAAATTAGCCTGCTATATTTGGTAAAACATTTAATTAAATCAGCCCTAATGCCTTGTTAGGACCAGACCAAATGATTTTGTGAGCCTTATGTGGCTCATGGGCCGGATATTCCCCAGAACCTCCAACTGCTCCCCAGAAACAACCATTCCTTGGCCATTATATCATGGTAAGATTGAATTATTTTTAATGGCTGAGTAATATTCCAGTGTATATATGTACCACTCCTTTATGCACTTGTCTATTGATGGGCACTGTGCTGCTTCCATATTTTTGCTATTGTAAGTAATGCTGCAATGAACATCAGGGTGTATACATATATTTTGAATTAGTGTTTTGGGTCTCTTTGGACATATACCCAGAAGTGGAATCCTGGGTCACAAGGCAGCTGAATTTTTAAATTTTTGAGGAACCTCCATACTGTTTTCCATAGTGGCTGCTCCAGTCTGCATTTCTACCAAAGTGCACATGGGGTCCCTTTTCTCCACATCCTCATTAACACTTGTTTTTTGATTTATTGATGATAGCCATTCTGACAGGTATGAGATGATGATGCAACATATCTTTGTGTTGGAGAGAAGAAGAGTCCTCTGAAAGTTCTTACAATGACAATTCTCTATTTAATAATTAGCATATATAACTTTCAATAATAACTCATTGGCCAGAACTGGTTATGTAGAACCACCAAAAACGATAAGGAGGCCAAGAAGATCAATCCTACTATGTGCCTGGTAGAGGGGAAAAATAAATATTTGGATAAGTTTAACTAAATTGCTCACACTTTTTTGAGGCCTCTGATGTACAAGAGAGGAATTATTCATCAGTTTCTCTTTGGACTGCATTTTTGGTTTCTGGGTTATTGTCAATTTGCTTCTGAGACTTGGTTTATGGAGTTAATTTCCCTGAAAAAGTCAATATAAGCATTACTTATGAAGCCTTCCTCTATTTTCAGTGATGCCACTTGTTATTTGAAGGCAGGATCTGGTAATCTCCAGCACTCTACATTTCTTTTTTTAAATCTTATTAGTGAAAAATGACATGTCTTAGCAGTGTTACAAAAACAGAAGGATTACCAGTATAATTTATTCATGTGATTGCTTTTGTTGATGCTTCAAGTTTCGTATACTTCATTTACTCATATCTATCTATGCATCCATCTATACATCCATCCATCCAACAGACTCTTACTCAACATCTGTATTCCAGGTTCTGTAGGTGCTGGATAAAAAGTAGAATTTTTCCAAGGAAGTCTATTATTTCTTATTTTATAACCCGTGCCCTTTTTGATAAACATGAAAATGTTATGCATTTATTTTTGTTTTAAATTTAAAAAAATTTTAGTATAACTTAACACTATCAAACAAATGACCATTTTAGGATTTCTTTTTTAAAATTACCTATCTTTTCCCCCAGAAGATTTTATGCTCCATGGGAAGTTTTCTTCTTGCTCTTCTCTTTAGCACAGTTTCACAACCCCTGGTTGAGAATCACTGTCCTAATTATATCATATGCACTTATATCCATTATTAGAATTAGGGATTGGTGAGCTTTTAAAAATTTGTGTATAAGCCTATGTTGGTCTTGAAGGATGAAAGGCTTTGGGTGGTCAAATTCATATGGGAAGTTATTTTAAACTGAATTATAATACATTATGATTCTCATCCCCATTCTGTTTTTATTTTTAGTTTCCTTTATATTTCTTCACAGTATTATCAACATTGTAGATGTTTCTTTCAAACTACTTGTTCTGTGAATACAGAGGTTGACCGGCCCTAAACTTCTCATTCGGGAGCTCAGATATTGACAGGCAGGTAACTGTAAAGTGAATTAACTGTAGCAGAAGCAAATTCTTAAATATTAAATCCTTTTTAACCTTTTAAAAGGTATTCTAAAAGAGTATAATAGTCTGGATATGAAAAGAGACTTTGAGGAAAAGAAGCTCAAATTCAATAATTGGCTGATTTAGAGAAAGAGATATATAGTGTGGGACTGCAGAACCTCTCACTGCTCCCCAGAAACAACCATTTCCTTGGCCATTATATGAGAACCTTGTATTGTGCTAGTTTATCCAGATTAGCCAGCGTGCTTTAGGCTCTTATTATCTGGTTTGAAATTCCCACCACTGATGTCAGTTTGCAGATAAAGACCAGAACATTGTCTCTATAAGACCAGTGTTAAAAAATCAGAGATAGTCCAACCGACATGGCTCAGTGGTTGAGTGTTGACCCATGAACCAAGAGGTTGCAGTTTTATTTTTGGTTAGGGCACATGCCCGGGTTGTGGGCTCGATCCCCAGTTTGGGGCATGCAGGAGGCAGCTGATCAGTGATGCTCTCTCATCATTGATGTTTCTCTCTCTCTCTCTCTCTCTCTCTCTCTCTCTCTCTCTCTCTCTCTCTCTCTCCCTCCCTCTCCCCTCTTCCTCTGTGAAATAAATAAAAAAATATTTTCAAAATCAGATGTAGTTTCTGAGTACATGTGTTTTTTTTAATTTGCCAGATTTTTTAGGTGTCATCTCGTATGTCACAAAATGTCTGCCCCAGAAACATGAAAGGGAAGCAAGAAGGGGCAAGGGAATGAGGACTTCATAAGAATATCTAAGAAACTTTATCTACCACATTATCTCTGCTGATGCCCTTCACCAATTTGTATCTGTCTCCATCTTTCCCTTCATTCTGTCTTTACTATAACCTTTACTTTCCCCCAGCCCACCTGACTTTGCTTGTAGCTTGGCTATCTTCAAACTGTGTAGCTCTGCTGGTTGGCCTAAGTAATGACCTTTCTCACCTGCTTTACAGTTTCTTTCTGGTTTTTATAAAATATGAAAGTCTATCACCAGCCCTTCTTGGCCACACCTCCAGATTTCACTTTGGGTAATTATCCAAGTGAATTCAAAGGGGGAAAATTGTTAATGGAATATATAAGCCATCGTTTTTAAGAAATTTATTTATCTATTTATAGCAAAAATGCTTTTGTAAATCTAATAATTGTCTCAAGTTATCTCTTTTGTAAAGAAAAAAAATCTATCAATTTTCCTTAAAGCAAATATTCCTGTCAGCACAGATTTTCCTGCTGTTCCTTTCTCTGTAAAGCAGTTCTTCTAGTATTGCTATGGAAAATTTCAGTGTGTCGTCTTTGGAAACTGCAAAAGGAAAACAACCTGATATGCTCCTCAAAGAGTAATGCCTTTTTGGGGATATGGCCACTATTCTTTTATACTTCAGACACAGTCAGCAGCTCTGTTCTCTATAGAATGAGACACGTATAATTTGAAAATCATTTCCTGCATCTTAATATCAGACTTGATGAGGGAAGCAAAGTTGTATTTTTCCCTTTGCTCCATTCCTTTGCCTTTCAAAGCCAGTATCCTTCAGGCTAAGTGAACTCAGATATTTTCTTTTTGCCCCTTTTCTCATCTCTCTCAGTTCTCCTGGAGGATTAGGATTAAATGGATTACATTACTTTTTAATTTTCTGCATTGTGTATTTCTATTCCCTGAGTGAAAGGCTCCTCAGCCAGATCAGGTCATTACCTGATGATTCTATTTCCCTGATCACTCTTTGGCATTTAATGATTTCTAGCTTTGCCTTATGTATATAAAAAAAAGCCACCATGAAACTCAGAAAAATATGGATCAAGGCTAGGCTCATTTTCTAATTATGAGGTTTTTCTTCCTAGTGTGTTTTCTAGATATTGGGAGTTACATTCAGAAAATTGTAATATTTTAATTAGAGTTACTAAACTACCCAGGAAGAGCCCTTTGAGGTAGAGTTGAGAAGGGAAGGCAAGCTTGATATTGACCATACTGAGAAAATTTTAAGAACACCAACTTGGAGAGGCTTTTTATTCTATAGATCCTATAGTGATCAATATCCAGGACAGAGCCCTTTAGATAAATTTTATAGTAACTATTAATAGTTTAAAGTATCAGAATTTTGTTTCAATTGCTTTGTTACTAACCCATGACTAAAAATCCCCTTTAAGGTTTATATCTGGGCAGATTCCTTGAGCACTCTAGACCAAATACATTTTTTTTCTTTGCTGAACTATTAGCAATTACTTGACACTTGTTACATATTACTCTGTGATAACTATATTGTCTAAAATTGCTAATTTACTCTAGTATTATGATTTAAATGTTTATAAATACATTTATTAACATATCTCCTATCCCTTACTTGAGGACAGACTTGTATACTTTATTGTATCTCTTAAAACGCTTAGTGTCATCCTTCATAGAACCCTGGTAGATGCTTTTGAATAAATGAATATATTGAGTGATAATTCCATTTTAAATTACCAGTGAACCATAAATTATTCCATGTAGATAAGTATATCCTTTTTAAAGACCATTCTAACCTTAGCTTGGGCATTCTCTTTTATTATTAATTTGAATTAATTTTTTTGTTTTTTATTTTTTAATTTTTTATTAATTAAGGTATTACATATGTGTACTTATCCCCCCATTACCCCCAAACGCCTCCACTCATGTCCTCACCCCCCTGTTGTCTGTATCCATTGGTTAGGCTTATATGCATGCATACAAGTCCTTCGGTTGATCTCTCCCCCTTACCCCCACCCTCCCCTACCTTCCCTCTGAGATTTGACAGTCTGATCGATGTTTCCCTGTCTCTGGATCTGTTTTTGTTCATCAGTTTATGTTGTTCATTATATTCCATAAATGAGTGAGATCATGTGATATTTATCTTTCTCTGACTGGCTTATTTCACGTAGCATAATGCTCCCCAGGTCAATCCATGCTGTTGCAAATGGTAAGAACTCCTTCTTTTTTACAGCAGCATAGTATTCCATTGTGTAGATGTATCACAGTTTTTTTAATCCACTCATCTGCTGATGGGCACTTAGGCTATTTCCAAATCTTAGCTATGGTGAATTGTGCTGCTATGAACATAGGGGTGCATATATTCTTTCTTATTGGTATTTCTAGCTTCTTGGGATATATTCCTAGAAGTGGGATTACTCGGTCAAATGGGAGATCCATTTTTAATATTTTGAGGAAACTCCATACTGTTCTCCACAGTGGCTGCACCAGTCTGCATTTCCACCAGCAGTGCACGAGGTTTCCTTTTTTTCCGTATCCTCGCCAGCACTTGTCATTTGTTGATTTGTTGATGATAGCCATTCTGACAGGTGTGAGATGGTACCACATTGCCATTTTGATTTGCATCTCTCGGATGATTAGTGACTTTGAGCATGTCTTCATATGTCTCTTGGCCTTGCTTCTGTCTTCTTTCAAAAAGTATCTATTTAGGTTCATTGCCCTTTTTTTTTAAATTGGGTTGTTTATCTTCCTTTTGTTAAGTTGTATGAGTTCCCTGTAAATGTTGGAGATTAAACCCTTATCAGAGATAACATTGGTAAATATGTTCTCCCATGCAGTGGGTTTTCTTGTTGTTTTGTTGATGGTTTCTTTTGCTGTGAAAAAGCTTTTTATTTTGATGTAGTCCCATTTGTTTATTTTCCCTTTAGTTTCCATTGCCCTAGGAGCAGTATCAGTGAAGAAATTGCTTCGGCATATGTCTGAGATTTTGCTGCCTGTGGATTCCTCTAGTATTTTTATGGTTTCCAGTCTTATGTTTAAGTCCTTTATCCATTTTGAGTTTATTTTTGTGTATGGTGTTGGTTGGTGGTCTAGTTTCATTTTTTTTGCATATATCTGTCCAATTTTCCCAACACCATTTATTGAAGAGATTGTCTCAACTCCATTGTATGTTCATGCCTCCTTTGTCGAATATTAATTGGGTATAGTGGTTTGGGTCGATTTACCCTAGTGTAACTATTAAAGAGAGGTAGTGATTATTCTCTCCCCTTATTTTTTAAACACTTTTCTTCTATCTTATTCCATAATTAATGGTTGTTCCACCAACTCTGTTATTAACCCTCTCTTCTCCTTATATATTCTTTCTCTAGGCAAGTTTGTCTACTGTCAGGCTTCAACTATGATCTCCTTGTAGTTACTTACCAAATCTACCTTTCCAGCCCTATCCTGTGGACCTTAGTCCAGTGTTGTGAGAATGGGTGGAATACTACCACTCGGGTATATTTCCAATCACCACTAAGTTAATATTTTACAAAAGAAATTAATTTATTATACCAGCCAAACAAACTCTTTTCTAATTTCCTCCTCCATTCTTGCTGTTTGTGTATACTTATATCATCTAAATTTCCTAGGTCTTGGAATCTTCTTTGTCACTCTTTTCTTCACTGCACATGTGCAATCTACCCCAAAATCCTTGTAATGTCTTTGGGAATCAAGCCCTCCTTTTTATGACCTCTGCAAACAACCTAGTTTTTTACTTTATCTAGTCCTAAATTTGTGTTTACTTCTGGAAATCAGCCACAGTTTCCTAATTACTTTCCCTGATATTGTTGTTGTTAGTATTGATGATACTAACAATGATTATTAGAATTAATAGCTAATATTTATTATCTGGTGTGTACAAGGCATAGTACTAATGTACTTCATGAAGATTATCTTACTTGATTCTCATAATAACCAGATGAAGTATATATTTCTCTCCACATTTTAGAGATTTAAAAACCTGTGACTCAAAGAAGTTATATAACTTGCCCATGGCCTCATAGATAATAAGTTGTAAAAAACTTGGGTTTTAATTTTGAAGGCCATGCATTAATAACAAATACTCTGTTTATATAAATTTTCATTATGCCACCTGTCTATATAGGGGCATGTGGAGACTCCCAGTGCCTATAATAAGAGTGAACTCTTTTATCTGGTGCTAATACCTTCCATGATCTTGTATCACCATTTCTCTCCAATCTCATTTCTCATGACTCTCAATACCTACCCAATTGCTCCAACTGCCCAGGAATATTTAACCATTGTTTCCCACTCTCTCCAATGCTCACTTCTGCTTAATTATTTTATGTGGACCTGGGGCAACCTTATCTTACCTCTTCAAATTCTGCCTATACATACTTTCAGGTCCAGTTCTTACCCCACTTCTTTATGAAACCTTCTCTAGATAGTCAAACATAGAAAGAGATCTATTTCTTTTTCTGACTTCTCTGCCAATTATTTTGCATACCATAAAACTTAGCACTCCATGAAGTACTCATGCAGTTTTAGTAAAATTTACCTTTGATACCATTTCCCCCCTTACCTCCTCACTCTTCTGCTGCATCTAATATCTTTATAATCTTTGAATTTCTAAGCCATTGTCCCTACCCAATTGCTGGCATACCATGCCCAGACTCCTTTTAGTTCTTCTCAACTAGAAGTAAACTGCCACTCATCCACCTTCCATAATGGTTTTTATTCAAACTCAGCTAGGCAGGTATAATGAACTTTTGTAAAGTTATATGTGATTGTCCAATTTTGTAAGGGGGTTGCATTTATGCAGTAATTGCTTGTGAAACTATGTCTGCTTTGGTCACTGGAATTTCAGAAAGTTGAAAGTGTGTAGTATGGCAAAGGGAAGTAAATGATCTCAAGGAGTGTGGAAAGGAATATATTGGGGCAGGTAAATTTTCCTGGAACCCATTAAAACATATATGTAGGTCACCTCAATTCTGCCAGAGTATAAAGTTGAATCTGGCTGCAGTGTCTTGATGTTTTTCTCTATAGCAGTAGTTCTCTTCCTGTGGCCTGAAGCTATAAGATATTGCATAAGTGCACTTATGAAGAACTATCTGGAAATTAAATAAATGCTTTCTCAAAAATGCATACATACCACTTTTTCAGATTCATGTACAGGCTTTATTTAAATACAAATATATTTAAGAACATGACTGAATTCTTAGCAGCTTTTGTTCATTGCCAATTTTCATAATCAGTGAGCACTAAAAGAATAATTGCTATCATGGTCAGATCCACAAAAATAGTGTGATGTTTTACAAGGATCATTTTATGAGACTGACGTGCTACCTACTGCGCTAACGAGGCACCTACAAGGATCATTTTAAAAGGTTCTACAACTAGAGTTCTACCAGGAATTCTTGGAGGGCGAAGACTGTGTCTTCCACTTTGGTTACATTTCCCAGAACATGCTACAATGCTAGTACAATAGGGCTTTGAAACTCTTGAATAAACGGTAGAAGGAAGAAGTTGAATGAGGATTTCATTTTGTGTCCCAGTCCCGTCATTTGTCAAAAAATGGTATTAGACTAGGTGATATCTGAATTCCTTTCTATCTGTCGCATCCTATGTTGGTGTGTACTTGGATATAATCCAAATGCTTAACTGGTTCCTTGGTACTAGGGAAAGTTTGAGAGGCCAGCTCTTCTTAGTATGGTTATTGGCATCCAATTGAGCTTGGATTAGCCATTCCTCAAAGTGTTATCAATCATGGAAAATTAATAAAAGGCTTTAGGAGTATTCTGAGTTTTTCCACACAGCCCTATTGTTTGGATAACAAGTTAAATGTAAACCACAGATTCATTTGGATTATCCATCTCTGTGGCATAAGGCCTAAATCCTGCTCTAAAGGCACAGATTCTCAATAGTTGAAAGTATTACTCTTTCTCTGATAATGGGACCTATTCATTTGGAGGAGTAGAAGAAAATGGCTTTTCACAGGTATGGTTTTGTCTTACCTAGACACATCAATACCACTTACATGTCTAGAAATATTGATTATTTTTCAAGTGGACACTCCTCCTTGCCTAATTGGTATGGAAAATAGCTTCTTGCTCATGTGACAATAGGCGGCCACTTTGCCCCAGTTGTTTCTTTCCTTTTCTCTCTTACTTTCTACAAGATAGTTACAATCCAGATTCTGTGTCTCATTATCTAAATGATTTTGGGCAAGTACTTTTACTGTTTTGAATCTGTTTCCTTTTCTGTGAAACTAGTCATATTGGTGAGAGTATCAGAAATAGTGGCATGTTAAAATGCCTAGAGAAGTATCAGTCATATAATATATATTCAGTAAAAGGAGTTATCACTGTTACTCCCTCCTTTTCCCCCTCCTTTCCTTTATTCTTCCCTTTGTCCCTTGTCTCTGTCTTAAGACGAGAAATAATCTTTTTTTTTTTTTGAGAAATGATCTTTACCAACTAGAAAAGACTGACCTAGCATGTAGAAATATCAACCTTTAGCCTGGTTATCCAGTTTTCCCCTGAATTATTTTTCCTTGTAATTTGGGATTTCAGGCTTGAAACTGGGATACTAACAGTGCTTGATGGCAAGTAATAGTTCAGGAAGCAGTTAATCCCAGGCCCACTGCTACTTTTCAGTGGCCTCGGTCCCAGGAATCTGAGCTAGGAATTGGAATGATGTGGGTTGTAGCTGCAAAGTTATTTCTGAATCTTCTAGATTTACACATCATTTGGTACCCAGCTGTTATGCTGCATGATTCATGGTTATGGGTACCTTACTTCAAATGCTTGTCAGCAGTTTCTTTCCTGTGGTTGCCTGATGATTCAGTTGTTTTTGGAATGCTGTGCATCTCTTCACATTCATTTGAATTTTACCTCCCTCAATTTCTGTCATGGGACAAATGAGTCAGTGTCTACTGGTGCCAGCTTGCCATCCAATTTCTTCAAGTTTCCTCTTGTGGGTGGGTGCCAGAGAAGATGGTGCTGCTGACTGCCTGTGGGGGCTGTCTTTCCTATTGCCAAAATGCCCTGAGAATGTGGAAAAGAATGGCCACATTTCCCAGAATGAATATTTAAGAAACATTCAGGATAGTCAAGGCCAAGGAAAAGGGTGTACTTGTTCAGTAGGTGGCAGTGTGGTTTGGATTAAAGAAGCACTGCAAATTCTTACATGTATTTGCAGTGCTTTATTCTGATGCCTTTGACAGCTTTGACGTGAGATTTTATTCTGAGTATTTTAGTACCTTTTGTCAAGTGCTCTTTTTCTGAACAAAAAAAAAACCTACTTTATTTCTTTAGAAACTTTTCTTGGTAGTGGGTGGCATCTGTTTATGGCAAGTACTGTGATCTGAAGCTTTTGGGAGCTCGGTGGCATAATTGTTCTTAGTTGGACATCTTGCCAGGTAGTTTGGACTTCTGTTTCCAAGCTGTGTTTGTGGTGGTCATGGTGGTGTTCTTTCCTAATGGATGTGGTGGTGGTTGTTGTGTTTTTTTAAAATATATTTTTAGTGATTTCAGAGAGGAAGGAAGAGGGAGAAAGAGATAGAAATATCCATGATGAGAGAGAATCATGGATCAGCTTCCTCCTGCAAGTCCCTCACTGGGGATTGAGCCAACAACCCGGGCATGTGCCCTTGACCAGAATCTAACTTGGGACATTTCAGTTCGCAGGCTGACGCTCTATCCACTGAGCCAAACCAGCTAGGGCTGTGGTGGTTGTTTTGCTAACTTTATTAATGAGTAGTGCTTCTGCAGCCCTGACATTTGACTGGTTTCTCTGTTGGAGAAGGAGCCTCCTGAAACCCTCTGTGTCACCTATATCAGGACCTATTCAGCCTTCAGGGAATAACATGCTTGATCTGGCTGGGTTGGGACTGTAATAACATGATATCCTCTTTCAATCTGAATACAAGGACAAATCCTACACTCTGTCTCTATACCTCACCCCTCACTGCAAAGCCCTTTACCAGAATGGCTTATTCTCAACACAAGTAGCAATATTTGAAAAGCTTTAATTTTTAGTAAGAAGCCAACTTGCCAGCATGAGGCCGGGACAGGAAGAAGAAACTATATCTAACTAGGCCACAGCAGTGTCACCTTTGGGGAAATAGGTGGTTTTTTGGCTGGGATTAATAAGCTTGAACAAGGGCTTAGATTTGCTGGTATCCTTATTTCAGAAGCTTTTCAAAATTATAGATAATACATCTTGAGGCTGAGTTTGAGACTTTGGAGTCTCTATTTATGTGGCGCCATCCCTTGTTACCTATGCTGCTGCCCAGATGCTTGTAGATATGTGCATATGTGCTCCAGGAAGCCAGGGTGAGATTGTCTGTATTGAGCACAAATCCCTTTCACCTCAGTAAAAAATAGGAGATTTTCAAAGTATATATAGTTGATTCTTGTTATTCATGGTGGTTATGCTCTATAAAGTTGCCACAAATACTGATTAGGTTAGGTTAGGTTAGGTTTCTGTGAGTCGATTTGTCAATTAATCAATACATAACCTTGTTTTATATACAATTATATTTAATGACTCCTTATTTACTATATATTGTTGATTCATTAACATTGAACTCATAGTCAACAGCACTATATATAACTCATGCCTGAATGAAGCTTATCTAACACATGTATTTTCTCACTAAAGCACATTGCAGCCTCTTGCTCTTCACACCAGACAACACTTCAGCACTATGCTTGGGGGTCATTTTAAACAGTGACATCGCCAAGAAAAATAACAAAAATGTTGCACTAAATAGACTGTGAAAAGAATACTTGTTTACAGTATGAGAGCTGAAACAAAAAGGCAGAGAATTTTCTTGTTCCATCCCAACTGAAAATGTACACATTATGGAGACTCAATTTTTTCTCCATTCTGCATATATGTATGCCCCTGAATTATGATAAAAGCACTATGGGTATTGATATAGGAATTACAAATAAATTTTAAGTAGGCAATTTTTAAAATATGGAATATGTGCATATTGAAGATCAATAATACCTGCCAGTATTTTTTAGTTATTAGAATCCTTAATCTTATCCACATTCCTTTGTTATGGTAAACCAGGTTGATATTAATTAGTAAGTGTTCAGTTAATCAGATTGTAAGGGCTGGGTTCCAAGCAACTGACTAAAATAAACAGACTTTCTCATAAATCATTGACCTGTTGGTTTTTCATATGTATTAGTTAGCAATTTATTTATCAGAAATTCTATGGACTAGTTATGTAGGCTAAAGATAGAGTTGGAGTAGAAAAATTCAAATCACATTCAGAAACTCAAGCAAACTACTACTTTATATATATATAGACTTGAATTTCAGTATTTAAGGTCAAAATTGTAGTTTATTTTCAAAAGGTAAAGGAGTAATGTCTGAGGAATGGTGGCATGAAAGATCTCTCTCCTCTTGAAATTTCAACAATTTGAACAGCTATAACTCAACAAAGGATTCCGTGCTCAATGCACAAATATACCTGAGGGATCCACACATTGAAATATGTAAAGGTGGACAAGTGGGAGAGAACTGGGGAGAAGGCAGAAAAGCTGAGATGATCCACTAATGCAGCACTACAGCCAGGAGCTCATGGTAGGGCTCTGCCTGTATAAGGGAGGAATCAGGTTATGGCTGGCACTCTGTATGCCAGGAAGAACAAAGAGATTCAGTGAGAATTCCTGTAGGTGGGGGCAGTACAAGCTGTATCTGAGCCCAGAGACATGGGCAAGTACATAGCATAGAGATGTGGCTATAGTTGTTGGGCGGTTGGCATTCCATACAGAGAAACAAAGCAATGGAATCTGGCTGCTCTGTAAACTCCCAGTGCTCACCTCCCTTTGCCCTTGGTGTTGGGTTGTGGAGCACATTATCTGCAAACATGAGAACTGGTACTATAGAAACACTTTTTTCTTGATTAAAGAGTGCTCTCTATGACTGGTCCCAGTGTCAAGGCACAGGGAGCACTTTGCATAGGTCTAAGGTCACCATTACTAGAAAGGCAAAACAACATGGAAGGCTGCCTGGTCCCCCCACCCCACCCCATCCCCATGTATCACGGCTATGTGGATAGCAGTGCCTAGTGGTGGCAAACAACCTGGAAGTTCATGAATTTGGAGTTCTATCACCCATCTAATTCCACACCCACCTAACAGGGAAACTTTTGATTTAGTTTCACCTCTTTGTAATAAACTGCTAGAGAAGTACTACTCATACATAGATGGCTAGACAGAGAAGGAATCCATCAAATAAGTCAATAGCCAAAGTAACAAGGCAGATCAGAAAGAAAATGAAAAATACCCAGAAAACTAACTTAAAAACATTGAAATATCCTATATAATAAAAGCCTAATATGCTAAGTGTCTGACTGTTTGACCAGTTGCTATGATGCACACTGACCACCAGGGGGAAGATGCTCAGGTTGGTAGGTTAGCTTGCTGCTGGGGCCTGGACAATCAAGACTGGACAAGATTGGCCAGACATGACCTGGAGCCCTCCTGCAGTCCCTCCCCAGCCCCAATCATGCACCGGTGGGGTCCCTTGGCCTGGCCTACACCTCTCACAATCCAGGACCCCTCGGGGGATGTCAGAGAGTTGGTTTCAGCCCGATCCCCACAGGCCAGGCTGAGGGACCCCACTGGTGCACGAATCTATGCACCAGGCCTCTAGTGTGATATAAATGGCAGAGAATTCAAGATTCCAGTTCTGAAAAAACTCAATGAGATGCAATAAAATACAGTCAGGCAGTTTAATGAGCTCAGAAAACAAATCAACAAACAAAATGAGTACTTTTCCAAAGAGATTGAAACTTTAATAAAGAAGCAAAGAGAAATTCTGGAGGAAGAACTCAATAAAAGGGATAAAGAATGAACTATTGAGCATCAGAAAAAGAGCTGATTAGATGGAAGAAAGGATTAGTAATATTAAAGATAGAACTCTAGTAATGATGCAGAAGGAATACAGACTTGAGCACAAAAAAAGAACTCTAAGAGAATTATTTGACTCCTTCAGAAAGAGCAATATAGGAATAATAGGCATACTAGAAGAAGAAGAGAGGGAGAAGGGCATGGAGAGCCTATTAAAATAGTTAGTGAGAACTTCCAAACCTATGGTAAGAGCTGGATCCTCAAATCCAAGAAACAAACAGAACACTGATTTCCTCAATCCAAGAGGCCTTCTCCAAAGCACATTGTATTAAAACTGTAAAAAATTAATGACAAAGAATTTTCAAGGCAGCCAGGAATAAGAAGAAAGTAACCTATAAAGGAAAGCCAGGTTATCATCAGACTTCTCAGCAGAAACTCTACAAGCTACAATAGGATGGAGCCAAATACTTAAACTAGTGAGAGTGAGAAATTACCACCCAAGAATAATATACCGAGCAAAGTTATCCTTAAGATATGAAGGAGAAATAAAGACTTTTCTAGGCATACAGAAGTTGAGGGAATTTATCACCAGAAGTCATCCATTGAGGAAGTACTCAAGGGGATTAATCTACCTAAAACAAAGCACAAAAGATCACAAACCTAAAAGTAAGATCACCAACAAACTTATAGCATAAACAGGGATAATTTATGACAACAGAAACAAAATGGGAGGGAGTAAAGGTCTGAATTTGCAAAGGTGGATGGAGATCAGGTGCATTAAAAATAAAAAGGACTGAGTAAAAATGGCAGCTGAATAGGCAACAGTGTCATGCACCTCCTCCTAGGGCCAGGCCAGAAAAGCAACTGAATTGGAGAATATCCATCCTGAATTAACAAATTAGACAAAGTCGAGGAGACAATTTTCAATAAGGAAGGGCAGAGGATGCCTAGAGAATGCTGCTTGCCAGCCATAACCCATGTGGATCCACCACTGTGCCCTAGCAGTCAGTGGCTCAGTACCTCTTGGAGCCTCACAGATGTCTGCAGGGAGTGTGTGCAACCAGAGAGAACTCCAGCACCAGGCCTCCTCACCAGCCCGCTGAGACCCAGTGTCCTAGGATCCAGCTCTAAGACCCTCAGTGAGTGCAAGCCAGAGCGAACCCTGTGCCCCACCCCAGCCCCAGCCCCAGAACCATGCTAGTAGCCTGACCTGAAGCCACCTAGCACCCATTCTGCCCCCAGCACCTGGAAAAACCTAGAGCACACCACAGGGGAGCTCTGACTGTGAGACCCAGAGAAACCTACGCCTGCTCCATCCTGCCCCCCAGGAGACTCCTGCCAAGGCCATCTGGAGCAAACCAAAGTGTACCTCATTCCAGGCAATGGGAGTGCAGACTGAGTGACCCAGGGTAACCCACCCCCACTCCACATTGAGGAGGGGTGAACTGGAGCAACCCAGCATGTGTCTCACTCCAGGCTACAATAAAGTGGGGTCTGTGTGATCCAGAGCAACCCACGCCCACTCCACCCTGAGCCAAGGGTCTTGCTGCTAGGGCAACCTGGAGTAACCCAGCAGGCACCCCACTCAGACCATAAGGGAGCATGGACTGAGCAACCCAGGGCAACCCACCTTCACTCCACACTGAGGAGGGGTGAACTGGAGAAACCCAGCGCACATTTCCCTCTGGGCTACAGGAAAGTAAGGACTGCGTGACACAGAGAAACCTGTACCAGCTTCTACCCAGCCCCTGGGACAGTCCTGCAGGGGCTACCTGGAGCAACCCAGCACATGCCTCACTCTGGGCAATAGGAAAGAGATGCTAGGGTGCCCCAGAGCAAGCTGGTGTGCCCAGTCAGGGGCCACAGGACCATACTGTAAGTGCACTTTTAGAGGGATCTAGGGTGACACCGTGCCAAGGGTGCTAGGGCTGCACAGCACATTGCATGTCAGAGTGCTCTAGGTCCTCACAGGGAATAACACATCAGAAGAACTCTGCATGTGCTCCCATGACCCAGATCATCTGAAGCAGACGACTGAGGGACCAGATCTGTGGGAGAAGGGGATACAACTTAGAGCAGTGATATAAAAGGCATGAGACTCAAGGCAGACCCAGCCTCTGGGCTAATGATTACTGGACCATTGCCCTGATAGGGTTCTCAACCTCTCAAACCCCAAGCAGAGTAACCAGGGCTGGAAAAAGAGCACAAAAATGGGGAGAAAATAAAACAACTCCCCAAAAGAAAGAAAAGGAGGAATTGCCAGAAAGGGAACTAAATGAAATGGAGCATGCAATATGTCAGAAAAAAATTAGAGTAAGGGTAATAGAGTTCATAAACCACATGGATAAGAAAATCAACAACTTATGTAAGAATCAAGGGAAAATAAAAAATTATATAGCTACAATAAAAAACACAATGGAGGGTTTCAATAGTAGACTAGAAGCCAAGGACTGAATTAGTGAGTTAGAAGGTAGGGCAGAGATACACACCCAATTGGAAAAGCAATTGGAGAAAAAAAAAATAGAAAGCAGGAGGAGAGCCTAAGGGAGCACTGGGACAATATGAAATGAAGTTACATACATATAATAGGGGTGCCAGAAGGACAACAAGAGGAACAAGGATTAAAAAGCCTATTTGAAGAAATAATGACAGAAAACATGCCTGATTTGGGGAAGAAAAAAGTCACACAAGCACAGAGAGTCTGAAACAAGATGAACCCCAAAAGACCCATACCAACACATGTCATAATAATAATGGCAAATGCTAATGACAAAGAGAGAATCTTAAAGGCTGCAAGAGAGGCAGAGTTACCTACAAAGGATATCCCATTAGATTATCAAATGATTTATCAACATAAATACATCAGGCCAGAAGGGAATGGAATGAAGTATACAAAGTGATGTAAAGCAAGGGACTGAATCCAAGAATATTCTATCCATCAAAGCTATCGTTCAAAATTGAAGGGGAAATCGGGAGCTTTGCAGACAAAATAAGGTTAAGGGAGTTTATTACTACCAAGCCAGAAATGCAAGAAATGCTAAAGAGACTGTTGTTAAAAGAAGAAATAAAAAAGGGAAGAAGGAGCACAGGCATAAAGAATAAAAATGGCTACAAACAAATATCTATCAATAATTACCTTAAATGTAAATGGACTAAGCACTATAATCAAAAGACATAGAGTGGCTGAATGGATAAGAAAATATGACCCATATATATGCTGTCTACACGAGACCCACTTCAGAACAAGGGACTCACATAGACTGAAAGTGAAGGAATGGAAAAACATTTTTCTAGGTAAATGGAAATGAAAAAAAAAAGCTGGGGTAGAAATACTTATAACTGACAAAATAGACCTCAAAGTGAAGGCCACAACAAGATATAAGGAAAGCCACTTTATAATTCTAAAGGGATCACTACAACTAGAGGATATAACTCTGGTAAGCATATATACACCCAATGCAGGAGCATCCAAATACATAAAAACAAAACAAAACAAAACAAACAAAACAAAACAAAACAAAAAAAACAAAACAAAAAAACACACACAACTTCTGGAAAATATCAAGGGAGAGATCAACAGCAATACAATCATAGAAGGAGACTTTAATACCCAATTGACATCACTGGATAAATCCTCTAGACAAAAAATCAGCAAAGAAACTAGATCAGAGGTACTTAATTGACATTTTCAAAACATTTCACCCCAAAGCTATAGAAGAGACATCCCACAGAAATACAAAGAATTGTAAAAAAAATACTATGAACAACTCTAGTCCAACAAACTGGTCAACCTAGAACAAATGGACACATTCCTAGAAAAATACAACCTTCTACAACACAATCAGGATGATTAAAAAAATTTTGAATAGGCCAATAACTATAGAGGAAATTGAAGCAGTAATAAAAACAAACAAACAAACAAACAAAAAACAGAAACAAAAAAAAAACTTCCAACAAACAAAAGCTCTGGGCCAGAAGGCTTCACAGGGGAGTTTATTCAAACATTCAAAGAAGAAATAAAATCTATCCTCTTCAGACTATTCCAAAAAATTCAAGAGGAAGGAACACTTCCAAGCTCTTTCTATGAAGTCAGCATTAACCTAATCCCAACACCAGATAAAGACACTACCAAGAAAGAGAATTACAGGCCAATATCTCTAATGAACATAGATGCTAAAATCCTCAACAAAATCCTTGCAAATAGGATATAGCATTACATTAGATAGATCATACACCATGAGCAAGTGGGATTTATTCCAGGGATGCAAGGATGACAATATCCCCAAAATCAATAAACGTGATACATCACATAAAAAAATTGAGAGTAAAAAATCACATAATCATATTAATCAATGCAGAAAAAGCATTTGACAAAATCCAATATCCTTTCTTGATAAAAACTCTCAGCAAAGTGTGAAGAGAAGGATAATAATTCAACCTAATAAAAGCCTTTTATGACAAACCTACAGTCAACAACAATATACTCATGGGCCAAAAGTAAAATCATTTCCCCTAAGAATAGGAACAAGACTGGGATGCCCACTTTCACAACTCCCGTTCAACATAGTACTGGAAGTGCTAGCCTTAGCTATCAGACAAGAAGAAATAAAAGGTATCCAATTTAGAAAGCAAGAAGAGAAACTGTCATTATTTGTAGATGACATGATATTATACATAGAAAACCCTAAAGATGCCATCAATAAACTACTAAATTTACTAAATTAATTCAGCAATGTACCAGGATACAAAATTAACACCCAGAAATCTATGGAGTTTTTATACCCCAATAATGAACTCACAGAAAGAGAAACAAGAGAAAAAAAATCCCATTTACCATTGCACCAAAAAAAATGAATATACCTAGGAATAAACTTAACTAAGGAGGTAAAAGACCTATATTTGGAAAACTACTGGACATTGAAAAAAGAGATAGAGGAAGACATAAACAAATGGAAGAATATACCATGTTCATGGATTGATAGAATCAACATCATTAAAATGTTCATACTAACCAAAGCAATCTATAGACTCAATGCAATCCTCATTAAAATACCAACCGCATATTTCACAGACCTGGAAAAAACTCTCCAAAAATTTATATGAAATAAAAAAAGACCCTGAGTAGCAGCAGCAATCTTGAGAAAGAAGAACAAAGTTGGAGGGATCACAATACCAGATTCAAGCTACATTACAAAGCCACTGTTCTCAAAACTGCCTGGTACTGGCACAAGAACAGACATATAGACCAGTGGAACAGAACAGAGAACCAGAAATTGAACCCAAGCCATTATGCTCAATTAATATTTGACAAAGGATGCAAGAGCATAAAGTCAGTCTCTTTGGAGTCAAGACAGTCTCTTCAATAAATGGTGTTGGGAAAATTGGACGGACACATGAAAAATAATAAAATTAGATCACCAACTTACACCATACACAAAAATAAACTCAAAATGGATAAAGGACTTAAGCGTAACACGGGAAACCATAAAAAGAAGAATTCATAGGCAGCAAAATTTCAGACATGTGTCCTAGCAGTATCTTCTCTGATACAGCTCTAAGGGTAATGTAAACTAAGGACAAAATAAAGAAATGGGACCACATCAAAATATAAAGCTTCTACACAGCAAAAGAAACCATAGACAAAACTACAATAAAGCTCACTGCGTGGGAGAACATATTTGCCAATGTTATATCTGATAAGGGCCTAATCTCCAAAATTGATAGGTAACTCATAACAAAAGAATATAATGCAATGAAAAAAATGGGAAACGGACTTAAATAGGCACGTTTCTTAAGTGGACATACAGAAGGCCAAGAGACATATGAAAACATGCTCAGTCCCTAATCATCAGAGATATGCAAATCAAAAGAACAATGAGTTACCATCTCACACCTGTGAGAATGACTATCATCAACAAATCAAATGACAAGTTCTGGAGAGGACATTGAGAAAAAGGAACCCTTATGCACTGCTGGTGGGAATGCAGACTGGAGCAACCACTGTGGAAAGAGCATGGAATTTCCTCAAAAAAATTAAAAATGGAACTCCCATTTGACCCAATGATCCCACTTCTAGGAATTTATCCCAAGAAATTAGAAACACCAATCATAAAGGACATATGCACCCCTATGTTCATAGAAGCACAATTTATAATAGCTAAGATTTGGAAACAACCTAAGTGCCCATCAGCAGATGAGTTGATTAAAAATGGTGGTACATCTATACAATGGAACACTAAGCTGCTGTAAAAAAGAAGGAACTCTTACCATTTGCAACAGCATGGATAGAACTGGAGAGCATCATGCTAAGCAAAATAAGCCAGTTGGAGAAAGATAAATATCACATGATCTCACTCACTTGTGTAATATAATGAACAACATAAACTGATGAACAAAAATAGATCCAGAGACAGAGAAGCATGGAACAGACTGTCAAACTTTAGAGGTAAAGCAGGGTAGAGAGGGGAGGGGGGGCAAGAGATCAACCAAAGGACTTGTATGCATGAATATAAGCATAACCAATGGACACAGACACTAGGTGTGTGAGGGCATTTGTGGGTGTGGGGAGGGTGGGAGTGGTCAGGGAGCAGGGAGTGGTCAATGAGGGAAAAAGGAGACATAAGTACTACTTTATGTAATATTTTAAACAATAAAGAATTTAAAAAAAAACAAAATAAAAAGGACTACTGTATATATAAAATTTTCTTTTTCATAAACCTAGTGGTGACAACACATACAGAAAAAACAAAACTGAGACACATAGCTAAAAAAAGGTAAAGCAGGGGAAAGAAGTATGGAATACCATTAAACAAAAACAACAGACAGAAGCACAAAGGAAGCACAGAGCTACCAGAAAACAAGAGATAAAATGGCTGAAGGAAATCCTCAAACATCAATAATTACTCTAAATGTGAATGAACCAAATCACCAATAAAGAAGCACAGAGTAGCACATTGGACCAAAAGCAAAGCCCAACCATATGCTGCCTTCTGGAGATACATCTAAGCTGCAAAGACAAAGGTAGACTCAAAGAGAAAGGGTGGAAAGTGATTCTCTATGTAAATAGCATCCACAGAAAAGTAGGAGTAGCCATACTTATATCTGACAAAATTAATTTCAAGATAACAAAGCTACCAAGACACAGATCATAATGATAAATGGGACACTACAACCAGAAGACATACACTTTTCAGAATGTATGCATCCAATTAGGCAGCACCGAAATATATAAAGCAACTACTCATAGAACTAAAGGGAGAAACACATCAAAATGCAATCATATTGGGGACCTTAATCTTCCATTGGCAGTTCTTGGTAGATCATCTAAACAGAAAATGAATAAAGAAATATCAGCCTTACATGACTCATTAGAACAAATGGACATAATTGATAGTTATAGAGCCTTTCATTCCAGAAGTTCAGATTATATGTTCTTCTCCAGTGCACATGGAACATTCTCAAGAATAGACCATATGTTGAGTCACAAAACTAACCTCAACAAATTCAAGAAGACTGAAATCATACTAAGCATGTTCTCTGACCACATGCTTTGAAATTAGAAATCAACTATAAAAAGGAAGAAGAAAAACCCCACAAATATGTGGAGATTACTAGTAAACAATACACTACTAAAAATGACTGGGTCCAAGAAGAAATAAAAGGTGAGATCAAAAGCTATATAGAGACAAATGAGAATGACAATATGACATATCAAAACTTCTGGGATGCAGCAAAAGCAGTAATAAGGACATTTATATAATTACAGGTCTATTTCAAAAACAAGAAAATCCCAAGTAAACAACCTAACATTACATCTTAAAGAGCTAAAAAAAGAACACAAGCAATCCAAATTCAGCAGAAGAAAGAAAAATTAAAATAGAATTGAATGAAATAGAGAACAAAAAAGACTATACAAAAAATGAATACAACAAAGACCTGATTCTTTGAAAAGACTAATAAAATTGACAAACCCCTTGCTAGACTCCATAAGGAGAAAAGACTCATATAAACAAAATCAGAAATGAAAGAGAAGTTACCACAGACATCACAGATATACAAAAGATTCTACTAGAATATTATGAAAGGCTATGTCACCAAATTCAACAATCTAGAAGAAAATGTATGTGTTACTATAAACAAATAACCTTCCTAGGCCAAATCATGAAGAATTGTAAAATTTAAATAGACTGCTTAACAGTGAGGAAATTGAAACATCCATCAAAAACCTCCCAAAAAACAAAAGCCCTGGACCAGATGGCTTCACAGGGGAGTTTTACCGAACATTCAAAGAAGAACTAAAACCAATTCTTCTCAGACTATTCCAAAAAATTCAAGAGGAAGGCATACTTCCAAACTCTTTCTATGAAGCCAGCATTACGCTAATCCCAAAACCAGATAAAGACACCACAAAGAAAGAGAATTACAGGCCAATATCCCTCATGAACATAGATGCTAAAATCCTCAACAAAATTCTAGCAAACCGGATCCAGCATTACATTAGAAAGATCATACACCATGACCAAGTGGGATTTATTCCAGGAATGCAAGGCTGGTACAATATCTGCAAATCAATAAATGTGATACATCACATAAACAAAGTGAGAGACAAAAATCACATAATCATATCAATTGATGCAGAAAAGGCATGTGACAAAATCCAATACCCTTTTCTGATAAAAACGCTCAGCAGAGTGGGAATAGAGAGACCATACCTCAACATAATAAAAGACTTATATGACAAACCTACAGTCAGCATCATACTCAATGGACAAAAATTAAAACCATTTCCACTAAGAACAGGAGCAAGACAGGAATGCCCGCTTTCACCACTCCTGTTCAACATAGTACTGGAAGTGCTAGCCACAGCAATCAGACAAGAAGAAGAAATAAAGGGCATTCAAATTTGAAAAGAAGAAGTAAATTTGTCATTATTCGCAGCTGACATGATACTGTACATAGAAAACCTTAAAGACTCCATCAAAAAATTAGTAGACTTAAATGAATTTGGCAATGTAGCAGGATACAAAATTAATACCAAGAAATCTATGGCATTTCTATACACCAACAGTGAACTCACAGAAAGAGAGACTAAGAAAACAATCCTATTTACCATTTTACCAAAAAAAAAAAATTAAGATACCTAGTAATAAACTTAAGTAAGGAGGTAAAAGACCTCTACTCAGAAAACCAGAGGAAATTGAAAATAGAGATAGAGGAAGACATAAATAGATGGAAAAGCATACTGTGTTCATGGATTGGTAGAATCAGCATCATTAAAATGTCCATACTACCCAAAGCAATCTATAGATTCAGTGCACTCCCCATTAAAATACCAACGGCATATTTCACAGACCTAGAACGAACTCTCCAAAAATTCATCTGGAATAAACAAAAGACCTTGAATAGCTGCAGCAATCCTGAGAAAGAACAACAAAGTTGTAGGGATCTCAATACCAGATATCAAGCTGTATTACAAAGCCAATGTTCTCAAAGTCACTGCCTGGTACTGGCATAAGAACAGACATATAGACCAATGCAATAGAATAGAGAACCCAGAAATTGACCAAAAACACTATGCTCAATTAATATTTGACAAAGGATGCAAGAGCATACAATGGAGTCAAGACAGTCTCTTCAATAAATGGTGTTGGAAAAATTGGACAGATACATGCAAAAAAAAAAATGAAACTAGACCACCAACTTACACCATACACAAAAATAAACTCAGAATGGATAAAGGCCTTAAATGTAAGACGGGAAACCATAAAAATATTAGAGGAATCCACAGGCAGCAAAATCTCGGACATATACCGAAGCAATTTCTTCACTGATACTGCTCCTAGGGCAATGGAAACTAAAGAGAAAATAAACAAATGGAACTATATCAAAATAAAAAGCTTTTGCACAGCAAAGGAAACCATCAACAAAACAACAAGAAAACCCACTGCATGGGAGAACATATTTTCCAAAGTTATCTCCTAAGGCTTTAATCTCCAACTTCTGCAGGGAACTCATACAACTTAACAAAAAGAAGATAAACAACACAATTAAAAAATGGGCATCAGATCTAAATAGATACTTTCCCAAAGAGGACATAAGGAAGGCCAAGAGACATGTGAAAACATGCTCAAAGTCACTAATCATCCAAGAGATGCAAATCAAAATGACAATGTGGTACCATCTCACACCTGTCAGAATGGCTATCATCAACAAATCAACAAATGGCAAGTGCTGGTGAGGATGTGGAGAAAAAGGAACCCTCGTGCACTGCTGGTGGAAATGCAGACTGGTACAGCCACTGTGTAGAACAGTATGGAGATTCCTCAAAAAACTAAAAGTGGAACTCCCATTTGACCCAGTAATCCCACTTCTAGGAATATATTTCAAGAAACTAGAAACACCAATCAGAAAAGATATATGCACCCCTATGTTCATAGCAGCACAATTTACAATAGCTAAGCTTTGGAAACAGCCTAAGTGCCCATCAGCAGATGAGTGGATTAGAAAATTATGGTGCATCTACACAATGGAATACTATGCTGCTTTAAAAAAGAAGGAATTCTTACCATTTGCAGCAGCATGGATGGAACTTCAGTTCATTATGCTAAGCGAAATAAGTCAGTCAGTGAAAGAGAAATACCAAATGATGTCACTCATTTATGGAAAATAAAAGACATTATATTCCGATGAACAAAAAGATAGATACAGAGGCAGAGAAGCATCGAACAGACTGTCAAATTACAGTGGGAAGGCTGGGGAGGGGGGAGGGAGTTAAGAGATCAACCAAAGGACTTGTATGCATGCATATAAGCATAACCAATGGATGCAAGACACTTGGGGGTGAGGGCATGTATGGGAGTGGGGTGGTGGGGAAATGAGGGGGTACGGACACATGTAATACCTTAATCAATAAAAAATGAAAAATTAAAATAACAAAACAAAAAATATATCTCTGATGAATACAGATGTAAAATTCCTAAACAAAATGCAAATTGAATACAACAATACATTAAAAATAATAAATCGTCATCAAGTGAGGTTCATTCCAGGAGCGCAAGGATAGTTCAACATGTGCAAATTAATCAATGTAATACACCACATTAACAAAATAAAGGATAAAAATCACATGATTTTTATCACAAAAAGGCATTTGATAGGATACAGCATCCATTTATGCTTAAAACACTGAATAAAATGGGTATAGAAGGAAAGTACCTCAACATAATAAAAGTCATATATAACAAACCCTCAACCAATATCATACACAATGATGAAAATTGAAAGCTTTCCCTCTAAAATCAGAAAGATGACAAGGATGCTCACTCTCACCAGTTTTATTCATTATAGTGCTAGAAGTGCTAACCAGAGCAATCAGTCAAGAGAAATAAATAAAAGGCATCCAAATTGAGAAGGGAGAAGTAAAACTGTCATTTTTTACAGATAACATGATTCTTTATAAGAAAACCCTAAAAACCTCACCAAAAAACTATTATAAACAATAAACAAATACAGTAAAGTTGCAGAATACAAATCAATGTTGAAAAATCCACTGCTTTCCTGTATCCTAGCAATGAAACTTAAGATAAAGAAATGGAAATATATACACACATACAATTCCTTTCCCAATTGCAACAAAAGAATAAAATACCTAGAAATAAACTTAACAAAGAATGTGAAGGACCTATATACTGAAAACTAGAAAGCATTATTAAAAGAGATTGTAAAAAGACACAATGAAATGGAAAGATATTTTCTGTTCATAGATTGAAAGAATAAACATAGTTAAAATGGTCATATTACCAAAAGCAATACACAGATTTAATGCAATACCCATCAAAATTCCAATGTAATTTTTAAAGAAATAGAACAAAAAGTCAGACTTGTATGGAACAACAAAAGTGTTGAATAGCAAATGCAATCCTGAGAAAAAAGAATGAAGCTGGAGGTATCACGCTACCTGACTTCAAATTATACTACAGAGCTTCAGTAATCAAAACATCATGGTATTGGCAGAAAAACAGACACACAGACCAATGGAACATAATTGATAGCCCAGATATAAAGCCGCATGTATATGGGCAAATAATTTTTGACAAAGGAGCCAAAAACACATAATGGAGTAAAGAAATCCTCTTCAACAAATGGTACTGAAAACGGTTTGTCCCCATGTACAAAAATTAATTCAAAATGGATCAAAGACCTAAATATAAGATCTGAAAAATAAATTACATAGAAGAAAAACATAGATACTGAATTTAGGGTCCTTGGTCATAGAGAACATTTTATGAATTTGATCCCAAAAGCATGGGAAGTAAAGTCAAAATTAAATAAATGGAACTATATCAAACTAAAAAGCTTCCGCACAGCAAAAGAAACCACCATCAAAACAAAAAGGCAACCAACTGAATGGAAGATGATATTTGCAAACAACAGCTCTAACAAAGGGTTAATATCCCAAGTATATAAAGAATTCATACAACTCAATACCAAACAAATAATCCCATAAAAAAAATTGGTAGAGAACTTGAACAGACACCTCTGCCAGGAAGCCATACAAATAGCAAACAGATATATGAAAAGATGTTCAACTTCACTAGCTATTAAGGAAATGCAAATCAAAACTACAATGAAATACCACCTCACTCCTGCTAGAATGGCTACTACCAACAAGACAGGGAGTAAGAAGTGTTAGAGAGAGGTTGTATAGAAAAAGGAACCCTTATTTATTGCTGGTGGGAATGTAAACTGGTACAGCCACTATGGAAAACAATATGCAGTTCCTCAAAAATTAAGAATAGAATTTCCATATGACCCAGCAATCCCTCTTCTGAATATCTACCAGAAAAACTTGAAAACATTTATTTGCAAAGATATATGTACCCTTTTGTTCATGGCGGCCAAGATATGGAGGCAACCTAAGTGTCCTTCGATAGAGGATTAGATAAAGAAGATGTAGTACATATATACTATGGAATACTATTCAGCCATCAGTAAAGTTGAGATACTGCTATTTTCAACAGTATGGATGGACCGTGAGAATATTATGCTAAGTGAAATAAGTCAGACAGAGAAAGCTAAGAACCATATGACTTCACTCATATGTGGGATATAAAACCGAAACTTATAGACACAGACAACAGTATGGTGGTTTCCAGAGAGAAGGAGATGGTGGGGTAGTAAAGGGTAAAGGGGGCCAAATATATGGTGACAGAAGAATATTTGACTTTGGGTCATGGGCACACAATGCAATATACAGATAATGTATCATAGAAATGTATCTTGAAACCTTTATGGTCTTATTGACCAATGTCACCCCAATACATTTAATTTTAAGAAATGTAAAGAAAATGGCCTGAACCTGAGTGATCAATCTGATGACTTCTAGTAAGTCAGCAAGCCTTTCTGTTCTTTTGCCCTTTGTCCATATAAGGGAAACAAAAACACAATACTGTTTTATCTGTTGATTTTCAATAAAAGAAAATATTTCATCTAGCGAGAAGTTTATGACTTCTCAAAATATCCCCATTCTCTTTCTGGACCATAATAACCATTAAAAATAATTCTTATTTTTAGTTAATAATTGATATAACTCTGCTCTTAGAGCCAAATAGAGTTTTAGAATAATATCTCTCCTACATGATTATCCTTTGTACATATTAAGTCATTCATTCATCTTTTCCTCTATTAATTCATTCATCCATTTATTTAAAAATATTTATTGATAACCTCCTATATTGTTAGGCATTGTCGTAGAAATTGGGGATATACGAGTGATTAAAAAACACATAATCCCTGATTTTATGGTTCCTATGTCTACCTGAGTCTGTTTATCTTCATGCTGAATATAATTTCTCACACTTTTTCACACATGGCATGATTTGGAGTCCCCTCAAAGCCTTGGTCATTTTCTTTTAGACATGTTATCAGTTTCCCTCTAAGGAGTATGGGCCTCAAATATGAAGTGATCCAACAAATGTTTTACATATCTGGGTTCAAATAACAGCTCTGTGTATTATTAATTGTGTTACATTGAGCAAAGTATTTAATCTCTCTTAGACTCTATTTTCTATTCTGTAAAATGGGAAGAATAATAGTATTTGCTGGGCTGTTTTAAGGATTAAGAAAGATAATATACATAAAAGCACTTATCACAGTACTGACATGAAAGTGCCTAATAAAGAATAAAACATTATTTTCTTCATATTTGTTAACCAGCCTAAGATAGCATTAGCATTTTTGGCAGAGACATTCCTCTATCATTGCCTCCTGAGGTTACAATTACTCTAAACCCCCAAGTCATTTTCTGTCTTCCTGGGAAATTACTTTTATCTTCCAGAGCTGCGATCAGATGTCAAGACTATCAACCTCTTTGAGACATATTTTGACCAAGTCCATATGTTTAACTAGCACGTATGTCATCTTCCTGGGAGATGGATGTAATTTCAGTGCCAGGATCAATCTCCTTGACTTGACTTTTCTTAATTTCTGGTTTTTCTATGAATATGGAAATATGGTTTGTGGCTTCCTCAGTTTTAGAATCTTTTCTATAGGTGAATAGATTATGTATTACATTTCAAGCAATAGAAGGGAAATGTTGCCCATTCTATTTGTGCCTTGCTTCAATACATTTAGTAAGCCTTTGATGAATATGCCTTTATAAAATGACTATTGAACAAAATTAATCCCACTTATTTTTTTAAATATATATTTTATTTATTTTTTACAGAAAGGAAGGGAGAGGGATAGAGTTAGAAACATCGATGAGAGAGAAACATCGATCAGCTGCCTCCTGCAGACCTCCCACTGGGGATGTGCCCGCAACCAAGGTACATGCTCTTGACCGGAATTGAACCTGGGATCTTTCAGTCCGCAGGCCAACGCTCTATCCACGGAGCCAAACCGGTTAGGGCAATCCCACTTCTTAATGTGATACATTTAATGATGGCTTGGCTGCCTTTGCCTGCTCTATCATTTTCTTTTAGTACTTCACCTGGACTTCAATTTCTGATTTTTTTTTTGGATGCACACACAAATACACATATACTTTTTCGTCTCCCCTCACTGCTCTCAAATATTTGTATTTGGCAATAATTCAGAGGGTGAGGAATCATGAGTGGGAATGGGGATGGAGAAGAGGAGGGAAGATTTGAGCTCTGACTTACATATATAACACAAATAAATATAATCTTATGGGCAAGGCTTTTTGTCAGTGTTTCTGAGTCAGACTTAAATCAGGAGCATAAGATCTAGGGATCTAGGAAGCTTTATGAGGGCACAGGTAGGAGAAAGCATTACAGAAGAAGGGAGAAGTGGAAGTTATAAAGGAGACCCCAAATCAAAACTCATTTAATTACTTAAGGCCTGTCTCATTTTAGACCTGGGTAATGGATGCAGCTGCCATGGGCTCCATGCTCTTAAGGGTCCCCACTCAGGCGACCTCTCTCCACAGAAAGAGGACTTAGTGCCTCTAGTGTGTACACTCTTAGGCCTGGGGAAAATTTTGTGTGGAAGAGAGTACAGTGTAGGGTTGCCATACAAAATATATGGCACCCTGTATTTTTATTTGCAGAATCTGGCAACTTTGGTATAGTCAGAATTTGGATTTTGTGGGCTGTAATGTCCACATACATGTGTGCAAGGAACTTCACTCTGTGGGACAGAACCTGGAGTCAGAAAAGAAGGGAGCAGACTAGGGACATGGTGTCACCTTTTTCTAGACTGACATATTCTGGTGCAGAACTCTGGGGAATCTGATAATTCAAAATTGAACCTGGCCTTCAAACTTGTTATGAATTTTATTTTCAAGGTAGGAGGAGCAAAAATTTTATTTAACTATTTTTAAATTTTGGGTTATATTTTTAAATATGTAGATACCTGGTATGTGGGCCTTCATTTGTGCTCTTGTCCCAGGCTCCACAAATATTAGTGAGGGACTTTAATGGCAACAGATTACCAAATGTGGTTCTGTGCCATGATCCAAAATTTTATTTAATGCTCATAACAACTTTAAGTATCCCCATTTAACAGATAAAGAAACTGAGGTTCAGCAAATTAAGATAACTTACCCATGGTCAAAGAAAGAGTTAATGGCAGACCTGAGATTGAAACTCAAACCTTATTCTACCTGAATGTATATAATAGGCTTTGAATTCACACTACTTGATCAGAATCCTGCTTCTGCTACTTGCTAGCTCTTTGATTTTTTGTAAGTTATTAACTTCTCAGTTTTAGAGCCTTAGTTTGTTAAACTGAAAAACTGTAGGACTGTATGTGATAATAACAATACCTACCATATATAATTACTGGAAGGGTTCAAAAAGGTCTTATGTGTAAAGTGCTTAGCAAAGTGGCTGGAATATTGGGGGGTGGTTAACAAATTTTAGCAATTATTAATAGTAGAACTAGTAATAGTAGTAGAAGTAGCATTAAACTGAGATATAAGTATGGTATAGGTATAGTATTATATCAATTATTTATTGTTTCATAACAAATTACCCCCAAACTTTGTGGCTTAAAACAACACACATGAATTTTCTCACTGTTACCGTGGATGGAGAATCTGGGCATAGCTTAACCGGGTCCTCCAGTTCAGTCTCTAACAAGAAGTAGTCAGGCTCTGCTGGTGGGAAAATCTGCTTCTAAGATCACTCATGTGGCTGTTAACAAGTCTGAGTTCCTTGCTGACTGTCGGCTGGAGGTGTCTGTCAGTTCCATGACTCCTGGGCCTCACCACAGGACAGCTCACTACATGGCTAGCAAAGATGGAAATCATAGTCCTCTGTAACCTAATTATGGAAGTAACATCCCATCACTTTTGCCACATTCTGTTCATTCGAAGCCAATTTCTAGGGAAGGAGATATAAAAGGGCAGGAATACCATGAAGCACGGATCATGGGGGCATCTTTGAAAGCTGCCTACCACAAGTGGGTGGCATTATGCTGAGATGTATGAGAAGGCTCCATGGGGTAAACATGATGCATCTTCTTGGAGAGGCAGGTTCACTATGTGTCAAATGCAATCTCAAGTCAAAATGGAGCTTTACCAGGTAATAGATAACAAAATTAACACTGACTGAAAATAAATAAAAACACGAAATTCTAAAAATGTCTTATGTTTGTTGCTGCTGCTTTGACTGCCTCCTGAATATATGTTGACTTAACTGCAGTGATTCTCAGATCTAAGGGGAAAAATTCATTTTGAATAAACTTGTTAAGGCGTATGGTTTTCTCTGTGTTCACCAGCATTCTGCTTCTTCTGGAATAATCAGAGCTGGTCATCTCTGTTGTCTCACCTCTCTGTAGGATTTTAAGGAGGTCAGGGAAATAGAGTGCACAGTGCAGTGGTCTTCAACCTTGGCTGCATATTAGAAATATCTTGGAAATTTTTGAAAAAATACTGAGGCCTGAGGCCTCCAGAGATTGTTTGATGTTAACAAATGATGTCCAGAAGAAGTGGTAACACATCTTAACTATCAATTTTTTAGAACTGGTAAGGGAACTGATAGATGGAGGTATTTGTTTGCTTTGTGTTCCTCCTGCTTTTCACTACTGATAGTATGATAGTTAATAATTCACATACTGCCGAAACCGGTTTGGCTCAATGGATAGAGCGTCGGTCTGCAGACTGAAAGGTCCCAGGTTCGATTCCGGTCAAGGGCATGTACATTGGCTGCGAGCACATCCCTGGTAGGGGGGTGTGCAGGAGGCAGCTGATCGATGATTCTCTCTCATTGATGTTTCTAGCTCTCTATCCCTCTCCCTTCCTCTCTGTAAAAAACCAATAAAATATAAAAAAATAAAAAAAATATCTGTTTAAAAAAATAATAAAAAAATAATAATTCACATACTTATGATATGCTGGCAGATGCTATATTAGTAGCTTTATGTGCAGTATAAATCCTCACAAAATTATCATTATCCCTATTCTACATGCAAGGAACTTAAAGCTATGTTAAATAACCTAGTCAAGATTATAAAGCTCACATACAGTACATAATTGTAGCAAATCCTATCTAATAAAAGAGCAATATGCAAATTGACCATCACTCCAACACACAAGATGGATGCCCCCATATGGTCAAAGATGGCTGCCCCCATTTGGACACAAGATGGCCACCACAAGATGGCCAGCAGGGGAGGGCAGTTGGGAGGAACCAGGTCTTCAAGGGAGGGCAGTTGTGGGCAATCAGGCCAGCAGGGGAGGGTAGTTGGGAGGGACCAGGCCTGCAAGGGAGGGCAGTTGGGGGCGATCAAGCCTGCAGGGGAGGGCAGTTAGGGGTGACCAGGCTGGCAGAGGAGGGAAGTTGGGGGCAAATAGGCTGGCAGGGGAGTTCTTAGGCATCAATCAGGGTGGCAGGGGAGTGGTTAGGGGGTGATCAGGCTGGCAGGCAGAAGCAGTTAGGGGCAATCAGGAAGGCAGGCAGGCGAGCAGTTGGGAGCCAGCAGTCCTGGATTGTGAGAGGAATCCCAGATTGGAAAGGATGCAGGCTGGGCTGAGGGACATGAATTTCGTGCACTGGGCCTCTAGTACTTATATAATGCTCACTGTGTGATAGTCACTTTCCCAAGTATGATTTAAACAATTATTTAATCTTAACAACAGCTCAGTTGAAGTGCTATTATTGCTGTTAAGCAGATGTGGAAACTGAGGCACAGTGATTAGATCACGCTAGAACTAATAACAGAGCTAATATTTAAACACAGGCTATCTGGCTTTGGAAACTACCCTCTGAACTATTCTGCATAGTGCTTCTTGGGTAATAGTCAAACCAAAGTAACATGCATCTAGTGTCTAAACCAACTGTCATGCTATACTGACTCAAAATACTGGCAGCTAATATTTATTAAGCTATCGTGATATGATGGACACACAATAAGGCCTTTATTTTCATTGTCTAATTTAATCTTTATGATAGCCCTGCAGAGCCAGTAAGGCCTAACAACCATATCTGGCAAGTTCCAAAGGCCAAGTTCCCTCCCCTCACCCCCACCCCAATAATCTGCTTATAGAGATTGAGTTTCTGCCTGCCTCTCTAGTAGTAAATTATGAGACCATATGCAATTAACACAGTACTTCATATATTTGGAAAGAGTTATTCTTTCTGAGATTCCTTTTTGTCTCCAGGCTAGACATTCTCACTCATTTCAACTCTGTCTCTTGTGACATGGTTCCTAGACTCTTCCCAAACCTGGTTTCTCTTGTCCTACCTAATAAAATAGTAATATGCAAATTGACTACACCTTCGCTACGCCCAAGCCACGCCCACCAGCCAAAGTCACACCCACCCGCCAATCAGGGCGAGTATTCAAATTACCCATCAAAGATGGCGGTTGATTTGCATACTCTGAGGGAGAAAGGAGTGAAGACTGAAGACAACTTAGAAGGAAGAGGGAGGAAAAGCGGAAAGCAAGGTGGCTGCCAGAGGGAAAGCCCGGGCAGGGTGGAGCGGGGCAGAGCGGGGCAGGTGGCAGTGGGGTGCGGGTGAAGGCACGGCAGCTGCAACAGCAGCGCACATGGCCGCAGTGGCCGCTTGCAGGTTTCTTCCTGAAAATGGGCTACTAGTTGTTTAATAAATATATCTCATTGGGGATGGATGATGTTTAAATTATAGAGAAGAAACTTGTGTACATGTAGCACTCCTCTTGAACATTGCAAGGTGTTTAGCAATTTTGGCCCTTACCCACTGGATACTAGTAGTTCTCAGTCATTGTGACAACTCTGAAAAACATCCAACTTATTTGCATATGCTCACGGAGGCAGTACTGCCTCTAGATAACAATATTCATAAACCAAACACAGACTCTTTTGAAGGAGAAACACTCTACTTTTTGGATAAGTTGCCTAATGCTGCCCATTTATTGGCTTTGTAATGACTGACAATACATTTCTCTTAAAGCAATTACAGTATATTGGCAGTTTTGAGGAGCCATAGGATATTGTTGACTTAATTGGATTTGTTGTTAACAGAAACATCTAAAACACTTTCATGTGTCAGATCTCCCTGTCTTATACCTATACATTTGATTTTTGGAATACAATTGTACTTTATTCCTGTTCTTACATTTTGAGTCTATCAACCAGTGTATTTGCTATTCTTCAAACCACTATCACCTGGAATTTTGACCAATAGGCTCTCTTTATCTTTATTCAAGTTATTGAGTCCTGCTGGCATGGCTCAGTGTTTGAGCATTGACCTATGAACCAGGAGGTTATGGTGTGATTCTTAGTCAGGGCACATGCCCTGTTTGCAGGCTCAATCTCCAGTGGGGGATGTGCGGGAGGCAGCCAATCAATGATTCTCTGTCATCATTGATGTTTCTATCTCTTTCTCCCTCTCCATTTTTCTCTAAAATCAATTAAAACAAACAACAACAATGTTAGTGATTACTGTGTTGAACAGAATTAGGTAAAGGACAAGAACCCTGGATGTTACTATAGATCTCTTCCCAGGTTGACAGTGAGCCATTAGTCAGCCATTAGTCAGCATCAATCAGTTAGGATTGTACCTCATTGCATCATTATCTAGACATCCTATATTTCTTCATCTTACCATAAGGAAATTACTTTTTTATTGTTTAAAGTATTACAAATAGTAGTACATATGTCTCATTTTTCCTCCATTGACCTCCACCCTGCCTCTCCTAACCCTGGCACATGACCTCACCCCTACCCCCCAGTGTCTGTGTCCATTGGTTATCCTTATATGCATGCATACAAGTCTTTCGGTTGATCTCTTACCAGCACCACAAACCTCTCCTGCCTTCCTGCTGTAGTTTAACTGTCTGTTCAATGCTTCTTTGTCTCTGTATTTATTTCTGTTCATTAGCTTATGATGTTTACTATATTCCATAAATGAGTGAGATCATGTGATATTTATCTTTCTCTGACTGGCTTATTTTGCTTAGCATAATGTTCTCCAGTTCTATTCATGCTGTTGCAAATGGTAAGAATTACTTATTTTTAACAGCAGCATAGTATTCCATTGTGTAGATGTACCACAGTTTTCTAATCCACTCATCTGCTGATTTAGGCTATTTCCAAATCTTAGATACTGTAAATTGTGCTGCTATGGACATAGGGGTGCATATATAATTTCTGATTAGTGTTTCTGTTTTCTTGGGATATATATACCTAGAAGTGGGATCACTGGGTCAAATGGCAGTTCAAATTTTTAGTTTTTAGAGGAAATGCCATAATTTTTTCCACAGTGGTTGCACTAGTCTGCATTCTCACCAGCAGTGCAAGAGGGTTCCTTTTTCTCCGCATACTCTCTAGCACTTGTCGTTTGTCAATTTGTTGATGATACCATTCTGACAGGTGTAACATGGTATCACATTGTTGTTTTGATTTACATCTCTCGGATGATTACTGACTTTGAGCATGTTTTCATATGTCTCCTGGCCTTCTATATGTCCTATTTCAAAAAGTGTCTATTTATGTCCTTTGGTCATTTTTGATTGGATTTTTTATCTTCCTTTTGTTAAGTTGTATGAGCTCCGTGTAAATGTTGGAGATTAAACCCTTATTAGAGATAACATTGACAAATATGTTCTCCCAATCAGTGGGCTTTCTTTTTGTTTTGTTGATTTTTTTTTGCTGTGCAGAAGTTTTTATTTTGATGTAGTCCCATTTGTTTATTTTCTCCTTAGTCTCCATTGCCCTAGGAGTTGTGTCGATAAAGATATTACTACCACAAATGTCTCCTATTTTGCTGCCTATGGCTTCTAAGATTTTTATGGTTTTCCAACTTACGTTTAAGTCCTTTATCCATTTTGAGTTTTTTTTCTTTTTCTCTTTTTCTTTATTGATTAAGGTATTACATATGTGTCCTTATGCCCCCATTGTCCCCTCACCCCCCACTCATGCCCTCACCCCCCTGGTGTCTGTGTCCATAGGTTAGACTTATATGCATGCATAAAAGTCCTTTGGTTGATCTCTTCCCCTTACCCCCTCCCTCCTCTACCTTCCATCTGAGGTATGATGGTCTGATCGATGCTTCTCTGTCTCTGGATCTGTTTTTGTTTGTGTATGGTGTAAGTTGGTGGTCTGGTTTCATTTTTTTTGCATGTATCTGTCCAATTTTCCCAACACTATTGAAGAGACTGTCTTGACTCCATTGTATGCTCTTGCATCCTTTGTCAAATATTAATTGAGCATAATGGCTTGGGTAGATTTCTGGGTTCTCTGTTCTGTTCCACTGGTCTATATGTCTGTTCTTGTGCCAGTACCAGGCAGTTTTGAGAACCGTGGCTTTGTAGAATAGCTTGATATCTGGCATTGTGATCCCTCCAACTTTGTTCTTCTTTCTCATGATTGCTGCAGCTATTTGGAGTCTTTTTTTATTCCAAATGAATTCTTGGAGGGTTTGTTCTAGGTCTTTGAAGTATGCCATTGGTGTTTTAATGGGGATTGCATTGAATTTATAGATTGCTTTGGATAGCTTGGACATTTTAATGATGTTGATTCTACCAATCCATGAACATGGTATATTCTTCCATTTGTTTATGTCTTCCTCTATCTCTGTTTTCAGCGTCCAGTAATTTTCTGAGTACAGATTCTTTACCTCCTTGGTTAAATTTCTTCCTATGTATGTTAGTTTTTTTGTTGTTGCAATAGTAAATGGGATTGTTTTCTTAGTTTCTCTTTCTATGAGTTCATTATTGGTTTATAAAAAAGCCATAGACTTCTGGGTATTAATTTTGTATACTGCTACATTGCTGAATTCACTTATTAAGTCTAGTAGTTTTTTGATGGAGTCTTTAGGGTTTCTTATGTATAATATCATGTTATCAGCAAATAATGACAATTTTACTTCTACTTTTCCAATTTGGATGCCTTTTATTTCTTCTTCTTCTTATCTGATCGTCATGGCTAGTACCTCCAGTACTATGTTGAAGAGGAGTGGTGAGAGTGGGCATCCCTGTCTTGTTCCTGTTATTAGGGAATTGGTTTTAGTTTTTACTCATTGAGTATGATGTTGGCTGTAGGTTTGTCATATATGGCTTTTATTATGTTGAAGTATGACCCTTCTATTTCCACCTTGCTGAGAGTTTTTATCAAGAAAAGGTGTTGGGGCAGAGAACCAACATGGCAGCATATGTAAACACCTATACTTGCTGCCTTTCACAACCACATCAAAAGTACAACTAAAAGGCAGAACAACTACCACCCAGAGCCATAGGAAAGCTGGCTGAGTGGAAGTTCTACAACTAGAGAGGTGAAGAAAGCACATTGAGACTGGTAAGAGGTGTGGAGACGTGGAACTTGCAGGCACCTGGATGTGCTGCTCTTTTAATCGGGAGGGAGATACAAGCTCCTGCTTGCTCTGAACTCAAGTTCTGGGTGAAACTCTGGCGGACCCAGACACAAACGGGGAAAAACTGGACTGTCTGACATCAGGACAGGAATATGAGGGCGGCTTTCTCTCAGAGGTGCTCACAGCGATCACTGTTCCTGCACAGGGGCAAAGGACATGGAGACACAGGGACCTCTCTGGTACAGGGCTGACTAACAGCCAGTGCTGTTTGCTCCACCCTGGTGATTCCCAGATACCCCACCCCTCCCAATTTACAACCCTACTCAAGATGTGCGCATTGGCTTTTGCATATGAATGGCCTATCTTTCTCTGACTAAAACCTGTCAAACTGCAGCTGGGTCACAGAGCCCCAGAACTTCCAAAAGAATGCCCAAGGCCTGGCAGCAGCAGCCTGCCTTGCTTCACAGCTGGGCCTTGTCTGGGCACTTCCAAACCCCATACAAAGAGGAGGAATCTGCAGATGTCTCTGTAGCTCCTGCTGAGCGGCCCCAGACAGTGGCTGACCTTGCACCTCCTTGGAGATCCAAGAGCCAGTGTACCCAGTGGTCAGAGTGAGACCATACCGGATTACAACTCTTCACATCCATAAGAGACACATTCAAGGGGAAGACTCAGTGAAGCCCCATAAGGGTGTCTCCTGTGCAACAGATATTCCAGTGTGGACACAGCTGGTCATCACAGCCAATTGGCCTGAAGGTCAATTCCTCCCTGTGATACCAACAGCAATCAAGGGTTAACTACAACAAGACTGTGCAAACAGCCCACAAAGGGGTGCACCAAGAGTGTCCACCTCAGGTGACTGGGGAGGCTGAGCCACTGTGCCCTATAGGACACCTATGACACAAGGCCACTCTATCAACTCAAGGAGACTTAGAAGCTACCCAGTACATAGAATCAAACACAGGGAAGCAGCAAAAATGTGGAGACAAAGAAACAAGTCACAAATGAAAGAAATGGATGAAAGCAAAATACCTGATATAGAGTTCAAAACCACAGTTATAAGGTTACTTAAAAATCTTCTAGAAACCTCTGAGAAATTTGGTGAGACCCTCAAGGATATGAAGAAGGACCAGTCAGAAATTAAGCATACACTAACTGAAATAAAGAATAATATACAGAGATTCAACAGCAGACAAGAGGATCCCAAGAATCAAGTCAAATATTTGAAATATGAAGAAGCAAAAAACACCCAACTGGAAAAGAAAAAATAATCCAGAAATATGAAGATAGTGTAAAGAGCCTCTGGGACAACTTCAAGTGTACCAACATCCAAATTATGGGGGTGCCAGAAGAAGAGAGAGAGCAAGATATTGAAAACCTATTTGAAGAAATAATGACAGCAAACTTCCCAAACCTGGTGAAAGAAATAGAGTTACAAGTCCAGGAAGTGCAGAGAACCCCAAACAAGAAGAATCCAAAGAGGATCACACCAAGACACCTCATAATTAAAATGCCAAGGGCAAAAGACAAAGAGAGAATCTTAAAATCAGCAAGAGAGAAACAGTTACCTACAAGGGAGTACCCATTCGACTATCAGCTGATTTCTCAACAGAAACTATGCAGGCCAGAACGGAGTGGTAAGATATATACAAAGTGATGAATAGCAAGAACCTACAACCAAGATTACTCTACCCAGCAAAGCTATCATTTAGAATTGAAGGTCAGATAAAGAGCTTCTCAGACAAGAAAAAGCTAAATAAGTTCACAACCAAACCAGTATTATATGAAACTAGGAGCCTGATGCAAAAAGATTCGTGCTAAAATGGGCCTTCCTTTCCCTGGCTGCCAGCACTGCCTTTCCACTCCAGCCCAGCCTCAGAGCCGCCTCTTTCTGCCCTGCCTTTCCATGCTGCCCAGAGGCCCTGAGAGACCGGGGGTGGGGTGGAACAGCTGCATCATTGCCATGGCGACGACGCAAACATCCCGCCCGCCCCCAGTCACTCAGTGCCTGTGTATGCAAATTAACCGCCATCTTTGGCAGATTAATTTGCATACTCATTCTGATTGGCTGGTGGGCGTGGCAGAGGTACAGTCAATTTACATGTTTGTCAATTATTAGGTAAGAAGATGCTGAAGGGTATTCTTTAAAAAGAGGAAGAAGAAGAAAAAGGTAAAGAAAAAAAATTATGAACAACAAAGTGACAACAAATACATATCTATCAACAAGTGAACCTAAAAATCAAATGAATAAAAAACCTGATAAACAGAACAGACTGGTGAATGTAATAGATTCAGGGGCACGGAAAGGGAGCAGACTGACAATTCTCAGGGGGATGGGGTTGGCGGTGTGCGGGAAGAGATTGGACAAAGAGCTTACATTAATGGACAAGGTCAGTGTGGGGGGAGGACTGGAGTGGGGTGGCAACTGGGTGGAGGGGAGCTATGTGGGGGGGGAAGAGGAACATCTGTAATAATCTGAACAATAAAGATTGTTCAAACAAAAACAAACAAAAAAATAATTCCAAGGCCCAGCCAGCATTGCTTAGTGGTTTAGCACTGACCTATGAACCAGGAGGTCATGGTTCGATTCCTGGTCAGGGCACAGGTCCGGGTTGCTGGCTAAATCCCCAGTGTGGGGTGTGCAGGAGGCAGCCAATCAATGATTCTCTCTCATCATTGATGTTTCTGTCTCTCTCTCCCTTGCCCTTCCTCTCTGAAACTAATAAAAATGTATTTAAAATAAAAACGAAGAAGAAAAAGGGTGTTGGATTTTGTCAAAGGCTTTTTCTGAATCAATAGATATGACATGTTTTTTATCTCTCAATTTGTATGTGGTGTATTATGTTTATTGATTTGCAGATATTGTACCATCCTTGCATCCCTGGAATGAATCACACTTGGTCATGGTGTATGATCTTTCTAATGTAATGCTGGATTCAATTTGATAGAATTTTGTTGAGAATTTTGGCATCTGTGTTTATGAGGGACATTGGCCTGTAATTCTCTTTCTTTGTATTGTCTTTACCTGGTGTTAGGATTAAGATAATGCTGGCTTCATAGAAACAGCTTGGAAGTGTTCCTCTTGATTTTTTTGGAATAGTCTGAGGAAGATAGGTTTTATTTCTTCTTTTGATGTTTGATAAAACTCCCCTGTAAAGCAGTCTGCTCCAGGGCTTTTGTTTGTTGCAAGTTTTTTTGATTACTACTTCAATTTCCTCCACAGTTATCAGCCTATTCAGATTTTTTTATTCTTGCTGGTTGAGTTTTGGAAGGTTGTATTTTTCTAGTAATATGTCCATTTATTCTAGGTTGACCAGTTTGTTGGAATAGAGTTCCTCATAGTAATTTTTTATGATTCTTCATATTTCTGTGGGGTCTGTTGTTATTTCGCCTCTTTCATTTCTGATTTTGCTTATTTGGGTCCTCTCTCTTTGCTTCTTGGTGAGCCTGGCTAGAGGTACATCAATCTTGTTTATCCTTTCAAAGAACCAGCTCTTGGTTTCATTGATCTTTTGTATTGTTGTTTTTGTTTGTTTGTTTTTTGGTCTGTATGTCCTTTATTTCTGCTCTGATCTTTATTATTTCCCTCCTTCTGCTCACCCTGGGCTTTTCTTGTTGCTCTCTTTCTAATTCTTCAAGTTGCAGAGTAAGATGATTTATTACCAGTTTTTCTCGTTTTTGGAGGTAGGCCTGTAATCCTATGAACTTCCCTCTCAGGACTGATATCACTGTGTCCCATAGATTTCGGATTGTTGTGTTTTCATTGTCATTTGTTTCCAGGATGTTTTTTATTTCTTTTTTGATCTCTTTGGTAATTCAATCATTGTTTAATAATATGCTATTCAGCCTCTAAGTGTTTGAATTTTTGTGATTGTTTTTATTGTAGTTGATTTCTAAATTTATGCCATTGTGATTTGAGTAGATGCTTGATATGATTTCAATCCTCTTGAATTTGGAGAGACTTTGTCATTGTCCCAATATGTGGTCTATCTTTGAAAATGTCCCATGTGCGCTTGAGAAGAATGTATATTCTGTAGCTTTGGGGTGGAATGTTCTGAAGCTGTCCATTAAATCCATCTGATATGGTAAGTTGTTTAGGATTTCTGTTTCTTTGCTGATTTTTTTTTCTAGAGGATTTATCCAGTGATGTTAATGCAGGATTACAGTCTCCTACTATGATTATATTTCTGTTCATCTATCCCCTGATATCTTCGAGACTTTTTTTATGTATTTGGGTGCTCATGCCTTGGGTGCATATATGCTTTCCAGAGTTATATCCTCTTGTAGTATCGATCCTTTTAGAATTATGAAGTGTCCTTCCTTGTCTCTTGTTATAGCCTTCACTTTGAGGTCTATTTTGTAAGATACAAGTATTGCTACCCCAACTTTTTTTTAATTTCCATTCGACTGAAAGATGTTTTTCCATCCCTTCACTTTCAGTCTGTGTGAGTCCCTTGTTCTGAGGTGGGTCTCTTGTAGACAGCATATATACTGAGTGGCCAGATTATTATGATCTCTGAATGCATAATAATCTGGCCACTCAGTGTGTGTGTGTGTGTGTGTGTGTGTGTGTGTGTGTGTGTGTGTGTATTAGAGGCCCAGTGCATGAATTTGTGCATGGGTGGGGTCCAGCCAGCCTGGCCAGGGGGAGGGGACATGGGCGGTTGGCCAGCCTGCCTGCTGGTCAAACTCCTGGTTGAGGGGACAATTTGCATATTAACCTTTTATTATATAGGATATACACTGAGTGGCCAGATTATTATTCGTTCAGAGATCATAATAATTTGGCCACTCAGTGTATATGGGTCATGTTTTCTTATCCATTCAGTCACTCAATGCCTTTTGATTGGAGCATTTAATCCATTTATGTTTAATGTTATTATTGATAGGTACTTGTTTGTTGCCATTTCTATTCTTTATGCCTATGTTCCTTTCTCCCTTTCTATTTCTTCTTTTTACAACAGTACCTTTAGCATTTCTTGTGTTGTTGGCTTGGTAGTAATAAATTCCCTTAGCCTTTTTTTTTTTTTTTTTTTTTTTGTCTGTGAAGCTCCTGAGTTCCCCTTCAATTTTGATTTATAGCCTTGCTGGATAAAGTATTCTTGGATTCTGTCCTTTGCTTTGCATCACTTTCTATACTTCATTCCATTCCCTTCTGGCTTGATGTGTTGCTCTTGCGAAATCTTTTGATATTCTGATGGGGGATCCTTTGTAGGTAACTCTGTCTCTCTCTTGCAGCCTTTAATATTCTCCCTTTGTTGTTAACATTTGCCATTGTAATTATGATGTTTCTTGGTGTGGGTCTTTTGGGGTTCATCTTGCTTGAGACTCCCTGTACTTGTGTGTCGTTTTTTTCTTCCCCATATCAGGGAAGTTTTCTGTCATTATTCCTTCAAATATATTCTCTAATCCTTGCTGCTCTTCTTGTCCTCCTGGCAGCCCTATTATATGTATGTTACTTTGTTTCATGCTGTCCCAAAGCTCCCTTAGGCTCTCCTCCTGCTTTTTAATTTTTTTCTCTAGTTGCTGTGCAGATTGGGCTTGTTTCTGTACTTTATCTTCTAACTCACTAATTTGATCCTCCACTTCTTCTAGTCTACTGTTGAAACCTTCCATTGCATTTTTTATTGTAGCTATTTCACTTTTGATTTCTTCCTGATTTTTTCATAGGTTGTTGATTTTCTCATCCATCCAGTTTATGAACTGTATGACCATTACTCTGAATTCTGTTTCCCTTATTTCCTTTCTTGGTGATTCCTCTTTTTCTTCTCTTTGGGGATTGTTTCATTATCTCCCCATTTTAGCTACCACCAGAAGGTCCAAGCTCTGAGTTGCAGGGGCCTGAGCCATGTGTGGCAGGAGCATCGCACCACCCAAGTGTCACTGAAGAGCTCAGACACCAAGACATGTGGCGCCATGGTCATTGGGATCTGTGTGTGCTGAGAATCAGAGTCTCTTCATGCCTGTGCCGAGAATAAGAGTCATGGGCACTCAGTGTGGCCTCGTGTGTGTGCTGAGAATCAGGGGCCACATGTGTGCGCTGACAATCAGGGTCCCCACACATGCTGAGAATCGGAGTCACTGGCACTTGGTGTAGCTTTGTGCGCTCACCTAGAATCAGGGTCCTTGCACAGGTGTGCTGAGTAACAGAGTCCCTGCATGCATGAGCCAATAATCAGAGTCCCCAAGCGCGTGCTGGGAATCAGAGTCCCTGTGTGCGAGTGTAGAGAATTGAGAATCAGAGTCTCTAGTGCCTGGGGCATCCTCGAGCGTGCTCCAAGAATCAGGGTCTCCCTGTGCACACATGAGGAGAAACAGAGTCCCTGCATGTGTATGCTGAGAATAAAAGTCATTGGTGCTCAGTGTGGCCTTGCGCGCATGCCCAGAATCAGTCTGCACATGCCGATAGTCAGAGTCCCCTTGTGCATCCACAGGGAGAAACAGAGTTACCACGTGCATGGGCGGAGAATCAAAGTCAGTGTTGCTCAGTACGGCCTTTGTGGCACCAAGAATCAGTCCATGTGCGCCCGTGACAAGAAACAGTGTTCTCGTTTGTGTGCGCCCAGAATCAAAGTCACTGGTACTCAGTGTGGCCTTCAGCACATGCACTGATAATCAAATTCCCTGGCCTGCTAGGGGGGCAGAGTTGCACAACTGCCCAGTGTCAGCTGGAGGCCCGCTCACGTGCCACAGTTGCACAGGCCCTATACTGCTGTGCTGTGGCCAGGATGTCTGGAGTCTCCGTGTACCTGGGTCTGCAGCTGTGGTAGCAGGTATTTGTCCAGAGTGGCTGTAGGGTCCCAGTTTGCGTCTGAGGCCAGTCTGGGTGGTGGTGAGTCTAGAATCCTAGTCACAGCAGTTCTGCCCTTCAAGATGGCATGATTTCTGTGCCAGCACCGTCACCCTGGGAGTATTTGCAGTGACAGTGGGGTGTCTCAGTCTCTGACTGCCTGGTCCACAGCCCCCGAAAGTCCTGCAGGATCTAACTGTCCCTAGCTCACACACACTCCAGACATGTCTACACACTCTCATTTTGCTCCTTCACTCTCTTACACTCTCTCTCTCTCTCTCCCTGCTGTCTTGCCTGTTGCCATCTTCCTCCTCTAGGAAATTATTTTTAAAAGCCCTTGATATTGACCTATATGTTTCTCCTTAATACAGTACCACATTGTTTTTATTACTGTAACAGAGTTGACCTACGAACCAGGAGGTCATGGTTTGATTCTCGGTCAGGGCACATGCCCGGGTTGGGGGCTGGATCCCCATTTGTGTACACGCAGGAAGCAGCTGATCAATGATTCTCTGTCATCATTGATGTTTCTCTTTTTTCCTCTCCATTTCTCTCTGAAATCAATTTAAAAAAAAAGAAAAAAACAAGTTATTGATTACTGTGTTGAATAAGATTAGGTAAAGGGAAAGAACCATGAGTGTTACTGTAGACCTCCTCCCAGGTTGACAGTGAGCCATTAGTCAGCATCAATCAGTTAGGATTGTACCTCACTGCATCATTATCTAGACATTCTATATTTCTTCATCTTGCCATAAGGAAATTATTTTTTTAAATCCCTTGATATTTGTATATATGTCTCTCCTTAATACAGTACCACATTGTTCTGATTACTGTAGTTTTGTAATGAGTTTTAAAATAAAAAGTTTAAGTCACTTTTAATTGTGTTTTCTTTTTATTAATGAGTTGTAATAACTCTTTTTATATCTTGGATACAAGTTCTTTCATATATATACTAGAGGCGCGGTGCATGATATTTGTGCAAGGGGAAGGGGTGTCCCTCAGCCCAGCCTGAACCCTCTCCAATCTGGCACCCCTTGAGGGATGTCTGACTGCCCGTTTAGGCACCATCCCTCTCACAATCCAGGACTGCTGGCTCCCAACTGCTCACCTGCCTACCTTCCTGATGGCCCCTAACCGCTTCTGCCTGCCAACCTGATCACCCCATAACCACCCCCCTGCCAGCCTGATTTATGCCTAACTGCCCCCCTGCCAGCCTGATTGCCCTTAAATGCCCTCCCCTGCAGGCCTGGGTCCCCCCCTCCTCTGCTGGCCTGGTCACCCCTAACTGCCCTCCCCTATAGGATTTATTTCTCCCAACTGCCCTCCCTTGCAGGCCTTGTCCCTCCTAACTGCCCTCCCCTGCTGGCCATCTTGTGGCGGTCATCTTGTGTCCACATGGGGGCAGCCATCTTGTGTGTTGGAGTGATTGTCAATTTGCATATTACTCTTTTATTAGATACGATAGAGGCCTGGTGCATGGGTGGGGGCCAGCTGGTTTGCCCTGAAGGGTGTCCTGGATCAGGGTGGGGGTTCCCTTGGGGCGTGGGGTGGCCTGGGTGAGGGGCCTGTGTTGGTTTGCAGGCCGGCCACGTCCCCCGGTGACCCAAGCGCAGGCCCTGGTATCTGGGATTTATCTTCTATAATAGAAACTTTGTAGCATTGAGTGGAGGCCAGGGCAGCCAGGGTGTGCAGGAAGCTTCCTGATTGCTCCTAACTGCTTCCTCCATTGCCAGGGAAACCCAAGCCTCCTGCTCACTTTGTTGTCGCAGCCATCTTGGTTGGATTAATTTGCATACTCACTCCTGATTGGCTGGTTGGCATGGCTTGTGGGTGTAGTAGAGGTACAGTCAATTTGCATATTAATCTTTTATTAGATAGGATATATATATATATATATATATATATATATATATATATATATATACAGTGAACCATTTCAAAAATAAAATGCTTTGATACAATCAAGAATCATTTTAGCAATATATTTTCTTTGATCTGTTACTTCAAAGTAATTTGCATATATAAAACTATCAATTATAAGAATCATTATTTCATAGACCAGTTCTATTAGTGATTAGAAATTACATGACAATAAGAAATTTAGTAAGTGATTTAAGGCTTAGAAATTTTATTGCTTCCAACTTTCATGAGTAATATCAAGATGAACATTACATGCCAGATCTATACTAGAAATCAGTCATAGTTTCAGATGGCATCTTGGAGTTCAGGGCACCTGAAAAAGGTTGCACCCCCCCCCACACACACACACACACACTGCTCACTAAATCCAGAAATCCCTTCAATAGCGTATGACAAAGCCTGTCATTTCACAAGGAGAAAGAGGCCTTGAAATTCACTCATTGCTGGGAAAATACCCTAATGGAGGTATTAATAGCATTGTGGTTTCTTTTATAAAAGAAGATTTTGATACAAGGAGGGCAGAGAGAATGGTTCCCTCTTTAGGTACAAAATTAATTTTAGAGGTTAGGCAAGAAAGAAGAACAAAAGTACAGAAAGGGAAGACAGACCATAAAACATTTATCTATTTGGCAGTCAGACCTTGGATCAGCTCTGTCCTCTACCAATGTCTATAGAGCCTGAAATTTCCACCTATTAGATTTAATTTTTGAAGATGTTTTCAAAACATGTGCATTTTCACTGGCTAGAGATGTCTATTTATCTGATTGTGACCTGCAGGCACCTAGCAGAGAGCAGGTGTTGAAGCCAGAGGGCTACCTGGGAAGTCAGGGGATGGACAAGGAATATTTTGAGGGTGGAGGGTGGGACCCCAAAGGGGCTTCAGGGATCCAGTAAAAAGAGCACCTGATTTGCTAAAGGGCCACATTATCTAATTAGCAATCTCAGGCTTTTGCCCAGAGCATGACTATCCATATGGCCAGAACCTGTATTCCCTCCTCCCATTTAGACACAGATCTTGACCTGGAAGCCCCATCCCCAGGGCAGCTCTGCCTCTCCAGTTTTTCTCTAGTTTGCATTTATGCTTTTGCAGGCTTCTGTACAATGCTTTATTGGCAATGTGGTTTTTGCATACTTCTCTTTAAAGGCTGGACGTTGATAAATTTGGCTGCACTTCTTGTAGTACATGCAGCATTAAATAATATGCCTGTGTGTCTTTTTCCTTTTTTTCTTTTCCATTTGAAGTTTTAAATTGAAGTTGGTCAGCTGGATGCATGACAAAAAGTTCTGTTCATGTGCAGCAATTGAGGGGATGTGATTTGGCCCCCATCACCTTAGCCCTCCTCTTCCTTGCTCCAGTCCTTGGATTTCTCAGCTGCCATGCTTATTGATACTGAATCATGGATTCTAGTTAAAGGTGTTATAAATGAGCCTCAAAGAAGTGAAGTGAAATTAGTGGTTTTCCCAGTCTGGAACCCAGGTCTCTTGATCCCAGGCCATGGCTCTTTCTGTGGCATCATTCTGCTGGCAATGATCATTGAAATGTTTCTGATGGTGCCATAGTTGTCTTCTATATCTTTTGGCTGTTGGTGCTGCCACCCCCAGGACTTAGCAGAAACCAAGAGAAATGGCAGCAGAGATGAAGGCAAGGATGATTCACTGATAGGATAGCCATACTACCCTGACACCTTTTTCTCTTGTGGGACATGCTTGATGCAAAGGAAGTAAATTTTAATTTTAATTCTCTATCATTTTCTCCCATTTCTCTCTCTTTTCATTTGGATTCATCATAACTGCCTTTATCCTATTCCTATACACAATTACCTCAGGCTACCCCTAGGCTGACTAAGGTCCCCCTATTGCTATTCTCCTACTCCAGCAGTACCCAAAGTTTCAGTCTCCCTCTTCCCTACATTTCAAGCAGAATTCTACAGAAGTCCACCTTTGCTTAAGAGCCACTAGGAGCTCATGGGTCAATATGTTCATAGCATGTGATTCTAACAATGGGCAGTAGCTTAAGTGAAGGCATCCAAACTATTCAGAGTACTTGATAAAAATATGTGCATTATGAGGACCTACTACAAAATTTCTAAATTAGAAACTCAAGGGGCCGGGACCCAAGAGTCTGCATTTTAATGAAATTCTTAGATGATTCTGAAACATGCTAACAATTGAGAATTGCTACCTTATATTGTGCTTAGAATTAAAGCATTTGCTGCAGGTGTGTACACATGTTACTAGGTAGCAATGGCCATTTTTGGGTTAAGTGATTATATCTTGCCTTTAAAATGACATTTCATATATCATTGTTCTCCACTTCCCACTCCATCCCCATCCAAAATACATACCACAGTGGGCTATACTCTTTGTTGGAGTCTTACTTTGTCTTCCCAAGAATCTTGGGCTTCTTCTCTCGTATATGGAAGGCATATGCATAACTTGTGACCTCTGAGTGTGGTTTTTTTTTCTGTAAAAAATTCTAATTTCCATGTCTAGCTACACTTCATGCCATACACTATGTTTGATAAATATCTATTGAATGTACAACTGTATTTTACATATGGTAGAAAACACTCTATTTCACCATAACAAAAGAACCCAACTAATTATTTTATTATTTGAAAGCAGCTATGACATGAAAGAAAGAGGGAAGTTGGTAGGTAAATGGAGAAGTCTTCAAAAGATGACTGCATTTTATTTCCTGTCTTGAAGTCTTGTTCTCCTCTCTGGGGAGATTCATGCTTTATGGGTGTCCTGGGAAGTCAGATAGGAAAAGGAAGAAAATGCGAATAGCTTATAAAGCTGTTTCTCCCTTGGGCTTCAGTGTAATCTTTTCACATGAGTAGATGTTTTAAAACTTGGGTATCTGAATTCACTGAAGAGATACATAGTAAATAAAAATATGACTCAAATGCCACCTTGATGCCAGGGGGGACTATTTCCTGCCTGTTCTTAGAACTGGTGCCATATCTTATCTATTGAATTTCATGTTCATGTAGTGGATAGATAGACTCTGATTGCAGAGAAGCCAGGCTCAGCTAAGTAAAGAATCTCTGCTCTCAATCTAAACTGCACAGCCGCCCTGTGGCCATGGGTGATCAATGACACCAAAGTCATCCTTGGTCCTTCCATATCATTTGCAAGGCATGTTTTTCACTATTCTACCCATTATCCATCAAATAATATAACTAATATTGAATTTGTGAAAATAGCTCTCTACATTCCATGTTTAAAAACTCTCTACTGGGAAGATTTACTGGGATTCTAGATTTACTCACACCACATTGCTGATTTTGAGCAAGGAAATGAAACTGGTGTTTGGTCAATATAGGAAAGAAGGTGATAATATGTGCTTATCAAATTTCAGCTGGAGACACTGACCCATTTTCAAACAGATTGGTCCTTTGGCAAATTCACTCACCTACTTATATGTATAAAATCTCCATTTAAGGCTTAAAATGTCACATTAAAAATCAAGTTAAAATGTTTTATTCATTTCACTCATTTATTTTAAAGAGCATTAAATCTCAATTAAATTGATTTTTTCAAATATCTGAAAGCATCATCTTTAGTAATTTTAGTTTTTTTTTGGTGGCTTTCATATCTATTATATCCCTTCTTCCCTATAGCAATCCCAAGTGGGAAATATGGGGTGGTGGTGGTGGTGATAAGTGCTTTGAAAGCTAAAAAACTGAGGCCTCACATGGGAAAGGGGCTTACCTTAAGTTCCACATCTAGGTTGAGGTAGAGTCAGGCTTAAAATGCAAGTACTCCAGCTCCTATGCCTACTGCTTGGCACTTACTAGGCACCCAACTATTATTTGTAGGTTGATAGATATATGCAAAGGAGAATGGGTAATTCCATTCAGAAACAATGAAAAAGTAGCTAATCTTAATATACACTAATGTTCTGAGGGAGCATAACAGAAGAAAACCCCTAGAGCCTCCAGCAAATCTTCCCATCGGAACCTCTTCACTTAAGTAAAGGCAGTGCATTGTCCCCTTGTGCCTCTACAACAGGTTTTGCCTTTGAAAATGATCACCCTATCTCACCTCTCTGCAGCTGCTACCAGTGGAAATACCAATTATGTGGCTCCGTTTGGTGATTGCTACTGCAACATTTAAAAAATAAAATCTCCCCTGGGGTAAAACCTTGAATGACAATTCATCTACAAACAACTTTCCCAGGCAAATTAGAAAGCTCTGAAGATCATCTTTTAGAACCTGTGTGCTGACAGGACCTAGCTTCTAATGGAATATTTGGAGCTGTGAATTGATGTATCCCTTTAACTGTTAAGCAGTTGCTACCTCTTCAAGCCAGTCCTGAAATGGCCTAGTGTTAAAGTATTATATATGTTTCAGTGCCACTGTTCTTTTTTATTTCTAAGTAATGACTGATTAGAATTGTCTTTTGAAAACAAATGAGATGTATATGTGTGTGTGTGGCGGGGGGAGGGGGGTTATGGGGGATGGTTTTCAGTGCTATTTTATGATACATTAAATAGCTGTTAAACAGACCAGAAAACACATCCTGTTTTAAGAGCATAAAGGTTTCACTCAATATTTCACATGTTCTCTGAAGGTTTATGTTACCCATTTAAATAAAAAAGAAAACAATCAGAGCATGGAACATAAGGTTGTAATTCTTTATCTTTTTTAATATATATTAAAAAAGTGGAATTGAAGAGTGATGCTAAGGAAAGAACCATCTTAGAAACATGGTCCAGTGAGAAAAATCTAGATTATAAAACAGTGGTTGTCAAAGAGGGGGGTAAAGGTTCTGAGAAATCCTGATGTAAAGAAGCCTATTTTACCCTTTTTCAATCAGTGTTTCTAAGCTTGTTTGACCAGGGGCTCCCCTTTTTCTTAGAACACCTATTAACAAACCATTTCCATTTGGGGAATGCTGGTTAGACTATAGCTTGCATGAGGAGGTAGGGTGAGAGATAAAACTAGAAATAAAGATTGAAAACATATTACAGACAGTCATGAATACTATGCTAAGAAGCATCCACTTCATTGTATAAGCAATGGGATAATTTTTCAGCTCTTTTTCTTTAATAACTTTCTCACTTGTCTCTATGCTTCCATTCATTCTCCTTTCAGTCCACCCTGAATATAGCACTGCTAGACTAATTTTCATAAAATTGTTCCTATCATTTTTCTGCCCACTTTAGGACTTAAGTGTTACTTTTTAGGGCTCTACATTCTGGTATCTTTTTATCTTCAAACAGATGATGTCTTGTATTTCTGTTCACTGTTACCTGTGCATCTGATATTCCATCAAAAAGGTTCTATTTATTTCTTTTAAAAAATCTTATAAAGTGGTTTTCAACCTTGGCTATACGTTAGAGTTAGAATGACCTAGGGAGCTTCTAATATACCTGTGTTCAGGTCCTGCTCTGACTAATTATATCAGAATCTCTAGGGATGGGGCTCAGGTATCACTCATGTTTAAAATTTCCCAGATTATTCCAATGTGCAGCCACATTTGAGAACCAGTGCCTTGAAATCTGGCATGAAGCTGAGCTCACACTATATAAAACTTGTTGAAGTCACATTGATATCACATTGATCAATTTCCATGGAGCTTACATTTACTTATCAAGAGGAACCTCGCCCTAGCTGATTTGGTTCAGTGGCTAGAGTGTCAGTGTGAGGATTGAGGAGCTCCGGGTTCAATTCTGATCAAAGGCGTGTACCTTGGTTGCAGGCTTGATCCCCCACCATGGTGCCCAGGAGGCAACCAATCAATGTGTCTCTCTCACATTGGTGTTTCTCTCTCTCTCTCTCTCTCTCTCTCTCTCTCTCTCTCTCTCTCTCTCCCTCTTTCTCCCCCACTTCCCCTTCGCTCTCTAAAAATAAATGGAAAAATGTCCTCAGGTGAAGATTAACAAAAAATAATAATAATAATAAAAAGAGGAGTCTCTAACTCGCCTGTGGAAAAAATCAAAAAATCAAAGCTGTCAGTTTTGTTTTGAAAGATGAAATGACTTTACTAATAAATAGACTCGTTTTAAAGAGCAAATCCTAAGTACAACAGGGACTCCCAAGATCAAAGGACTACTGAAGGTTTTTTCCTGTTAAACTGATTGCAAATACCTTTTTCAGTCAATTTGATTGATTACAGCATACACACATTGAAGTACACCTCAAGCAGCCAGTTTGTCTGAAACCTTGCTGTTAAATCTCTTGTGAAGTAATTTAAGATTTAACCCCCAGAGAATTCTGAACTTGCTCTTTTAAATCAGCAAGATCTAATAAATATACCATCATTGCACACTACTAGTATTGGAGAAATCAGATGTACATTCAATTCTGGCATTTAACAATAATTACAAAGGTAATATGTTTAGAAATATTGCTTTTTCCCATTCTGTAAGCTTGCCTTTTAGAAGAAGGACACCAGTGGGACTGTGGAAGAAAACAGGCTGTTTAGGCATATGGTGCTGAGAGAATATGGAGAGGAAGGGTTAAGCCCCAGAGTATTTGCAGGACTCCTTAAAGAGGGTTTAAACTAAACCTTTGTCTTATTTTTTAAATGTTTTCATTGATTTCAGAGAGAGGAAGGGAGAGGGAGGGAGGGATAGAAACATCAATGATGCAAGAGAATCATTGATAGGCTGCCTCTTGCATGCTTTCTTCTGGGTATCGAGCACAAAACCCAAGCATGTGCCGCCACCAGGAATCAAGCCACAACCTTCTGGTTCATGGGTTGATGCTCCACCACTGAAGCACACCAGCTGAGCTAAACCCTATTTGAATAGGCTTATTTTTTTTAACCTGGCTAAGCTACATTATTTGACTGGCCCGTTTTCCAGCTTTTTCCATATGGACAACAGGAACAGCACTCTTCCACTTCACAAGCATGGCAAGGGGCTTCACATAAATTGGTTCTGGATAAATTCTACTTTTCTTCCCAAGAGTGCCTTAATTCTGACCTTTCATGGGACCAATATTCCCTTGTTTCTTACCCTGAACAATAATCCCTCCATCTTCCAGATAATAATACTAAAGTTGTAAAACCTGGGCATCATCTTGTCTATCTCTTTGTCACTCACTTCCTGTTCCCTCAATAAAACCACAATTCCTATATGTCAACTAGAGGCTCGGTGCACCAAATTCATGCACTCGGGGGGAGGGGTCTCTCAGCCTGACCTGCGCCCTCTCGCAGTCCTGGAGCCCTTGGGCCTAAGCCATCAGCCATTCATCCTTAGTGCTGCCACAGAGCGGGAGAGGCTCCTGCCACAGCTGCTGCGCTCTCCAGCCGTGAGCTCGGCTTCTGACTGAGCGGCACTCTCCCTGTGGGAGCACACTGACCACCAGGGGGCAGCTCCTGCATTAAGTATCTGCCCCCTGGTGGTCAGTGAGCATCATAGCAACCAGTCGTTCCACCACTAGGTTGATTTGCATATTAGCCTTTTATTATATAGGATGGTTCTCAAACTTTAACAAGCACCAGAATCACCTGCAAGTCTAATTAAAGCACAGAGTGCTGGTACCTATTCCCAGATTTTCTGAATCGGTAGGCCTGGGGTGGGGCCTGAAAATTTGAATTTTTGACAAGCTCCCAGGTGATGCTGATGGTCTTGGGGAACAAACACACTTTGATTTTAAGCAGAATCTTTGCTCTAGTGCTGTGGCTATTCTCAGTCTTAGCTGGCCATTGGAATCACCTAGAAAGTTTTTAGTCTTATTCCCCAAAGGTTCTGCTTGATGTGGTGTGGAGTGAAACCCAGGCATGGTTGATTTAAAAAAAAAAACTTTAATGTATAGTCAGATTTGAGAATTTTTGTAAGTTTTGACTTCCAAATAGTTTTTGATTCCTTTTCCCTCTTTATGCCTATTACTTGTACCTTTAAATATTTTTGCATTGCCTAGAGAATATAGGTCATACTCCTTAGGATGGCTTATGAGGTCCTTTACAACCTCATTATATTCATTCATTCTTTCAAAAAAGCCTGTTGATGATGATGGTTGCACAACAATGTGAATGTATGCAATGCCACTGAAATTTTCAGTTAAACATGGTTAAAATGATACATGTTATGTATGTATGTGTGTGTATATATATATATATATATATATATATATATATATATACACACACACTAGAGGTCCGGTGCACGAAATTTGTGCACTGGGGGGGGGGAAATGTATCTCTCAGCCCAGCCTGCACCCTCTCCAATCTGGGACCCCTCAAGGGATGTCCGACTGTCCAGTAGGATTGGGCCTAAATGGACAGTCGGACATCCCTCTCACAATCCAGGACTGTTGGCTCCCAACTGTTCCCATGCCTGCCTGCCTGATTTCCCCTAACAACTTCTGCCTGCCAGCCTGATCACCCCCTAACCACTCCCCTGCCAGCCTGATTTATGCCTAACTGCTTCCGTGCCAGTCTGATTGCCCCTAACTGCCCTCCCCTGCAGGCCTGGTCGCCCCTAACTGCCCTCCCCTGCAGGCCTGGTCACCCCTAACTGCCCTCCCCTGCAGGCTTGATTGCCCCCAACTGCCCTCCCTTGCAGGCCTAGTCCCTCCCAACTGCCCTCTCCTGCTGGCCATCTTGTGGTTGCCATCTTGTGTTTACATGGGAGCAGCCATCTTTGGCCACATGGGGGCAGCCATCTTGTGTGTTGGAATGATGGTCAATTTGCATATCACTCTTTTATTAGATAGGATATTGACCACAATAAAAAAATTTTGAGCACCCTTTAAGGGTCAGGAATCTCCACAAATCATCAAACTTCTTGCTTTTTTTCTGAGCACACCAGGGTAATTCATATTCACTCCCAACTGTGTAGAATGTCCTTATTTTCCCTGACTGGCAAAATCCCCTTTGACATTAAAGACCCAGTAAATGTCTCTTCCTACATAAAGCCATCTCAAATTGCTAGATAAAAAGGAACTTATTACATTAAGATTATAATTAAGAGTATATCTATAACCCCCTAAACTAAGCTATTTTCATTTTTGGTTCTGTCTTATTCCTACGTTGGGGGTGGGTGGGTTAGGTAGACTTGATGGGGTGCTGTGAGTGGAGTGTGAATTCTGAAGGGCCAGTGTTGGAGCAGACACCAGAGAATAGTAGGTATAAGAGGAATGAGCCAAGCTAAAATCTGTAGGAGAAAGCTAAGGCTCAAAAGTCAGGGCCAAGCCACAAGGGACAAAGAATTCAGAGTTGGGTGAAGATGTGATCCAAAATCTTTCTCCCACTGATCTTCACAAGCAGACAAAACCCTATTATTAGAGATAATTTGTTATGCTCTAGGTATACTGCCTACTGTAAATAAAATCTTGTGAACAATATCAATAACCACAGGATATGGAATCATATTGACTCTCCTTTGACACCTCAGCACAAATGAGTTACTTCTGTTTTCAGTTATCACTTTGGAAAGAACCTGAGCAGCATTTCAGAAGGGAGGTGAAGGGTGTTTCATGTTCTAGTAGTACGAGTTGCAGGTCTACGTGACTGGGGCAACAGGAAAGCAGTGGGATCCTAGGGCAGTTACTGGCAGAGAGAATAGAGATACACTGTACATTTATCCAGGTCCTGTTCAAAACTGAGTCTGTATCCAAAGGAAGCATGGTCCAGTCTTTAGTCATTGGGAATTTGGTAGCTATGTACATAAAATGTGAATATTTTAAAGAAAATGAAGGCCACAAGAGGAAGCAACACTTCCAAGCTCCTTCTATGAAGCCAGCATCACCCTAATACCAAAACCAGATAAAGACACCACAAAGAAAGAGAATTACAGGCCAATATCCCTCAATACCAGATTTCAAGCTGTATTACAAAGCCACTGTTCTCAAAACAGCCTGGTACTGGCACAAGAACAGACATATAAATCAATGGAATAGAATAGAGAATCCAGATATCAACCCAAACCACTATGCTCAATTAATATTTGACCAAGGAGGCATGAACATACAATGAAGTCAAGATAGTCTTTTCAATAAATGGTGTTGGGAAAATTGGACAGATAAATGCAAAAAAAAATGAAAATAGATCACCAACTTACACCATACACAAAAATAAACTCAAAATGGATACAGGACTTAAACATAAGACGGGAAACTATAAAAAATACTAGAGGAATCCACAGGCAGCAAAATCTCAGACATATGCCAAAAGAACTTCTTCACAGATACTGCTCCTAGGGCAATGGAAGCTAAAGAGAAAATAAACAAATGGGACTACATCAAAATAAAAAGCTTCTGCACAGCAAAAGAAACCATCAACAAAACAACAAGAAAGCCCACTGCATGGGAGAACATATTTGCAAATGTTATCACTGATAAAGGTTTAATCTCTAACATCTACAGGCAGCTTATACAACTTAATAAAAGGAAGATAAACGATCCAATAAAAAATGGGCAATGGACCTAAATAGAATCTTTTCAAAAGAAGACAGAAGCAAGGCCAAGAGACACATGAAAACAATGCTCAAAGTCACTAATTATCCGAGCGATGCAAATCAAAACGACAATGCGGTACCATCTCACACCTGTCACAATGGCTATCATCAACAAATCAACAAACCACAAGTGTTGGCGAGGATGCGGAGAAAAAGGAACCCTCATGCACTGCTGGTGAGAATGCAGACTGGTGCAGCAACTGTGGAGAACAGTATGGAGTTTCCTCAAAAAACTAAAAATGGAACTTCCATTTGACCCAGTAATCCCACTCCTAGGAATATATCCTAAGAAACTAGAAACACCAATCAGAAAGGATATATGCACCCCTATGTTCATAGCAGCACAATTTACAATAGTTAAGATTTGGAAACAGCCTAGGTGCCCATCAGCAGATGACTGGATCAGAAAACTATGGTACATCTACACAATGGAATACTATGCTGCCATAAAAAAGAAGGAATTCTTACCATTTGCAGCAACCTGGTTGGAATTGGAGAACATTATGCTAAGTGAAATAAGCCAGTCAATGAAAGAAAAATACCACATGATCTCACTCATTTGTGGACAATAAAGAACATTATAATCTGATGAACAAAAAGATAGATACAGAGGCAGTAAAGCATCAAACAGACTGTCAAATTACAGCGGGAAGGTTAGGGAGAGGTGGAGGAGATAAGAGATCAACCAAAGGACTTGAATGCATGCATATAAGAATAACCAACGTATACAAAACATTGGGGAGTGAGGGCATGTATGGGAGTGGGGTTGGGGGGCAATGGTAAGATATGTACACATATAATACCTTAATAAAATAAAATAAATAAAGACATTGAGAATTAAAAAAATAGGAAAAAAGAAGAAAATGAAGGCCACAGAAAAGTTTGAATGTGAATATTTTCTCTCAGCAGCAAAAACTGGAAGAAGAGAAGGTCAATTAAGATGGATTTAGAGCCGAAACCGGTTTGGCTCAGTGGATAGAGCGTCGGTCTGCGGACTGAAAGGTCCCAGGTTCGATTCCGGTCAAGGGCATGTACATTGGTTGCGGGCACGTCCCCAGTGGGGGATGTGCAGGAGGCAGCTGGTCGATGTTTCTCTCTCATTGATGTTTCTGGCTTTCTATCCCTCTCCCTTCCTCTCTGTAAAAAATCAATAAAATATATAAAAAAAAAAGATGGATTTAGAGCCTTGCATTAATAGTAAGTGAGCTGAGGAAGGAAGCTGTATACTAGTTTCCCTAGCTGGCACCTTCCCTTGAGTGTTCCAAGAGCTGAATTTTTCAGTGTTTCGTTTGCTTGTACACAGTCAGTTCATTGTATTAATCTTCCTGACTTTCAATTTATTGTTGTTATCAATTTTAGTAATTGCAGGTGTCTGTGGTGGCTCAAGATCCTTCTATGTCTTGCTACAATTTTAGATGCTCCCTTGTTTTCTGCTATGTGGACATTCTTAAGTTAGATTGTTTAGACTTTTTCAGTGAGGTTGCTATCTGCTGTAAATGACCGCAGATGTATGAGTTGAAATCTAATCTATACTTAGAATGCACTCAGTTGCTATAGTGTATGTTTGTGTGGGGGGGGTGGGGGGGGGGTGGGTGTAGTAGCTTGTGCAAATGTCTCTCTATACATTTCAATAATCTAATATTCAAATCTGTAAGTCCTGCATACAATAATTGGTAGGAAATTCAGGTGCATATCAAAGTACTGTGAAAACTGTAAACCACTTTATAAATTGAAAGGATGCTAACAAATACCTAAACACATTGGATAGCCCCTGAAAATTACTCAGAGCCAGGTACAGAAATAGGAGTAAATTTCTTATTATCTCTACCCACTGGAGGAAAACATTGACCCAGTTAATACAAGAACAGCAGCTAATCTAGGCATCCTTGATACTTTAGACATGCATCATATTACAGATTTACTTTTGTGTTTTATTGAAATCAATAGAACTACCAGTTGTTTGTCTCTGAGCAAAGGTACATAGGATAGAGAAAACTGATAATTTAAGAATTAAACATCACCCTGATTGACCTACAGAGTGGTTATTTCTCTTCAAATTACCAATTTTGAGACCTGATATTATGCCATACGATATCTCTGTCTATCCTATATAATAAAAGCCTAGGTGGCGTCGCGCGACACCCTCGTGTAATGAGGTCACATGATGGCCACCATGACGTCGTGACAAGATGGCCACCACAAGATGACCACCACAAGATGGATGGCAGGAGAGGGCAGTTGGGGGTGACCAGGCTTGCAGGGGAGGGAAGTTAGGGGCGACCAGGCCATCAGGGGAGGGCAGTTAGGGGTGACCAGGCTGGCAGGGTAGGGTAGTTGGGGGTGACCAGGCCTGCCGGGGAGGGCAGTTAGGGGTGATCAGGCCAGCAGGGAAGGAGTTAGGCATCAATCAGGCCGGCAGGGGAGTAGTTAGGGGGTGATCAGGCTGGCAGGCAGGTGAGCAGTTAGGAGCCAGCAGTCTTGGATTGTGAGAGGAATGTCCCACTGAGGGATCAGGCCTAAACCAGCAGTCGGACTTCCCCCGAGGGGTCCCAGATTGGAGAGGGTACAGGCCAGGCTGAGGGACAACCCCCATGCACGAATTTCATGCACCAGGCCTCTAGTATTATCTTATAATGTTCTCTTTTTGTTTTCAATACATTTATTTATTGCTCTAACTAGATTATATGACTTTATAACAAATATTTTTTATTAAATTAAACTGTCATTTATTGAGAAAAGTTTAATGTGATTATTATTTTGCTGGTTTCTTTGAAAACATTATCTCATTGACTTCTCAGAACATTCATGTGAAATTCAATTTTTATCTCTTATTATAGATGAAATGCTGAAATCTTAAGTAAACCTGTGCAAGGCCACACCACTACTCGATGAGCTGGGATTCAAAGCCAGCTATTTCCATCACACATTTCTGCTTTTTATTTTTTTTTATTTTTGATGCCACTTAGTCCCTTTTATCTGGCTCTTTGATTTCTCCAAATGTTTGGGAGAATACATTCATTCCTGTGTCTCAGTTTATGGAGAAGTGACCCAGAATATCTTTGTTAGTTTGCAATATAAGAGAGGAAGCACTATTCTTTAACTAGAAACAGGAGGAGCCTAAAACCCATCTGACTGTTATAAAAACCTGGAAATTCTCATGATCTTTTCATTGTTCTGTGGTGTACACTTGATGAAATTTTGGGAGGCATACTTTGAGTCTCTCATCTTATCTGTGAATTTCAAAATGTGCATGGAAAAGGGTATGATTGTCAAGGGAACAGAGAGGTAGCTATTTCTCCATGGGCACTAAGCCAACTTACCAATTTTTCACCAGTCACTCATTTCCTAAAATTGAGTCTGCCATATTTTTCCCCCCTTTATACAACATGGAATGGGAACTCACTTATGTTAACTTTTCAGCTATAAAATCCACTTTTAATCTTTCACTGGAATACTTTTCTCTTGGCCAGGAGAATAATATCTCATTAAAAACAAAAATGATATGCAGTGTCCTTTAATCAATTGGATGAAACTTCTTTATGCCCTGAATGCAAAATGTTGAAATGTATCTCTTAAAGATCAATATTGTTTCTAAGTAACTAAAGCTAAATCAATATCAGCTCCACACTTCACTTTGGTAACAGGTCATTAGATACTAGTGTTTCTTAATCTGTAATTACAAATACAGACTGCCCAGGAATAGTTTTCAGAGTAAATTTCCCCTCATTTGTCTTTTTAGATGTTGATTTATTTGTGTTTCCCCTGTAGAGTGAAACCCTTTTATAATATTACCTTTGAGGTAAGGCAGATTTTCTTAGTGGAATTGTATTAGACTTTTATTATAGAAGTTTTTAAGTCTCAAAGGATTTAATTTGACCTATGTGTGTCCCAAATCATTTAATAACAGGGTTCAGCTGTATTATGTATTATTGATTTCTGCTCACTCATTTAAGCTTCAGTGCACACTGGACTTAGGGAATTAATGAATTCTCTGTTAAATGTTTAAGGAAAAAAATGACAAATTATAAACCATAGCGTTATTGCATTTCAGGATTAAAGAAAACCCTAAAAAAATATATGGTTCAGCCTCTTATGTGAGGCTTGGATCAGTCCCCTGTATAGGATCCCAGGCAAGCTAATTAAAATATATATTGGATTAAATCAAGCATAATATTTAGAGGGATGGAGGTTGGGCCATTCAGAATCCTGTTGGAAAACAGATGATACCCTCTGAAGGCAAATTTGAGAGTAGTTTAATATAGGGATGGATATAGATACTAAGAGGAGATAGTGAAGCACTCAGAGGCTAGCAATAATTTGGAACTGTGGGGGAGGAAAAATAATTTTCCCTCTACACTTCTGGGTTCTTGGCTCCTGTAATTAAAAAACAACAACAGATTAACAGGAGAAAAACAAACAGAAATTAAACAACATGTATACCTCCTCTACACATGTGTTGAATGAACTGAAAAAGAGTCTGGAGGCTTTGGCTAGAAATAAATGATAAAGATTTATTCAAGGGTCATTAGGGTTTGCACAGTAGGAGCACAACTATGTATTACCCAGATTATTCCAAAGAAGAATGCAAAGGTAAGAGGTATTATAGTATGAGTACATTCTTAAGAAGAATCAGTGCTGTATTCTTAGCCTCTGGATTGTTCCAAGATGATAATCTTCTAGATGACTAGTGGTCTGAATAATGGATGTCAGATGGTTTGAGTACATGACCATTCTTTCTTTAGTCCATCAGGGGCAATCAGAGGGATATCTGGAGGTTTAGTGTATATCCAGGTATTGACTCAGGACTAGAAAATGCAAAAATTTAACTTCCCAGGCTAGTTAAAACAATAATGGAATTGTTTCTTTATGATCCAACCTACTTGATTTTGGTAATTTAGCAGCTTGACTATAGTGACTCCTTTTTATTTCTTCACTTTATTCCTTACATGGGAGACACCCACAAAAACTGAGTAACTCCCTTAAATGGTCCAAGCTGCCATCTTACATACCATCTCCAGCTAAAGTGAAAAGATGTGGGGTGTGGGGGCAATTATAAGAGGTTACCTGGGAAAACACAGTAAATAAGGGCAAGGTTGTTATGCATATTTAAGTATTTGTCATCTCCATTGATAAAAGATTTTAGAGACTTAGATTCATCCTTCTGGAAAGAGAGGGAGAGAGAGAGAGAGAGAGAGAGAGAGAGAGAGAGAGAGAGAGAGAGAGTTTACAAATGGAGATTTCCCTTATTAATGTAAATGTCTTTTACAAAAGGGTAACTTTTACTCAGTTTTCAGAGCTTTTCCTGTGTCTGCTGTTTCTTAAAAATAATCAGCCTAAAATAATCCTAATGCCAAAAAGGGATATTTCGCTGTGGTATATTCTGTTCCAGAACCATCACCTTTCTTAGATCTGAAGGAACAAGGTGGAGAGAGGAGTTCCTAGAACTCTCAGAGGGTGGCTTAGAGAGAGGTCTACTGGTAGAACTGTGGCCTTGGGTAGAGAGCATCGCAACTACAGCCAATCTGAGACCTAGCAGGGGTGAATGTCGGGGTGTAAATGATCCTCTCCTCACCTTCATGTTCCTCCTCCATTCTTGCTTCAATGATTTCTGTAGGCCCAAACCAACTGGAAGCCATAGGGCAAAAAACCCAGTTAATGCATTATGTAGAGGTCAGTTTTATAGGGCACAGAGCAGTAGAAGTAGATTGGAAGAGGAAAACAGAAGATATTCAGCATGGAGATGACAACCCCTTTCTACCCAGGATCCATCAGAGCACGTCTAGAGTGCAGTAATTAGTTCTGAAAAAAAGAGTTATAGTCAAACAAATGTGTTCAAAGAAAAAACAACAACACAATGGGCGAACTCACAAGCATTCCGTATAAAAATGTTTAGATGAACTAGTACTATTACTTCTAGAAAAGAAAATATTTGAGGGTCAATCTAACATTATAGTTAAAAGTACAGACCCTAGAGCCAGCTCTAAATTTATTATCTGGGTGACATTGGATAAGCCACTTAACTTATTTTTTTTGCTTCCATTCTCTCATTTGTAAAATTGGGCATAATAATAGCATCTACTTCATAGGGTTGTTAAGAGAATTAAATAGTGCTTTGCAAAGGGTGGGGACAGAAAGAGACTTTGCTTTGGGTGATGGGCACACCAGAGGCAATGTGCAGATAATGTTTTATTGAATTATACACTTGAAACCTGTACACCAATAAATTCAATAAAAGAAAATATAACAGTGTGTGGTACATATAAATGTTATATAAGTTATGTAATTGGGTAGAGGCATGGTAGAGAAATTTGAGTGGGTCTACCTGTTCTGAAAGCAGTTAAGCCTAGTTGGTGAAAACTAAGATGACAGGTTTTCATTCAGTTTAAAGTTAAATTGGCTCATAGACATAATAAAAAATGATCTTCCATGGTAGTGAGTTCTTCATCCTAGAGGTGTTCAAATTTAGACTAAATGAGAAGTTATGTTGTAGGGGTGGAAAAGTTTTCCATCTTATCCTCTAGGTTTTTTGGTTGGTCTAATAATAAAATTGACAAAAAACAGAATAACAGGAAAAAAACCCAAAAGTTTAATAACATGTACACCTCCTGAATGCATGGGAGAGACCCAAGAAAACTAAGTAACTCCCCAAAATGATGGAGGCAATCACCTTAAACATCATCTTTAATTAAAGACAAAAGAAGACGTTAAGGGTGAAGAGTCAGTTATGGGAGGTTACCTGGAAAAGCACAGTAAACTGGGTAGTGTTGTTGTACAGATCTAAGTCCTTGCCTTCTCCATTAATAAGAGTTTCTAGAGATTTAGAGACCTTCCCCTCTTCCTGGTATAGCCAGGGAGATGACTTACAAATAGAGATTTCCCTAACAAATGTAAATGTCTCTTACAAAGGATAACTTCTACTTGGGTTTTAGAGCTTCTTCCATGTCTGTTTCGTTAAAAACAAAACAAACAAACAAAAAACAGCTTAAAGTAATCCTATGACAAAGAGAAATATTTGGGGTGGCAAATTCTGCTACACTATAATATCATAAAGAGATTCAAGCATTGAAGAGGGTTAGAACAGGCCTCTCCAAGATGTGCTACTTTGGCATGTGAATTATTTTGAGCTGAAGTCAATCAAGACCCTGTGGGCTCACACACACAAAAAAAAACCGTTTTACCTCTTCCTTAAAGTATTTAAATTAGGGACTTGTTCTGTGGGGGTTCAGAACAAGTCACCCCAAGATGTGCCCCTCTGGTATATAGATTATTTTGAGCAAAAGACAACTTTAGCCATAGGCTCTAGACAAATTTCTGCCCTTCCCTTAGCTATCTAGAAGAACTTGAATTAGGCACTGTGTCCATAATAAGTTGTTATCAGATGACCTATTTTGATCTATCTATAGGGCAGGACAAACTTCTACTTACTAAGCATCTACTCCTTATCATCCCATCCTGCAATGACCTTTGAAGTCCCCAAGGCATATACGGATGTTCTCTTTCTATCTCTGAATCTCTCTCGCATTTTAGGTCTCTGACTCTGACATATGCAGGGTTCCCATACATATGTATTTATTAAATTTGGTTATTTTCTCTTGTCAATCTAATTTGTACATTTATTAGACCTGCCAGAAGAACCTATGGGAGTAGAGTGCATGTTGTTCCTCCTCACCCCACAGCATCAATTAGAAGGTTGGATTAGAAGACCTTCAAAAATCATTGTAATCCTGCCATATCTCTGATTCTTCAGCAAAATCATATGCAATGCCACTGGAAATATAACCTTGTTAGCTAAATCTCTGCCTAAAAAAGCCAATGACTATTGTAGGCTATAGATTGCCCAGATGTCATTCTTGACCTTTAGGTAGTGCACAATCTTCTGGGAAACAGATCCTTTGCTTCTGAAAGAGTTCCAGCATTCAGGTTCTGGTCTTGTCCTGGTCTTTTGGTTTTGTGGGCTGGGAGTAGATTTGGTTCTGGGTATTATTAAAAGTCAAAAGTCTCTCCTTTGTACATGCTTTGGCTGTATAATTTTTGGTTTTATTCTGTTGTTTCTGAAAAACAACTCAGTATCTTGTTAGAAACAGGATAAGGACAGTTTGAGTTCATTTTGTGGTTACACAACTGTATCTACCTCCAATTTCATTTTCTTCAATGAAAATAAATGGAGAAATTGTCGTAGTTTTCTATTTAAGATTATTCCTCTAGAGTGACATAATTTAGATTTAAGATTTAAGGTCAACCTCTTACTACATGTGTGATTTTGGACAATTTACTTAACTTCTTAGAGCTTGAGTATTTTTCACTATAAAATATGGATAATAATAGTATCCTTTTTACATCACAGGCTCATTGAAAGATTAAATGAGATATTGTTTGCAAAGTTACTGGCATATATTAAACTTTTAATAAATATTAGCACTTGTTATAATAATACTAGAGGTTCGATGCACAAAATTCATGCAAGAGTAGGCCTTCCTTCCCCCGGCTGCCAGTACCGGCTTCCCTCTGACACCCGGGACCCGGGCTTCCCTCACAGCCCCGGCTTCATCTGGAAGGTCATCCGGAACGATGTCTGGTCTAATTAGGATATTATACTTTTATTATTATTATTTTTTTATAGAGCTACCATACTACCCAAAATATGTTTTTTTTTAATTTCTTTATTGATTAAGGTATTACATATGTGTCCTTAATCCCCCATTACCTCCCACCCCCCATTCATGCCCCCACCCCCCTGTTGTCTGTGTCCATTGATTAGGCTTATATGCATTATGCTAAGTGAAATAAGCCAGGCAGAGAAAGATAAATATCACATGATCTCACTCATTTATGGAATATAATGAACAATATACTTTTATTATTATAGATATTTTATCATATATCAATTAGTGGTGATATGGGCTCTTGGTTCTTGACTCTGTGTAGGAAAGATTTCACAATAGAAGTCCAGGTGATTTTGAGAGTACATTTATTAAAGCTGGGGTCAGTGAAACAAAGGAAGGGCTTATGATAGAAGAGGCAAGATCATTGCAACAGGAGTGAGCCTAATCAGAGCTGCCTTGGCCATTTAGAAGGAAAGTCACAGAGGCAGAAGAAGAGTCCTTAGAGATAGGTTCAGGGGCTTAGCCCAGAATGAGCTGCTCTCCTGGTTGCGAGTCTCCTGGGAACCTTTAGAGCTTAGGAGAAAGAAAAGGAAAGATACACATCAGTGGAAAGAAGTGGGGGAAAGACATGGGCATATTCCAGAGAGTGAGAGCACACACTGGGTCCTTTGCCTTAAAGGTTTCTATCTAAAGGTTTTATAAAGGCAGAAATTTTAGGGGAGCTCTCAGGGGAGGATCTCAATAGAATATTCATTAGCTTTCCAGGTATGTCCTTTCAGGGTTGTTGTCTCTACTGATTGGTCATTGCATTTGGTCTGGATGTCAGCCATGGCATCACTTCATCTGGTTTTGCTGCTTTTCTGGGTCCGGAGCTGAAACACAACTAAGGCTTATATGTTATCTCTAGTTTGACAAAAACTCTGTCTCTCTGGTCAACAGACCCAAGGCTTTGTTCTCTAGATTATTTGATGTATGACCCTTGTCCTGAGGGCTTAATGCTTGAGGCAGTGGATGCTCAAGGGAGAAGGAGGCAGGTGAGTCAGGGTGCTGGAAGGGACCAGTTTGAATCAACCATCTGTCTCAGTTTCCTCATTCTACTTGCCAAGGAATTTTCTTAAATTTTTACTATCCTTCAGTATATAAATGATATATTGTAAAATATGTTGTTATTATTCTAAAACTAGTTCCTGAGATGCCTGGTTACCTTGGGAAGCAAGTTTTCACATTTCTCTTGACTGGAGCCTACATTCTTCAGTTAATTCTGGACCATTTCTGCAGGGATTGTAATACTGCTGGGGAAAAGGAAAAGAGGTAACCTTTGTTCAATGACAGATTTCCTCTGAGGCCATCCTCACCCCAAAGCAAGTCCTGAGAGAGAGGGGCATGCTATTTCTTGATGTTCATGCCTAAGCAATTATAGGAAGTGACTAGACCAGCTATTGACTAGTCTTAGAAGGATAAGGCCATTGTTTTAGGAAGCTGAATTAATTATGTCAAGATGAGCAGCTGCTGATCAAATAGGAAAATGAAAGTGATTGTTCTCTGTGAGTTTCCTATTATATATCAAACAAAAAGAAAATGATTGAAAAACATTTATTCATGGTATTTTCTTTTTGAGCCAAAAGATATCTATTGACATAGATCTCCTGCCAATTGCAATTCTTTATTCCCCTGTTGTCAGAAACTGCCAAACTTAAGATCTCATATTTAGAGCTATTATGGTGGAGGCCTGTGTTTCTCTAAACCTGAATCTTTGAGTATTATGAGAGATAATGCATCAGGTGACCCTGATAGTTAGTGTATCCTATTAATTATTTCTATGATCAATTTCTGACACTACAAGACAAATAGCAAAGTCAAAATACTTATCACCTCCTCTTAGGATCTGCATGGTTCATGCCTAGGTTAGGAGTTGGTAACTATGGCCTAAAGTCCAAATTCAGTCTGCTGCCTGTTTTTGAATAGCATGTGAGTTAAGAATAGTTTTTAAATTTTTAAATGGTTTTTTAAAAATCAAATGAAGAACAACATTTTGTGACATGGGAAAATTATATAAAATTCAAATTTCAGTACCATAAATAGTCTTATTGGAACACAAACCTACTCATTCCTTTATGTTTCCTATTTGTTTCTTTATGAAAAGAGTATGTTGACCTCTGACCTAAAGGAAAGGGCTAATTTTCTGTATAGGACATGTACATAGGAAAGCTCACAATTACGTGAAAAGTAAATTATCAGTGCTATATTTTGGAGGAAACAACAATAGTAAAAGTAAGTTGATCTAGTGATTTCAAGTCACATGGAATCTATAAAAGTTGAGAAAAACCTTACATGATATATGTAGTCATAGTCTTCCTAGACATTTTCTAAAATGTCTCTTTATCATGGCTATTATCAATAGCCATTGATCACTAATAATTAAAAGATACAAATACCTTAAGATTCATTTTAGTTGATAATATTTACCTATGTCGTATAGGTGTTACATATACTAGATGTACCAGTTAATAATGCAGAGTTTTTCAATAGATGTAGTTACACATATGTTGATATATATGCGATTTGATATGTATGCTATTTTGTTGTATTGACAACAAGCTTTAAAACTTAATATGTCAAGTTTTTTAAAGGTGTTAACATCATAGATATTTTTACGCTTAAATATGTTGAATTTCGTGCCAAAAAAGAGCATTTGCGGGAAGTTTTAATTCATTACTTTATTTTGAAGAAAGTGTTGCTGAATACTTTGGGAAGCTTATGGTGAACATGCTCCTTCTCAAGATACTTGTGAATGCTGGTTTAAACACTTTAAAAGTGATGATTTCAATGTGAAAAACAAAGAACGTCCAAGTCAATCAAAAAGTTTGAATACTAAAAATTACAAGCATTTTTGGATGAAGATGCATATCAAACTCAAAAACAACTTGCAGAAAGATTAAATGTTGCTCAGCAAACAATTTCTGATCATTTACAAGCAATGGGAAAGACTTTAAAGGAAGGAAAATGGGTGCCACATCAACTGAACAAAAGACAAATGGAAAACCAAAATGTCATCAGTAAAATGTTGCTTCAACAGCACAAAAGAAAGTCTTTTTCCATCGAATTGTGACTGGCAATGAAAAGTGGATTTATTTTGATAATCCCAAATGCACAAAATCATGGGTTGATCCAGGCCAACCATCAACATTGACTACAAGGCCAAATTGTTTCGGAATGAAGACAATGCTCTGCGTTTGGTGGGATCAGGGAGGTGTGGTGTATGATGAGTTACTAAAACCAGGTGAAACCATTATTACTGATCACTACCGACAACAAGTAATCAATTTGAACCACGTTTTGGGCCAGAAAACACGGCAAACTAATGTTGCTTCATGATGACGCACCATCACACACTTCAAAACCAGCTAAAGACATATTAAAATATCTTGCCTGGGAAGTATTAACTCACCCGCTGTATTCACCAGACCTTGCTCCTTCAGATTACCACTTGTTCTGATCGATGGCACATGCACTTTCTGGGCAGCACTGCAAAACATACGAAGAAGTGGAAAATTGGGTCTCTGAATGGTTTGCCTCAAAACAAGAAAAGTTCTATTGGGATGGTATCCACAAATTACCTGAAAGATGGGAGAAATGTGTAGCTAGTGATGGACATTACTTTGAATACAGCACTTTTGATGTTTCTCTTGAAATTATCGTGTTTTCTTTGATTACAAAATCCGCATTATTAACTGATACACCTAGTATACAATGTGTATATTTTATATGTTTCTGTCATTTGAGTTTGCATTGAGGCTTTACTATGACTGATAACCCTGGAAAAGCCACTGAGTGAATTGAAAAGTAAAGACATTATTTACTTTTTTGTGTTCCTTTCTCAGAATTTCATAACACTTCTGACTTGAAACTGTGGTTATAATTTTTTCCTCCCAAGCAAAAAAAGGAAGATTTTTCTCCCCTGCTCCCTTCTGCTTGTATTTTCTCCCAGCAGTACCATTACCTGCTATGCAGAGATGATGAGCTCAAAAGTATTCAGTTAAGATGTTCCTGTCAGTATTGGTTTAATAAATCAACACTAGAAATTAAACTCTTAATTTTTCAAAACATTAAACAGCAAAGGAACACCTGAAGAAAGATGAGGGGAATAGGAAATTAGAACCTAAGAAATATATACCTTTCATGGTACTCCTTGTATAACATTGTAGGTTGAGATTTTATCATTTGTTAAGGAATAATATACCAAAGAAAACATATTGCTGTATATACATCTTCTTCAGAGCTGGCCTGGCTACTGGGCCAGTGAGGAAGTAAGCAGAGGGTTAGGGGCTAAGTGTGCCAGGTCAAAGCCATTTGTAATTTGACTTTACCTGCCGGGTCCAGTCTTCGATCGGGACCGGGCAGGTGGCATGGACACCGCCTGACGCTGCCCGCGGGGTCCCCGCGGTGATCAGGACCTGGCTGGCGGCATGGACACCGCCTGACACTGTCTGTGGGGTCCAGGGGACGATTGGGACCTGGCAGGCGGCATGGATAGCACCTGACGTCACCCGCGGGGTGCAGGTGGCGATCGGGACTGGGCAGTTCTAGCAGGCAGCGCCTGATGCTGTCTGTGGGATCCAGGGAGCTATCGGGACCAGGCAGGCGGCATGTATAGTGCCTGATGTCACCCGCGGGGTCCAGGGTGCAATCGGGAGTGGGCAGGTAGCGTGGTCAGTGCCTGACTTTGCCTGCAGGCTCCTTAGGCGGGGGTGGCCAGGGTCTCTGGGATCACTGTCTGCCCCCGGGCCACCTGAGGACACCGGTGGAGCAGGCCAGGGTTGAACATTTTAATGAAAATGCGATGCCTGCGCCCTGTCCCTGGAGAGGAGAGGGAAGTGGGCAGTTAGGAGGCACCGGGGTTCTGAAGTGGCTGGGAACAACCTGCAGGCGAGCTACCAGGAAGAGGTGCTGAACCATGAGGATGCAGAGGGCTGGCTGATGGAGGTGAGCAAAGGTGCAGATGAGGCGGCTCTTGCCAGCACTGAGCTGGAAAAGTGCATGGAAAGCCTTATGGACAAAAGCGCCTTTCTGAAGATGTCCAGTATGCTCAGATCTCCGTGGAGGTGGACGTGTTCTCCAAGTCCGACCACTCTGCTATGCTCAAGGACATCCGCACCCAGTATGAGAAGCTGGCTGCCAAGAACATGCAGAATGCTGAAGAATGGTACAAGAGCCGCTTCACCATGCTGACAGAGAGCGCTGCCAAGAGCACCTACATGGTGCGGGCCAGCGACTGCTCAAGGCCAAGACCCTGGAGATTGAAGCAAGCTGGGGCATGAACAAAGCGCTGGGAAAGCAGCTGCAAGAGCTGGAGGATAAGCAGAACTGCAGGACACAATCAACAAATTAGAAAATGAGTTGAGAACCACAAAGAGTGAAATGGCAGGATATTTAGAAGAATACCAGGACCTCTTCAATGTGAAGATAGTTTTGGATATTGACATTGCAGCTTACAGGAAACTTTTGGAAGGTGAGGAGACTGGCTCAGTTTCACCAGCGTGGGAAGCATAGTCAGCGGCTACTACCAGAGTTCCCAGGTCTTTGGTGATCTGCCTACAGTGGTTTACAGAATAGCTCCTACTTGATGTCTGCTCACTCCTTCCCTTCTTAATACACCAGCCACGTCCAGGAGGAGCAGATCGAGGTGGAGGAGACCATTGAGGCTGCAAAAGCCAAGGAAGCTAAGGATGAACCCCCTTCTGAAGGAGAAGCTGAAGAGGAAGAAAAGGAGAAGGAAGAGGCTGAGGAAGAGGAAGGAGAGGAAGAGGAAGAAGGTGCCAAGGAAGAATTTGAGGATGCAAAGGAGGAAGAAGGAGGTGAGGGTGAAGGAGAAGATGCCCGAGAAGCTGAGGACAAGAAGAAATGAAGGTACTGGGGAGGAGCAAGCAACCAAGAAGAAAGATTGAGCCTTCCTTTCCTTAATTATTTCAGGAATAATCCTCCCAAAACCAGGTCAACCCTGCCACCAACCAAGCAGTTGAGTTCCCAATACTATATGAATTAAGAAGTCAATATATATATAACATTCTGAGGTGACTCAGGTTGGACATTAAATGTTATGCTATGACTTTTCTCCTTATGCAGAGTATCTGTTTGCTTGCAGAGTGGCTTCCTGGCTTGCTGCCAGCCTGTGCATGGTCCACGCTTAGGAGTTCAGGATCTATGACAATGTGAATAATTCAGATGTTTACAATAAAAACACATGAATACACAAATTCACTAATGTTAATGTTAAACTTCATGGAAAAAATAGTCTTTTGAATCTTTGGTGGTTAGAAATTAAAGATCTCAAATCATGTGCAATAAACACTAAACAAAGTTACCCTGAATGACAAAAAAAATACATTAGGGACCAGGAAACGTCAAAAGAACTGGGGAACCATTCCCAGATCAGGAAGGGAAGTCACAGGGTATATATTATTGCAACGAATACAGTATTTCCTACTACTTACAACATATACAATGTAATGTATTAGATGCCTTCCTAGTAGATGAAGTATTTATTCTCATAGAGTAATACTGGTAGATATGTTATAGTTATGGCAGTATGTCATATCCTATTTATATTAATAGAAGGGTAATATGCTAATTAGACCATGAGACCTTCCAGATGTCCTTCTGGACAAAGCCATGTTGGCGGGGCTGAAGCAGAAGCGGTTATGGGTGATCAGGCCAAAAGGGGAGGGCAGTTGGGGTGATCAGGCTGGCAGGGGGAGGTGCAATTGGGAGCAAGCAGGCCGGCAGGCAGAGTGGTTAGGGGAGATCAAGCAGGCAGGCAGGTGAGTGGTTAGGAGCCAGTAGTCCCACATTGCAAGGGGTTTGTCCAACTGCAGGTTTAGGCCCGATCCCATAGGGTTCCCAGATTGGAGAAGATGCAGGCCAGGCTGAGGGACCCCCCAACCCCGTGCACGAATTTCATGCACCAGGCCACTAGTTTATTATAATTATATATTTTTAACATGATTTCATTGATTTTTACAGAGAGAGAGAAAGGGAGAGGGATAGAGAGGTAGAAACATCAATGAGTGAGAGAGAAACATCATCATTGGTTGCCTCCTGCACACCTCCTACTGGGGATCAAGCTTGCAACAGAGGCAGATGCCCTGACTGGGAATTGAACCAGTGACCTCTTGGTTAATGGGATGATGCTCAACCACTGAGACACACCAGCCAGTCTATATTTATTATTTTTATTGTTAGTGTGAGTGCTCATTGAAATAGTATAAGAAATCATTGCACAACTAGCCAATACTATTATATGGCAATGTTCTGCCTACTCACATGAAGGAAGGTAGTGAAAAGAATAATGAGTAGATGCTAGGAGACTTGTATTTAGTCTGATTAATAATAATGATTACAATAACAATAAAAGGTTAGTATTTATTTGGCCTTTACTACACATTTAATACAACCCTAAATAGGTAATATCATTATCTCCATTTTAAATATGGGGGAACTGAGGTTTAAAAGGATTTGGCTTCTTATGTAGGATAACACAGGTAGCAAATGGCAGAGAACTAGGATTTAAACTCAAAAGACTAATTCCAGAACCTCCATGCTGAACCATGAGAGTATACTACCTTCCTGGTTCTGCAATTTGGTAGCTGTATGAGCAGGGGCATGAAAGGTATTCATATCTTTGTGAAGATTATGCACTACACAAATCAAAGGGTGTTCTACTTTTATTGGATACTAGAAGCCAAGTGCACAAAATTCGTGCACTGGGGGGGGGGGAGGTCTCCCTCAGCCCAGCCTGAACCCTCTCCAATCTGGGACCCCTCAGGGGATGTCTGACTGCCACAGGGATCAGGCCAAAATGGGCAGTGGACATCCTTCTCACACCCAGGACTGCTGGCTCCCAACCGCTCACCTGCCTGTCTGCCTGCCTGATTGCCCCTAACCACTTCTGCCTACCAGCCTGATCTCCCCCTAACCACTCCCCTGCCAGCCTGTTCATCCCTAACTTCCCTCCCCTGCAGGCCCGGTCCCCCCAAACTGCCCTACTTTGCTGGCCCAGTTGCCCCCAACTGCCCTCCCCTGCTGGCTGAATCACCCCCAACTGCCCTCTCCTGATGGCCTGTTTGCCCCCAATTACCCTCCCTTGCCGGCCATCTTGTGGCAGCCATCTTGTGACCACATGGGGGTGGCCATCTTGTGATGACATGGACATGGCCATCTTGTGACCACATGGGGTGGCCATATTGTGACCACATGGGGGCAGCCATCTTGTGACCACATGGGGGCAGCCATCTTGTGCAATGGTGTGACAATCAATTTGCATATTACCTCTTTATTATATAGGATATGTAGTGAATAACCTGCGCAGTCAAATGGGTGGTCATGTGGAAGTTCCTTAACTTATCAGTGTTTTGGTTTCCTTGTTTCTGAAATGAAAGTTTGAACTAATTGGTTACTAGGCCTGTTTTAGCTGAGGGTCTAGTGTGTATGTGTGGATAATCCTATATAATAAAAGGCTAATATGCAAATTGAACGAATGGCAGAACAACAGGTTGCTATGATGTGCACTGACCACCAGGGGGCAGACGCTCAACACAGGAGCTGCCACCTGGTGGTCAGCGCTGCTCATCCAGAAGCTGGGCTCATGGCTGGCGAGTGCAGTGGTGGTGGCGGGAGCCTCTCCTGCCTCTGCAACAGTGCTAAGGATGTCCAACTGATGGCTTAGGCCTGTGGAAGCTGTCCGTTGGACATCCCCTGAAAGCTCCTGGACTACAAGAGAGCACAGGCCAGGCTGAGGGACCCCCCCAAGTACAAGAATTTCATGCACTGGGCCTCTAATTCAAAAATAATTTCTAATTTTCATTGGAGAGTTTTACACATATATTGGAATTTGTACTTATCTTATGAAATAAATTCCTAGAATAAATCAAATAAGGACATGGCACTGGGAATATCTGGAACTGGAGATTTAGGAGAGCTGCCTAATCTTTCCCCATGGTCCCCTGCTCAAGTTCTCCATGCCATAAAGCGACATTTTATATCTGCAACTGATACATAGAACAGCAGAAACAAAATGTCCCTTGCTCAAATATCCCCAAGAGTAGGGATATGGTTAAGTGAATGGATTTGAAAGGCTTTCTTTGCTATGATGTGAACTGAATGAAAATTAAGTGTCAAAACCACAGATTCAAAAGCAGATATTCAAGTAAATTTGCTGTTGTCTACAAAAACACATTTTAATGAAGCATTTGATTAAGCAAGAATTGTGTGTGCTACCCATTGATAAATCAAGGGCACAATTTGGTTGATGATATGTAGAGATAAATTAGATTTAAGTATTGAGATATTAATATCATTATATTGGGACACAAGACAATTTTCTCTTAGATACTTTACTTGCTTTCAATTAAATGGTACTTTATGTAGTCATTCTTAACTGAAAAATAGATTAGGATGTTCTCTTACTCAATTGTATTCCACCACTAAATGGAATCCTTTATTAAATAGTTATACATTACCATTAAAGATGTACAGTTAAGATAAATTTAAAAAATAAGTACAGCATTTTCATTCTTCTCATCCTCCTACCCTACCAGGCTTCTTTCTAACTCTTCTTAGAGTTACAATTTCTCCCCATACCCGAGAAGTTGGCACCTCTGGAATCTTACCAACTGTCACAGTTCTGGTAGCCCTTCTTATGTCGACAGCCAATTTAGCTCCCCTGGGAGAAAGACAACTACCTGCTTACAACCAATCAAAGGTCAGGAGTTCCTTTGCCATTTCTAATGTTCCCTATGCTTTAAGATGACCTCCTGTTCCCTGCTCTAGTCATACTGGTTTATTCATTACTAGTGGCCCGGTGCATTAAATTCATGCACATTAAAAGGGGATTAATTAGAGGAAATATTTTAATATTGGTATTTGTCCTTTCTCTATAATAGAAGTGTCAGAGATGAAAGAAAATTAGTAAAATGTATATGAAAATCTTCCTCCTGTCAGAGTCTGGGGCGTGCCATGGACCCAGAGTCAAGTTCCCGCCCACCTGCAGTGCCTCAAAGTTGCCCAAGACCCAGACCCATCAGGCCCCACCCCCATTGGGTGAGATCCAGACCCGGCTGGCCCCACCCCTGTCAAGCCCCGCCGAGCAGGGGGCATGGCCTGAGATCCCCCGTCAAGCCCTGCCAGGAGGGGGAGCACAGCCTCAGTTCCCCTGCCCTGACGCCAGGGTGGGGGGCAGGGCCTGAGGTCCCCTGTCAAGCCCCACTGGGTGGGGGCCTCAGGTCCCCTGCCCCAGCCCAGTGCCACGCAGCCTCAGATCACTGCTGATTGCTCCTTAAGGCTCTTTAAGGGAACTTGGCTTTCACTGTGGGTGCAGCCATTTTGTGTTATGGAAAACCTGCCTCCACTGTGGGTGCCGCCATCTTTGTGATGGTGTGATGGTCAATTTGCATATTCCCTCTTTATTAGATAGGATTTCTTGGCACCATTCTTCCTGCCTCAGAGCTTTTGCTTAGGCTGGTTTCCTTTGCCTGAAATTCCTCTCCCCTTCTCTCAGTTCTGTCTATTACTCTCCCCATTCACAACCCAGTGCAAATCACACTTCTTCTAACAATTCTTCCTCAGAACTCATCTTTTCATCTTCTATACCCCCATAGGATTTTGTGTATACTTTATTTATAACTACAGCCATAGCATTTGCTAAACTCTAAAATCAGAACGCATGCTTTGACAACTATAATTGTACATACAGGACAAATGTGATAGATAATCCTATGTAATAAAAGCGTAATATGCAAATTGACCATCACTCCAACACACAAGATGGTTGCCCCCATGTGGACACAAGATGGCTGCCACAAAATGACCAGCACGGGAGGGCATTTGAGGGGGGGACCAGGCCGGCAGGGTAGGGCAGTTGGGGGTGACCAGGCCTGAAGGGGAGGGCAGTTAGGGGCAATCAGGCTGGCAGGGGAGCAGTTAGGTATCAATCAGGCTGGCAGGGGAGTGGTTAGGGGGTGATCAGGCTGGCAGGCGGAAGCAGTTAGGGGCAATCAGGAAGGCAGGCAGGAGAGCAGTTGGGAGTCAGCAGTCCTGGATTGTGAGAGGGATGTCCAACTGACCGGTTAGGCCCGATCCAACTGGGATCAGGCCTAAACGGGCAGTCGGACATTCCTCGAGGGGTCCCAGATTGGAGAGGGTGCAGGCTGGGCTGAGGGACACCCCCACCCCTCTGTGCACAAATTTCATGCACTGGGCCTCTAGTTTGAAATAAAGATGATTCTAGAAAATTCAGAGTGCATATTAGCTTTAATTGTAGCATTCATTACAGTCTATCTCGTGTTGCATTAATTATATATTTCTTTGAATTCTTCCTGATGTTGTCAGCAACAATTATGTCAGATCCATCCCTGCATTACCTCACACCTGTCAGATCTCTTTGTCTATAGTAGGAATTCATCTTTTTATGCAGCCATCAACTATTTATTGACCCTTTGCACTTTCTTGCTTTTTTCTCGATTCCTTTATTCTACTCGGGATTTAATTTTTTTAAATACCCCAGATTTTACAAAGCACGGCAGTAGAATAAAAAACTGGAGTTTCTTTTCATACAAACTTATTTATTTGGATTTTTTTATATTTCAAATTATTGATACATTCAAAGAGTATAAAAAGAGCTGTTACCGATGCTAACCGTGTCGAGTCACACTCGACATCCGAGTGCAAAAGGTTAAGCTCGTATGATGTAGTAGGCACTGTGCTAGGTGCAGGGGATGAGATGAGGTACTTCCCACCATGAAATAATTACAACACTGTAAAATGAGTGCTATGTTAGGATAAACCTGAAACACATAAAACGGGTCCCCTTACATGCACTTGGAGAGTCAGGGAGGTCTTGAAGGAAGTCATTAATAAGCAGATAATGGAAAGATGAAAAAAGATGTCAGGGAATATTGGGGTCTAAATTGGAGACTCAGAGTAACGGGAACAGTACTATGTGAAGAGGTCCAAAAGTGAGGGAAAGAATTGCTTGTTTCATAAATTCAGATTTTTTTTTCAGTCCCATTGAGAGTGTAGAGTACATAACGGGGAATGAAAGGAGAAGAGGCTGAAAGAGGAAGCAGGTCCCTGGGCCAGGTGCTCGGGATGTAGAAATGAATAAGACACAGCACTGGTCTCCAAGAATTTACATGAAAGGGAAGATAGAGAAATAATGGAGAAATTATCGTACAGTACAATTACTGTGCTCTGACTGGAGAGATTCTGTGTACTATAAGAACACATATTATGGCACCACAGCTTTCTTAGGGCAGGGGAGGTTTCCCATAAGATGTGATCTTTCAGTTTAAATCTAGATCACTAAGTACTGAAAAAGTTAACTTGCCAGCATTTAGCTATTTTTCCTTTTCCCCTATTCTGAAACTTAACTTGAGACGGAAACTATTAGGGAGTAGAAGGACAGCATCTCCTCTCTGCTTCAGTGCTACTAGCTTTCTTCTCTACATCTATGCACAGTGGCTGAAATACAGAGGTTGATTATATATAACACTAGTGGCCTGGTGCACAAAATTCGTGCAGGTGGCAGAGGTGTCCCTCAGCCCAGCCTGCACCCTCTCCAATCTGGGACCCCAACTGCCCTCCCCTGCCGGCCTGATCTTCCACAACTTCCCTCCCCTGCTGTCCCGATCACCCCCAACTGCCCTCCCCTGCAGGTCTGATTGCTCCCAACTGCCCTCCCCTGCAGGCCCGATTGCCCCCAACTGCCCTCCACCAGTACCTGCCTCGTTCGTGCAAGGCGGCGGAGATGCCAGGACCAGCCTCCTTACGCCACACAGTGCCACGGGACCCCCAGGCCTCACTGCATGGAGAGCTGCCAGGCCCCACCTCCACTGTGTGTGCATCCATCTTATGGTGGCCATCTTTGTGGTGGCAATCTTGTGACAATGTTGTGCAAGGACCACCTAGGCTTTTATTAGTATAGATAACCCCCACCATTCCAATAAGAAAGCAGTTTATCAATAACTTTATTACTTGGTTTGAAGCTTCTTCCTCTTGCCTGATTAATATTTTAACTGCGTCTTATGTAAAATGAAATTTACATTCAGGTGCTTCCTTAGCAACCATCACAAAAAATCAAATACATCTGCTTTCAGAATCAGTTCTTCTTTTGAAAAACCTTGTAGTTATCCAATATACTTTTATTACCAAAATGACTTTTAAAATGGGCTACCATTTCTTTAAAACAAAGCATTCAAGACCGATATTTATTTATTTATTTATTTATTTATTTATTTATTTATTTATTCATAAAATATTATTATTTTATTTTATTTTTTCCAATTTATTATTAAGGTATTATATGTGTACATATCTTACCATTGCCCCCCCACTCCACTCCTATATATGCCCTCACCCCCCCCCCAGAGTTTTGCATCCATTGGTTATGCTTATATGCATGCATACAAGTCCTTTGGTTGATCTCTTATCTTCCCCACCTCTCCCAAACCTTCCTGCTGTAATTTGACAGACTGATGCTTTACTGCCTCTGTATCTATCTTTTTGTTCAACAGATTATAATGTTCTTTATTATCCATAAATGAGTGAGATCATGTGGTATTTTTCTTTCATTGACTGGCTTATTTCACTCAGCATAATGTTCTCCAATTCCAACCAGGTTGCTGCAAATGGTAAGAATTCCTTCTTTTTTATGGCAGCATAGTATTCCATTGTGTAGATGTACCATAGTTTTCTGATCCAGTCATCTGCTGATGGGCACTTAGGCTGTTTCCAGTTCTTAGCTATTGTAAATTGTGCTGCTATGAACATAGGGGTGCATATATCCTTTCTTATTGGTGTTGCAGTTTCTTAGGATATATTCCTAGAAGTGGGATTACTGGGTCAAATGGGAGTTCCATTTTCACTTTTTTGAGGAAACTCCATACTGTTCTCCACAGTGGCTGCACCAGTCTGCATTCCCACCAGCAGTGCACGAGGGTTCCTTTTTCTCCGCATCCTCGCCAATACATTTCATTTGTTGATTTGTTGATGATAGCCATCCTGACAGGTGTGAGATGGTACCTCATTATTGTTTTGATTTGCATCTCTCAGATAATTAGTGACTTTGAGCATGTTTTCATGTGTCTCTTGGCCTTCTTTCTGTCTTCTTTTGAAAAGATTCTATTTAGGTCCATTGCCCATTTTTTTTATTGGCTCATTTATCTTCCTTTTATTAAGTTGCATAAGCTGCCTGTAGATGTTGGAGATTAAGCCTTTATCAGTGATAGCATTTGCAAATATGTTCTCCCATAGAGTGGGCTTTCTTGTTGTTTTGTTGATAGTTTCTTTTGCTGTACAAAAGCTTTTTACTTTGATGTAGTCCCATTTGTTTATTTTCTCTTTAGCTTCCATTGCTCTAGGGGCAGTGTCAGTGAAGAAGTTCTTTTGGCATATGTCTGACATTTTGCTGCCTGTGGATTCCTCTAATATTTTTATGGTTTTCCATCTTATGTTTAAGTCCTGTATCCATTTTGAGTTTATTTTTGTGTATGGTGTAAGTTGGTGATCTAGCTTCATTTTTTTGCATGTAGCTGTCCAATTTTCCCAACACCATTTATTGAAGAGATTGTCTTGATTCCATTGTATGTTCATGCCTCCTTTGTCAAATATTAATTGAGCATAGTGGTTTGGGTCAATATCTGGATTCTCTATTCTATTCCATTGATATATATGTTTGTTCTTGTGCCAGTACCAGGCTGTTTTGAGAATAGTGGCTTTGTAATACAGCTTGAAATCTGGTATTGAGATACCTCCTACTTTATTCTTCTTTCTCAGGATTGCTGTGGCTATTCGGGGTCTTTTTTATTCCAGATGAATTTTTGGAGAGTTCTTTCTAGGTCTGTGAAATATGCCGGTGGTATTTTAATGGGGAGTACATTGAATCTATAGATTGCTTTGGGTAGTATGGACATTTTAATGATGTTGATTCTACCAATTGCAATGGCTAATACTTCCAGTACTATGTCAAACAGGAGTGGTGAGAGTGGGCATCCCTGTCTTGTTCCTGTTCTTAGGGGAAATGTTTTTAGTTTTTGTCCATTGAGTATGATGTTTGCTGTGGGTTTATCATATATCGCTTTTATTATGTTGAGGTATGAGCCTTCTATTCCCACCTTGTTGAGAGTTTTTATTAAAAAAAGGTGTTGAATTTTGTCAAATGCTTTTTCTGCATCAATTGATATGACTATTTGATTTTTATCTCTCAATTTGTTTATGTGATGTATCACATTTATTGATTTGCAGATATTGTACCATCCTTGCATTCCTGGGATAAATCCTACTTGGTCATGGTGTATGATCTTTCTGATGTACTGCTGGAGCCGATTTGCTAGAATTTTGTTGAGGATTTTGGCCTCTATGTTCATGAGGGATATTGGTCTGTAATTCTCTTTCATTGTGTTGTCTTTATCTGGTTTTGGTATTAGGTGATGCTGGCTTCATAGAAGGAGCTTGGAAGCGTTCCTTCCTCTTGAATTTTTTGGAATAGTCTGATGAGGATAGGTTTTAGTTCTTCCTTGAATGTTTGGTAAAACTCTCCTGTGAAGCCGTCAGGTCCCGGGCTTTTGTTTTCCTGGAAGCTTTTCGATGACTGCTTCAATTTCATCCATAGTTACTGGCCTATTGAGCTGTTTAGATTCTTCCTGATTGATTTTTGGAAGTTATATTTTTCTAGGAATATGTCCATTTCCTCCCTGTTGTCCAGTTTGTTGGAATAGAGTTGTTCGTAGTATTTTGTAACAATCCTTTGTATCTCAGCGGGGTCTGTTGTTATTTCAGCTCTTTCATTTCTGATTTTGTTTATTTGGGTCCTATCTCTTTGCTTCTTGGTGAGCCTGGCTAGAGGTTCATCAATCTTGTTTATCCTTTCAAAGAACCAGCTCTTGGTTTTGTTGATCTTTTGTATTGTTTCTTTGGTCTCTGTGTCGTTTATTTCTGCTCTGAGCTTTGTTATGTCCTTCCTTCTGCTTACACTGGGCTTTTCTTGCTGCTCTTTTTCTAACTCTTTGAGTTGTAGGGTTAGGTATTTTAGTACCATTGTTTCTTGTTTTTTGCAATAGGCTTGTAGAGCTATGAACTTCCCTCTCAAGACTGCTTTCACTGTGTCCCATAGATTTTGGATTGTTGTGTTTTCATTGTCATTTGTTGCCATGATGTTTTTTATTTCTTCCTTGATCTCACTGGTGACCCAGTCCTTGTTTAATAGCATGCTGTTTAGTCTCCATGTGTTTTGATTTCTTTAGATTGTATTTATTGTAGTTGATTTCCAGTTTTATGTTACTGTGATCTGAGAAGATGCTTGATATAATTTCTATCTTCTTGAATTTGAAGAGACTTTGCCTGTGACCCAGCATATGGTCTATCTTTGAAAATGACCCATGTGCACTTGAGAAGAATGTATATTCTGTGGCTTTGGGGTGAAATGTTCTGAAGATGTCAATTAATTCCATCTGGCCTAGTGAGTCATTTAGGATTGCTGTTTCTTTGCTTATTTTTTGTTTAGAGTATTTGTCCAATGGTGTTAGTGGGGTATTAAAGTCTCCTACTATGATTGTATTGCTATTACTATCTCCCTTGATAACCTCCAGGAGTTTTTTTTTAATGTATTTGGGTCCTCCTATATTGGGTGCGTATATGTTTACCAGAATTATTTCTTCTTGTTGGATTTCTCCCTTTAGTATTATGAAGTGGCCTTCCTTATCTCTTGTTATGGCATTTACTTTGAGGTCTATTTTGTCAGAAATAAGTATTGCTACCCCAGCTTTTTTTTTCATTTCCATTTGCCTGAAAGACATTTTTCCATCCCTTCACTTTCAATCTTTGTGAGTCTCTTGTTCTGAGGTGGGTCTCTTGTCGACAGCATATATATGGGTTATGTTTTTTCATCCATTCAGCCACTCGATGTCTTTTGATTGGAGCATTTAGTCCGTTTACATTTAAAGTTATTACTGAAAGGTATTTGTTTGTAGTCATATCTATTTTTGTGTCTGTGTTCCTTCTTACCTGTTTATTTCTTCTTTTTACAGTATTCCCTTTAGCATTTCTTGCATTGCTGGTTTGGTGGTGATAAACTCCCTGAGCCATTTTTTGTCTTTGAAGCACCTGATTTCCCCTTCAATTTTGATTGATAGCCTTGCTGGATATAGTATTCTTGGATTCAGTCCTTTGCTTTGCAACACTTTATATACCTCCTTCCATTCTCTTCTAGCTTGTTGTGTTTCTGTTGAGTAATCATTTGAGAATCTGATGGGTGTTCCTTTGTAGGTAACTCTCTGTCTCTCTCTTGCTGCCTTTAAGATTCTCTCTTTATCATTTATATTTGCTATTGAAATTATGACATGTCTTGGTGTGGGTCTTTTGGGATTGATCCTGCTTGGGACTCTCTGTACTTGTGTAACTTTTATCTTTCCCATATCCGGGAAGTTTTCTGTCATTATTTCTTCAAATAGATTTTCTAATCCCTGCTGCTCTTCTTGTCCTTCTGGCAGCCCTATTATACGCATGTTACTTCGTTTCATGTTGTCCCGAAGCTCCCTTAGGCTTTCCTCCTGCTTTTTAATTTTTTTCTCCAATTGCTGTTCAGATTGAGCTTGTTTCTGTACCTGATCTTCTAACTCACTAATTCCTCTGCTTCTTCTAGTCTACTGTTGAAACTTTCCATGGTGTTTTTTATTGTAGCTATATCACTTTTCATTTCTTCCTGATTGTTGCATAAGTTGTTGATTTTCTCATCCATCCGATGTGTAAATTCCATGACCATTACTCTGAACTCTTTTTCGGTCATGTTGCAAGCTTCAGTTTCACTAATTTCCTTTCTTGGTGACTCCTCATTTTCTTTCCTCTGTGAATTATTTCGTCTCCCCATTCTGACTATCACCAGAAAGCTCAAGCTTCAGTTTGCATGGACCTAGGCTGTGTGCTGTGGGGATTTCGCTCCACCCGAGTTTCACTGAAGTGCTCTGACACTCGGACGTGTGGCTGCATTGGTTTGTGGGAACCAGTGTTCCGTGTGGTCTCATGTGCACACTTAGAATTAGGGGCCCTGTCTGCACCACACTGTTGGTATGTGCCAAAAATGAGATCCTTAGCATGTGCCAGGAGTCAGAGTTTCCCAGTGTCTGCACCAAGAATCGAGTGTCAGAGTCTCTGTTGCCTCTTGTGGTTTCTCATTGTGAATCAGGGTCCCTGTGTGTGCATGCACCAACAATTCGAGTTACTGGCTCTTAGTGTGAATGCGCTGTGAGTCAGGGATCCCAGGCAGCTGTGTCCAGCGTGCCAAATTCCCTGAAATGGAGCTGTGTCCTGTGTGTGCTCTCTCTACTGAGCCAAACCCGCTAGGGCTTCGCACACTCTCAAATTCCTGAAGGGGAGCTGCCTCAGTGCACTCTCCCAGATTCCCCGAAGGCGGGCGGAGTCTGTCCTGCGCACCAAATTCCCCAAAGGGGAACCCCTCTGTGCACGCTCTAAGATTCCCCAAAGGGGAGCTGTGTCCTGCAAGCCAAATTCCCCTAAATTCCCTGAAGGGGAGCCCTCTGTGCACGCTGTCAGATTTCCCTGCAGGGGAGCTGCGTCTGTCCCGTGCGCCAAATTCCCTAAAGGGGAGCGCGTCCGTCCATGAGTGGGTGCTCTGCAGCGTGGGCGAGGGGCGGGTCTATCAGTTACTATGATGCTATCCGCGAGCCTGCGGGGAGGGGGATAGGCTCTTTGACTCACGGAAATCTGCCGCAGGGAAGTCTGGATTCTTGTTGTCTGTTGGTCTGAAGCTGTGATAGCAGTTCTCTGTCCCCAGTGGCTGCAGGGTCCTGGTTTGTGTCTGAAGCCCAGATCCTAGTCTCAGGCAGCTCTGTTTCTCAAGGTAGCATGGTCTCCGCATCCGCACCAGCTGCCTAGAAGTGTTCGCTTTGTGCGCGGGGCTCCACCATCTAGGACTGCCCAGTTAGGCAGTCCCTTGTAAGACCTGCAGAATCTAACTGACCCTAGCTCATACAGACAAACACACCACAGACATCTAGACTCTCCTCTATGGGTTCCTCACTCACACTCTCTCTCTCCCTACCTTCCTGCCGGTCACCATTTTTTTTTCTCAAGACCAATATTTAAATAGAGAGGCTATAAAAAAGAGGTATGAAAAAATGGAGATATGAACTGACTTTACTAAAACTTTCATTCACTTATTTATTTATTCCATCAATTAATCAATAAACATTTTTTAGTAACTATAGATGCTGTGTTAGGTGCTATGAATTACAAATATGACAAAGATATGGTCCTTGCTCTCAGTAATTTTATAATGTAATAGAACAGACACCTACAGCAATAACTGTGGTACAAGGTTTAAAGATGACGAAGCACACACATATGAGTTGTTTTAATATGATTCGTTAAAATGATCTTTGACCTCCATGGGACTGAATATGAGAGATCACCAGTCAGGTCATGATGCTCTAATCCCAGAAGTAAATTCTATAGATCTATAAAGTTTTTGCATCTGGGAGTTCTTACATCATCATAGGAATCTGGAAAAAATCCAAAAGTCCCATGAGAAAATTGTTAGAAACTGTGTGCTATATTAAGTCAATGTAAAGTTCACAGAGGAATTTCTGGACTTTAATTTTGCAGTAAATGTAATGTTCTTGCCAAGGAACAACATGGAAGACTGAAAGGATATAAAATGTTCAAATATTACTGTGCTTAAAATAACATTTAAAGTATTATACTTTCTTCAAAAAATGGAAGAAGGGGGAGACTGTGCCTAAGTCCACATTATGGAATTTTAAACTATTGATAGAATCCATGCTCCATGGGCTCTTTGTCTTTTGTAATATTTCTCAGAATTCTGCTCTGTTGGATAGTCGCAGGTCTAAATTGTTGGTGAGCCTAGCTCAAATGATCAGAATAGTGGTGTTTCAACTTCTCCAAGCACCTGTCTCCTTTACTAGTGTAGGTAACATCATGTGCTTGTTTTTCCTCAGTAAGTTCTCTCTCGCCATTATAATTAGGATAAAGATTGTATTTCTTACCATGATTTACAGAGCTCTGTGTGATCTGACACCTACTTGACTTTCCAACCCCATTTTATACAACTCTCTGTCTTGTATTTTAAGCTCCATCAAGATTAAACTACTTGTCTTTCCTTTAACACGGCATGTTGTTTCAGATTTCTCAGCCTTAACTTACAATACTGCTATTCATGCTTCCATTGTTCTTCTATTGCAACTTTGTCTGATTTATTCATTCATTATACAAGATTAAGCTCAATTATCAATTCCTCCAGGCAGTCTTTCTTACCTTTGATTTCTACACTCTGTGTTGCATAGTCTCCCTCTCTATTCCCTTAGTACCTTGTAGTCATATCTGGCAACTCTCTCTCAGAAATTTAAACTTGGCTCAAGTCCCCAATTTTAAAACTTGGGTCACCAGTTCAGTGCTTTCCTGTGATCTTTGTAAATTTCCAACCTTACCTCCTTCTGGTCTCTATTGTCTCTATTTTTGGATCCACACAGATTCCTAGGTTCTGCTATTACTGATCAAGGAAACCAAACTCTTCTCATTCGATGTGTTCTACGAAAAGTTTAATCACCTTGATTATATAGCTTCTAAGGGTATATTTAAAGGATCTGTTTACTTGTTCCTCTCTTCAACTGTAAGGAGGGAAGAGACCACATTTGTTTTATTCATTACTGTGTCTCTAGAGTTGAACACAGTACTTGACAGATAATAGATCTTCAATAAATTTATGGTGAACTGTCTTTTGAATACATTTAGGAAAACTTTGAATTAGTGCTCATGCTATGTGTTAAAGGTTTGTAGGTTTTATTTCTGGGTACACCATTTTCTTTTGTTCAGTTCCATAGTCAATGTTTATATCGCAATATCATGTTAAATGGTACTTTGTAAACAGATACTATATTCTATGCTCTATATTAAGAATATGTTAAAAGAACTAATAAAAGCCACCCAATGAAAATTAACACTGTTATAAGCACTTTATGCATATTAAGTTGTGTTTTCCAGCAACCTTTCTGAAGTAGATGATGATATCATCTCCATTTTCCAAAAGAAAAGAAATTAAGGCGCAGTGAGGCTAAGTAACTTATCCAAGGTTACACATCTAATAAGTAGAATAACTGGAATTTTTGTCTAGACCATCTTTTCTAAGAGCCTGTTCTCTTATAAAGCCATTATATAATGTTGCCTTGAGAATACAAGAATTAAGTTGTCAGGTACAGATTGGAAAGGCTGTAAATATTAGAGAAGATAATCTTCTAAAGGGCTGGTATAATTAGGAAGTCTGCATGAAAGAGGTGCACACTGTAAGACAAACAGACATCTGGGTTTTTTTTATTCAACTCTATTTGACCAGATTTGTTTGCTTTCACAATCCAGTTTATGTAAAGACTATAACCTTTGGATTAGTAGTCAGCAAAAGCCAAAGCTGTGATGGGTTACCTGACTTTTCTCACTGTGTGGGTCTTTTCAAATGACTGTTATAATCTTGAAATTGGCTTACTGGTACTAGGACACCTGGTTTGTTGAGTGTCCCAGAAATGAGAAATCCTTTGGTGTTTGCAACTGAAAAACAAAAGTCTATTGATTATCTGCTATCTCTTTTGCTGATATAATTATCTTAGTTAAGACTTTAGTTCCCAGAATATTTGAAGCCATATGTCCTTAGAATTATTTGCAATTTCTATTTAAAAAGTCTGTACTCAAAAAGTTCCCCTTCTCCTAAATATTCAGCTAAAATAAGTTCAATTATAATAAATACTGTGTAATTATCCATTAAATATGCTAGAATGAAACCCATAGATAATATAACCTTCCTATAAAGGAAAAAAAGGATGGGAAATAATTTTTAATAAAATATGTATTTGAATATATAAATGTTCAGGTACTCCTACACTAGAAGTTATAATCAAGTAAACATTTTCATCCTCATGCAGAACCACTATGAATAAAACATGTACAAATACAGAATGTAGAGTGGTGTGTTGATAACTTAAGTATAATGAGCTTCATTGCCATTGGTGACATAATTACCTTAAATGATGAACAATTATTGCTTATGTTATGAACAAAAAGTACAATCTTCTGTATATATAGTTGGTGCTTTCTTGGAAAATTCAGTGTATATTAAAACTATGCAAAAGTATTTTATATAAAATGAAGTTAAGCTCTTAGTTAAGATAATTATAAAAAGGTTTTTCATATGAGTAAATATCTTATGGTACATTCAAAGATAGTAAGAAACATGGTTACATCAAGTTTTGGTTGTATGGTTGTGTTTAGGATATCTAGGAACCCTAGACCTCTTCTTGTAAGTATCTCCTCGCTCTCCAACAAAGTAGACTTTAAGGCTTAACCACTCAGGAAGAGTAATATAGCCTTAAAATATATATAACAAAAACTGACAGAAATACAGTAGAAATTTGTCAAATCTACAATCATAGTGAGATATTTTACACATTTCTCTTGATAAATAATAGAATAAGAAGGTAAATGTCTTAATCCATTCTGGATGGTCTAACAAAATAACATAAACTGTGTGACTTACAAAAAACAAGCATTTATTTCTCATAGTTATGTATGTTGGGAAGTCAAATATCAGGGCCTCATCAATTTTGGAGTTTGGTGATGGCCCTCTTCCTTACAGATGGCCATCTTCTTACTGTAATCTCACATGGTAGTAGGGGACTTGGGAGATCTGTGAGGTCACTTTCATGAAACCACTAATCAGATTATCAGGACTTCACCCTCATGACTGAAGCAACTCCCAAAGTCTCCACTTTCTATAACATTGGGCATTACATTTCTACATATGAAAGCAAAAGTTTCTATGTATGAATGGGAGAGGCACAAATATTTAATACATAGAAATAAATAATCAGGATATAGTATATTGAACTACACAATTAAAAACTTGACCTAATAAGACATATACACAGTGGTATACTGGTGGAAACTCATACTGACTTGTGAGTCTCATGTGTACATCTCTTTCCAACTCTGCGTTCGTTGATCTCATGTTGTTACCTTTTATTTGGCCATGGTGGGAGCATTCACACCATGAAAATTGGCCAACAGTACACATCCAAGTCTCTGTTTGTTTGAGATCCAGTTAAACATTTACCAACATACCACCATATGTACAGAGCACTACATCTAAGACTTGGAGACTGCATTTTCTTTTCAATTATGTATGAAAATCTTCCCTAAATTGACCATATGCTGGGCCATAAAGCAAGTCTGAATAAATTTCAATGGATTCAAATTATACAAAGTATGTTATTTTACCATAATGGAATAAAGCTTAAAATCAATAGCAAAATGATAACTAGTAAATCATGATTTATTTGCAAAATTAGCAGTATACTACTATATAATTCATATGTAAAAGTAAAAATTATGGGAATTAGAAAATTGAATGGCAATGAAAATATATATCAACACTTGTGTGGTGTAGCTGTGGTTCGAGGGGTATTTGTATCCACACATAGATTAGAAAGCAGACAGACTGAAAAGCATCAATTTCCTGAAGTTAGAATAAGAGTAGCAAATTAAACTCAAGAAATATAGGAGCAAGGAAATAAAAATAGGGGCAGAAGTGTAGTAGCAAACTAAAACACAGTAGATAAATTTTACAAAGCCAAAAGTTGGTTGTTTGAAAAGATTAATAAAGTTCTAACTTTGTTCAAGAAAAACCCAAGGAAGGCACCATCCCAATAGATTTTTTAAAATCCTCACCTGAGAATATGTTTTTATTGATTTTTAGAGAGAGAGGGGAAGGGAAGGAAAGAGAGAAAGAGAAACATTGATGTGTGAGAGAAACATGGATAGGTAGTTTTCCATACACACCCCAACTGGCTATCAATCCTGCAACCTATGTATGTGCTCTGACCAGGAATCAATCCCACAACCTTTTGGTGTATAGGATGATGCTCCAACTAACTGAACCACCTGGGCAGGACCAGGGTCCAATAGATTTTTAAATGTAAAAAAAATATATGAACAGCTTCATCTCAGCAAATTTGAAAATTTAGATGTTAAGGACAAATTCCTAGGAAAATACTGCTTTCCAAAGCTGCCCAGAAGAAATACAAAATTATAAATACACCTATTAACATGGTTGCATTATTGTATATGTGTCATTTTATGCTCTGATATTTTTCACATAACTGTTTTACATATGTAATTATATATAACAATACATTTCTTACATTTGTCACTTTTAATGCCTATAGAAAACCTCTTTGTTACCATGTCAGTAATAAAGGGCATTTAGACTCTTTCCTATTATTTTATAGTTGAACAGAACATGGCCATGAGAATCATAGTACAAATCACTCTTTCCCTTTGGTTATTTCCTTGAGAGTATATTCCCTCCAATGGACTTACTAGCAGAAAAATTTAAATGGTTTATCTTGTCTTTTCATATATAGCCAAACTACCTTCTGCAAAACTGAATCAATTTACAGAGCCAATAGCAATGTATAAGGTGACCCATTCCCCAATTCCCACTAGCAATTGACTTTATAAACTGTATGTATTTATGCCAGTTTAATAGATAAGTAATGGTACTTTTGTTTTAATTTGTATTAATTTAGTTGCTATTGAGGTTTATCTTTTTATACATGATTATATTCTATTTCAATTTATTTTTATACAAACTGCCTGTTCATCTTCTTTGTTAACTTTTCAAGTAGAATCTAAATATTAGCCTGATATATGTGCATTAATGTTTTATTCAAATTGGATAGTGAACTTTTATCAGTTACATTTTTCTCATGAAGATTTTCTATTATGATGCTTTCTTTTTCCCCCCATAATTTTTTCTCAGAAATGTTTTGTAATATTCAGTGTGCAGGTCTTCCATATCTTCTGTGAGTTTTATCCTAAATAATTTCATATTTGTTGAGGCTGTTTTATTACTAATATTTTTTAAAATTATCTTTATTGTTGAAAGTATTACAGATGTCCCCCTTTTCCCCACATTGACCTCCTCTAGCCTCTCCCTGCCCCCTCACCTCCCCCACCCCCCTACCCTTCACCCCACCCCACCCTGCTCCAGGCCTTCACCACCCTATTGTCTGTGTCCATGGGTTATGCATAAAGGCATACAAGTTGTTTGGTTGATCTCTTCCCACCCACACCCTCCCAAACCTTCCCTCTGAGATTCCTCAGTCTGTTTCATGCTTCTATGTCTTTGGATCTATTTTGTTAATCAGTATGTTTTGTTCATTAGATTCCACACATGAGTGAGATCATGTGATTCTTATCTTTCTCTGACTGGTTTCTTTTCCTTTCTTTTGATATTCATTTTTATTACATTTCATAGCTTAACAGTTTTTTAAGGCATTTGAATACATTTATTTTCTATGTGATGGTATACTCTACTTCTTTAAAGTCAGAAATATATCTCCCTTCTTCCACACTAGAATAAAATGCTATTTCATAGTAAGCTACCTGGTACATTATCCCCAAACTCTAAATTTTCACATTTGGAACTATTTAACCTCTCCTTGTACAAGAAGCCTGAACTGGATCAACCCATTTTCTACTAATTTGATTTCTGCTTCATTCTTAATCATGCTATAAGTTGCACAGCAGTTCTATGAAAAGGCCTCTGATTTTGCAATCTACCTGGTACTATGCTTCTTCTAAGACTGGGACTTTACTTTTGCCTCCCCTGTTCTTTAAACTCAAATTCTGATTCTAAATCCCAGACTAGCAACTGGGACTGCAGAACCTGCTGCTGCAACACCAGATATCAACTGCCTATTCAAATAGTGTCTATCTGCATTGCCACTCACATTGCTGCTCTTTACCAGTTTACCAAATCACCAACACCTTACCCTTATGGCCTTCCCTAATGCTGACTGCTTACCTGGACTGTCATTCTCCAGGAATTAGCCTACCTGGCTGATTTCTTTCCCATTGACTTTAGCTGAATCTGTCTTGCCTCAATGTAGTGAATGCATTTAATTCTCAGACACAGCTTTGTTTGTCTGACCTGTCCTGACAGTGAATTTCAATTTTAAAAGCATAATTTAACTTTATAATTTAACAACATACACATTGTCATTTAAAGCTTTGACTATTATCTGGAATTTATTGCAAATCTACAGTGTAAAGCATGGGTCTAAGTTATTTATTTATTTATTTATTTATTTTTACCATATATTTAACCAGTTGGCAAAACATTTATTAATGATTCTATTCCCTATTGCTGTTTACTTATATTTTTTACAATAGTTTTAATTCTCATGATAGTAATTTGAATCTGTTATTGGATGATCTATTCCACTAATTAGTCTCCCTCATTTAGTTAACATATCACATAATTCTGATAACTGTTGTAGTACAGAGTGGGCCAAAGTAGGTTTACAGTTGTGAGTACACAAAACACAGTATATTCTTATATTATTATTTATTAACTAGAGGCCCGGTGCACGAAATTCGTGCACTGGGGAGGGTGTCCCTCAGCCCAGCTTGCACCCTCTCTAATATGGGACCCCTCGGGGGATGTCCAATTGCAGGTTTAGGCCCGATCCCTGTGGAATCGGGCCTAAACCTGCAATTGGACATCCCTCCCACAATCCGGGACCGCTGGCTCCTAACCGCTCACCTACCTGCCTGATTGCCCCCTAACTGCTCCCTTGCTGGCCTGATTGCCCCCTAACTGCTCCTCTGCAGGCCTGATTGCCCCCAAATACCCTCCCCTGCTGGCCTGATCACCCCCAAGGCTTTTATTAGTATAGATATGACCCTGCACAGAAAATTTTACTAACCCTGCTTTACAATAAGGGCTTGACGATTGAATCATTAGGACCAGACACCAAGATTTCCTTTCTTTGAATAGTGGAGGGAATACTTACCTTGTCTTTAAGTTGCCCGGAAATTAAAATGAGATAATGACTTAGAAAAGTATAAAAGCACCATATAAAGACAACTGTCTTTTTAATGAAGTGGCAAAATGAAAAACACTTTTTATTCTCCCCTTCCTTCCTTTACAGCTTTTATTTAAACTTTGAAATTTATAAAAATTTCACTCCAATTTTCATTTCTTTAGATTCATTATTTTGTATTGGTTTCAGGTTTTATATTAGTTACAGAATAGTGGTTAGACAATCATATACTTTACAAAGTGTTCCCCGATATTTCTAGTACCCACCTGGCATCATACCATTATTACAACACTATTGACTATATTCCCTATTTAAGTGACAATGGGTTTACAGGTTCCTTTCAGTCTTTCTTTTGTGTTGCTTGTCCTTCCTTTTCTTTCTCATTTCTTCCCTCATTTTCTTTATATAGTATCTCAATTGGCCATCAAAGCTCAGTGAAGGCACTGGGACACGCTTCATCCATTTTACAGACCAGGAAACTGAGGCCAATTCCAGTTGGCTGTGGAACTTGACTCAGCACACAGGAAGCCCTCAGAGCCATGCTCTTTGCGCTTTCTAAGGGGCAGCGGCCCAGCAAACAGAACAAACCTTCCAGTCAGGCTTCCGAGCCTCTTTCTCAAGCACCTCTTCATTGCGGATGCTCCACATTCTTCCCTCTCCTCCCATTCTTTACTGCCCCCACTTCTCCAAAGCAGGTGGAAGGCTTCCCACTCACTGCCTAGGCATGCTCTGCTATGGGGCAGGGTGTAGTGAGCTTGCTTTTGGGTCAAGGCAGGAGCAGGAGTCACTGCCTCTGAAGTGTGAAGGCCGCCTGAGTGAGGCCCATTAGCACTGGGAGCTTCTCTGAATCACATCAGTCAGTCCAGTACCCTGCAGTGCAGCACCCCTCCACTGAGGTGGCACCACCCCTCAACCCCCGCCTCAGACCCCGGGGAGCGGCTGCATGGTCCCGGCCACGCCCCCCCAGGGTGCCGATCACCACAGGCACCCCCGGGAGCGGCTGCATGGTCCCGGCCATGCCCCCTCGGGGTGCCGATCGCCCCAGGCACCCCCGGGAGCAGCTGCATGGACCCGGCCACGCCCCCCCGGGTGCCGATCACCCCAGGCACCCCCGGAGTGGCTGCATGGGCCCAGCCATGCCCCCTCGGGGTGCCGATCACCGCAGGCACCCCCGGCCACGCCCCCCCGGGGTGCCGATCACCCCAGGTACCCCTGGAGCGGCTGCATGGGCCCGGCCACGCCCCAGGGACCCCCGGAACCAAGATGACTGGGCGCCGCCATCTTGATCTTCTCAACGGCCAGATAGGCCACCCGGAGTCCCGCCCCCCAGCCTCCTGCGGCCCAATCGTAGGCATAGCGGAGGTGCGTTCAATTTGCATGTTTCTCTATTATAAGGTAGGGTTATTGTATTATTTTCCATACAAAAAACTATAAACCTACTTTTGCTCCATACTGTATGTATTTGTGAGTTTGAATACTCTCATATTTATTTAATTTTTCTAACAATGAGAATGGTATATTATTTAAATCTTCCATTTTTTGTTCATTAGGGTATCACTTTTCTTTGTGTCACAAACTTAATTAACACAAAAGCATTTCATATTTCTAGTAACTATTGTGATGGAATCTCATTTCTTTTTTGAGTTATTCATTGTATTATTAGTAAATAGGGATGCATTTAATTTATTTTTGTGGATTTACTTCACTCCACAACTTCAATGAACTCATTTATTACCTCTGGTAATTTTTTGGTTGACTTATTTGGATTTTCTGAGCATATTTTCATGTCATAAGCAAAAAGTGATTTTTAATATTTTCCTTTCCTAAATGTACCTTCAATTCCTTTTTTCTCTCTGATAACCACAGTCAATATTCCATTGAAAGAGAGTGGCAAATAGGAAAAGAAAAAGAACTAGCATTTGTGGAGTTCTATTTTTACCTGCTTTGATTTTAGAGGGAATAATTCTAGGCATACTTCTCCATTAAATATATTGTTGATTCTGTTTTTTAAATGTGCCCTTTTCATGTTAGGAAGGAAAACATTTAATTTTGTTTATCAAGAAAATATGTTGAATGTTACCAGTGTTTCTTGGCAGAAATAATTTCAAATATTTTCCCATTAACACATATAATAAGCCTGTGCTTATGAAATAAATAGGAATAGTCATATTTCATACTTAAAAATTATGTTCTAGTGTTATATATATTAGCATTTTATTTATGATACACACACATACATGCAAATACACACATAGATGGAATAATATAATATAGTAAAATATATTATATATGTACATATAAAAACATATACCAATTTTTGTTGTGGTTGTTAATCCTCACAGAGGATATTTTTTCCATTGCTTTTCAGAAAGACTGGAAGGGAGGGAGGGAGGGGAAGAGAGAGAGAAACATTAATATGAGAGGTATACATTGACTGGTTGCCTCCTGCAGGCACCCAAACCAGGGGCAGGGAGTGAACCCACCACCCAGGTACATGCCCTTGACTAGGAATCAAATCCCTGACCCTCCGGTGCTTGGGCCAATGCTCTAACCACTGAAAAACAACAGCCAGGGCAAACCTATTTTTTTAAAAGTGAGATCAGCTCTAATTCCCTCATTTAATATTTTCCTTCTCAGTTTTTAGAAGAAAGCTGTAGCTTCCTTATACAATGACATGGGTGCATAACTTCATTTTTATATTTGAAAATAGGTTGAAGCAAAAGAATATGTGGTCTCAGAAGGTTTAAAAGCTTTTCTACTGAATCCATCAGTTCCTGTTGATTTAAGCAATTTATCTTCAAAAATTAATTTTTCTATTGCTGGAATATACATTTTTTATTTCTTGTGGTGCTGATTTTTAACATTTTAGTAGGACTTCATTATTTTTTCTTTTGTATGTGATTACCAAATTTATTTGAAAATATTCAAGAAGATTTAATTTTTCCTCTCATTCTGATTAAAACGTGTGGTTTAATCTATTTTTTGAGCAATTAGTATATGCTAAGTACTGATTTAGGCACTAAAGATGAAGCAGTAAAAAAGAAAAACTACATAAGATGTCTCTGTCCTCATTTATGGAGCTTATAGTCTAGTAGATGAGACAGACCTAAAAGCAGCAAGCAAATAATTAAAGATTATTGTAGTCCAGCCAGTGTAGCTAAGTGGTTGAGTGTCGATCTATCAACCAGGAGCTCATGGTTCAATTCTGGGTCAGGGCACATGCCTGGATTGCTGGCTCAATCCCCAACAGGGTGTATGTAGGAGGCAACCAATCAATGATTCTCTCTCATCATTGATGTTTTTATCTCTCTCTCCCTCTCCCTTCCTCTCTGAAATCAATAAAAATATATATTTTAAAAAGATTATTGTAACTGCTATAAAGAAAATAAATGAAACTGATGATGCAATAAAGAGTGCTTAGTCTTGGGGATAGGGTGGTCTACTTTAGATAGGGTTATCAAGGAAGGCTTCTCTGAGGAGGTGTCATTTAAGCTAAGCCATACAGAAGAAGAGAGAGCCAGCCAAGGTAAGGGCTGGGGGAGGAACATTCTAAGCAGGGGGGAATAATAAAAGCAAAGATCCTGAGTTGGGAGAGAGCCTGGTATACCTATGGTTTACATTTTTTCTCTCTTTTTTCCCCTTAAATATATATTTATATTTATTTTTTTTAACAGAGAGAGGAAGGGAGAGAGAGAGAGAGAGAGAGAGAGAGAGAGAGAGAGAGAGAGATCAAAGTGAGAGCTGAACATTGAATAGCTGTCTCCTGCGCGCCCCCTACCAGGCATGTGCCCTGACAGGAATCAAACCAACAACCCTGTGCTGCATGGAAAGATGCCCAACCAACTGAGACACACAGTCGAGGGCCATTTTTTCTCTTTCTGGTTAACTGGTATAATCTTTAATTTGTCAAATTGTAGTATTTTTCCCTTGTACCCAAGCATTGGTTTTTATTTACTAACTCTGCTATATTTTTTCTTTCTGTATTTTGCCTCTATCTCCGTTTTCTTGTTTTCCTTTTCCTATGTTTTTTTTTTTTTCCTGGCTTGTAATACTTGGATCACTTTGTTTCCTAAGCAATTGAATGGTTTACGTCTTTACTGAGCAACAACAGGACTCATGTAGCTCATTGGATCTTTCATGTAGCTCAATTGTACCAATTGGTAGGAAACCTTGAGCTAAATTTGTGACTATCCTTTAGTAAATAGAAAGACATTATAGCATGCATTATTATATATCCTCACCACTAGTTTAATTTGAATTATTTCACCCTTATTTTTCCTTTGCAATGATTTCCTCATTTACTTTTTTGGGAGGAAGGGTCTTTGATGACCACAATTTATTATATTGTTTTGTGGTTTTTTTTTTCAAATGAAATGATTACAAATGTAATTTTTACATTTTGCTTTAGATGTATTTGTAGTTACATACACTCCTTTTTGAAGCAAGATGGAACACAAAAATTCAAATAGTTTCCTTACAAGTTCTTTAAATGAGGCTTTTATTTTACTTTAAAAATTAAAGTATTAACTATATATAGTAAAAATTGTCCTATTTAGCACACGGTTCTGAGGGTTTTGAAAAGTGCAAACCAACAAAATTAAGATATAAAATAGTTCTGCTACCCCTCCATACTTCTTTGTATTCAACCCCACTTCCGAGACTCTGACTGTTTTGGTTTCCACCCCCATTTTTTTCCCATTTCCAGAATGTCATATAAATGGAATCATACAGCGTGTAGCATTTTGTGTTGGCTTCTTTCACTTATCATAATGATTTGACATTTATCTGTGTTGTGCCATATCTGTGCCTCATCCCTTTTAATTGCTGAATAAACTGATATTTCTTATAGCATGTACCACTATTTGTTTATCTATGCACCACTTGATAGGATGATTGCTTTTTTCAAGATTTTGATGATTAAGGGTAAATCTGTGTAAATATTAACATTCCTGTTTTTGTGTGAACATATATTTCATTTCACTAAAATAAATACTGAGGAGTGTAATCCCTAGGTCATATAGTAAATGTATATTTTAAATGAGAAAATGCCCAACTGTTTTTCAAAGGGGCTGAACCACTTTACCTTCCCACATAGGTAGAGATTTAATTCATTATATTTCTCTTTTTCAAGTGCCCCACATATTTTTCTCCATAATTTTACTGCTGTAATTTTAAATGTACATTTATTTATGTATTTATTTATTTATTTATTTATTTATTTATTTATTTATTTATTTTGTTAATCTTCACTAGAGGATATTTTTTTCCCATTGATCTTTAGAGAGACTGGAAGGGAGGGAGGGAAGGAGGGAGAGAGAGAGACCGAGAGTGTGCAATATCAATGTGAGAGAGATACATCGATTGTTTGCCTCCCACATGTGCTCTGACTGGGGCCAGAGCTATGCAACCCAGGTATGTGCCATGCCCTTGACCCTTGATGGGAATCAACCTTTGGTGCATGGGCTGATGTGCTAACCACTGAGCACACCAGCTAGGGCCATTTATTTATTTAGTGAACAAACATTTAATGACTACCTACTCAGTGCAAGTAACTAGACTAGGTGTCCTAGATCATACAAAGATGAATAACATAGAGTCCCTACTACCAAGTAAATTCTTGTGGTGTCACTCTCTCAATAACTTTCTCAGACTTAGTTTTTCATTTGGTATATAAAAGATTGTATTATGTGTGCAATTGCTGCTGCCTTTGAAATGCAACAAACCCAGATTCAAACCTTGGCTCTGCTACTTGATAGATGTGTGACCTTGAGAGCAAGTTGCTTATTGTCTCTAAGCATCATTTTCTTCCTCTAAAAATTGGGCACATAATACATTTTTTATAATTCATTATGAGGATAATAATTTAAAAACAACAATGTATGTAAAGTGGTGATAGAGTAACTGACATAGTAAGTGCTCAGAATTGGTACCTTTAAAAAATTGTTCCTGGGACTTGGAAGATGGTGACCAATGGGAGGGCAGGCTGCAAGATAGTGTGTGAGAGAGTGAAATGAGAATGTGTGGATGTGCGGGGAGTGTTTGTATTTGTAAGTGATGGAGATGCGGGGAGGGTCTGTATTTGTGAACTATACTCCACAGGACTGTTGGGGACTGGTGAACCAAGCTCCTCTGGCAAGGCAGCCTCTATTACCACTGAAATCTCTCCCAGAGCAGCCAGCTCTGACACAGAGACCACACCATCCTGAAGGGGAGAGCAGCCCAGCCTTACCTTCAACCGAGCAGACCTCAGATACCTCCCAGGACCCTGCGACCACATCACCCAGGGACCAGCTGCCTCAGCTGTGAACCCACGAACACCAAGATGCCAGCCTACCCGGCCGTGGGCACCTGAAATGTTTGTCCAGGGGAAGACAAAGCAGCTCTGAATACTCAGATGGGCCCTGCACCTTCTCACAGGGAAGATAGAAGAAACAGCGAATCAAACAACATCTACCTGGAATTGATGAATTAATCACAGCTGGTGAGGCAATCCATGAACAGAAAGGTCAGATATCGCCTAGAGAGAGGAGAGAGAGAGCTACATAACCAGACACCCTGAAAGGAGCAACATGGGGACACAAAGAAACAGCTCCCATACAAAAGAAAAGGAGGGATCACTGGAAAAGGAAGTAAACAAAATGGAGGCAAGCAGCATGTCAGAGAAAGAATTCAGAGCAATGGTCATAAGGACACTGAAAAGGATGGAATACAAATTCAACAATATGTGTAAGAACCAAGAGGAAATGAAGAAGAACCAAGAAGAAATGAAAAATGACATTGCTGCAATAAAGAACACAATAGAAAGCATCAACAATAGACTAGAAGATGCGGAGGACCACATCAGTGAGCTAGAAGACAAGGTAGGAAAAAATACCCAAGCAGAGCAGCGACTGGAAAAAAACAAAACAAAAAACAAAAAAAGCAGGAGGAGAGCCTAAGGGAACTTTGGGACAACACTAAATGAAACAACATCTGCATAATAGGGATACCAGAAGGAGAGGAAACTGAACAAGGAATAGAAAACCTGTTTGAAGGAATAATGATAGAAAACTGCCCTGATATTGGGAAAAAGAAAAAACTCTCACAAGCCCAAGAAGCTCACAGAGTCCCAAACAAGATGAACCCCAAAAGACTGACACCAAGACACATTATAATTAAACTAGAGGCCCGATGCATAAAATTTGTGCATGGGGTGGGGTGTCCCTCAGCCCAGCCTGCACCCTCCCCAATTGGGGATCCCTCTCACAATCTGGAACCACTGGCTCCTAGCCACTCACCTGTCTGCCTGTGTGATTCCCCTAACTGCTCCCCTGCCGGCCCGATGGCCCTAACTGCTCTCTCCTGTCAGCCTGATCCCCCTAACTTCTCTCCCCTCCTGGCCTAATCCCTGTAACTGTCTAACTGCTCTCCCTTCCTGGCCTGATCCCCCTAACTGCCTATCTGTGCTTCCCTCCTGGCCTGATCCCCCTAAATGCCTATCTGCACTCCCCTCCTGGCCTGATCGCCCTAACTGCCTATTGACTCTCCCCTCCTGGCCTGATTCCCCTAACTGTCTATCTGTTCTCTCCTCCTGGCCTGATCCCTGTAACTGCCTATCTGCTCTCTCCTCCTTGCCTGATTGCCCTGTCTATCTGTCTCCCCTACTGGCTTGATCCACCTAACTGCTTATATACTCTCCCTTCCTCTCCACACCCTTCGGACCCCAGCGCAGGCATGCTGAGAGCTCTCTTCCACAGCCCAACCCCAGTCCTGATTGGTCATTACATGATGGCATCCCAGACAATTTGCATATTCCTCTATTATTAGTATGAATTGGCAAACACAAATGACAAAGTGAAAATCTTAAAGGCTGCCAGAGAGAGACAGAAAGTTACCTACAAGGGATCTCCCATCAGACTATTGACTAATTTCTCAACAGAAACACATCAGGCCATAAGGGAATGGAATAAATTATACAAAGTGATGCAAAGCAAAGGTCTGAATCCAAGAATACTGTACCCAGCAAGGATATCAATCAAAGTTGAGGGTGAAATCAGGAGCTTCACAGACAAAAAAGAACTAAGGGAGTTTATTATCACCGAACCAGCAATGCAAGAAAGGCTAAAATGTCTGCTGTGAAAAGAAGAAACAGGAAGGGAAGAAGGAACACAGGCATAAAGAATAAAAATGGCGACAAACAAGTACCTATCAATAATAACTTTAAATGTAAATGAATTAAATACCCCATTAAACATACATAGGGTAGCTGAGTGGATAAGAAAACATGACCCATATATCTGTTGTCTACAGGAGTCCCACCTCAGAACAAAGGACTCACACAGACTCATGGTGGAGGGATGGAAAAAGGTTTTTCAGGTGAATGGAAATGAAAAAAATGCTGGGGTAGCAACACTTATATATGACGAAGTAGACCTCAAAGTAAAGGCTATAACAAGAGATAAGGAAGGCCACTTCATAATACTAAAGGGAGCAAGTAAACAAGAAGATATAACTCTGGTAAACATATATGCACCCGATACAGGAACACTGAAATACATGAAAAAAAAAAAAAAAAAAACTTCAGGAGGATATCAAGGGAGAGAGTGACAGCAATACAGTCATAGTAGGGGTCTTTAATACCCCACTAACACCACTGGACAAATCCTCTAAACAAAAAAATCAGCAAAGAAACATCAATCCTAAATGACTCACTAGATCAGATGGAATTAATTGACATCTTCAGAACATTTCACCCCAAAGCCACAGAATATACCGTACTTTCAGGCGTATAAGACGACTGGGCGTTTAAGATTTTCCTGGGTTAAAAAGTCGTTTTATACGCTGGAAAATATGGTATATTGGACTATATTGAATGGATTAGATATAATGGATTAGACATATTGTACTACTGTATTTTCCGGCGTATAAAACGACCTTTTAACCCAGAAAAATCTTATACGCCAGTCGTCTTATACACCAGAAAATATGGTAATACATTCTTCTCAAGTGCACATGGGTGATTTTCAAAGATAGATCACATATTGGGACACAGGCAAAGTCTCGTCAAACTCAAGAAGATAGAAATCATATCAAGTATCTTCTCAGATCACATTGGCATAAATTTAGAAATGAACTACAATAAAAACAATGAAAAAAAACACCTGGAGGCTAAATAGCAGGGCATTAAACATTGATTTGGTTACCAAAGAGATGAAAGAAGAAATAAAAAGAGTCATGGCAACAAATGACTATGAAAACACAACAATCCAAAATCTATGGTACACAGTGAAAGCAGTCTTGAGAGGGAAGTTCCTAGCTCTATGGGCCTACCTCAAGAAAACAAGGAACAGAGAGGATCCAAGATGGTGTAGTAGGTAAACACCTAAACTGCTGCCTAGCACAACAATTTCAAAACTACAACTAAAAGACAAAACGTCTATCACCCAGAACCATGGGAATGCTGGCTGAATAGAAGTTCTACAACTAGAAGAAAAGAGGAAAGAGCAATGAGACCTGCACAAACGCTTAAAAGCTGAGGTACAGAGGTGCGCACAATCCGGGCTGGCAGCGGGCGTTGCTTTGTTCAACCCGAAGGGAGACAAGCTCCTGATTACTCTGAAATCCAGTTTCTGGAGAGATGGGGGGGACCCAAACTCCTACGGGGAGAAGCTGGACTGTCTGCCATCAGGTCAGAAAGTGAGGGTGGCTTCCTTGCAGAGCTGCGTGCAGGAAAATTATTTCCTGTGCGGGGGCACAGATGCGGGGACGTGGTCGGAGATGCAGAGATGGCTGACTGGGAGCCATAGCTGTTTGCCACGCCCTAGCCTAGTGACACCCTGAGACCCCACCCTGCACAACCTACAAGCGCACCCAAGCTCCAAGCAGTGGCTTTTGCATATGAATGGCCTGCCCGATCACAGCTTAAACAAATAAACTGAAGCTCCAGGGAGACAAGTCCAAAACCTCCAAACCCCAAGGAAAGAGGAGAAATCTGTAGTTCTCGCTGTAGCTCCTGCTGGGTGGCCTCAGACAGTAGCTGACCTGCACCCCATTGGAGATCCAGAAGCCAGTGTACCTAGTGGTCATTGTGAGACACCAGATTTCAACTCCTCACATCCATAAGTGACACATTCAAGAGGCAGACTCAGTGAGCACCAAAGCCCCACTGAAACAAGTCATGCACCATAAGTGTGTCTCCAGCGCAGCAGTTCTTCCATTATAGACACAGCGGGTCCTCACAGCCAATTGGCCTGGAGGTCAATTCCTCCCAGTGTACCAACAGCGATCAAGGCTTAATTACACCAAGACTTTGCACTCATTCCACAAAGGGGTGTACCAAGAGTGTCCACCTCAGGTGATTGGGAAGGCTGAGCTACTGACCCCTGTAGGTCACCTACCACACAAAGCCACTCCATCAACACAGGGAAGCAGCCAAAATGTGGAGACAAAGAAACATGTCACGAATAAAAGAAATGGAGGAAAACAAACTACTGGAAGACATAGAGTTCAAAATCACATTTATAAGGTTACTGAATAATCTTCTAAAAACCGCTGAGAAACTTGATGAGACCTCCGAGGAGCTTAGTGAGACCTTCAAGGACCTTAATGAGAATGCCAAAAAATGGAAAAGGACCCGTCAGAAATTAAGCATACACTGTCTGAAATAAAGAATATACAGAAACTCTACTGTAGATCAAAGGATGCCAAGAATCAAACCAAAGATCTGAAATATGAGGAAACAAAAAGCACCCAACCAGAAAAACAAAAAGAAAAAAGAATCCAAAAATATGAAGATAGTGTAAGGAGCCTCTGGGACAATTTTAAGCGTACCAACATCCGAATTTTTGGGGTGCCAGAAGAAGAAAGAGAGCAAAATATTGAAAATCTATTAGAAGAAATAATGACTGAAAACTTTCCCTACCTGGTGAAATAAATAGACTTACAAGTTCAGGAAGTGCACAGAACCCCAAACAAGAAGAATCCGAACAGGACCACACCAAGACACATCATAATTAAAATGCCAAGGGCAAAAGACAAAGAGAGAATCTTGAAAGCAGCAAGAGAAAAACAGTTAGTTACCTACAAGGGAGTACCCATACAACTGTCAGCTGATTTCTCAACAGAAACTATGCAGGCCAGAAGGGAGTGGCAAGAAATATTCAAAGTGATGAACAGCAAGAACCTACAACCAAGATTATTCTACCCAGCAAAGCTATCATTCAGAATTGAAAGTCAGATAAAGAGTTGCACAGACAAGAAAAAGCTAAAGGAGTTCATCACCACCAAACCAGGATTACATGAAATGCTGAAGGGTATTCTTTAAGAAGAGGAAGAAGAAGAAAAAGGTAATGATAAAAATTATGAACAACAAAAAGACATCAAATACCTACCTACCAACAAGTGAATCTAAAAATCAAGTGAATAAAAAATCTGATGAACAGAATAGACTGATGAATATAATAGAATCAGGGATATAGAAAGGGAGTGGACTGACAATTCTCAAGGGAAAGGGGGCGTGAGGGGTGCGGGAAGAGATTGGACAAAAATCTTACACCTATGGATGAAGACAGTGGCGGGGGGAAAGGGCATGGGGTGGGGTGGGGAATCAGGTGGAGGGGAGTTATGGGGGTAAAAAAGAGGAACACCTGTAATAATCTGAACAATAAAGATCTATTGTCAAAATAAAATTTAAGAAAAAGGAACAATGGAAATAAATTATCTAACCCTACAACTCAAAGAGTTAGAAAGAGAGCAACAAGAAAAGCCCAGCATATGCAGAAGGAAGGAAATAATAAATATCAGAGCAGAAATAAATGACATAGAGACCAAGAAAAAATTCAAAAGATCAACAAAATCAAGAACTGGTTCTTAGGAGGGATAAACAAGATTGATGAACTTCTAGCTAGGCTCACCAAGGAGCAAAGAGAGAGGACCAAAGTAAACAAAATCAGAAATGAAAGAGGTGAAGTAACAACTGATCCCACAGAAACACAAAGGGTTATGAAAAAATACTATGAACAACTCTATTCCAACAAAATTGACAACCTGGAGGAAATGGACATATTCTTAGAAAAATACAAGCCCCCAAAACTCAATCAGGAAGAATCAAAAAACCTGAATAGGATGATAACTACCGAAGAAATTAAAGCAGTGATCAAATATCTTCCAGCAAACAAAAGCCCAGGTCCAGATGGTTTTACAAGGGAGTTCTACCAAGCATTCAAAGAAGAACTAAAACATATCCTCCTCAGACTATTCCCAAAAATTCAAGAAGAAGGCACATTTCCAAGCTCTTTCTATGAAGCCAGTATTACCCTAATTCCAAAACCAGATAAAGACACCACAAAAAAAAAGAGAGAGAGAGAACTACAGGCCAATATCCTTGATGAACATAGATGCTAAAATCCTCGACAAAATTCTAGCAAATCAGATTCAGCATTACATTACAATGATCATATACCATGACCAAGTTGGATTTATTCTGAGGATGCAAGGATGATACAATATCTGCAAATCAATAAATGTGATACATCACAAAAATAAATTGAGAGACAAAAATCACATAATCATATCAATCGATACAGAAAAAGCATTTGACAAAATCTAACATACTTTCTTGATAAAAACTCTCAGCAAAGTGGGAATAGAGGGATCATAACTCAACATAAAAGCCTTATATGACAAACCTATAGCCAACATCATACTCAATGGGCAAAAACTAAACTCATTTCCCATGAGAACGGGAACAAGACAGGGATGTCCACTTTCACCACTCCTCTTTCATATAGTACTGGAAGTGCTAGCCATAGCGATCAGACAAGAAGAAGAAATAAAAGGCATCCAAATTGGAAAAAAAGTAAAACTGTCCTTATTCACAGATGACATGATACTATAGATAGAAAACCCCAAAAACTCCATAAAAAAACTACTAGACCTAATAAACGAATTTGGCAATGTAGCAGGATACAAATTAACACCCAGAAATCTATGGCAATTTTGTACACCAACCAGAGGCCCAGTGCACAAAATTCGTGCATGGGGGGGTGTCCCTCAGCCCAACCTGAACCCTCTCCAATCTGGAACCCCTCGGGGGATGTCCGAGTGCTGGTTTAGGACATCCCTCTCACAATCTGGGACTGCTGGCTCCCAACTGCTCGCCTGCCTGCCAGCCTGATCACCCCCTAACCACTCCCCTGCCAGCCTGATCGATGCCTAACTGCTCCCCTGCCAACCTGGTGGCTCCTAAGTGCCCTCCCCTTCTGGCCTGATTGCCCCTAATGGCCTCTGCCTCGGCCCCCACCACCGTGGCTTTGTCCAGAAGGACGTCTGGATGGATGTCCTGTCTAATTAGCAATTACCTTTTTATTAATATAGATAACATATATGCCCTTATAAAGTTATATTATTTTACACACTTTAAATTATACAGTACATATTCAACCTCTTTTACCCTGTTTTTTTTTCTAAAAATATCTTATTGATTTTTTTCACAGAGAGGATGGGAGAGGGATAGAGAGTTAGAAACATTGATGAGAGGTAAACATCAATCCGCTGCCTCCTGCACACCCCCAACTGGGGATGTGCCCACAATCAAGGTACATGCCCTTGACCAAAATTGAACCTGGGACCCTTCAGTCCACAGGCTGATGCTCTATCCACTGAGCCAAACTGGTTAGGGCCCCTCCACTTCTTTTTTTTTCTTTTTAGATTATCCACATTTGTAGATATGGCATTAATTCATTTTTCCATTGATTTTTAGAGAGAGTGGAAGGGAGAGGGATAGAGAGAGAGAAACATCAATGTAAGAAACGTCCTTTCTATTGCCTTCCTTAGAGCCCCAACCAGGGATCCAACTTGAAACCCATGTATGTGCCAGGTATGTTCCCTGACCTGGAATCGAACCTGCAACATTTCCATGCACAGGACCACACTAACCCTCAACCAAACTATCCACTTCAGCCTGGCCGTTATACAATTTCTGAAATTTTATTTCAATTAGTTCTTGTAAAGTCTGTGGTTTAGGTAATATTTACATTTTTTCTGATGAGAGAAAAAACACACAAACCTCTTCCTTTTGAGACATTATTCTTCCCTCATTGCTGCATTTTTCTGCCAGCCCTAGAAAGGCTCTTGACAGCAGTTTCACTGGGTAACCAGAGTCATAAGCATTCTCCTCACCACTACCTTCTCCAAAGCCTCCTCTGCACTGGTACTGAGGCTGTCCTGGAGGGTGCAGAGGCTAGGTAATGGATACAGTGACAGGATTTGGACCACTGGAGCCACCTTATCTGCTTCTCCTCTCTCAGCCTTTCTCCACCTTGCTGGAGAAGGTGGGGCCAGCAACTTCCAGCAGCACCGAGCTTCCAGATAGGCCAAGGTTTGCAGCGTTAGCTCTTTGGACACTGGAAGTGATGAAGCCTCTCCTTCTCCTGTGCCAGTGTTGCCCCTGAGGTTATAGGGCTGCCCCGGAAGTCCTCTGCACACCTCCCGTCCATGGCAAACATGGCAGTGGACTTGGTGATGGAACTGCTATTTTTAGATACTTTTAAACACTCCAACACTGAGGTAAGACTTCGCTTCTTGATTCTGACTTGGCTTCTCTACTGTGGGACAGGTACAAAAAATCCTTAAACATGCTTTGACTTTACCTCCTGCTGGTGGCCTTAAATTCTGCATGTACACTCCCCCTCCCCCCAACTGGGTGTGGGCACCACTTCTCCAGGAGAACATCGGTGACCAGGGCATTTCTCTGTGTTCTCTTAGGCTCCTGCATCTTTGGTTGAGTTGACTGTTCTGCTTGCTTTGCTCCCCTGCCCCCTTACCCCTGCCAACTTTGGGCCTTGAAAATATCTTGGTTCTCAGGTTTAGCTCAAGTGGTGTTTGGGAGGGTCTCAGACTGCCTGTGTTTGATAGCAGTTTCAGAGACCGAGCAGGTCACAATGGCTTCATGATTCCTAAATCCCTCCTCTCAGGTCCTTTTTCTAACGGGAATTAGGTTGCCCAGATGTGACACTCATTCGGTTTAGGATTCACCCATTAGGACATGGCATACATATTTGCACGGAACAGCTTTTGCTTGGAAGATACCTGCGAGGAGGGGAATCAGCAGTGAAAGGAATCAATGGTGGATTTGGAACCCCCAGACAGGGAACCTTGCTCACTCCCCGCATGTCTCCCCACTGCACTCCCCACATATCTCCCTCGGTGGCCAGCCTGGGCATGCGGGAGGCCTGGCTTCCTTTGTCACCAAGCAACAAAAGAAGCCAAGCCTCCTGCCCACTCCGCTGGCCATGGCTCCAGCTGGCACTGCCATCTTTGTGGCTATGGGTGCCACCATCTTTGTCGCAGAGTGATGGTTAATTTGAATATTACCTTTTTATTAGATACGACAATGAACTCACAGAAAGAGAAACAAACAAACAAACAAAAACAATCCTATTTACCATTGTACCAAAAAAATTAAGATACCTAGGAATAAACTTAACTAAGTAGGTAATAGACCTGTTCTTGGAAAACTACAGGACATTGAAAAAAGAGATAGAGGAAGAAATAAACAGATGGAAGAACATACCATGTTCATGGATTGTTAGAATCAACATCATTAAAATGTCCATGCTACCCAAAGCAATGTACAGATTCAATGCTATCCCCATTAACCCTTTGCACTCGCTTGCTTTTTTCTCGAGCTGCTACTGATGCTAACTGTGTTGAGTCACACTCAACATCCGAGTGCAAAAGTTTAAAATACCAATGGCATATTTCACAGACCTAGAACAAACTCTCCAAAAATTCATCTGGAATAAAAAAAGACCCGGAATAGCCACAGCAATCCTGAAAAAGAAGAACAAAGTTGGAGGGATCACAATACCAGATATCAAGCTATATTACAAAGCCACAGTTTTCAAAACTGCCTGTTACTGGCATAAGAACAGACATATGGACCCATGGAACAGAACCCAGAAATCAACCCAAGCCATTATGCTCAATTAATATTCGACAAAGGAGGCAAAAGCATACAAGACAGTCTCTTCAATAAATGGTGTTGGGAAGTTTGGTCAGATACATGCAAAAAATTTATACTAGATCACCAATGTACACCATACACAAAAAGAAACTCAAAATGGCTAAATGACTTAAATGTAAGATGGGAAACCATAAAAATCCTACAAGACTCCATAGGCAGCAAAATAGCAGACATATGTCGTAACAATGTCTTTACAGACACAGCTCCTAGGACAATGGAGACTAAGGAGAAAATAAACAAATGGGACTACATCAAAATAAAAGCTTCTGCACAACAAAAGAAACCATCAACAAAACTTCAAGAAAGCCCACTGCATGGGAGAACATATTTTCCAATGTTATTTCTGATAAGCATTTAATCTCCAAATTTTATAGGGAACTCACACAACTTAACAAAAATAAGATAAATGATCCCAATCAGAAAATGGGCAAAGGACCTAAATACACACTTTTTGAAAGAGGACATACAGAAGGCAGAGAGACATGAAAACATGCTCAAAGTCACTAATCATCTGAGAGATGCAAATCAAAACAACAACGAGATACCATCTCACACCTCGTCAGAATGACTATTATCAACAAATCAACAAATGACAAGTGCTGGCGCAGATGCGGAGAAAAGGAACCCTCTTGCACTGCTGGTGGGAATGCAAACTGGTGCAGCCACAGTGGAGAACAGTATGGAGTTTCCTCAAAAAGTTAAAAATGGAACTCCCATTTGACCCAGTAATCCCACTTCTAGGACTATATCCCAAGAAACCAGAAACACCAATCAGAAAGGATATATGCACCCCTATGTTCATAGCAGCACAATTTACAATAGCTAAGATTTGGAAACAGCCTAAGTGCCCATCAGCAGATGAGTGTATTAAAAAACTTTGGTACATCTACACAATGGAATACTATGCCGCTATAAAAAAGGAGGAGCTTTTACCATTTGCAACAGCATGGATGGAACTGGAGAGCATTATGCTAGGTGAAATAAGCCAGTTGGAGAAAGGTAAATATCACATGATCTCACTCATATGTGGGATATTGTAATCAACATAATTTAATGAACAATAATAGATCCAGATACAAATGGCAGGGGAGGGGGGTTAGAGAGCAACCAAAGGACTTGTAATCATGCATATTAGCATAACCATTGGACACAGACATTGGGACGATGGGGGCTTGCCCGGGGTGTTAATGGCTTGGGGGGGGGGCGGTCAAGCGTGGAAAAAAGAGACTTATGTAAAATTTTAGACAATAAAAAAGGGAATAAAAAGAAAAAATACCTATGAAATTAAAAAGTAAAAAAAAATGTTCCTATGACATATACTTCTTATAACCTAGTAGTGAAGATAAGACATGTACATAAATATTCTACCACTGTAGCACTATTTTAGTTTAGTTGCCTTGTATAACCATGAAATGGTTCCTTTGTTGCAAACAGAATCTGCATTAAATGTAATTGTTTGATTAAACAAGTCCTAGTCATTTTTTATCATTGTTAGAGTATGAATATTTTAGATGCAGCATGGGATATATACTAGTGCCAATTGAGAAAAACTCAAGAGAATATTTTTCTTTAAAAATGTAATATGTTAAATTTATAGTTCTGCTTTGGCAACTGAGAGACAAGTTCTAGCTAACTCACTGATGGAGAGGCAGAAGAGCTGTCAATTTAAAAGTTTGAAAATTTTAAATGGAAATATCCTATTGAAATAGTTGAAGAAGGGCAAATGTGCAGAGTGTCACAGAGAATTGTGAGCTCTCAAAATATACGTGTTTTGACCTTTTGTCTTTGTTCATTTTAGCTTTCAGCGCTGTATACTATTAGAAGATGGAGGACTTTGGAAAGTTTGGTAAGTTGTAATGGACTTTTATTTCAAATTGCTCTGATCCAATATCAGTTTCCTTTTTGGATATGGTTTTGTGCCTGTGAGCCCAAGGGAGAAGTCCTTGGCTTGGACTGATTTGTGGCCTGGTGTTGAGGCAATGTAGAGCTGTGGAGCTATGTCCAGAGTAGATGTGTAGGACTAAGTAGTTGGTGGCTCTGAACAAAGAGAATTATTTTCCTGCCAGGTAGAATTCCTCAGCATTGTATGTCTTCTCATTCCAGGGCTACAAGATTTCTATTATTTCTAATTTTAATTAATGTTTTAATTATATTCTTATTGTAACAATTATAACATTATTTACAAACCAGAGTTCTCTTTGATAAACAATCCCAACTCCAGTCCACTTTTTCTTCTCAGAATTAACTACTACTTGAGTTGGTTTTTATCCTTTCAAAAATTTGCCATGTTTTTTCATGTGTATGTTCCCATTGACATGGGTATGTGCATGTTTTTCTGTGTGTGTAGGTGTCTGTGCATGCCCAAACGCATGATCACAGAATTGGTATCCTTTTGTAAAAATTGTCTTGCAACTTGTGTTTTTTTATTACTCAGCAAAATGTCTTGGGAAAGTATTTATCTTGTTACATATGTATAGAGCTCATTTCTTTTAATAGCTTTGTATTGTTGTATAATATGAACTTTCCATAGTTTATTTAGCTGTTCTCTTATTCGTGGGTATTTAGGTTGTTCCCAAATTGTTACTAATAGAAACAGGGCTACAGTCAATAATTTTGTATATGGCACTTTGTATACAGGTGCAAGTATTTCCATACCTTACAGAGGGGTACTTGCAGGGGATTGAATTTACTGTATCTTTGGCTACAAGCAATCTTAATAACTATGTATTATCAAATTGCCTTCCAAAGCTTTTCTAGGCATTTTCTCCATATTGTACCTAAACCTTAACAAAATCAGAGTTTTAATTTTTGCAAAAGTGATAATAGCTCATATTTATGATTTATATCTGCTGATAACTGAGTTATTTTTTTAGGTTGTTATCAACAATTTGTATTTCTGCTTTTGTAAATTGCATGTGTAAATTATTTGTCTATTTTTCTACTGGGTTATTTTTTATACTAGTGGCCCAGTGCATAAATTCGTGCACTTTGAAAGGAACTATGGGCCAAGAGGCTGCAGTGGGCACAGGGGCAGGTCTTGGCCCATCCTCCATGCCTCCTGGTCCCTTGTCTGCCAGCAGCCCCACTCCTGCCACTGCAGCTCCCATGCGCTAAAGGCACTGGCCACCCTTGCACCCGCTGATGGTGCAGAGCAATTGGGGCTGGCGCCAGCAGTGGGTGCAAGTGGCCGCTGCTTCCCCAATTGCCCTCAGGAGCAGGAGGAGGTGGAGAAGCCCTCAGGGGCAATCAGTACTGGAAGCTGCTGCTCACACCCGCTGACAGCGCGGAGCAATCAGGACTGGTGCAGGGTGCTGGCAGCGGGTGTGAGTGGTGGCTCTGGCGCTGGCTGCTGGTGCAAGCAGGGCAGGCACTGTCAGCAGGTGCGAGCATCTGGCGGGACCTTGATGCATGCGCAGGAGCAAAGAATTTTTAGTAACTACCAGAGGCTCGCCCCAATGACAGTGACTAGCACCCTGTCTTGGTCTGGTGCCCCTGTTTACCTGCTCCACCATCCCGCTGCGGCCAATGCCCACCATGTTCCATGCTCTGCCACCCGCTGCCGATGCCTGCCATGTTTCATGCGTGCCCCCTGGTGGTCAGCGCATGTCATAGTGACTGGTTGTTTGGTTGTTCTGCTGTTAGATCTATTTGCATATTAGGGTTTTATATATATATATATATATATATATATATATATATATATATATATATATATATATATATATATCAGTGATGGCGAACCTATGACACGCGTAGCCATTTCTGATGACACGCGGCCGCTGAGGCGGCCGCATGCCGAGGATGAAACATTTGCTGCTCCTGAGGATGAAACATTTGCGAAATAATGTTTTTTCCTCAAAGTGATACACTACCCGAGTTATGCTCAGTTTTTTGGCGAAGTTTGACACACCAAGCTCAATAGGTTGCCCACATAGTGAGAGAGAGAGAGAGAGAGAGAGAGAGAGAGAGAGAGAGAGAGAGAGAGAATGGATTTGTAGGAATCCTTTGATTATTGTTGGCTGGTTCAATGCATTGAACATATTTTCTCCCACTCTGTTACTTGCTTTTAACTTTGGTTTGGTAATCTTTTTGCATATTATTTTTCTATTTTGGGAGAATTACATTTATCATTTTCTTCCTTTATGGGTTTTGAGTGTGAGAATTGTTTTTTCTATTTTGTTAGTTTACTTTGTTCATTAGATTGCACATATAAGTGAAGTCATATAGTATTTGTCTATCTCTGGTCAGCTTATTTCACTTAGCATAATGCTCTCCAGGTCCCTCCATGCTGTTTCAAAGGGTAAGAGATCTTTCTTTTTTAGTGCTGCATAGTATTCTGTGGTCTAAATGTACCACTTTTTTTATCCACTCATCTATTGATGGGCACTTGGGATGCTTCCAAATCTTGGCTATTGTAAATAACACTGCAGTGAACATGGGGATATATATATTCTTTCTGATTGGTGTTTTGGTTTTTTTCGGATATATTCCCAGAAGTGGAATCATTGGGTCATAAGATAGTTCCATTGTTAATTTTTTTGAGGAAACTCCATACTGTTGTCTATAGTGACTTTGCCAATCTGCATTCCCACAAACAGTGCATGAGGGTTCCCTTTTCTCCAAATCATCATCAACACTTGTTGTTTGTTGCTTTATTGATGATAACCATTCTAACAGGTGTGAGGTGATATCTCATTGTGGTTTTAATTTGTATTTCTCTGATGATTAGTAATGTTGAGCATTTTTCCATATTTCTGTTGGCCACCTGTGTATCCTCTTTGGAGAAGTGTCTATTCAGGTCCTTTGCTCATTTCTTAATTAGAATGCGTTTGTGTGTGTGTGTGCGGGGGTTGAGTTATGTAAGTTCTTTATAAATTTTGAATATTAACCTCTTATCAGATGTATCATTGGCAAATATGTTGTCCCATTCAGTGGGTTGTCTGGGAATTGTTTCCAAAGGACATCTTAAAACTTTATCTCAAGCTCCTAAAATTTTTTCTTCTAGTATTTTAATAGATTTTTTTTATTATCGATTTGTTTTGTTTTTAACTTTTAAGGGTTTAACATATTTGGTATATGTATGTGTATATATGCATATGCATGCACATGTGTCTATCTGAGGTGAATAAAGTTAATTTTTTCTTAAGTTTTTTATGTATGTTAGGTTCCAGGATACTCAAGATGTTCCTTTTTTCTCTCCCTCTTCCCCAGCTTCCTCTTCTCTCCTTATGTCTGGGTTCTCCATCCTTACACCTGTGCTTGCTTCTGGTTCATATATACAATTTTCATTTGGTCAGCTTCCAGAATTAGAGGGTTCCACAGGTGTAGAATAAATAATTCTTTCTCTCAATGATCTTTGTAAAGTCAAAATTATGATGTCAGATCTATCTCAAAAGAAAGGAAAATAGCATTTAACACTTCATGCATGCAAGACAGTATATAAAGTGTTTGAGCATTTTTTATTGTTGACACTGTTACAGATGTCCCCCATTTTCCCCCTCCTTTACCCACTTCCATTCCGCCATCACCTCACTATTGTCATGTGTCCATGGGGTATGCATATATGTTCTTTAATAATCTTAACATCTCTATGAGTTAGTTATTACCCTGATTTCATACATGAAGAAACTGGGGCTTGGAGTGGTTAAATAAATTGCTTAAGGTTACATAAATATTGTATCAGTCAGAATTTTCTAGAGAAATAGAAGCAATAGAGGACTTGGATGGATATTTATTTATTTATTAGATTTATTTAAAGAAATTGCTTCATGAAATTGTGGAGTATGGCATGCCTGAAATTTATAGAGCAGGCTGTCAAGCTGGAAACACAGGCAGGAATTGATACTGTCATGAAGCAGAATTTTTTTCTCTGGGCAACTTGAGTTTTTGCTCTTAAGGTCTTCTAACTGATTGGATGAAAACCACCTGCATTATCAATGATAATCTACTTTACTTAAAGGCAACTGATTGTAGACATTAACTACATCTACAAAATACTTCATGGCAACACCTAGATGAACAGACTGCGTAACATAGCCCAACAGGGTTGGTATAAAACGAACCATCACAAATGCTAAGTGGAAGAAATGGAATGTGAACCCTTTTGTGATTGGCTATAATACCTCCTTTTGTAACCACTGGGATCCTGTCTTGTTTCCCTGTATACTAGTATAAGTTTTCTACTATATATGGAATATAATTTTAATGAATGAATCAATAAAATCAATCCCCTAAAAACTGAAGTTTTTTACTTCTTGAACCCTAGTCTCTCTGGGACACAGCATATTTGCATTAGGATCTCAGATGTTCAAACTGACTGCCTGTTTAGCCTAATGCTTAATTGAATAACCAACATTTTAGATTGTTTTATTTCCCACTGCCCTACCTATCCTTCCTCATAGAAATATCTGGTTTTGGATCTCCTCGTGCTTGTCCGTCAATTGTAGTAAAACCTGATAGTGTTCCCTAGTTCAGATCCTTGGCTTCTCTTGCCCCTAAATTCCAGGACCCAGGTTTCCTTAGTCTCATGTCCTCTTCTGACCTGAACCCCAGTTCAGGGCCTTAAGGATATCATAGTGGAAATCAGTGATTGTGGTCCAGGATTAGTATTAGCAAGCAGGAGATTGGGCTGAATCTGTACTGACCTCTGGGCTTTCCCTAGAATTTTGCTTGTTACTGCTACTGTTTTTAATAAACCTCTAATACAAGCTTATCTCTGATAATCATTTTTCTATTAAAATGTGAACACAGGGGGAAATAATTTAATTGAAAGGACTATTAGTTGGGTTCCAAATAATTGAGATTTTATGGTATTTGTTATGATAATAGTCATCCTGGCACAGTCTTATTTAATATCTGCTAAAAACATTGTTGAGAACTAAATTATAATAAATGACAAGGAAGCCCATTGCCAGTCATTAATTCTTATGAATTAGTGAGAATGTAAATGAGCATGGTGGTAAATCAAAGTTACTACTTAACCAAATAGAGTATAATTCATTTCAAGTAGTTTCATTTTCTCCACAGTATTTGGACATCATAAAATATCTTGTGCTGAGTTCTAAGAAATCATTGAGGAGCTAAGCACCCTTAAGCTTTGCCTTTAGCTCTCTAGGCTGATTGTTTCCTGTTAAGTGACATGAGACCACTGGGTTTGTGGATACTCATATTTAACAACTGGCAAAGCAATTTATTCTTAAAAGGATATAAAAAAATTAATTCCTCCCAAAGGTCAAGTTTGGAGTGCTTGCTTATGAAAAGGGCTGGTCTCAGATAACAGCTCATATATGTTGTCCTAACATTCTCATTATTGTTCTCAAGGGGGACATTTCCTAGAAGCATTCTGGAATAAGCCTGGCCCACAGGATCATTCCCTAGCTCTGAATAATTTCAGCACTTACATTGTTTTAAAATATTTACTACTTGTAAGAACTTGATTATAATTCAGTAATTCAACAAGTATGCCTACTGTGAGCCTGCATAGCACCTACTTTGTGCCAATCTGTGTTCCAGGTAATTGAAGAAAAACCAGTGAATGTACTCTCAAGAGTCTTTATCCCTGCTCCAGCTATCCACACACAGGATCTTACCATGGTCCTCTTATTAATGTTGTTGCTTCAGCTTCAATCTACCTGACCTACTAAATCTGGATTCTTTCTACTTTGATTCTGAAAACCTGCCTGATCACAAGGTCTGGTGTAGTCAGAGTAGATTTCAATCCCATTCTGCCAGTTTTTCTAAAGTTCTGGATTTTCTAGTTGTCAGATGTCTTTATTTTAGTGACGAGACAACTGTAGTTAGCTTTGGTTTCTTTTATTCTCCTGTGGGTATCTTGATGTAAAAATTTTCAAGTACTGAATTAGTCAAATATGTTAAATAGCATCCCAACAAAAGCTTAATGGTTAGGAACTCTTTAGGGATTTGTGGTACTTGGAACATAAGGGCTTTTTATGAGGCATAGGAGAATGAAGTAGGGGTTGCTTGTGTGATCCAGATTTTATAGAGGCTTTTAAGTAGTCCCTGCTTAGGTGGAAAACTGAGTTTGCTTATTAGGCAAATTCTAATTGATCCCACTTTTCTGCCCACCATATTTTAAAGTAATGGGGTAGAGGGGAAGGAGAACAGTAAAGGAAATTAAGAGAATAAAATTCTCCTTCTTTATTTGCCACCGACTAGTTATATGACCTTAGGCTGGTCATTGGGAAATAATTGGTGATATTTGGGTTGGAGAAGAAGATTCAGTTAGGACCGTGGTCGGCAAACTGCAGCTTGCCAGCCACATGCGGCTCTTTGGCCTTGAGTGTGGCTCTTCCACAAAATACCATGGCCTGGGCGAGTCTATTTTGAAGAAGTGGCGTTAGAAGAAGTTTAAGTTTTAAAAATCTGGCTCTCAAAAGAAATTTCAATCGTTGTACTGTTGATATTTGGCTCTGTTGACTAATGAGTTTGCCGACCACTAAGTTAGGACATGATAGCTGTTTTTCAACATGTAACTTTTACAAGGTCACCTAAAATATAATATCTAGGACCAATAGATAGAAGCTATAGCAAATATAGACTTTGACTTAATATGAAAAAGCAGTATAAAAAAAGAAGTAAATTTCCCTCATTGAGTTTTCTATAATGAATTTTTCAAGCACCTGGAGGGATTGTTGTAGAGGGAACTCAAACATCTAATGAAGTGTTAGTCAAGAAGACCTTTAAGGGTCTTTCCAATATTGAGATTCCATTTTTAGCTGAAACCGGTTTGGCTCAGTGGATAGAGCGTCGGCCTGCGGACTCAAGGGACCCAGGTTCGATTCCGGTCAAGGGTATGTACCTTGGTTGCGGGCACATCCCCAGTAGGGGGTGTGAAAGAGGCAGCTGATCGATGTTTCTAACTCTCTATCCCTCTCTCTTCCTCTCTGTAAAAAATCAATAAAATATATTTAAAAAAAGAGATTCCATTTTTAGTCACTTTACTTCTGTAGACCTCAGTTATTCCCTCTGTAAAATGAAAAACATGAATTATGATTGTGTGGTTGCTTTCTACTTTTAAATGTCTACAGTCTGTCTTGTGACATGTAGATGAAGTTCAAACTAGATTTCTTTTTTCTGACTCTCTTCTGAAGCTTGCTTTTTGGGTCATGAGACAAGTCATTAGACAAGCATGGTAGAAGAGGCCCAATTGTCTTTGCCTGACAGCTTTCTGTTTCTATCAACCCTTTGGCACCCCCAGTCTCTTTTAAAATTTCATTTTAGGTTATTTATCTTTTTTCTCCCTGTGGCAATTCATGAATTTTGCTAGTTATATGGGGGAATGCTAAATGTTTTATTTCTTTTATGATGATTTGTTCATACAAGCACCATAGAGAATTTCAAAGTAACATATTCCTTCAATTTTCTGTATTTTCTCTTGAAGGGAACTATTAGTCAGGTCTGCTCATTATAGCAAAGTATGTAGTGGTATAGGAACTTATCAGAAGGGAGAATAAGCTGTAACCTTCACAATCTATAAGCTCCACACATGGACAATGGCTTCTTTGTAGTGATCTGACAGGTAAAAGGAAATATTTTGGATAAAGTAAAGAAGGGAGGGAATTTACTTATAATTAGCACTATTTCTATAGTTAAACCTCAGAGGCTGTGTTACAGATGAAGACAGGCTGCTTAATTAGAGGAGTCCTGTACAAAATGAAATTATGAGGCCTCTTGTTCAAAATGGAAGAGATAAGTGCCATTAAAAAGTACGTACTAAAATATAAAGCATTTTCCTTTCTTTCTTGATGTCTTTTGTCTCTCTCTTTATCTTTATCTCCAGCTCATTATGGTGGTTTTATTTGCTATTTAGTGTTATTATAAGTAAAGAAAAATTAAAATTTTAAATTATTAATGTGAGTTTCACCATTTATCTTTATGTTGTACAATGCCTGTTTTAAATGAAAATATAAGTATTTAACTTATTTGCAGAATCATCAAATCATACAATTCATATTTTATAGCTCATCCATGCATATGTATTTTACTCTTACCAGAACAGTGACCATTGCATAGAACTAACTCAGCTGTTTTAATTTCATTTTTTAATATATGCACACTCTATCAAGACTGTCTAGCTTTGAGTTACTGATGAGTAAGGAAGTGCTGATGGAAAATAAACTATAATTGTCCTGTCTTTCCCTTTCTATATGATCATTTTTAGCATGAAAGATTGGATAATATAAGGAAGTAGCATGGATAACAGTATTTCTTGGTTGTTCATGATTCTTATAATGCCATTGCCTTCTTTCTGCATTCAAAGAAGAACCCATTGTCTTGATTTGGAACAATAGTTTCTTTCTTCCTGTTTTTGTACTTTATTTAAATGAAATATTCAGTACGGACTCTTTGGCCTCTTTCACCTAATATGTTTGTGGAAGTTATCCAATTTTGTGTGTATTTATAGTTTGCTCATTCTTTTACATGTTTAGCACTCTATCATGTGAATATACTACAATTTACCTGTTCTACTGTGATGGGCATTTGGATGGTTTCCATATTTTAAAGATGAGAGAGAATAAATATGGGGGCATTTGTTAGGAGGTTACTATAGAAATTCAACATGAAGTATTAAGGGCCTGAAAGCATAGTTATTACACAGGAAAAACCTATATTTTACTCAGGCATTGCCTCTAACTTCATAGAAGTTGCAGGGAGATGTTGGCATTATGATTTCAAGCTGCAACTGGTGGTTCAGAGGAAAGCTGACAACATGTTGTACACATATTGCAGAACATCAACCACACCTAGCAGAGCTAGTGAATACTCATGTTTTCTGTCCCCTCCATTTTAACAGGGAAAATATGGGGAGATGAGTGGAAGAAGTGGAAGAGGTATTTTTGTTTCCTCAGGAGTGTAACCAGGGACCATTAGAGAGCTTGGGAGAATGTATCCAACAAGTTTCAGCTCTTGATATTTGGTGATTTCTTAAAAATGAAACTTTTCTTAATTTTTATTATGGTTTTAAAGCAAATCTTTTTCCTAGAATTGTTACTAAAAATTCTAGTTATTCTAGTAATGATGGCCAGATATAACACCTGTAGCTAGAAACAGTAAATTTTCCACCTTGACTAATTAATATAACTTTACTTTTGATATTTCTTTTTTTATAATGTAGAGTATCTGGATTCTTTTTGCTAACATAAATTTACCAAGGGGACAGACCAATTGACAGGAAAAAATACACATTTATCTTACCTGACATTTGATCATTATGCAGGTCAAGAAATGATAAGTATTTCCCACAAATTCTCACTAGTTGCACCCTTCCTTTTGTCTATAATGCCTTCTCTCCTCTGTGTACCTGGTGAACCAATCAATGTCATTTCATGTGTAAAGCCTTTTCTGAACCTTTCAGTCAAATAAATCACTTTCTCCTTTTTATTCCTTAGTATTTTTAAACCTAAATCTATTATAGAATTTATCATGTTGTATTAGGGTTATTCAGTTCAGATCCCAGCCTTGAGTTGTGTTCAAGAAAGCATTCAGAAAAGTTTTGGCCCACTAGAGATCTACACTATGTAGGGTTAAGAATGTCTGGAAAATAATTTATCATAGAAAGAATGAAGGCAATGTGAGTTGCCCAACCCTATGAACTTAGGTGGCGGCTTCTGAGAATAGTATGTTATTACTCATATCTTTTTTTCCATGCCTGAAATAAGTGTGACTAAAATTCTGAACAGCTCATTCCTTTATTTTATTTTATTTTTTTAGTAACAAGTTCTTGAGAGTTTAAAATATGACCATCATTGGTGGCAATAGTGCATTTAGCATAGTTTTGGCATGGAGCAAAGGTGTCTGTGGTACAGACATTAGTGCCACTGCCTTGGTACCGACTTCAGAGCAACAGACTTTAGTATCTTTGGTGGGCTTTGATTATGTAACTGCCACTTTTTAAAAATATATTTTATTGATTTTTTACAGAAAGGAAGGGAGAGGGATAGTCAGAAACATTGATGAGAGAGAAACATCGATCAGCTGCCTCCTGCACACCTCCCACTGGAGATGTGCCCGCAACCAAGGTACATGCCCTTGACCAGAATCGAATCTGGGACCCTTCAGTCCGCAGGCCGATGCTCTATCCACTGAGCCAAACCAGTCAGGGCATAACTGCCACTTTTGACTTTGGCAGCCATAAGGAATTTATTTTGCTAGCTGAAACAGGAGAGGAGAAAAATGTCAGATGCCACATGATAGTTGAGAATGCCAGGCTTGAGAATCATTTGAGATACCCATTAAGGGTCCAGAACTCTTACAGGGCAATTTTGGAAAATAAGTTCTTCAGAGTAGATGCAGTAAAAAGAAAAGGTATGAAATGGTAAAAGTGAGTTTTAGTTGTTGTTGTTCCTCTCCCCCCCCCCCCCCCAAGTATCTCCCTGATTGGGCTGGGAGTTGTTCATGATAGACACCATGTGGATAGATTATATTATTTGCTCACAATGCTTCCTCTCATGTTTACCCTGCTTTGTGACTCACTGTGGGCACAATATATTTCCCTGTGCCATTGATTTTGGGCTTGGTCATATGATTTTGGCCAGTGAGTGACTATAACAGCCTGACGATTCTGGGTCAAGGCCAAAAGAGGCATCATGTGTTTCCATATACCCTTCTTGTGCTTCTGAATTCTGCCATAAGAACCTGCTCCAGGTGTCCATTGCCCTTTCAGTCTAGGTCCAGCGATGAAGACTGGAGCAGACCTGGACTTAACCTGAAACCTAAGGTCCAGTCTATCTTAGATCCACAGGCCCATGAATGTGAGAAATAAACATTGGTTATAGACCACTGAGATTTTGAAATTATTTGTGATACAGTGTCATTGCAGCAGAAACCTAACTAATACATATCACAGCTTGGAGGTTCTGTATCCATAACACCTAATTCAGTGCCTAACAAAGGTGGACACTTCATAAACAGTTGTTGAATGAGTGAAGGAGGGACTTTATGAAGGTTGGACTGATTATCTTGCCTTATCTACCTCAATGGTATTTTATTTGTTAGAGCAAGGTACTTAGGGGAGTCAAATCCAATATTTATGGACTAGTCTTCTTTACTTTAAAACTGATGCAGATGTCTCAACAATATATATGCCTTTCAAACCACAGAGGTCTACCCAGAAGAAAAAACAATGACAATACACAGCCATACTACTTCCAGAAAAGTGCTATACATGTATTGCTGCTGATGGATCAGAAATAATCTCTCTATATATGGATATTAGCTCTGAATGAACCAAACAATTCTATTTTATCCTTTTAGTGTGCACTTCAGACTATCTCTTAGGACACCAAGGATTTGGAGTTTGGGTACTTGAAGGGTTCTGGAAGAGATGGAAGTGGTGTAGTTTGGGCTTGTAACAAGCAAAAAGGCAACAGAAGAGAAAAGGTAGTTTTATTTTTTATTTAAAATATATTTTTATTGATTTCAGAGAGGAAGGAAGAAGGAGAGAGAGATAGAAACATCAATGATGAGAGAGAATCATTCATCGGCTCCCTCCTGCACGCCCCCTACTGGGGATTGAGTCCCCAACCTGGGCATGAGTAGTCCTTGGCTGGAATCGAACCCGGGACCCTTCAGTCCACAGGCCTATGCTCTATCCACTGAGCAAAACCGGCTAGGGCAAGAAGAGGTGGTTTTAAAGAGCAGAGATGTGCAAGCTTGGTACAGACTGATGAATCTTAGAGGGACCAGGGTCTGGGATCTGGAAGAGATTAACCAAGGATGTTATATGCATTTATACATAACCCATGGACACAGGCAGTAGTGCAATGAGGGTGTAGAGGGGGTGGGTGCAAGGTGGAGGGGGTTAATGGGGAAAAGGAGGACATCTGTAATACTTTAAACAATAGAGATAAATTTTAAAAGTTTAAGGATTTGGAACTCAGACAAATACTGATTTTCTTGCTGGGATAGAACTTGGAATTAGGTCTGATTAGCCTTTTGATTGCTTCAAAATATATACAGCATTTTATTTTCCTCTTGTATCTTTGAGACTAAGGAACAAGGAAAGAAAAATTGTGCTCTGAGTACTAAAAGATATTATTTTGATTGTAGGATTCCTAAAATTAAATAATCATTTGCCAGTCAGATTGCTTGGTGGGGCTGCTCAAAAACAGATTTTTTCAAGCCTTTTTTTTTCTTTGCTTAATTATGGGATTCAAAACTTGGTTATTTTTTCTATGAAAAATAATTTTATTGGATTTGGTGATTGATCACAGCAAAATGCTTATTAATAAGAATTTAATTCTTTGGCATTTCTAATCAATAACACTTGAGGCATGAGAAAGGATATTAGTTATTTTGGGCTTAGTTATTTTTTGAAAAGGCAATTTGTGATGTTTTGTTGTGAATGCATTTTGATCAAAGAGTATGAAGTCCTAAGTCTCTCTGGTAAATATATTTAAGTTGACAGCTACAGTTAGAATATCCTGGTGCAGTAGGTGTTCCATAAGTTTTGAATATCCTTTAAGAGATAGGTAAGTATCCAGGATTTTTTTCCAATTAATTCTGTTGTTTCTGTTTGAAAGAGACATCAGGTAACTTTGTTGAACAATTTCATTGATACTCTTATTTAACAACTTTTTACACATGTGACAAACCAAGGTTGGTTAGTTTCTTTCAATTTCTTTCCTCCTCTCTTTCTTCCCCTCCTTTCTCCCCTTCTTTTCTTTCTTCCCTTCTTTTGAATTCTGGAGGTCCTTTATACATACGTATATCTGAGTCTTCACTTTAGTTGTTCCCAAATTTCTTAGTCTCCTAAACCTTATACCTCCCTCCACTTGCCTTCTGATTGCTTATTTTAATCTTGATTTTGAAGAGAAGAGATTTTATTAAGATAAGCCTTGTTGTTGTTAATCCTCACCCGAGGATATTTTTTCCATTGATTTTTAAAAAGAAATATGTTTTTTTTTAAATATATTTTATTGACTTTTTACAGAGAGGAAGGGAAAGGGATAGAAAGCTAGAAACATCGATGAGAGAGAAACATCGACCAGCTTCCCCCTGCACACCAACTACCGGGGATGTGCCCGCAACCAATGTACATGCCCTTGACCGGAATCGAACCCGGGACCCTTCAGTCCACAGGCCGACGCTCTATTCACTGAGCCAAACCGGTTTTGGCAAGAAATATGTTTGTATTGATTTTTTTTTATAGAGAGAGAGAGGAAGGGAGAGGGAGAGAGATAGAAGCATCGATGAGAGAGAAACATTAACATCCATCGGCTGCCTCCTGCATGCCCCCTTTTAGGGATTGAGCCTGCAACCCTGGCATATGCCCTGCCTGGGAATAGAACCAGGGTCCTCTTGGTGCATGGGACAATGCTCAATCCACTGGGCTGCACCAGCCTGGCTCCATTGATTTTTAGAGAGAGTGGAAGGAAGGAAGGGAGAGGGGAGAGAGAGAGAGAGAGAGAGAGAGAGAGAGAGAGAGAGAAAGAGAGAGAGAGAGAGAGAGAGAGAGAGAGAGAGAGAGAGAGAGAGAGAGACATTGATGTGAGAGAATGTTGTGAGAGAGATACATGGATTGGATACATCTAGCATGTGTCCTGACTGGGCCTGGGGATCAAACCTATTACCTAGATATGTGCCTTGACTGGGGAATCAAACCCATGACCCTTTGATCCATGAGCCGATGCTCTAACCACTAAGCAAACCTGCCAGGGCGAGATAAGCCTGTTTTTAATCAAATGCATATATGCTCATATCTATCTTATAAAACAGAATAAAGGCATAAGATATAGTTATAGATGTCTGCCATCTTTATTTATTCACTAGAGGCCCAGTGCATGAAATTTGTGCACAGGTGTGGTCCCTAGGCCTGGCCGGCGATCAAAATGTGAGTGTCTTTGTGGAAGGGCAGCTCCTAGCTGACCTCTGGGCCCTGGGCAGCACCTGGGCCACTGGGCCCCCACAAGCCCCCCTCTGCCTGAGTCACGGCGACCAAGTCCCCACACGGAGATGCGGTGAGTGCGGCTGGATGCTGCGGGCAAGGGTGCAGTGTGGGCCTCTGGGCTGCCCAAAGGTGCTGCACAGAAGCCAGGCAGGCAGTGTGCTCTCTCCTGGCCAACCTCGCAGACAGGCTCCTGTGTGAACCCACAGGGAGCTCAACAGGCCCCTGTGGTCCTGGCAGCTGCAGCCTGGCTCACCTGGAAGATGCTGAGCAGGTGTGGGGCGGGCTCCTCGCAGGAGGGTAGCAGGGGGAGTGAGCACAAGCATTGCAGACACCTCGCATTCTCACGACACCTCTGTCCCTGTCCCTCCCGCCCCCAAGTAGCAGGGGTAAGGTTGCAGCACATTGCCTATGTCCACCAAGTTCTGTGCCGCTCCCTGGTGGTCAGCGCACATCATAGCCAGCAGTCACACTCCTGGTGGAACGACCACCAGAGGGGACAATTAGCATATTAGGCTTTTATTATATAGGATTCATTCATTCATTCATTTAAATCCTCACCAAGAATATGTTTTTAATGATTTTTAGAGATAGATGAAGGGAGAGAGAGGAGAGAGAGAAACATCAATTTATTGAGAAACATCCATCAGTTGCTTCCCATGTGAGCCCTGTTGAACCTGCAATCTAGATATATGTCCTGACCTCAATTGAACCAGCAACCTTTTGATGTATAGGATGATGCTCCAACCAACTGAGCCACCTGGCTAGGATGGTGTCTGACATCTTTAAATAGACCCAAGATATGAAAAGACAGGTTTATGCCTGGCTGGTGTGGCTCAGTGGTTGATTGTTGACCCAGGGACCAAAACATCCCTGGTTCAATTCCCAGTCAGGGCACATGCCTGGGTTGCGAGTTCAATCCCCAGTAGGGGATGTGCAGGAGGCAGTGGATCGATATCTCTCATTGATGTTTCTCTCTATCCCTCTCTCTTCCTCTCTCTCTAAAATCAATAAAAACATTTTTTAAAAATTATAAAAAGCAGATTTATAAAATTAAAATGATTTGCTTTGTAAAAACATTCTCACTTTAGTAAATAATTCATAGGAGTATTTATAGAATTAAAGAATCATAAATTTAAAATAACTTTAAAAGTTACCATATAGCCAATGACTAAAATGCCTTACTAAATCTCTGCTAAGTGTTTATCTGCCTATCCTTGGATGCCTCTAGTGACAGGAGACTCACTACCACCAGAGGCAGCCTACCCCCCCTCTTTTTTTATAATTTTTATTTTATTTTTATTATGGTATCACATAATTGTCCTCATCCTCCATTCTCACCCCAAACCTCTCCCCATGTATGCCGCCCCCACCCCCCCTGTTGTCCATGACCCCTGGTTAAGCTCGTATGCATGCATACAAGTCCTTGGGTTGATCTCTCCCCCTTCCCCCCACCCTCCCATACCTTCCCTCTGAGGTTTAAGAGTCTGATCGATGCTTCCCTGTCTCTGGGTCTGTTTTTGTTCATCCGTTTATGTTGCTCATTATTTCCCCTAGATGCGTGAGATCATGCGATACAAAAATACACTTGTAAGAAGCGAAAATGAGACCAGCCATAATGGTTATGCTGAGAGGGAAATGAATCAGTCTGCAGTGAGTTTCCCTCTGGGCCAACAGTTCCCTTGAGTCCTTATTTCAGTGTCAAACAGTTCCTTATGTGTAGATGTCAGCATTGATATTTTAGTTCTGGATGGTGGACAAATGGTGGTGATGCAGGTCCGACCGTCTCTGGTTTGGTCCTGGGCATCCTTCAGCGACACACAGCTGCTGTCTGCTAGCATGGCAAGGCGTCGTCAGCGTCTTCCATCTCTGGACTGTCTCTCCTCTGTCTTCATGGCTGGAGCAGTCCTGTCAATTCCTCTCTGTTGCAGGAATCCACATGGTCCTGGAGTTGTTCTCTGAAAATATACAAACATATTCTCTACCAAAAGTTAATAAAGGAATATTTTCCATAACCTTGACTTGGGATCCTTTTTCATTTTTTGCCCAAATGATTTTCCTCTGGCTTGTTTTGACACCATGTGTGTTTTTCATGGGTGTCTTGCTGATAGCATTACAAATGAAAGTTAATTTTCTAAAGTACAAATTTTCTAGATGTAATTTACTTACAGGATATTTTTCCTTACATGATATTCTTGTACTATCACCCTCCCTTTTTTAATTTAAATATTAGGAGGCTTTTGGAAATTTATAATGTAGTCTTGATAGCTTTTACATTTTAATTTTTTTGTGCTAAAATATGACTGCTTTAGGTTCATTACATGTTATGTAATTTTACCATGAGATGAACTGCCAATAAATATTTTTGTTAATACTTTAAGAACAGCTTTTTGTACATTGCATTCAATTTTTCTAGAATATTTGCTTATTTCAATTAGCCAATTTAAATTACTCTGAAAACTTGACTACTATTCTATTGTCAAACTCAACACTCTACCAACAATCTCATTTTACCCTGTGTATATTAGTGGAAAGGATTGTTTGCCTTCTTGAGTAAGCCCTGAGCATTCCTGGTACTAGGATGGATTGGGATATCAAAAATCCACTTCCCCTCACTATGGGTACAAGGCATCTCAAACAAGTCTTGTTGCAGTGAGAGGACAGGTGCTGTTGACCAAGTCTCTGTCTGTTATCTGGGTCCCTATTTGAGCTGTGCATGGGAAGCGAAGCAGCCATGGGGGCAGGAGACCTCCCTCAGAAGGCCCCCCCTCTTTTTTAAAGTGTTTTGTCATATTATTATTTCAAATGAATAGAAAAGTTATTTTATCTGTTCTTTCACAACTTTTACCTATTGCTTTCAGTTTTATTTATTGTGTTTGCTTGGCCTACATAGTAAAAGGGGATTTGTTGGCTGAGGAAGGTGTCCTTTTAAAAGTATTTGCAGGTAAGAAGTTTGAAACAGAAAATATGTGATTTTCTTAAGATCTGGTAAGAAATTAATAAATTCCTGACCCCCAGTCCTTTTTTACTTTTCATGATTTGGGTAACAGAATGCCATTTACATTCAGCTGTTAGGGAAAGGTATGCTATGTGAAATACAACAGAGTATGAATGTTACTTGCAAGCAAATCTAAGCAAATAAAAAAACTTGTTCTGGTACACTGAGGTTCAAGTTTACAGTATGACAAGCCTAAAGAAAGGTTGGTTTATGACATAGGAGATAGTTTGGATTCTCTTCCTGTCTGAAGAAGTAATTCTTAAACAAGCCTACAATATCAGCAGGGCTAGTGCCATTGAGAAGCCAATAGGACAGGCAAAATGAAGACACCTTAAAGGTCTAGAAGCCTCTCTGTGGACTACTCATCACACTGCAAAATCCATTCCCCCACAATACACACAACTTTGTTTAAACACACACACACACACACACACACAAAGAAAGCAAACAGTAAGCATTTTAAGTTATGGACTAAGGATCAATCTAATTAGCCAAAAAATTTATGTCATTATCTTGTATTTTGCTGTTTCTTCCCATTATGCCTATTATGCTCTTAAAATCCATTTAAGAGGCATTACAATTTTATTCAGATGGTAGTGGGACTAAAAATTCAGTAAGAAAGAAAAGTAGTTTTAGCAGTTGAAACAAGCATACAATTTCAACATTAGATTATTAAATTGCTTGTTCCGGAAATGTAGCTACATGGAGTTTTTTCACATGCAAATATAAATATACATACAAGCTAACCAAACAACTGATTTTAGTTGTCAGGGATATATACAGAAATCATTGGATAGTGTAGGAGAAATCAAGTATAGTTGTCCCATAAAATATGAAAAATAAGTGTAACTCTACATTTGCATTTACCCCAACTTTAGCAGCATTATTACTATCTTACCTAATAAAATAGTAATATGCAAATTGACCGCACATTCACTACACCAAAACCATGCCCACCAACCAAAGCCATGCCCACCAGCCAATCAGGGCGAGTATGCAAATTACCCAACAAAGATGGTGGCTAATTTGCATACGCTGAGGGAGGGAGGAGTGAAGACTGAAGACAACTTAGAAGGGAGAGGGAGGAAAAGCGGAAAGCAAGGTGGCTGCCAAAGGGAAAGCCTGGGCGGGGTGGAGCGGGGTGGAGCGGGGCAGAGCTGGGCGGGCGGCAGTGGCGAGCGGATGCAGGCGAGGCAGCCTTTCTGCAAAGGCGGCGGCAGTGGCAGCGCACACGACCCCAACGGCCGCTTGCAGGATTCTTCCTGCAAATGGGCTACTAGTTATATATATACACTGATTGGCCAGATTATTATGATCTCTGAATGCATAATAATCTGGCCACTCAGTGTATATCCTATATAATAAAAGGCTAATATGCAAATTGTCCCCTCAACCAGGAGTTCGACCAGCAGGCAGGCCGGCCAACTGTACATGTCCCCTCCCCCTGGCCAGGCTTTCCGGACCCCACCCATGCACGAATTCATGCATGGGGCCTCTAATATATATACTGAGTGGCCAGATTATTATGCATTCAGAGATCATAATAATCTGGCCACTCAGTGTATATAAAAACACATGTAGTGAGTGAGCGTGACTATTTCTTTAATAAGGAGATAGCCTTAAATTCAAAGCTTATGTCATCATAGATGCAAACATGAGACATCTGCCCAGAGCTCTTAGCTAGAATTCCTTTTGCTTTTAACTCACTTTGGACATCTTCCCAAGATTAAAATCCAAAGGGAACACTCTCAACTAACTATCTACCTACAACTTAAAAATAAAAGAACAAAGTGACTTACAGCTCCAGTAGGGGGAGGGGTCAAGGAATAAGAAAATGATGTCCTTTTTTATCCTAAGATAATAGACAATCAATATGCCCAATCAATAGTACCCAAAAAGCAGTCCAATATTTAAATATCTATCTTTTTTTGCCTTCTCATAGAGGACTAACAATATTCCTTTACAGAGCTAGAAAGAATTATACTGAAGCAACAGTGACTATAAATACAGTTTGGAAACATATTGGAGGGAAAAGAAAGAAGATTCTGGAAATTGTTTTTTCTTTTTTTTGCACTCAGCCCTCAGGTCCATGTTCTATAGGTTACATTCATACTCTGTTATATTTCACATATCATGATGTGTTACTCATGAAAAGTGAAAACACACTGGGGATCAGGATTTTATTAATTTATTACCAGATTTTAGGCAAATCACATAGTTTCTCTGTGTTTCACATTTTTTACCTGCAAATTTTAAAAAATGACCTCTTTTTCAAACAACTAATCTTTTATTATGTAAGCCAAACAAGCACAATAAATAAAATTGGGATAGGCAGATTAACACTTAGTTGAGTGGAGAAAAGAGAAACTAGTCATTTATGAACATGTACACTAGTATTTGTAGGTTTTAAGATTCTTATTATTTTTGTTAGAGAGTAAAATAGCTTCCCACAGTATGGAACCTTTCATCCCTTAGTGTTTCAGCAATATATATATATATATATATATATATATATATATATATATATAATATTTCCATGTGGTAAGCATTTCATTTTTGAAAGTCTTGGTTCCTTTTACTATTCCACACATGATATTTTTTTCCCAAGTCAAATCCCACCATTTGCCATGATTTTTTTTATCTTGGGATAAATAAACCTGCCTGCTGTAGGTCATACTGGTAGCTGCTCCTATTTCTCTCTTAAATGGCCTGGGTTTATTGACACTGGAATTAGTAAGTCATTGAGATCAACATCTGAGAGCCTGCAATTGATACTGGGTAGGGTAAATAAGCCTGCCACATGAGGAAGAGAATTAGCATGAACCAGACCTTATACTTCACCTACCCATCCTCAGTAAAAATCAGCTCTTTCCAAATTCATTTCAGACTTTCAAATCTTGATGTGCTTAATTTATATAGGCAAACAGCTTTGTAAGCATATTCCTCTAGTAGGGGGAGGATAACTCATGTCAATTCAAGAATAAAAATAGGGAGTACTAATATCCATAGATTTTTTATATAACATGTCCCCAAGTTTGTCATTCTTTTCTTCTCCCTGTTCCTTTTAAATCAGGATATTTGCTCTCCCCTGGCCCTTCCCTGAAACTGTTTGTGCATTGAATAGACAGATGGTGGGTTGAGCTTTGAGAGACCAAAAAGGGCACTTTCGTGTCTCAGCATTTTTCTCCAGCTTGATAGTACAGATGCTTGTTTGTGAGTTAGCATGTAGTAAACCATCAGTTATTGCAGTCAGATTTTAATATTTGATGTAGATTTTTTGGAACTTTTCTTTTCTTGAGTTTTTATGGTAGTTAGCTTCTCACCTGACCACAACTATTCACCTTCACTAGCTCTGCATATCCATATCCGTATATAAAGAAAGAGGAGGAGGTTTTAGCATTCCAAAATCAAAGCAGCTGAATTGAGGTCTGGCATGTTGGGAGTCATCTTGGTAATAGTAGTTGTAATATTGGCTAAGAAGTGGGAGACAGGAATTGAAGTGGGGAAAGACAGTCTTTGATTAATCATCATACCTCTGGACCTTATTCTAAGCTTTTCCAGAAAAAAAATCATGAAGGAAAGTTCTGCACCCAATGTCTTTCATCTCTTTGTGGCACCTTACTGTAACTTAACTTTGATTATTTTGCTTGGGCATCAGCTTCAGACCTGTTCTTATATTAATCTCTTCTTTCTTCTATTCTTATATGTATTTCTTTTTTCCATGTGGATTTTTTTGAGAAGTAAGGAAATTTAGACAGAAAACCTAGAGAAGTTGACCAAAAGCATACTCAAAGTGCCAGAGTGAGGTTCTCTTTTAGTCCTTCCTACTCAAATATTAGAAACAGGTAATATATCTATGATAATTTTACCCTCAGGATATATTCTAAACACCATCTTCTGTTCTAAGACCTCTTAACTGCCTGAGATTTTTTCCCTATAAATTATTCCCTCTATAAATGATTTCAGTCTCTATTACCTCCTATACTTATCCTGTAACATACTTACACTAGAGGCCTGGTGCACAGATTTGGCCTGGCCTGCACCCTCTTGCAATCTGGGACCCCTTTGGGGATGTTGGACTGATGGTTTCAGCCTTGTCCCCACATGCCAGGCTGAGGGGCCTCTAGTATGCACATATCTCCATATATAAAAGCCGAAGCCACCAGTATGACCGAATGACCAGAATGATAAGAATGAGCAGTCAACCAGTTTCTATGATGTGCACTGACCACGAGGGGGAAGACACTCAGCACAGGAGCTGCCCCCTGGTGGTCAGTGTGCTCCCACAGCCAACCTCCCACAGTCAACCTCCCACAGCCAGCAAACCTCCCTTGGTCCCTCCTCACTGGCCATCAAACCTCCTGAAGTCCCTCCCCCTGTCTGGCAGGCCCCATCCGGCAGGTTCCATCCAGTGGCCGGCAGGTCCCATCCAGCAGCCGGCAGACCCCACAGACCTGGCCACGATCAGGACTGGGCAAGATGGCCCCAATAGGCCCTGATCACCAGCCAGGCCTAGGGACCCACCCATGCATGATTTGCATGCACCAGGCCTCTAGTATGCCTATAAGATCTTTGGTTAATCTCTTCCCGCCCTTCCCCATGCCCTCTTCCCTCTGAGATTCATCAGTCTGTTCCATGTTTCCATGCCTGTGCGTTGAGAATCTGCCCCCTGGTAGTAAGTGCGTGTCATAGCTACCAGTCAAATGGTCACTTAGGCTTTTATATATATACCAGAGGCCAAGTGCATGAAATTCATGCACTCTGGGGGTCCCTCAGCCCGGCCTGCACCCTCTTGCAGTCTGGGAGTCCTTGAGGTATGTCTTACTGCTGGCTTAGGCCTGCTCCCTGGGGGACCCCTCACTCCTTACCGCCCACCTGCTTGCTGCTCCTTACCACTTGGCTTGCTGCTCCTTAGCGCTGCCACGGAGGCGGGAGAGGCTCCTGCCACTGCCACTGTGCTTGCCAGCCGTGAGCCTAGCTTCTGGCTGAGTGGTGCTCCTTCTATGGGAGCACACTGACCACCAGGGGGCAGCTTCTTCATTAAGCATCTGCCCCCTGGTGGTCAGTGCGCATCATAGTGACTGGTCGTTCCACCATTCGGTCAATTTGTATATTAGGCTTTTATTATATAGGATATATATAAATAGCTTTAGTTAAGAATAAAATCTTCCTTTGGTGCTATATTTTGTGATAGATAGTATTCTATCTCTCTTTTTCAGTACAGATAGTGCTTACAAGCTCAAACTTTGGAGCCAGATGTCTTAGTTTGAATTTTAGCCATTCCAATTACAAAGTGTATGAACTTGGGCTTACTTTTTTAAAAAGCCTGGCCTTAGTTTCCTCATTTGTAAAATGGAAATAAAAATAAACCTACTTCATAGTATTGTAAATTGGTTTATATGAGTAAATATATACAAAGCACATAGAAAGAAGTTTGTGACACTCAGTAGCTTTTATTTAACTATTTGTTGTTATCATTCCTTTAGAGATAAGCTTTACTATTTCAATTCCTTTTTTTGTGTATAGCACTTATCACTTTCAAACATACTATATGCTCCATTGATTTGACTTCGTTTTCACAATCTCTTTCCCTGCCAAATTATAAACTCTATGAGGACAGGGACTATTGTCTATTGTCTTCATTGCTGTATATCCTCTGTGCTTAGTACATAAATATTTGTTGAATGAACACATTTTAATCTTGCTTTTTCTCCTACCAATTTATTTAAATTGCTGTGGCAGAGGTCACTAGTAATTGCAAACTTGTGAAACACCTTTAATGCCTCCCTTTCTCTTGTTCACAATATCTAATCAATGATGACATTAGCGTAATTTTACTGCCATTCATTTCTCAAATACATCTGTGTCCTCCCAGATGCTCTGCCACTACCTTCTATAGTCCTAGTCACCATCAATTTTCTGAGTTTTGCAATGAACCTCTAATTAATTTTTCTTTATCCATTTTTGCCATCTTTCAACCCATTCACTATATAGTAGTCAAATAAAATTTTTAAAATGTAAGTTAAATAATCCATCTCCTTTTCTAAAAACTTTTACTTCCTATTGTCCTATAGCATAAAATGCAAAATCATTCTATGGTCTACATAAAATTGTAAATCTGACCCTTTACTTTCTGAAAAACTTAGTTACCATTTGACCCAAAATTTCTATTCCTAAGTGTATACTCAAGAGATTGAAAACATGTTCACATGCAAGCTTGTATACAAGTGCTCTTAGATGCATTATCTTACCTTATAATAGAGAAACATGCAAATTGACCGCACCTCCGCTATGCCCATGATTGGGCCAGCGGAGGCTGAGGGCGGGACTCCGGGTGGCCTGTCGACCGTTGATAAAATCAAGATGGCGGTGCCCAGTGGCCGCGCCCGAGCCGCTGCTCCCCGGGGGTGCCTGGGGTGATTGGCACCCCGGGGGGCGTGGCCGCGCCCGTGACCGCTCCCTGGGGGTGCCTGGGGTGATAGGCACCCCTGGGGGGCGTGACCACGCCCGTGCAGCTGCTCCCCGGGGGTGCCTAGGGTGATCGGCACCCCGGGGGGGTGTGGCCGCGCCCGTGCCCGCTCCCCGGGGGTGCCTGGGGTGATCAGCACCCCGGGGGGCGTGGCCGCGCCCCTGCTGCCGCTCCCCGGGGGTGCCTGGGGAGATCGGCACCCCGGGGGGGCGTGGCCGCGCCCGTGCTGCCGCTCCCCGGGGGTGCCTGGGGTGATAGGCACCCGGGGGGGCGTGGCCACGCCCGTGCAGCTGCTCCCCGGGGGTGCCTGGGGTGATCGGCACCCCGGGGGGCGTGACCACGCCCGTGCAGCTGCTCCCCGGGGGTGCCTGGGGTGATAGGCACCTGGGGGGGCGTGGTCACGCCCGTGTAGCTGCTCCCCGGGGGTGCCTGGGGTGATCGGCACCCCGGGGGCGTGGCATGCGGGCGTGGCCGCTCCCCGGGGGTGCCTGGGGCGATGGGCACCCCGGGGGGGGGTGTGGTATGGGGGAGTGGCCGCTCCCCGGGGGTGCCTGGGGCGATCGGCACCCTGGGGGGGCGTGGCCGCACCCGTGCCCGCTCCCCGTGGGTGCCTGGGGTGATCGGCACCCCGGGGGGGCGTGGCCGGGCCCGTGCCTGCTCCCCGGGGGTGCCTGGGGTGATCGGCACCCCGGGGGTGGTGGCCGCTCCCCTGCTGCCGCTCCCCGGGGGTGCCGGGGGCGATCGGCACCCCGGGGGGGCGTGGCCGCGCCCGTGCTGCCGCTCCCTGGGGGTGCCTGGGGTGATAGGCACCCGGGGGGGGCGTGGCCACGCCCGTGCAGCTGCTCCCCGGGGGTGCCTGGGGTGATCGGCACCCCGGGGGGCGTGACCACGCCCGTGCAGCTGCTCCCCGGGGGTGCCTGGGGTGATAGGCACCCGGGGGGGCGTGGTCACGCCCGTGTAGCTGCTCCCCGGGGGTGCCTGGGGTGATCGGCACCCCGGGGGCGTGGCATGGGGGCGTGGCCGCTCCCCGGGGGTGCCTGGGGCGATGGGCACCCCGGGGGGGCGTGGTATGGGGGCGTGGCTGCTCACCGGGGGTGCCTGGGGCGATGGGCACCCGGGGGGGGTGTGGTATGGGGGCGTGGCCGCTCCCCGGGGGTGCCTGGGGCGATCGGCACCCTGGGGGGGTGTGGCCGCACCCGTGCCAGCTCCCCGTGGGTGCCTGGGGTGATCGGCACCCTGGGGGGGCGTGGCCGCGCCCGTGCCCGCTCCCCGGGGGTGCCTGGGGCGATCGGCACGCTGGGGGGGCGTGGCAGCGCCCGTGCTGCCACTCCCCGGGGGTGCCTGGGGTGATCGGCACCCCGGGGGGCGTTGCATGGGGGCGTGGCCGCTCCCCGGGGGTGCCTGGGGCGATGGGCACCCCGGGGGGGCGTGGTATGGGGGCGTGGCCGCTCCCCGCTCCCCGGGGGTGCCTGGGGCGATCGGCACCCTGGGGGGGGCGTGGCCACGCCCGTGCCCGCTCCCCGTGGGTGCCTGGGGTGATCGGCACCCCGGGGGGGCGTGGCCGCGCCCATGCCCGCTCCCTGGGGGTGCCTGGGGTGATCGTCACCCCAGGGGGCGTGGCTGCGCCCCTGCTGCCGCTCCCCGGGGGTGCCTGGGGCGATCGGCACCCCGTGGGGGGCGTGTTCGCGCCCGTGCCGCTGCTCCCCAGGGGTGCCTGGGGTGATCGGCACCCCGGGGGGCATGGCCACGCCCCTGCTGCCGCTCCCCGGGGGTGCCTGGGGCGATCGGCACCCCGGGGGGCATGGCCACGCCCCTGCTGCCGCTCCCCGGGGGTGCCTGGGCGATCGGCACCCCGGGGGGGCGTGGCCGCACCCGTGCCGCTGCTCCCCAGGGGTGCCTGGAGCCATTGGCACCCTGGGGGGGGGGCGTGGCCGCGCCCGTGTCCGCTCCCTGCGGGTGCCTGGGGTGATCGGCACCCCGGAGGGCGTGGCCGCGCCCATGCTGCCGCTCCCCGGGGGTGCCTGGGGCAATCGGCACCCTGGGGGGCGTGGCATGGGGGCGTGGCCGCTCCCCAGGGGTGCCTGGGGCGATGGGCACCCCCGGGGGGGCGTGGCATAGGGGCGTGGCCGCTCCCCAGGGGTGCCTGGGGCGATCGGCACCCCAGGGGGCGTGGCCACGCCCCTGCCATTGCTCCCCGGGGTTGCCTGGGGAGATCGGCACCCCGGGGGGGCGTGGCCGCGCCCGTGCCACCGCTCCCCTGGGGTGCCTGGGGCGATCGGCACCCCAGGGGGCTTGGCATGGGGGCGTGGCCGCTCCCTGGGGGTGCCTGGGGCGATCCGTGTGAGAGGGATGTCCAACTGCAGGTTTAGGCCCGATTCCACAGGGATCGGGCCTAAACCTGCAGTTGGACATCCCCCGAGGCGTCCCATATTAGAGAGGGTGCAAGCTGGGCTGAGGGACACCCTCCCCAGTGCACGAATTTCGTGCACCGGGCCTCTAGTCCTAATATATAAAAACCCTGAGTCTATCACATCTGCAACGACTGGAGACTCAACCTAACACCCAGGCTGCGCGCGCAGCAGGCTCTGGTGGGTGGGGACTTGTGGCAGTGGAGACAGGGATGAAGGAGGCAGGGTCGACACTCACACTCACTCACAATCGCACACACGCACAGACACACACAGCGCCCACCAGCTCACAGCCTTTTCTCCCTTTCTTTCCTTCCCTCCCAGCTCACTCTCAGAGCCTCTCTCAGAATGAGGAAACAAAGCAGACTGGGCCTGAGATGCCTGGATGGAAGGGAGGGTGGGCAGAGGGTGGAACAGCCCCCACTGGCCCTGCCCCCTCCCAGACAGGAAAGAGGAAGAGGGATACAGGGAGGCAGGGAGGCCTGCAGGACTGCTGAGAAAAACAAAAAGAGACAGAGACTGGGCTAGATCAGGCTGGCAGAGGAGGGCAGTTGGGGGCGAGATCAGGCTGGCAGGGGAGGGCAGTTGGGGGTGATATTAGGCCAGCAGGGGAGGTCAGTGAGGGGTGATCAGGCAGGCAGGCAGAGGGGTTAGGGGCGATCAGGCAGGCAGGCAGGTGAGAGGTTAGGAGTCAGTGGTCCCAGATTGCGAGAGGGATGTCTGACTGCCAGTTTAAGCCTGATCCCATTGGAGAGGGTGCAGGCTGGGCTGAAGGACCCCCATGCACGAGTTTCGTGCACTGGGCCACTAGTTCACAATAACCAAGAAGTAGAAATAGCTCCATGTTCCTCATCTGATGAATAGATGAACAATTGTGATATTATGCATACAAAGGAATATTACTCAGCTGTAAAAAGGAGTGAATTACTGACATATGCTACAACATGTAACAACCTTGAAAACACTGTGCTAAGTGAAAGAATCCAGATACAAAGGCCACATATTATATGATTCCATTTATGTGAAATATCCAAAGTAGGCAAAACTTTAGAAGCAGAAAGTAGATTAGTGATTGCCAGAGATTTGGAGGAAGAAGAAGTAAATGCTAATGGGTATGGGACATATTTTTGGAATGATGAAAATGTTCTCAGAATAGATAGTGTTGGTGTTGTATAACTTTGTGAACATGCTGTAAAACAATTAATTGTAGACTTTAAAAACATAGAATTATAGTATTTTAATTATAACCCAATTTTTACAAAGTTAGTCTTTGCCTACCCTCTACTCTCATATCCTGACACTTTCTTTCTCACTTACTGTACTCCAGCTACAATGGTCATTTATCAGTTTCTCAAACATACCATGTTCTCTCTTATCTCAGGACCTTTGCCTATACTGTTGTGGGTTATAAAACTCATTTCTCATCTTCCTTATCTAACTCACTCTTGTTCATTATTCAGAATGGAGATTAAACCACTACTACTTCTTTCACGAAACCATCCTTGATTCCTGTCCATTAAAATCACTTGATCATATCTATCCTTTAGATTGGCTCAAGAGAACATACACTGAGAGGCCAGATTATTATGTGTTCAGAGATCATAATCATCTGGCCACTCAGTGTATACTCCATGAGATCAGAGACCATACCTATCTTTGCTTACTCTTCTTTCCCACCCTCCTCTCCACTCTCTACTTCAAAGCCAACAAATATTTATTGAACAGATACTATTGTACCAGTCCCTGTGCTAGCTGATATGAATAAAAATAATAGGCAAAAGAAATAATGCCTATGTTTTTGTGAAGTTTCTTATCAGTGGAATATAACAAATAACAAAACAATTCTGAGATCCCATTTCTTTCATATTTTAATATAGTCTATGTAATTGAGATGTGTCTTACACTCAATACAAGAAGCATTTTATTTCTTTTCTATTAATACATAAAATATTTGTAAGCACTGCAATGAAATATTTGCTGAAATAAAATAGTTACCAGATATGTTAAATAGTAGAAAGAAAATTAAGTTATATGAAAGATGGTAAGTTTGGAGAAAGACAAGTTGTATTAGCAACATTGACAATCATGGTTGGTAACTAGTATAAATATATCTTGAACTCATCTTTTCCCTCTTTCTGTATAACCTCTTTCCTCCCTTCCCCTCCCCTGGAACTATCTTGGTTATTTAAGGACACTTAGATCCAATTAGTTGCCAAATCCAGAAACCTATGTGATGTATTTAATTTTTGTCTGTCCCAAATCTTTTAGTGTACAACTGATTTCCAAGTTCTGTTGAAATCAATGTTCTAATATATCTTCCTTGTCTCATTCCTCCAACCCTCCCTGACAATGTCTTTTAATATTAGGCATTTATTCTTTATTGACTTAACTATTATTGCAATAGCTTTCTAATTCAGTCTCTCTCATTTTATTCTTTCAATTCTTCAACCTATTCTCCACAGTGCCAACAAAGTGATATTTATGCATCACAAATCTCCTTATTCATCACCCTCCATCACCAAAGACCCAAAACTCTTTTAATGTATTTTGGTTTATAGTTTTTATTACCTTATATTATCTCTTGTTAAGTACCAAAAGAATAGGGAATCATGTCTTTTTTTAGTTCACCACTATATCATGGTAATCCAGACACCTAGTAGATACTCAGTAAATGCTTTTGGAATGACTATTATGACTTCTACTTTTTAACTTAGCTATCCAAGCATCAACACAGATGAGTAAATGTTGGAAGATTATGTGATTTTCTTCCAAATGTGGCTCTTTTTGACTTTAGACATTCTCACTCTGTGAACTTCTTTATAGTGTGTCAATTTTCTTGGCATTTTGGAGTGGTTTTTATTTATTTTTATTTTTTTATTTTTTGGTGGTGATGGTGGTGGTAATGGTAAATAAAAGCATCAAACTGATTGCTCATGTGTATACATCCACTGATACTATAACAATATGTCCTATTTTTTTATATGATATAAAATGCCTCCCACTCCACCATGGGAATTTTTAGCAAAGCATTGTGGAAATAGTAGGAGGCATAAATTGTCATTCTGTTATGGGCATTCAGTGGTATAACTCTCTTAAGTAGAAGAAATTTTAAGCTTTATTAATCTCAGAGAGGAACAGAGAGGGAGAGGGAGATAGAAACATCAATGATGAGAAAGAATCATTGATTGGCTTCCTCCTGCTCGCCCCACACTGGGGATCAAGCCCACAGCCAGGGCATGTGCCCTGACCTGGAATCTAACCGTGACCTCCTGGTTCATAGGTCAACACTTAACCACCGAGCCACACCAACCGGGCGAGTAGAAGGAATTTTTATGCCTATTAAAAGATACCTGTTACATTAGAATCACTTTACAATATGGAGCTAGTATGTGAAACTTGAAATGGTGGAGCCAAAATGAAGTTGAAAAGAGAAGGTTGAGTGATTCTGTGAGTTGCATAACAATAGTCTGTTCTTCCTGAGAGATCACCATAAATGATTAAAAATCACCCCTCAGGGTCTTGGCTTGAATCTCCTACTCATAACAGGAGGTTTGTGAGTAAAAGAACAGCTGCGCATCTGCTAGGAAAATGAAAGGAAATAAATCAGACTTATCTGTTTCATTCTGAAGATCTACAATATGGGGTGACTTTTTAAAAAAAAATTCCTTTTACTTTTGCTTAAACTAGATGAAGATAGAATTTATTTTCTAGTCATAGAAGAAAAAAAATGTTAGTTTCTTAAAAGCAATCAACCTCAATGAGGCCTTTGAGTAATTAGTGACCTGACTCTTTTTTAATTGGTTATTTTATTTATTTTTGACATAAAAAACTATACGTAATTCATGTATACAATTTTATGAGTTTGGATATAAGGATAGACCTGTGAAACCATTACCACAATCTATGCCATAAACTATAAATCACCTCCAGAAGTGAATTATTGCTCTCTATTTATTATTCTTTTTTGGTAATAAGAACAGTTAGCATAAGATCTACCATCTTAGCAAATTTTTAAGTATACAATGAAGTATTGTTAACTATAGGCACCGTGTTATACAGTAGATCTTTAGTTTTTATCATCTTGTGTAACTGAACCTTATATCCTGGCTCATTTAAAAAAAAACTAATGTTTTATTTGTTTTTATTATACAAGTAATGCATGTTCATTTTGGACAACTGAAAAATCAGGCAAGCCCTGACTGGTGTGGCTCAGGTTGTAGCATTGTCCAGTATACCGAAAGGTTGTAGGTATGATTCCTAGTCCGGGCACATATGGAAGGTAACAATTTGATGTTCTCTATCTCTTACTCTCCCTTCCCCTCTCTCGAAAATCAATAAGCTATCCTCAGGTGAAGACTAAAAAAAAATTTAGACAAGCAGAAAGTTTTAAAAAATCACCATAAGCTCATCAACAGTGATAACCAATGTTAACATTTTGGTTGTGCACATGGTGTGTGTACATATATGTATATGTACATATGTATGTATGTATGTATATGTATATGTAACAAAACTTGCATCATACTGTATATTTTTAATAGAGTGTCAATAAATATATGTCTACAATATCACTTTTAATCGGTACATAATATTAACTATATGTAATTTTAAATTCCAATATTGTGGGACTTTTAGGTTGATTCTAATTTTCTAGCAATATTTAAAAATGGATTTCTACAAATTTGTATTTATTTTTTTTAGAATAAACTGCTCTATCAGTCAGGATAGGCTAGGTTATATTCTGATAACAAACACCTTGATATCCCAATAGATTCAAACAGCAGTTGTTTATTTCTTGTTCATACTAAAACTACAGAACAGGTTGACAGGAGAGTTCTGATCATTAAATAGAGACCCAAACTTCCGGAGGTTTCATCATTTTCTGATGATGCCCTTCAATAGTGCTTTCACAAACACCTTGGCAGGGGATGAGGATATAGAAAATAGCTTACTGGCTCTTAAACGTTTCACTGGCCAGAACTAGTCTTATGGCCACATTTAATCTCAAAAAGGTAGAGAAAGGCAGTGTTCTCATTTTCCCAAAAGTGGAGGAGAAGCAGATATTGTCTCCCACAATAGTAAAAATGTAAAATGCTGAATTTAGTGCTGAAATAGCTATTAGACAGAGCATGCATGTTTAGTAAATGTTCCTGTTACTGATTTTTAAAATATATAGTTGTATTGATTTCAGAGAGGAAGGAAGAGGGAGAGAGAGATAGAAACATCAATGATGAGAGAGAATCATTGATTGGCTGACTCCTGCATGCCCCCTACTGGGTATCAAGCCCACAAACCAGGCATGTGCCCTGACAGAGAATTGAACCATGACCTCCTGATTCATAGGTCAATGCTCAACCACTGAGCCATACAGGCTAGGCTATGTTACTTATTTTAAAATTACTCTCCAAGAAGATTGTAACATTTTATCATCAAACTATTAGTGATTAAGGAAATTTCCTTATACTTTCCCTCTTTAATCCACTAATATAATTAAAAACTTTTTTATAATTTTATGGGTCAAAATGGCATCTATATTTTTAACTGACATTTCTTTGATTATTAAGAGGATGACAATTTTAATATATTTATATGGCCTGATTCATTTGATAACTTTAAGGAAGGTTATAAGATCACGATTTTGAGCATGATGCAGCGATGTTGTTATATCTGGAGAGACTATAATAATGGAATGCATCTTAAAACACATAAATTGCAATGAGTGTGTTACTCTATTGGCAGCATTTTCTTGTCTGTCAAATTCAGGAAGCAACTGAGTTCATGAATACAATTAAATTTGGAATAAATATAGCTTTCTCAAAGAAGGATGTTAAAGAACAAAAATTTAATTGAGTAAACTTGAAGATTTAATTGGATTTATGAGTGATTCATGAATTGTACAATATCCCATATACAAGTGCCTGTTATTTTATTTTTAATAATTCTCTCCTTTAGATCAAACTCAGCCTAACTCAGAAATTTAAGTCATGAGAGCCACCCTCAGCTACCATTCTGTAGTTCTCATAGCTTTGTTGATCCTTGGTGTGGTATCTATAGATAATGATATTCTGTTTAATCCCTATGAAATTCACAGGTCATAGTTCCAGGTTCATAATATTTAAGTAGATCTTACTCTTTATTACTATTTTTACTTATTTTTAAATATATTTTATTGATTACAGAGAGGAAGGGAGAGGGAGAGAGAGATAGAAACATCAATGATGAGAGAGAATCATTGATTGGCTGCCTCCTGCACGTCACCCACTGGTCATGTGCCCTTGACCAGAATCGAACATAGGACCCTTTAGTCCACAGGCCAATGCTCTATCCACTGAGCAAAACCAGCTAGGGCTTCATTCATTTTTTAAAATGTTCTAGTATAAGGGAGAACATTAGCCTGGTAGTCAGCAGCTGTAAACATACATTGAAAGCTTTTGAGAGGATACAATGTGCTAGGGAGATTAATATTATAATTATAAGCAAGACACTTCCTGGTATGTGGAGTGCACTTCAGAGCCATAGTTCCCAAGACTTAAACCAATCAAAATCAAGTAAGTCAAAGTAAGGCCCTGTTAAAGTAGTCACTTTTTTAAAGCAAAATGGCTTGCTCAGTGATCTTATGTAACTGAGTTTCAACTTCCCCAGAAGTGTTAATCCAGGTGCATCAGGTGGTGTTGGTCCCAGGAATGGCTATTCACAATTTGAGCCATCCTATATAATAAAATAATAATATGCAAAATAACCATCACTCCGCAACAAATATGGCGGCGCCCATAGCCACAAGATGGCGACACACAGTCCTCTCTGCCCTGCCAGAGTCCCCCAGTCCCGGGGGGGCGGCCGCTGAGAGTGGGCAGTGTGAGCGGCCTGGCAGAATGCTGCCCAGAGGCCCTCCTGACCCTTTATAAAAAAACAAAAACAAATTCACTCCCCTCAGAGTGATCCCCCACACACACACCTGCAGCCTCAGGGTCTCAGCCTCGGACATGCCCGTGCCCCCACAGAGCGATCCCAGCCCAGCGGCAGCCTTGGGGTTTCAGCCTCTGAACCTTACGTGTTCCCGGCGAGTGATCCCACACACACACACCTGCAGCCTCAGGGTCTCAGCCCCGAAAGCGTCCACACCTCTGGCGAGTGATCCTGGCCCACTGGAAGCCTCAGGGAGTCTGCCTCAGAACTTCCCTCATGCCTAGCCCAGTGATTGGAGTGTGGGGGAGGGGGGTGGGGGGTATCTGGGCAACACTGCCTCGCAAACCTCTCCCATTGGGTAGAACCTTGTGACTGGGTTAGGGAGGTAAATGGGTTTTGTTTAAAATATTTACAAACCATAAAGGAAATGTCTGAGGTAGGGTTTCACATCGGAAGTAACTTACAACTAATTTCTGAAGGCAAACTGCTACATTGCAATTACATTACTAGAGATTACCCCGTGGTCCGGAGGTCAGGCTCTGCAGCAGTGGTGGTGGACGCTCCCCGCCCTGGTTCCTCAGCACCTCTGGCCAGGCTTGAGCCCACCCAGGAAGGCCTTTTCCCCTACAGTTTTCACCAAGTCAGGCAGGTTTTGTAGACATGAGTAAGAAGTGCCCACGCACAACTCCTAAAGTTGCCAGAACTGGCAGAAATGACAAACAAATGGGGAAAAGAGCAAAACCAGAAACACCACTGATCCCAACATAGATCATCTTTTTCTTCAGATGACAGTGTGTTTCCCTCTTCTTCATCTTCTGGAAGTGAGAGAGATTCAAGTACTGATGATTCTACCAGTGGAAAAGTTAAGAGAAAGAGAGGAGGAATAAAAGGAGAAAAGAAAGAAAGGACAAAAGATGAAACATCAAGAAAAAGAAAGAGAAGGAATAAAAGGAGGAAACAACCACATGATATCACCTTTCCAAGGTCTAATGAAATTCCTGTTTAAGGAGTTTATTTTATGACACTTTTAGTTTGGGTTTACATTTTTACTGGTTTGTCAAGACCAGGGGTCCTCAAACTTTTTAAACAGGGGGCCAGTTCACTGTCCCTCAGACCGTTGGAGGGCCGGACTATAGTTTTAAAAAAACTATGAACAAATTCCTATGCACACTGCACATATCTTATTTTGAAGTAAAAAAACAAAACGGCAAAAACACCCGCATGTGGCCCGCACACCATAGTTTGAGGACGCCTGGTCAAGACCGTGGCAGGTACACTGTCCAATATGTTAAAGAAAAAACCCTATCTAATAAAGAGGGAATATGCAGGGGAGGGCAGTTGGGGGCAATCTGGCCAGCAGGGGAGCAGTTAGGCATCAATCAGGCTGGCTAGGGAGTGGTTAGGGGGTGATCAGGCTGGCAGGCAGAAGTGGTTAGGGGCAATCAGGCAGGCAGGTGAGCGGTTGGGAGCCAGCAGTCCTGAATTGTGAGAAAGATGTCTGACTGCCGGTTTAGGCATTCGGACATCCCCCGAGGGGTCCTAGATTGGAGAAGGTGCAGGTTGGGCTGAGGGACAACCCCTCCAGTGCACGAATTTCATGCACCAGGCCTCTAGTATTAAATATATTATGGTGGATAAAGGAATGCAAAAACTGAAAAATGGGGTTTGTCAAGGAACTTGAAAGAACCAAGTGGCCATTTTGAGTTTCCAAAATCCCTAGCTCTTTGTTTAATTTACACCAATAGTTTACCCATCTTAATTTTTCTGATTCAGGAGCAGACTGCTGACATGTTACAAGGACTTCAGAGTAGTAAAAGTCTTATTATGCTTCCTTTGCATGAAAATGAACTAGGGCATTTCCTCAATACTCAGGTTTTGTCCTTTTAGTGTGAGCCTTAGTTTTGATGACACCAGTTCTAGAAGGTTAGAAAATATGTTATTTATTTGTTGGCCATAGTTGAAGATCTTTAATGGAAATGATAAGTATTTCTGTGGCACACAACATTCCAAGGTAGTAACTAGAATTCTGAGTGATACCATTATACCAGGATGTATCAGATTTCTAGGAATTTCATAGATTTTCACACTTAAAACATTTACTTATATGGACTCAACATAAAAAAGAGTTAGTATTTTTATTTGACAATGCTTCCCATGTAAATTAATATGTCAAAAAATCAAATTAGTTTAATATCTCTCGTTTTATAAGAATAGGGAACAGATCTCTGGACATGCTCCAGGGATCGTTTGTAAAACTTCAAAGTTAGTTCAGGGTCAAAAGATTTCATTTAGAATTTGATTTTTTTTGAAGTTTGTAAAAAATATCAAAGAGGTCTCTAAAACATTGGTCAAATATATAATACAGGGTGGGGCAAAAGTAGGTTTACAACCCTAGCTGGTCTTGCTCAGTGGTTAGAGTGTTGGTCTGAACACTTAAGGGTCTCTGGTTCAATTGGGTCAAGAGCACATATGTGGGTTGCAGGCTTGATCCTTGATTCAGGTTGGGAAGCCTTCAGAAGGCAACCAATCAACATGTCTCTGTCTCTCCCATTCACTTCCACTCTCTAAAAAAATCAATGGGAAAAAAAAAGAACTTATATACGTATATGAATAGCCCATGAACATGGACAATAAGGTAGTGAAGACCTGTGTGTGTGGGAGGGGGGGGTGGCGGCTGGGAGAAGGGGCAAAAGGGGTGAAAATGGGAGATATCTGTAATACTATCAACAATAAAAATATATTTAAAAATGAAAAATCAATGGAAAAAATATTCTCAGGTGAGGAGTAACAAAAAAAGTAGGCTTAGAGTTGTTCATATGGAACATACCATATTTTTCCATGTATAAAACGCACCCCACTTTCCAACCCAAAATTAAGAAATCAATATTTTAAACACAAAACAGAACACAATTTTTATTTAGTAATTACTGCAGGTGATGTTTACATAGCAGTACTATGATATTATGCAGCATATCACTTTATTCAGCCTCTGTTGCATCACTGTTCTCTTCTTTATCACTAATAGTTCCAGACATATTAATTTCTTCAACTTCTATTGTATCACTGCTGTCTTCTGAGTCACTGTCTATATATGTGAGATCATCCTCATAACCTGGTAGTGTTTTCTGAGCTTTGATGGTGTTCTCATGGCCAACCCTTCTCTCCTCATGAAATTGAAGTACCATTTTGCCTTTCCTGTAAAATCAATAATGTTCATTTCGTTTGCAAGCATTCTTGCCTGACATTGAATAAGCTTGGTTGACACACATAAGCCATTCTGGCGCTACTCCATAATCCACGTCTTAAGCCTCTGCTCCAAGTTTGTCCATTTTGCTGGTTTTTCTCTTAAGGCCTTCTTTTTTGGCATCTTAAGGAGTTGTTCTTCCTGTTTTCTCCACTGTCTGATCATATACACTCAGTGGGAGGAGGTCCAAATTATCTCTCTGCACCTCTATTTCCATGCTCTTTTGCATAGCTGATTACATTCAGTTTGAATTTTTCAGAGTAAGACAATCGCTTACTGGTATTTGTTTTTATTTTTTGACATTTTTATGGGCTCAGAACACTCCCATCCCTGTTGAATCTGTGCACTCTCCACCTCCTCCTTCACCTCCAATTAAGGCATCAGCTGAAGTCAGTAACAATAAGGATCGTGATTGGAGGAAGCCTGTTTGACAAGGTCTGGGAAGCTATGCACCCGTGTGGCTCCCTCCTTGGCTGACTTCCATATATAAGATGCCCCTTGATTTTCACTGTAAGGATTTTAGAAAAAAATAGCATCTTATACATGGAAAAATATGGCAATACGATAATAAATAATAATACAAGAATAAACTCTGTATTTTTTTATATTCACAACTGTAAACTTACTTTTACCCCACCTTGTAGGTCACTATAAAACAATGCTTAGTTATCCATTTAACCAAAACGACCATAGAAGATGTTAAAAACAAATACAGAAGGTTACATAGTTGTCAGCAAAGCTTAGCTCTTTTAATATTGATAAGATTCTGTTTTCTTAGGTAATTGAAAGTCCCAATAAAGTGAATATAGGAAATTATTTTGCTTAAATATAGAATTTTTGTTTCCTGGGGAAATTATCCAAAAGGCAAAGAAAATCCTTTTATGATCTTATCAAGATTAGACTAATAGTTCAAGAAACTTTTTCCTTTTAACAAAGAAAAAATTCTAATTTTGCACCAGCTTACTTTACATATTAACACTCATGTACTTAATTAAATTTATTCTGATTATTAACCATTTCTTACCACACATAAAATTCCTTTCCAAAGATTTATTTTCCAAAACCTTTCACAATATTCTTTTCCCTCAACAAAAATGCATCTCCATCTCTCATACCTTCTTTTTCATATGGAGACATTTTCCTTATTATTTCTAGTAGTTTCAGTCACATATATTAGAATTGTTAACTCTCAAAAACTTTACTCTATATAATAAAAGCCTAAGCGACCATTATGGTGGAACAACCAGAACGACCGGTCACTATGATGCGCACTGACCACCAGGGGGCAGACTTTCAATGCAGGAGCTGCCCTCTGGTGGTCAGTGCGCTCCCACAGGGTGAGCGCTGCTTAGCCAGAAGCCGGGTTGATGGCCGGGTTCGGTGGCCCTGGCGGAAGCCTCTCCCACCTCTGCAGCAGTGCTACGGAGCAGCCAGCTGAGCAATAAGGAGCAGATAGCAGGCGGTGGTAAGGAGCGAGGGCTCCCGACCTGGGAGAGGGCATAAGCCAGGCTGAGGGATGCCCTCCCAGTGCATGAATTTCATGCATTGGGCCTCTAGTTTTATAATAAAAACTAAGTAGTAAGCAATTGTGAATAATTGTAAGCAATTGTGACACCAGCATTCTTTAGATCAGCAAACTTATAATACATTTGAGCCAAAATGATGACAATTGCTGGGAAGCAAAATCTCAACAGGTTGAGAAAATGTTCCAGAAAATGGCAGTTTTGCACCCTGCATTATACATTATAATCAAAAGAGGAGGTATAAGTGGGTTACCTGAAAGCCATTGGTGATAAGCTAAGGAGGAGGGAGAAAGAAAATCAGCAGGGGGTGGGGGCAGAGGGACCTCTGGGATTGAATAAAAAGTAATATAATAGGCATATACTTCTTTTGCATGTATGAGTACAGGATAGTTGATAGTAAACAATTAACATGATAACAATGACAATGAGGGGATTTGTGGTGTATCCGCTACTGGTGCAGTGCCTATATGTTTTTGTAGATGCAAAAAGACAATATACAGGCTCAATTAAAGGAAAGATTGACTTTTCTCAGGGAATATTCTAGCTTAGGACATGACTACCCACCATAAACTGCTTTTAATTAATTTTTTTTTTAATTTCAGACCATCCTGTGGGTAACTTTAGGTCTTTGGCTGCCATGCAGGCCTCCCCTGAGCTGATCAGGTTTAGTATGTGGATCCTTTTTGTCCACAGGCTAAAACAGCAGACTCAAGTAAATGGAGACAGTGGATTGGAACTGGGGAAAGGGACTTCCAAACAGTGGGCAATTCTGGATGAAATCCTCTGCTAGCTCCAAGCTGATGCACTAAGTCCTTTGCAGGAAAGCCAGTTATGTTGGAAGCTCCATGCAGAGTGGAACTCAAACCGAGAACTCATGAATGGCCCTCAGAAATAACAAGAAAAACAGAGAACTCAAAGGGTTTGAGGATACCATGCCTGTGTTCCTCATTGTCCCTGGATGCTCTTAAAAATTGGCTTGAGATATCATAATTGTCACCAATCTGTTAAAGAATAATAATTCAATCAAGTAAATTCAAAGATCAAATAGGCTTTATTGAGCAACTCATATTGTGTTCAGCAGCCCATCTAGCAAGTAGACAAGTACTCTTGAAAGGTTTTTATAGGCAGGGAAGGGTGGGTAAAGGAAGTTACCAGCAAAAGGAAAGAAAGGATTGTTTCAAGCTAAGACATCATCTTTTTTTGGGGGAATGACAGAGTGTCCTATCATGCAGATTACTAGTGCTCATCAGGACATTTCAGATTGACTTTTTAATGGTCACATTCTTGGGAGAGGTTAAAATTGCAATTAAGCCTCAGTTTTGTTTTTGTTCATGAGTTTATTTGGTTCTTTAGATTCCACATATGAGTGAGATCATGTGAACAAAATAGATCCAAAGACATAGAAGCATGGAATAGACTGTGGAATCTCAGAGGGAAGGCAGGGGAGGGTGTGGGTGGGAAGAGATCAACCAAAGAACTTGTATACATATATGCATAACCCATGGACACAGACAATAGAGTGGTAAAGGCCTGGGGTGGGTTACTGGGACAGGATAGAAGGGATTAATTGGAGGAAAAAGAGGACATATGTAATATTTTTAACAATAAATCTTTTTTAAAAAGGTAAAAATAAATAAATAGGAAAAAAAGTCTTGGTTTCATTATCCTTCTGACAAATGACTCCATTTTGGGTCTATTATTTCTTTTTCAACATAGATTATTTGAAAAGTATGCCTTTGTGCTTTAGTCAAGAAATAGGAAATTCTCTATTTGTACCCAGAGTTTAGTAATATATTAGTTCTGTAATTGTTGTATGCATAAAGTCTCATCTCCCTAACAATATTAGGAGTACCTTGTTAAAGGCAATATCTTTTTTTGATTCCCCATGTGTATAACCCAGTGGTGGGTATATAAGTAGGAGCTCAGTAAACATGTATTCAGTGAAACTAACTGAAATGAAAAGGAAACCTATTTTGTATTGATACCATTGTAATAACCTGGTTATTATTTAATAGGAAATGAGTAAAGGGGAGACCAAATAATATAGGCATACCATTTATACACTTTGCCAAAAGCTGCATTTAAAATTCTCCAAGTCTATTCCCCATTGATTGATGGGGGAAGAGACTGGACAAAGGCAGTTTAGACACATGCCCAGTAAGGTCTGAGTGACATAGGAAGGTGCTTGCCTGTCAAGAGTGCAAAACCTGAATATTTAAACTTTAAACACAGGAGCAGGCTGACCAAGACTAGTTCCCAAAATTCTAATAATAGCGATATTGTATTTAGTCTATAAAAATTAGCTGGAGGAAATAAGGCATTCATTCATCAATAATATCCATTGTCATATTAGCAGTCAAATGTTCATCAATCAAGGTGAATTGTAGTCATATGAAGTAATTCCCAGAGGAAATATTACATAGGACAAAGATATTTTGGTATAAAAGAGAGTTATAGAGCATGGATTGTTTTCTAGGGTATTTAGTCTTGAACTAACCACTTCTGTTAAGATGAGATGAGGGGTGAAGGAGGAGTGTGCTCTGGAAAACCAGGTCCAAAGATGACAAAAGGGAATGTGAGCCCTGCCAAAGACTGATTTTTCCTCCTATACAACCTTCCCTTTACGAATTCCTGAGGAAACATGACAAATCATCCATGTAATGGATTTTGCCAAACTCTTTATAGATTTCAGAGCTAGCTTTTAGTCAAAAGATTGTTATCAAAATCTACACATATTGATATACACTGACTGAATATTTTGAAGTTATTTTCTTAAGATGGGAGACATTTAGAACTGTAAGGATCCTTAGGAAGTATCAAGGACTCTGTGGCTTTCAAATTATGTTCCCTGAAACCTTGTGATTCTGAAAAAACATGTCTTGGATACACTATAGGGGCAAAGAAAAGGAATATCAGAGATAGCTCTAGATTCCCTTCTCATGGATTATGTAGAACAGGTATAGTTCAATCTATTTTCTCTGTTATATATTTAATAAACTTTTATTTTAAAAAGCTATTCCACTGATTTTTAAAAAATGGTTAAAAAAACACAAATTTATTCTAATTCCTTTGTGTTAAGATGGAGAGTTTGAGTTAGAGACAAATATCCCTACTTCAGAATTTTGGGGAAAGGCCAGCCTATCTCAAAGTGGAATTTTAAAATACTATTTAATTTTAAAATATTTCACATGTTATAGGTTTATATAAATAGGTGCTAATAATCAGAATGAGGTAATTTAATGGGAAAATTAAAATGCAGACTATCCTATATAATGAAAGGCTAATATGCAAATTGACTGAACGCAGAACAACTGGTCGCTATGACGAACACTGACCACCAGGGCGCAGACGCTCAATGTAGGACAGTGATGGTGAACCTATGACACGCCTGTCAGCACTGACATGCGTAGCCATTTCTGATGACACGCGGCCGCATGCCAAGGATGAAATATTTGCTGCTCCTGAGGATGAAACATTTGCGACTAGAGTATTGGAGTTAGTTTTTTCCTCAAAGTGACACACTACCCGAGTTATGCTCAATTTTTTGGCGAAGTTTGACACACCAAGCTCAAAAGGTTGCCCATCACTGATGTAGGAGCTTCCCCCGGTGGTCAGTGTGCTCCCACCGGGGAGTGCCGCTCAGCCAGAAGCTGGGCTCATGGCTGGTGAGCGCAGTGGAGGTGACAGGAGCCTCTCCCACTTCCCGGCAGCACTAAGGATGTCTGACTAAGGGCAAGAGGGCACAGGCCGGGCTGAGGGTCTCCCCCCGCCCCAAATGCACAGATTTCATGTACCAGGCCTCTAGTTAATCAAATAATAAGCTACTGTAAATAAAATATCCTATTAGTATGCAATAATTAATTACAGGACCCAGTTGAAAGCATGCTGAAGGTATTCTTAACTTATTGAGTTTTGCTTTATGACAGATACTGATTTTAGACTTGACTCATTCTTTTAAAAGAGACCTTGAAAATTTATAAAAGAAAGCATTATTTGCAAAGTTGTGCCCAGTTAGGATTTTAATATGATATTTGAATTACTAAAATTTTTTTAACACTGGCCATAGTCATATTTTCACTGTGCCTCATGAATGCCCTGTGATTTTTCTCATGGCTTCTTTTCCCCTTAAGCTTCCATTACCCTCCTCTTTGCTTCTCTAATATTACTTATTCTTCAAGATTTTATTGGTTTCATCTTGTTTAGGAAGTCTTCTCTGACCATGCCAGCCGTCACTAATCTTGCCTTCCCTTCAACAACTAACTAAAGCACTTCCTCTCTATGTCTCCCATTTGAAATATAGTACATGCTGGCTTATTTTCTTATTTTTTCACTTGGTATGTGTTTGTCCGGATCACCTCTAAGTGCCCTAACCCCATGATGTACTTCTTAAAGTAGAGGCCATCTTAAATCAATTTTGACCCCATCTCCCTCAGAAGATACATTGTTTATAAAAAAATGATTAGTAAATATTTTTTGGTTGACTGTCAACATCAGTTTAAGAAACAATGACAGAAAACTTCCCCTACCTGGTGAAAAAAATAGACATACAAGTCTAATGCATATTAGCATAATCAATGGACACAGACACTGGGGCGGTGGGGGCTTGCCCGGGGTGGGAATGGTTGGAGGGTTCAATTGGGGAAAAAGGAGGCATATGTAAAACTTGTGTGTGTGTGTGTGTGTGTGTGTGTGTGTAAATCCACATGGATAAAAGAAAAAAATAGACATACAAGTCCAGAGGCAGAGTCCGAAACAAGATGAACCTAAAGAGGCCCACAGCAAGACACACCATAATTAAAATTGCAAAGTTAAAGACAAAGAGATCATTTAAAAAGCAGCAAGAGAAACTTACAAGGGAGCTCCCACAAGACTGTCAGCTGATTTCTCAATAGAACTTTGCAGGCCAAAAGGGATTGGCACAAAGTATTCAAAGTAATAAAAGCAAGGACCTACAACCAAGATTACTGTTTCTAGCAAAGCTCTCGTTTCAAAGGGCAGATAAAGGGCTTCTCAGAAAAAGAAGAAAAAAAAAGCTAAGAGTTCACCAAGAAACCAGTATTTACAAGAAATGTTAAACGGTCTTCTTTAAGAAGAAGAAAAAGAAAAAAAAAGTAAAAATATGAATAATAAAATGGCAATAACTACATATCTATCAATATTTACTTTAAATGCTAATGGATTAAATGCTCCAATCAAGAGACATAGGGTGGCTAAATAGATAAGAAAACAAGACCTATATATATTCTGCTTGCAAGAGATTTACTTCAGATTGAAGACACACACAGACCAAAAGTAAAGGGCTGGAAAAAGGTGTTTCATGAACATTGAAATGGAAATAAAAAGCTGAGGTGGAAATACTTATATTAGACAAAATAGACTTTGCTATAACAAGAGACAAAGAAGGACCCAGTAATTCTGGGTATTTATCTGAAAAAAAACAAAAAAAAACAACAAAACAAAACAAAACCCAAACCCAAACCAATACACTAAATTAAAAAGTCATATCCACTCATATGTTCACTGCAGAATTATTTACAGCAGCCAAGATATGGAAGCAACCTAAGTGTCCATCAATAGAAGAATGGATTAAGAAGAGGTGGTACATATATGCAATTGAATATGAATCAGTCAAAAGAGAGTGCAATGTTACTATTTGTAACAACATGGACCTAGAGGGTATTGTGCTGAGTGAAATAAATCAGACATAGAAAGACAAATGCCAGATGATTTCACTTATATGTAGACTATAAAAATCTGAAAAACAAAATCAATGTACAAGCAGAACAGAAACAGTCATAGATACAGAGAACATTTTTATGGTTGCCTGATCAGAGTAAGTTTAGAGGGATGAGTGAAAATGATGAAGGGTTTAAGAAGTAGAAGTTGTTAGTTACATAATAGTCACAGGGCTATAAAGTACAGCATAGAGAATATAAGTCAATAAAATTGTAATAACTATACTGTATATTGATGGTGTCAGATGAGTACTAGATTTATTGGGGGTGATCACTTTGTAAGTTAGATAAATGTCTATTCACTGGGTTGTACACCTGAAAGCAATATAATATTGTACATCAAGTGTAATTGAAAAATAAAATCATATTTATCCCACAGATAATTAAAAAATTGCAAAGGCAAACATGTACCTTTATAAAGGAGAAAATTGGATCTCAGTATCTCAATCAAATGATCAAACTTCCTATCCCTAATAGTTGAATAACTAGAAATTTTGTGCCTTGATTCTTTGATGTGGGTAAATGGATTACACAAAATCACCTCTGGAATACTCTTAACCAAACATGTCCAATCTGAATCTAATTGAGCCCAGATCTTAATGTTATAGGGAATAGAGGTACAAATTAAATAATATTACAATTAAATAATCACACAAATCCAGAATGTGGCATATTCTAAAGGACAGTTGGCCTAAACTCTTGACAAAGTCAGTGTCTTAAAAATTGATGGAAGAACTAGTTAAAAGATACAGGAGACATAAAAACCAAATGCAGTATTTGAATATTGGATGCAAGCTAGTCACAATAACAGTTATAATATACTAGAGGCCCAGTGCATGATTAAATCATGCATGTGTAGGGTCCCCTAGGCCTAACCTGCCATCCAGGCCATATTCACTGCCCCACAAAGCCTAGCATGCTCCACGGACACTGCTAGCAGCCTGCTCCCCACTTTTGATGGCAGGGGGTCCGCTGGTGCCGGAGTGGGCACACAGCTCCCTGCTTTTGATCGCGGGGGAGCTGAGTGTCTGTCCTCTGGTGCACCAGGCCTTTCAGAAGCCTCCGCCGCAGCGTCCCGACGGCCCAATCGGCCACCCCGGCCACCCCAAGTCCCGCCCCTCCACACCTCCTGGCCAATCGTGGGCATAGCGAAGGCGCGGTCAATTTGCATATTTGTCTATTATTAGGTAGGATACTTGGGAACAGTTGGATAGGTTAGCTGGTTCCACCATCTCTGAATGAACCCTTATGGGAATTTTCTACTCTCAATTTTTATTGACCTTCTATGAAATGTGAAATGCATAGTATATAATTTTGAGTCATAATTGCTAATACCTAGACAATGGAAGAAACCCAATCCACATTTTTCCAGCATTTATTATTATTTTATCAAAAGAGACGTTTATAGTTTCCAGCATATCCAAAGATATTAAAAGAAGAGCAACTGCCCTGGCCGGCATTGCTCAGTGGATAGGGCCTCGACCTGCACACTGCAGCAGAGGGGCACGAATTCGATTCCTAGTCAAGGGCACATACCTCGATTGTAGGCTCGATCCCTGGGCCCTGGGTGTGTGCAGGAGGCAACCAATTGATGTGTCTCTCTCATATTGATGTTCCTCTCTGTCTCTATCTCTCCCTTCCACGCTCTCTAAAAATCAATCAAAAAATATCCTTGGGTGAGGAGTAACCAAAAAAAGAAGAGCAACAAAGCAGAGTTTTTAAAATCTTATTTTTGCTACTATTTATCATGTGTCATATTTCCTGTTTATCACTATTAATGACAACATTATTTATCAAACATCTACTATGTGCTGAGCACTGTTTTTTTCTGCTGGGATAGAGCAGTGAACAAAACTTACAAATCACTTTCCTTCCAGAACTCAAATTTTAGGGTGAAATAAATAAATAATATTGTTGATGGTGATAAATGTCATGTAGAAGATTAAAGAAGAAAAGTGGAGTCAGGAGTCTCAGAGAATATGGTTTGCATTTTAATTGAAATGGTTGGATGGGTCTTTGCCAAGAAAATGAATTTGAGCAAAAGATCTTTAGTTATCTGGGAGAAGAGTTTTCCTGGCAGAGGTAATATCACTCAGCATGGAGACAGTGTGACGAACAGAATAAGCAAGAGAAAAGCATAGTAGGAAATGAAGTTAGAGATGTGGTGGAAACTGAATATGTAGGGTTTTATGAGCCCTTTAAAGATTTTGATTATTACTCTGAATGAGATGGGGAGTGCTGGAGACTATTGGACAAAGAAATGATATAATCTAGTTTTAGTTTTTACAAGAGTATTCTAGCTGTTGTAATGAGAATAGACTAATATTGGCAAAGTTGGAAGCAGTGAGACCTGTTAGAAGGCTATTGTAATAATTCAGGTGAGAAATAATGACAACTTGTCTTCTATAATGGGAGATTGGCATCTCATTTCCTGATAGGGCATCCATTTTGTTAATATGAACCTTGTTGAGCAGAGATAAAGGAGAGCAGAATAGGGTGAGAAGATGTGCTTCAGTGACTCAGTTTACACTCTCCTGGTTTAGTGTGGCAGGGATACATGAATTTTCCAGAGGTGAGTTGTTCACTGCAAAAGGTACCTAGACTTATCTGTCTTGCTGATACACATCCAAGAGGGCTACTCTTTAACAGTGACATAAGTTGCTCTACAAGAGTGTGAGAGTGGTGGAAGGTACTGAACAGGAGGCAGATGTCTCACATTAGGGAGCTGTACAGTACAGAGTCTTTTATACCAGTTCTGTAAAATCTTATGTATCCCATTTGATGCCTGATAGGATATCCATGGTGAGTCAGCATTAGCCAGAAAAACAGTAACAACGAGCAAAGAGGAGATTGCAATTGTGGACAGTTAAGAATGGCATTTGTCTTTCCTTCACTATTTTCCTTCCAGTACCCCAACACTAGAGAAGTTAGTCATTGAATAAAGGGAGGAGAAATCCCAGAACTAGACTAGCAATTCCTCCACCCCGTAGCACTGGCAAGGAAGGGGAAGTGTAAGTGAAACCCACTCCTTATTTTCACTTCTCACTTTGGGTTCTGGGAGCAAATGCCTGGCCACCTTTGGGGGGCAGGGCAGTGAAAGGAATGTAATTAAATTGAATGTGATATTAGAATTTTAAATTGGATTGACTTGTAATAGTTGAAAGTGACTAAGTATTTTTGAAATATGCCTAGGAAGCAGAAAGTGCCTAGTAAATCAATTACACACAGAGAACTTACTATATAATGCACTTTATATGTGAATATCACATTTAATCATCATTGGCAACCTGATTCCAGAGAGAGAGAGGGAGAGAGGGAGGGAGAGAGAGAGCGACCAAAAAACATGCTCAGAGACTTAGATAATTTAATAACATGTTCTATCTCACATGGGTATCAAGCAGCAAAGCAGGGATTCAAACCCATGAGGGATGAATTTAGAACACAAGCTCTTAATAGTCACATTCAGTAGATCAGAGAAAAGGGAATTAATGATTCCACTGCCAATAAGCCATGCAATCTTAGTCACTTAACTTGTTTTGTTTCTTAGTTTCCTTATCTTTGGAATATGGAGACTAAATTTTTCCTTACTCCATTGGATGCATGTGTTAATAAAAAGAGATGATAAATGGAAAATAATTTGCAAAATGAGGCATATTATATCATCATGTATGTATTTGTAGTATCCTGCAATAAGACAATGTAGAAGAGGTGTTTCCGGAAATGGGAAGATTTAATATCCTTCTTCTCTTAACTTTTCCTCAAACCCTTCAACTCCTACTCTTGGAAGATCAGAAAAGAAGTCCTTTCCTTGTGGGTTTAAGCCAGCCAATTAAAGATATTAAATGACATAGAATGGGGAGTTCTGGGATGCTTCATGAACCTGAAATATTCCTATTCCCTTTTAGATTTCCTTAAGAGTGGCTATCTCTAAGCTCTCAATTTTGAATAGGTCCCAATCTTCTCATTCTCCTTGTATGCAGCTAATTGGGTCATACATTGTTCTCACTTATTAACAACTAGTGACCCAGTGTAGGGATTTGTGCACATTGAAAGGAAATTCATTAAAAGGTGGCTGGCAAGGCGGGACTTAGCGAGATGGGCCAGACATGCCCTGGAGCCAACCTCCTGTGGTCCCTCCCTGGCCGCTGCACCTGGGGTGGTGCCATGGCTCAAAGTTTGTCTGTGGAGGTGAGTGGGGTCCCTCTGGCAGATGGGTTCCCACGGCCTGATGGAATTACATGGCCCCATGAGGAAGCAGGCTCCCTCCTCTCTGTTTCCAGGGTGCATCACCCAAGAACCGCCACTGCCAAGTCACCGCAACTCGGCAGCTTTTGAGTTGAGTGTCTGCCCCCTGGTGGTCAGTGCACACCATACCTACTGGCTAGTCAGATGGTCTGAAGGTTGCTTAACCTGGGGCAGTGCTGGGGCTCAAAGGGTGTCTGCAGAGTGAGCGGGGTCCCTCCGTCAGATGGTATCCCTCGGCCAGGCCTGTGAGGATCAGGCCGAAATTGGCAGGCCAACATCCCCCGAGAGGTTCTGAAGTGGGAGAGGGCACTCTGCAAAGTTGCTGTCCTTTGGCAACTCCTGCATTGAGCATCATCCCCCTGGTGGTCAGTGTGCATCATAGCTACTGGCCAGCCAGTTGGCCGGTTGCTTAGCCTTTTATGTATGTATATATATATATATATATATATATATATATATATATATATATATATATACATACAGATTACTTATCTGTTCTCTCTCAATACTGAACTCCTTGGCCTTTGCAAGTGATTGTATTATTGAGCCAACTCATCAGCTAAGGATAATGAAATATCCCTTGTATGTGTTTGCTTATCTTCCCCCATCTTTGATGTGCCCCACATCCTCTCCATTAGCAGTCTGGCATAGAATACACTCTCTGTGATAAAAGTAATCTGAAACCATAGAGGAGCTGGTGAAATTTCACCTAACTGAACCAATTTTTTTCAGCGAATGCTCAGTTTTTCTTTGTTGCGCAGATTGACAATGCAGCCCTCATTAACACTACTTATATTCCTTATAAATATTCCTTGGGTCACTTGTCACCATTGGCTACTAATTAAAAGGGTATATCTAGCTATCTCAGTGCAAACTCATCCTTCCCTATGAAATAACTCATAGAGCATTTTCTAGTATTGGTAGACCAGAATGTCATTATTGTCTATAAAAGAGCAACACATTCTGACAAAATGCTCAGTATGGGAGGAATGAACAAGTCTTAATAAGTTGGAATGAATAAACCATTTATTTTATAATGTCATATCCTAATTTTTATATTATTTATTTCCTCCTCTTTGTAATTAGTTTTCTCTTTTAGTTTGATTTAGTTAAGTTCTAGTTTTCTATAGTATTTACTTTGAACAAGTGTTAATATTTGGTATAAATCCATGGTTGCCATAATAATCACCATTATGTTTTGCCTCCATTCTAGAATCATTGTCTTTTTCATAGATTATATTCTCTCAAATTTTCACTAGTAAATATTTGTTGGTCATGAACACCCACACTTTTGTTTGTCTGAAAATCTTTAACTTGCCGGCATGAAGATCGATATACAATGATAAGCTAACAATGATTTTATCTCAGAACTTTAAAGATATTATTACACTATTTCTAGCTTTTACTATTACTCTTGTAAAGTTATCTATCCATCTACATTTTATTTTTATTTTTTTGCACGTACATTCTGTCTTTTCTCTCTGTCAGCTTTTAAGTTTTTATTATTGAATTTGCTATTCTGCAGTTTTACTGTGACAAATTATGGTATAAACTTCTTTATCTTCCTTGAAACTTATTGTGCTTCATGTATTTGAAGATTTATTTATGTAACAATTCTGGAATATTTAGAGCTATTGTCTCTAAATATTGATTCTTCTTCATTCTTTCTCTTGTTTCTTTATTTAACCTTTTGCACTCGGATGTCGAGTATGACTCGACACTGTTAGCATTAGAATAAAGGAATCGAGAAAAAAGCAAGCGAGTGCAAAGGGTTAATACAGTAGATATATATTAGGTGTCTCTACTCAATCTTAAATGTTTCTTCAGTGTTCATATTTTTCAACTTTTGTTTCTGCTACATTTTCTGCTATTTTTAACCTATCTTCTAGTTCATAAATTTTATTTTCAGCTATATTTATTCTGTTTGTATACTATTGATTGATTTATTTTTATAATTTTATTATGTATTGTTATTTCTAGAAGTTCTGTTTAATTCTTTCTGGTCATTTTAAAAGTCTTTTTTTATTATGAGGGAAAGCAGAGTTTGTACCCCAAAGTAAGAATTTTGGAATAGTAATTATTATTATTTTTTGGAATAAAAAAGGTTTTATTTTTTTAACTTACTTTTTTTTTATTATAGTTTCCATCCAATATTACTTTATATTAGTTTCAGGTGAACAGCAGTGGCCAGTCATGCACTTCACAAAGTGCTCCTCCCAAAATTTCCATTGTGTGTCTTATGGTATCAGAAAAGCCTGACATAGACAATAGTTCAGTGAAGGCCTGGGTAGGGGCAGGTGCCGGGTGGAGGGGGTGAGTGGAGGGGAGGGGACATCTGTAATACTTTCAATAATAAAGATAAATTTAAAGAGAAAAAAGAGGGATCCAAGATGGCAGCCAATGGGACAGCTGGCTGCAAGATAGTGTGTGAGTGAGAGAGCGAAAGGAGAGTATGTGGACATGTGGGGAGTGTCTGTATTTGTGAGTGAGGGATAGCTATATTCCACGGGACTGTTAGGGACTGGCAGACCAGGCTCCCCTGGATGGGCAGCTTCTACTGCTGCTGAAATCTCTCCCAGAGCGGCTGGCTCTGCAGCAGAGACCATACCATCTTGAAGGGGAGAGCATCTGTGACCTTAAGCCCAGCCTTACCTTTAACCAGGCAGACCTCAGATACCTCCAGGGACCCTACAACCACAACGCCCAGGTAGCAGCTGCCTCAGCTGTGAACCCATGAACACTGAGACTCCAGCCTCCCAGGCCGTGGGTACTTAAAAAGTTTGTCCAGGGGGAGACAAAGTGGCACTGAATATGCGGATAGGTACTGCGCCTTCTCACAGAGCAGATAGAAGGAACAGCTGAATCAAATAACATCCACCTGCAATTGGCAAATTAAACACAGCTGGTGAGGCAATCTGTGGACAGAAAGGTCAGCGATCGCCTAGAGAGAGGTGAGATCTGGGATCTAGGCTGGAGGGAGAAACATGTGCAGCAGGGACTACAGTCTTAGAAGGAGACTATGCTCCACCAAACCTGCAGCCCTTGGGGTCAGTGTAGCTCTGGAAAGTGGAAGGGGGTCCACAGGGCTGCTGGCAGAGGGGAACTCTAGATGTAAACCCACAGCCATGGGAATCTGTGCCCAGAAAGGCAGCCTGAAGCTCTATACTGGCTGTGCAGTGCCAGGGGAAAAAGATGCAAGTCGGTGTGGTTCCTTTGTCTTTTTTTTTTTTATTATTATTATCCTACTTGCTTTTGCTTGCTAAGTCCAGTACATAGGATCTTCCAATTAAAAACACTCACCGAGACTGCAGGGGAAAGTTGTTTTTGCGGAAACTGGGGATCAGAATAAGGAGAGATGAGCAGGAAACCAGCTCTGGGACAGTCTGTCCCTCCAGCCCAGTATTAAGTGTGGCAGGGAAAGAAGAATCTAAACACTGGGTAGAGGGATCATTTAGTACTGGAAATCTCTATCATATAAACCCCATGGTCATGATGCTGTCACGGTGGAACAACCAAAGACTGGTCACCAGGAGGCTGCATGTGCAGTGAGGTGTGTGTGGGTGGGTGGGGACTTGACTCTGGGTTTCAGGGTGTGGCGGGATTGATTCTGGGTCTCGTGGTGCAACAGGAGTCAGTCTGGGTTCCACCTCCCACCTAACACGGTGGGACTGAGTCTGGGTCCCACCTCCCACCCTGTGCAGTGGAACTCAGTCTGGGTCCCGCCTCCCACCAGGAGCGGCGAGTCTGGGTCTTACACAATATTGCACACTGTGCCTCTAGTTAATACAAAAATACTGCCACCCAAGGGTTGTGTCAGAAATGGACTCTTGTGTAAACACAACTGAAGGCAGGCAGAGAAACAAAGTGAGCAGAGAGATCCTGCCTGCTTGAAAACAAAGTTGTGGCTTATGACACAGAGGAGCAGTGGATTGCAGAGAACTTCAACATTGTGCTGACTACCTGGCAGGAAACAAACGTGCGAAGCAGAACAGTAGAGGAAGTGAACGACCTTCACTACTTCACTTTTTTACTTTTTATCTTTTACTTAAGAAACTAAAATTTTTTTCTCACTTGATTTTACTTTTTTATTATTATAGTTTTATTTTTAATTATTATTATTACTACTATTATTTTACATTTTTCAGTTTTATTTTATTTGTTCTTTATTTCATTTTGGGATTAGTGTTCTACATTCTATTTGTATTTTAGCATTATTTTACTCTATCTCAATTTTTCCTTTATGCCAACAATCTCTTCCTCACTTTTCCCCTTTTTCATCCTGTTTCTCTTATCCTGTTCCTGCTTTAGTTTTTCTTTATCCTTTCTTTTTACTCCCTGTTAAAAATTGATCTTACTCATATATCTAATTTCCTCTCCCCTGCTCCAAGTCCATACACACTTCTCTCTTCTCTTTCTTCACTAGCCAAATTTTTTTATTCCTTTTATTCCTTTTTTTTTCTTTCTGACTTGTTGTTGTTTGATTGTGAGTTAAATTTTATTTCTTCTTCTTTTTTTTTTGCTTCTGTTTTTTCTCTCACTTGTTCTTTTCTACTAATAGCTTAAGTATTTCCAATCACCAACTCAGGCCTATCTACTCTCTATTCTCCTTTTCCAATAATAGAATACATAGATAGATTAAAGAAAGGGGAAAATTATATCTATCTATCTATCTATCTATCTATCTATCTATCTATCTACCTATCTATCTATCTATCATCTATCTATCTATCTACACATACACTAGAGGCCCAGAGCACGAAATTTGTGCATGGAGGTGGGGGGGAATGCCTCAACCTGGCCTGCACCCTCTCCTATCTGGGACCCCTTGGGGGATGTCTGACTGCCTCTCACAATCCAGGACCGCTGGCTCCTAACCCCTCTGCCTGCCTGCCTGATTGCCCCTAACAACCTCTGCCTGCCTACCTGATTGCCCCAACTACTCCCATACCAGCTTGATCACCCCTAACTGCTCCCCTTCTGGCTTGATCGCCCTAACCACCTCTTCCTCACCCCACACCCGGGACCCAGGATTCCCTGCTCTGGCCAACCACAGGCACCCCGGACCAGGCTGGCTTTTCCCAGGATGGCCACAGCCACAGGGGACTGTGGGCAGGTGGCTTTGCCTAGGCTGTAGCTGCAGGTTCTGGTGCCCAGGACTGCAGGGCGGGTGGCTTGTCCCTCTCCTGGGCCACAGTTGCAGGCACTGGCACCCAGGACCATGGGGTGGGCAGCTTGTCCCTCTCACGGGCCACAGCCTGGCTGATCCCCATTCCTCTCTTGTGAGCTCACTTTTGCCTGGCTGGTCCCCATTACTCTCTCGCAAGCTCACTTGTGCCTGGCTGGTCTCCATTCTTCTCTCCCCAGTGTTGAGTGTCTGAGCCAATATGGTGTGATGGCGTGACGACCATTTTCATATTAGCTCTTTATTATATTGGATATCTTCAAAGCCCAGTTCATGAAATTTGTGGTCCCCTCAGCCCAGCCTGCACCCTCTCCAATCCAGGACCTAAACTGGCAGTTGGACATCCCTCTTATAATCCTGGAATGCTGGCTCCTAATCGCTTACATGCCTGCCTGCCTGGTCGCCCCTAACTGCCCCCCACTGCCGGCCTGATTGCCCCTCACTGCCTCTGCATGCCAGCCTAATTGCTCCTAAATGCCCCCCCTACCGGCCTGGTTGCCTCTAACTGCCCCCTGCTGCTGGCCAGGTCACTCACAAATGCCCCCTCCCTGCCAGCTTGGTTGCTCCTAACTGCGCCCCCTGCTGGCCTGGTCACCCCTTACTGCCCCCACTGCCAGCCTAGTTGCCCCAAAATTTCACCCTTCTCTCAGCCTGGTTGCCCCTAAATGACCCTCCTGCTGCCCTGGTCGCCCCCAATACCCCTCCCGCCTGCCTAGTCACCCCTCACTGCCACCCATGCCAGCCTAATTGCCCCCAACTACCACCCTGCCAGCATGGATGCCCCCAACTGGCCCCCTCTGCCAGCCTGGTAGCCCCCAACTGACCCCCTCCTGGCTTGGTCACCACTCATGGCACCCCCACCAGCCTGATTGCCCCACGCAGCCTGCTGTTCAGTCATTTGGTCATCCCTCACTAACACCCTTGTTGACCTGGTTGTAGGCAGCCATCTTGTGAGGGTGTGAGGGTTAATTTGCATATTACCTCTTTATTATATAGGATATATATATATAAATTTCCATATATATATTATATATATATATATGTATATTTCAACTTTTTTTCTTTTCTTTTTTTTTGTATTTTCTTTTTTACTTTTTTCTTATACACTCATTCTATTCTACGTCCTCTATACTGAATTGGGGCCATTTCCCCATTCATTCAATTCCTTGACCTTACCTTTTGAAATAAGCTCTGCATTCTCAGATTCATCTGGGTATTTGTTGTTTGCATTTTTTGGATTAGTTGTTGTTTGTTGTTTGCATTCATCTCTGGGTGTTTGTTGTTTGTATTTTTTCAATTTGTTATTTTTTTGGAGTTTTCTCCCAAAATACATATATTTTCCCCTTTCTTTTTTCTTCTCTTTCTTTTTTCTCTTACATTTTTTTCCTTTTCTCAATATCGTTTTTGCACTGTTTTCAATCCTCTAATTCTCTTTTGTCTGGTGGTCACCTTTATTTGGGGTTATTGGTATTGTGAAAACATTTGTGTTTGGTGCCCTGTGTGTTATGTCTCATTGTGTTGTATTTTGTGCCATTAAGTCAATGCAGGAGAGAGAGAGTGACATAAGCAGACACCCTGAGAGGAGTGATCATGGGGAGACAAAGAAACAGCCCACATATGAAAGAAAAGGAGGAAATACCGGAAAAAGAAGTAAACAAAATGGAGGAAAGCAATATGTTAGAGAAAGAATTCAGAGCAATGATCATAAGGATGCTGAATAAGATGGAAGACAAATTCAATAATATGTGAAAGACCAAGAGGAAATGAGGAAGAAAAAAAAAAAAGAAAAATGACATCGCTGCAATAAAGAACACAATAGCACCAAGAGTAGACTAGAAGAAGTGGAGGACCACATCAGTGAGCTAGAAGACAAGATAGGAAAAAATACCCAAGAAGAGCAGCAACTAGAAAAAAAAAAAAAAACTTAAAAAAAGAGGAGGAGAGCCTAGGGAACCTTGGGACAACACAAAACGAAACAATATTCACATAATAAGGGTGCCAGAAAGAGAGAAAACTAGGCAAAGTATAGAAAACCTGTTTGAAGAAATACTGACAGAAAACTGCCCTGAATTTGGGAAGAAGAAAAAATTCACACAAGTCGAAACATCTCACAGAGACCCAAACAAGATGAACCCAAAAAGACCGACACCAAGACACATTATAATTAAATTAGCAAACACCAATGACAAAGTAAGAATCTCAAAGGCTGCCAGAGAGAGACAGAAAGTTACCTACAAGGGATCTCCCATCAGACTATCGACTGATTTCTCAACAGAAACACATGACGCCGGGAGGGAATGGAATGAAATAAACAAAGTGATGCAAAGCAAGGGTCTTAACCCAAGAATACTGTACCCAGCAAGGCTATCAATCAAAGTTGAGGGTGAAATCAGGAGCTTCACATACAAAAAAGGGCTAAGGGAGTTTATTACCACCAAACCAGCAATGCAAGAAATGCTAAAGTGTCTGCTGTAAAAAGAAGAAATAGGAAGGGAAGAAGGAACACAGGCTTAAAGAATAAAAATGGCATAAAACAAGTACCTATCAATAATAACTTTAAATGTAAATGTATTAAATGCCCCAATCAAAAGACATAGGGTAGCTGATTGGATAAGAAAATATGACCCATATATCTGTTGTCTACAGGAGTCCCACCTCAGAACAAAGGACTCACACAGACTCATGGTGGAGGGATGGAAAAAGGTTTTTCAGGTGAATGGAAATGCAAAAAATGCTGGGGTAGCAACACTTATATCTGATGAAGTAGACCTCAAAGTGAATGCTATAACAAGAGATCATGAAGGCCACTTCAGAATACTAAAGGGAGCAATTCAACAAGAAGATATAACTCTGGTAAACATATATGCACTCAATACAGTGTCACCCAAATACATAAAAAAAACTTCGGGAGGGTATCAAGGGAGAGATTGACAGCAATACCATCATAATAAGGGATTTTAATATCCCACTGACACCACTGGACAAAACCTCTAAACAAAAATGAACAAAGAAACATCAATCCTAAATGACTCACTAGATCAGATGGAATTAATTGACATCTTCAGAACATTTTACCCCAAACCCAGAAATATATATTCTTCTCAAGTGCACATGGGTCATTTTCATAGATAGACCACATATTGGGACAAGGCAAAGTCTCTTCAAATTCAAGAAGATAGAAATCTTATCAAGTATCTTCTCAGATAACAATAGCATAAAATTAGAAATCAATTACAATAAAAACAATGAAAAAAATCATAGACCTGGAGGCTAAATAGCATGGCATTAAACATTGATTTGGTTACCTAAGAGATCAAAGAAGAAATAAAAAGCATCATGGCAACAAATGACACTGAAAACGCAACAATCCAATATCTATGGGACACAGTGAAAGCAGTATTGAGAGGGAAGTTCATTGCTCTACGGGCCTACCTCAAAAAACACGAAAAAATGGGAATAAATTATCTAACCCACAACTCAAAGAGTTAGAAAGAGAGCAACAAGAAAAGCCCAGAATAAGCAGAAGGAAGCAAATAATAAATATAAGAGCTGAAATAAATAACATAGATACAAAAAAAAAAAATACAAAAGATCAACAAAACAAATAACTGGTTCTTTGAAAGGATAAACAAGGTTCAGGAACCTCTAAGCCAGGCTCACCAAGGAGCAAATAGAGAGGACCCAAATAAACTAAATCAGACATGAAAGGGGTAAAGAAACACCCAATCCCACAGAAATACAAAGGATTATGAAAAAATACTATGAACAACTCTATTCCAACAAAATGGACAACCTATACGAAATGGACACATTCTTAGAAAAATATAAGCTCCCAAAACTAAATCAGGAGAATAAAATACCTGAATAGGCTAATAAATACTGAAGAAATTGAAGTACTGATTAAAAATCGTCCACCAAACAAAAGCCTTGATCAGGACAGCTTTACAGGGGAGTTCTAACAAGCATTAAAAGAAGAACTAAAACCTATCATCCTCAAGACTATTCCAAAAAATTCAAGAAGAATGCACACTTGTAAGCTCTTTCTATGAAGCCAGCATTACCCTAATCTTAAAACCAGATAAAGACACCACAAAAAATAGATAACTACAGGCCAATATCCTAGATGAACATAGATGCCTAAATCCTCAACAAAATTATAGCAAATTGGATTCAGCATTACATTAGAAAGATCATACACCATGACTAAGTGGGATTTATTCCAGGGATACAAGGATGGTACAATATTTGAAAATGAATAAATGTGATACATCACATAAACAAATTGAGAGAAAAAATCATATAATCATATCAATTGATGCAGAAAAGCATTTGACAAGATCTAACATCTTTTCTTGATAAAAACTCTCAGCAAAGTGGGAACAGAGGGATCATACCTCAACATAATAAAAGCCTTATATGACAAACCTGCAGCCAACATCATACTCAATGGGCAAAAACTAAACTCATTTCCCCTGAGAAAAGGAGCAAGACTGGGATGCCCAGTTTCACTACTCCTGTTTGATATAGCGATCAGACAAGAAGAAGAAATAAAAGGCATCCAAATTTGAAAAGAAGAAATAAAACTGTCTTTATTCACAAATGACATGATACTATACATAGACAACCCTAAAGATTCCATAAAAAAAACTACTAGACCTAATAAATTAATTTGGCAATGTAGCACAATACAAAATTAACACCCAGAAATCTTTTGCCTTTTTATATACCAATAATAAACTCACAGAAATAGAAATGAAAAAACAAAACAAAACAATCCCATTTACCATTGCACCAAAAAAATTAAGATACCTAGGAATAAACTTGACTAAGGATGTAAAATACCTGTATTGGGAAAAGTACAGGACATTGAAAAAAAGAGATAGAGGAAGACATAAACAAATGGAAAAACATACCATATTCATGGATTGGTACAAGCAACATCATTAAAATGTCCATACTACCCAAAGCAATCCACAGATTCAATGCAATTCTCATTAAAATACCAACAGCATATTTCAAAGATCTAGAACAAACTTTCCAAAAATTCATCTGGAATAAAAAAAGATCCCAAATAACCACAGCAATCCTGAAAAAGAAGAACAAAGTTGGAGGGATCACAATATCAGCTATCAAGCTATATTACCAAGCCACAGTTCTCGAACTGCCTGGTACTGGCATAAGAACAGACATATAGACCAATGGAACAGAACCGAGAACCAAGAAATCGATCCAAGCCATTATGCTCAATAAATATTTGACAAAGGAGGCAAGAGCATACAATGGAGTCAAGACAGTCTCTTCAATAAATGGTGATGGGAAATTTGGTCAGATACATGCAAAAAATTAAACTAGACCACCAAATTACACCATACACAAAAACAACTCAAAATGGCTAACGGGAAAGGACAGAGAAAAATGGTGGCAGAATAGACAGATGGATCCTGAGCCTTGTCCCAGAGCAGAAAGAAAGAACAGCTGAGGATCACACAGGGAGTATTTGTTGGTGAGTTAAGGGACAGCTAAACTCCAGGAGAAGGTGGGAGACGGCTGGATGGGGTTCCCCTGACCAGGCAGCCCCCACTGCTGCTGGGTTCCCTCTCAGAGCAACCGTCTCAGATGCGGAGACCACACCATCTTGAAGGGGAAAGTGGATCTTATCGGAAGCTTGAAAAGCTACAACTGAGGCAACCACTTAACAGCTGAGAGCCCCAGAACACCAGTCCCCACTTGGCGCAAACATGCGGACTCAGAGGAGCTCTGCACTCCACCACAGAAAGGTCAGATTTTGCCTGGGATAAGGAGAGAGAGAACTGCATAACCAGACATCCGAAGAAGAGAGACCATGAGGAGACAAAGAAACAGCCCACATATGAAAGAAAAGCAGGCATCACTAGAAAAGGAAGTAAATGAAATTGAGGCAAGAAACCTGTCAGAGAAAGAATTCAGAGAAATGATTATAAGGTGGCTGAAAAGAATGGAAGACAAATTTGACAATATGAGTAAGAATGAAGAGGAAATGAAGAAGAACAAAAAAAAAATGACATTGCTGCTGTAAAGAACTCAATAGAAAGCATCAGAGTAGACTAGAAGAAGCAGAGGACCACATCAGTGACCTGATCTGGAAAAATGAAAAATGACATTGCTGCTGTAAAGAACTCAATAGAAAGCATCAGAGTAGACTAGAAGAAGCAGAGGACCACATCAGTGACCACATAGAAGACAAGGTAGGGAAAAATACCCAAATAAAGTAGCTTCTAGAAAAAAAAATTAAAAAGAAGGAGGAGAGCCTAAGGGAACTTTGGAACAACAGGAAACAAAACAACATCCGAATAATAGGGATTCCAGAAGGAGAGGAAACTGAGCAAGGAAAAGAAAACCTGTTTGAAGAAACAATGACAGAAAACTTCCCTGATATAGGGAAGAAAAAACCCACACAAATCCAAGAAGCTCACAGAGTCCCAAGCAAAATGAACCCCAAAAGACCAACACCAAGGCACATTATAATTAAATTGGCAAACACCAATGACAAAGTAAGAATCTTAAAAGTGGCCAGAGAGAGACAGAAAGTTAGATACAAAGGAACCCCAATCAGACTAGCAACTTATTTCTCAACAGAAACTCATCAGGCCAGAAGGGAATGGAATGAAATATACAAAGTCATGCAAAGGAAGGGTCTGAATCCAAGAATACTATACCCAGCAAGGCTATCAATCAAAATTGAAGGTGAAATCAGGAGCTTCACAGAAAAAAAAAAGGACTAAGGGAATTTATTACCACCAAACCAGCAATGCAAGAAATGCTAAAGGGTCTGCTGTTAAAATATATATATATATATATATATATATATATATATATATATATATATATATATATATATGAAGTGAAGAAGGAAAACAGGGGAAAAGAATAAAAATGGCGACAAGTAAGTATGTATCAATAATAACTTTAAATGTAAATGTATTAAATGCCCCAATCAAAAGACACAGGGTAACGGATTGGATAAGAAAACAAGACCCATATATCTGCTGTCTACAAGAAACACACCTCAGATAAAAAGATGCACATAGACTGAGGGTGAAGGGATGGAAAATGGTTTTCCAGGCGAATGGAAATGAAATAAAAGCTGGGGTAGCAATACTTATATCTGACAAATTAGATCTCAAAGTGAAGGACATAACAAGAGATAAGGAAGGCCACTTCATAATACTAAAGGGAGCAATCCAACAAGAAGAAATAATTCTGGTAAACATATACACACCGAATATAGGAGCACCCAAATATATACAAAACCTCCTGGAGGATATCAAGGGAGAGATTGATAGCAATACACTCATAGTAGGAGACTTTAATACCCCACTATCACCATTGGACAAATTCTCTAAACAAAAACTCAGCATAGAAACAATAATCCTAAATGAATCATTAGAACAGATGAAATTAATTGACATCTTCAGAACATTTCACCACAAAGCCACAGAATATACATTCTTCTCAAGTGCACATGGGTCATTTTCAAAGATTGACCATATGCTGGGACATAGGAAAAGTCTCTTCAAATTCAAGAAGATAGAAATCATACCAAGTATCTTCTCAGATCACAGTGGCATAAAACTGGATATCAACTGCAATAAAAACAATCCAAAGAAATCAAACACATGGAGACTAAACAGCATGCTATTAAACAAGGACTGGGTTACCAGAGAGATCAAGAAAGAAATAAAAAACATCATGGCAACAAATCACAATGAAACCATAACAATCCAAAATCTATGGGACACAGCAAAAGCAGTCTTGAGAGGGAAGTTCATAGCTCTACAAGCCTACAGCAAAAAAACAAGAAACAATTGTAATAAAATACCTAACCCTACAACTCAAAGAGTTAAAAAAAGAGCAGCAAGAAAAGCCCAGTGTAAGCAGAAGGAAGGAAATAATAAAGGTCAGAGCGGAGATAAACGACATAGAGACCAAGGAAACAATACAAAAGATCAACAAAACCAAGAGCTGGTTCTTTGAAAGGATAAACAAGATTGATGAACCTCTAGCCAGGCTCACCAAGAAGCAAAGAGAGAGGAACCAAATAAACAAAATCAGAAGTGAAAGAGGTGAAATAACAACAGACCCCGACGAAATACAATGGATTGTTACAAAATACTATGAACAACTCTATTCCAACAAACTTGACAACCTAGAGGAAATGGACATATTCCTAGACAAATACAACCTTCCAAAACTCAATCAGGAAGAATCTAAACAGCTCAACAGGCCAGTAACTATGGAAGAAATTGAAGCAGTCATCAAAAAGCTTCCGGCAAAAAAAAGCCCGGGGTCAGACGGCTTCACAGGAGAGTTTTACCAAACTTTCAAGGAAGAACTAAAACCTATCCTCCTCAGACTATTCCAAAAACTTCAAGAGGAAGGAACACTTCCAGGCTCCTTCTATGAAGCCAGCATCACCCTAATACCAAAACCAGATAAAGACAACACAATGAAAGAGAATTACAGACCAATATCCCTCATGAACATAGATGCCAAAATCCTCAACAAAATCCTAGCAAATCGGCTCCAGCAATACATCAGAAAGATCATACATCATGACCAAGTAGGATTTATCCCAGGAATGCAAGGATGGTACAATATCCGCAAATCAATAAATGTGATACATCACATAAACAAATTGAGAGATAAAAATCACATAGTCATATCAATTGATGCAGAAAAAGCATTTGACAAAATCCAACACCATTTCTTGATAAAAACTCTCAACAAGGTGGGAATAGATGGCTCATACAGTGAAGCTGTCCTTATTTGCAGATGACATGATATTGTACATAAAAAACCCAAAAGACTCCATCAAAAAACTAATAGACTTAATAAATGAATTTGGCAATGTTGCAGGATACAAAATTAATGACAAGAAATCTATGGCATTTCTATACAACAATAGTGAACTTACAGAAAGAGAGACTAAAAAATCAATCCCATTTACCATCGCACCAAAAAAATTAAGATACCTAGAAATAAACTTAACCAAGGAGGTAAAAGACCTATACGCGGAAAACCACAGGACACTGAAAAAAGAGATAGAGGAAGACATAAACGGATGGAAGAACATACCATGTTCATGGATTGGCAGAATCAACATCATTAAAATGTCCATACTACCCAAAGTAATCTATAGATTCAATGCACTCCCCATTAAAATACCAAGGGCATATTTCACGGACCTAGAAAGAACTCTCCAAAAATTCATCTGGAATAAAAAAAAGTTCCCAAATAGCCACAGCAATCCTGAGAAAGAAAAATAAAGTAGGAGGGATCTCAATACCAGATTTCAAGCTGTATTACAAAGCCACTGTTCTCAAAACAGCCTGGTACTGGCACAAGAACAAACATATAGACCAATGGAATAGAATTGAGAATCCAGATATTGACCCAAACCACTATGCTCAATTAATATTTGACAAAGGAGGCATGAACATACAATGGAGTCACGACAGTCTCTTCAGTAAATGGTGTTGGGAAAATTGGACAGATACATGCAAAAAAATGAAACTAGATCACCAACTTACACCATACACAAAAATAAACTCAAAATGGATACAGGACTTAAACATAAGACGGGAAACCATAAAAATACTAGAGGAATCCACAGGCAGCAAAATCTCAGACATATACCGAAAGAACTTCTTCACTGATACTGCTCCTAGGGCAATGGAAGCTAAAGAGATAATAAACAAATGGGACTACATCAAAATAAAAAGCCTTTTCACAGCAAAATAAACCATCAACAAAACAACAAGAAAGCCCACTGTATGGGAGAATATATTTGCAAATGTTATCACTAGTAATCGTTTAATCTCCAACATCTACAGGCAACTTATACAATTTAATAAAAGGAAGATAAATGATCCAATAAAAAAAATGGGCAACGGACCTAAATAGAATCTTTTAAAAAGAAGACAGAAGGAAGGCCAAGAGACACATGAAAACATGCTCAAAGTCACTAATTATCCGAACGATGCAAATCAAAACGACAATGCGGTACCATCTCACACCTGTCAGAATGGCTATCATCAACAAATCAACAAATGTCAATTGTTTGTGAGGATGCGGAGAAAAAGGAACCCTCATGCACAGCTGGTGGGAATGCAGACTGGTGCAGCCACTGTGGAGAACAGTATGGAGTTTCCTCAAAAAACTAAAAATGGAACTCCCATTTGACCCAGTAATCCCACTCCTAGGAATATATCCTAAGAAACTGGAAACACCAATCAGAAAGGATATATGCACCCCTATGTTCATAGCAGCACAATTTACAATAGCTAAGATTTGGAAACAGCCTAGGTGCCTGTCAGCAGATGACTGGATCAGAATACTATGGTACATCTACACAATGGAATACTATGCTGCCATAAAAAAGAAGGAATTCTTACCATTTGCAGCAACCTGGATGGAACTGGAGAACATTATGTTGAGTGAAATAAGCCAATCAATGAAAGAAAATACCACATGATCTCACTCATTTATGGATAATAATGAACATTATAAACTGATGAACAAAAAGATAGAGAGGTAGTAAGGCATCAAACAGACTGTCAAATTACAGCAGGAAGGTTAGGGAGAAGTGGGGGAATAAGAGATCAACCGAAGGACTTGTATGCATGCATATAAGCATAAACAGTGGACGTAAAACACTGGGGGGTGAGGACATGTATGGGAGTGGGGTGGGAGGGGACAATGGTAAGATATGTACACATATAATACCTTAATAAAAATGAAAACAAATGGCTAAAGGACTTAAATATAAGACTGGAAATCATAAAAATCCTACAAGACTCCATAGGCAGCAAAATAGCAGACATATGCCATAGCAATATCTTTACAGACACAGCTCCTAGGGCAATGGAGCCTAAGGAGAAAATAAACAAATGGGACTACATCAAAATAAAAAGCTTCTGCACAGCAAAAAAAACCATTGACAAAACAATAAGAAAGCCCACTGCATGGGAGAACATATTTGCCAATGACATTTCAAATAAGGGTTTAATCTCCAACATTTACAGGGAACTCCTACAACTTAACAAAAGGAAGATAAATGATTTAATAAAAAAAAATGGGCAAAAGACCTAAATAGACACTTTTTGAAAGAGGACATACAGAAGGCCAAGAGACATATGAAAACTTGCTCAAAGTCACTAATCATCTGAGAGATGCAAATCAAAACAACAATTAGATATCATCTCACACCTGTCAGAATGGCTATCATAAACAAATCAACAAATGACAAGTGCTGGTGAGGATGTGGAGAAAAAGGAACCCTCGTGCACTGCTGGTGGAAATGCAGACTGGTGCAGCCACTGTGGAAGACAGTATGGAATTTCCTCAAAAAGTTAAAAATGGAACTCCTATTTGACCCAGTAATCCCACTTCTAGGACTATATCCCAAGAAACTAGAAACACCAATCAGAAAGGATATATGCACCCCTATGTTCATAGCAGCACAAGTTACAATAGCTAAGATTTGGAAACAACCTAAGTGCCCATCAGCAGATGAGTGGATTAAAAAACTGTGGTACATATACACAATGGAATGCTATGCCACTATAAAAAGAAGAAACTTTAACTATTTGCAACAGCATGGATGGAACTGGAGAGCATTATGCTAAATGAAATAGTCAGTTGGAGAAAGATAAATATCACATGATCTCACTCATATGTGGAATATAATGATCAACATAATTTGATGAACAAGGATAGAGAGACAAATGGCAGGGGTGCGGTGGGGTTAGAGAGTAACCGTAGGACTTGTATTCATGAATATTAGCATAACCAATGGATACAGACACTGGGGCTGTGGGGGCTTTTCCGGTGTGTGAATGGCTGGGGGAGTCAATTTGGAAAAAAGGAGACATATGTAAAACTTTAGACAATAAAAAAATAAATAAAAAGAAAGAGAAAAGAAAAGCCTGAGTGTGTGCTTTAGGGTGTTATGCTTAGAGTAAAACTGAATGTAATTAAGCATTTTAATCCTGGTGAATGAGATAAAGACTGTGTATGTGTTGAACTTGCCTGCATTCACCATTTGTTCTGTTTACATGCAGAGAGGTTTTTCAAAGCTACTGAAGTTACTATTGGTTCAGCTAGTAGCAAAGTAGTCTCTTTTATTTGGCATCTAGTAATGAATAAAATGGAAAGTCTGTTGTTTGAGTGGACTGACGTGTATAAAGTGTGGTGTTCTGTAAGATTATCTGGGAATGCTCAAAAAATTTTTCCATATAAATTAATGTAATTGTTTCTTTGCTTTATACTATTTCAGCTTACCAAGTTTTCATAAAAAATTCTAACTTTTTGTTAGCAAGGGAAACCTGTAGTTCTTTATAGTCCTCACTTTATTCAGGAGTCACCTACCAGACCTCCACCTTAGAGCACTCGAATTCTTTGCTCTGTATTGCCATCAAAGCAGAGGCTCAAGATCAATAGGAGTTAGTATATGTCTTCACAGTAGCTAAGACTTCAGCATCCTCATATTTACCTCTTTAAATAGGCCTGTGCAGATTCCTTTACTTTCTTTTTACTTTATGAAAACATGTGTTTTCAACCATCACTTTTAAGTATTTTACAGCAAGGTATTTTTACGATACAGTATTAATTTTATAAATGAACACACAAACCAGTATTGTCAAATTTACAGGTATTTACTCTGCAATGAATATGAAATAAGACTAAATATCTTCTTTCCTTATGCAGTTTTCCAATTTAAATGCAAAGGAATTACAAATAGAGAATATCATAAGAACACATAATACAATAATGAATTTGGTGCCCTAGCCAAAATTTGGCTAAGTGGATAGAGCTTCAACCTGCGGACTGAAGGGTCCCAGGTTCGATTCTGGCCAAGGGCACAAGCTTGGGTTGCGGGCTCGATCCCCAGTAGGGGGTGTTCAGGAGGCAGCTGATCAATGATTCTCTCTCATAATTGATGTTTCTATCTCTCTATCCTTCTCCCTTCCTCTCTAAAATCAATAAAATATATTTAAAAAATAATGAATTTGGCTTTAAATGCCAATTTCATTGTGGGTTTAAGAAGTAAAAATTGACTTCTTGGAAGAAGTGGTTTTTAAAGAGTTCAGATAGGCAGAAAAGGAACTTGTAGAGAATTTGATATCTTAAACATATTGAGTGACTCTCTGGTTCTATATACTATATTACTATAAAAACATAAACACAGGTAAATTTCTCTTATGTGCCATATGAAACATTTGGAAATAATTTCTTAGTGTTTTACCTAGGAGTTAGAGAGAGCATAGATTTGTATTGTTTTTTGTTCACTTTGAGACAATATAGCTAAAAGACTTCTATGTCATTATTATAGAAATAACTATGAAGTGTCAAGAGATTAGATAATGTATACATGTATGTATGCAGCTGATTAGATCTGGAACCAAGTGTAAAAATAATTTAGAAATCCATATTGTTCTGTATAGCTGCTTCTATTAATAGAGAGAACTGGCTATATTATAAAAAAGCAAATTTTTTTTATTCTTAGTAAAGTGAAAGAGATCACCATAGGTGTTTAAAAATCTTGCCAGTTTTAATTGACCAGATATTTTATTTTATTTTCACTTTTAAAATTTTTTCTTTATTGAATTTATTGGAGTGATATTGGTCAATAATATGATATAGGTATCAAATGTATAATTCTGTAATATATCATCAGTATATTGTGTTATGTGTTCACCACCCAAGGTTGAGTTTCTTTTCATCACCATTTATCCCCCGATTACTCTCTTGTACCTCCTTCTACCTCCCATTTCCCCCCTCTGGTAATCACCTGTTATCTGTGTCAATGAGTTTTTGTTTTTGTTTTGTTTTGTTTTTTGCATAATCCCTTTGCCTTTTCCACCCAGGCCTCAAAACCCCTTCCTCTAACAGCTGTCATTCTGTTTTCTGTATTTATGAGTCTGTTTCTATTTTGTTTGTTAGTTTATTTTGTTCATTAGATTCTACATATAAGTGAATCATATGGTACTTGTCTTTCTCTGGCAAGCTTATTTCACTTAGCATATTACTCTTCAGGTCCATCCATGTTGTTGCAGAAAGTAAGATTTCCTTCTTTATTATGGACAAGTAGTATTCTATTGTGTAAATTTACTTCTGCATTTTTTTAATTGAGGTATTATATGTGTACATTTCTGAGTACAGGTCTTTTACCTCCTTAGTTAAGTTTATTCCTAGGTATCTTAATTTTTTTGGTGCGATGGTAAATGGGATTGATTTTTTAGTCTCTCTTTCTGTAAGTTCACTATTGGTGTATAGAAAGGCCATAGATTTCTTGGCGTTAATTTTGTATCCCACTACATTGCCGAATTCATTTATTAAGTCTATTAGTTTTTTGATGGAATCTTTTGGGTTTTTTTTATGTACAATATCATGTCATCTGCAAATAAGGACAGCTTCACTTCTTCTTTTCCAATTTGGATGCCTCTTATTTCTTCTTCTTGCCTAATTGCGATAGCTAATACTTCCAGTACTATGTCAAACAGGAGTGGTGAGAGTGGGCATCCCTGTCTTGTTCCTGTTCTTAGGGGAAATGGTTTTAGTTTTTGCCCATTGAGTATGATGTTTGCTGTGGGTTTATCAAATATAGCTTTTATTATGTTGAGGTATGATCCTTCTATTCCCACCTTGTTGAGAGTTTTTATCAAGAAAGGGTGTTGGATTTTGTCAAATGCTTTTTCTGCATCAATTGATATGACTATGTGATTTTTATCTCTCAATTTGTTTATGTGATGTATCACATTTATTGATTTGCGGATATTGTACCATCCTTGCATTCCTGGGATAAATCCTACTTGGTCATGATGTATGATCTTTCTGATGTATTGCTGGAGCCGATTTGCTAGGATTTTGTTGAGGATTTTGGCATCTATGTTCATGAGGGATATTGGTCTGTAATTCTCTTTCATTGTGTTGTCTTTATCTGGTTTTGGTATTAGGGTGATGCTGGCTTCATAGAAGGAGCCTGGAAGTGTTCCTTCCTCTTGAAGTTTTTGGAATAGTCTGATGAGGATAGGTTTTAGTTCTTGGTTTGGTAAAACTCTCCTGTGAAGCCGTCTGACCCCGGGCTTTTTTTTGCCGGAAGCTTTTTGATGACTGCTTCAATTTCTTCCATAGTTACTGGCCTGTTGAGCTGTTTAGATTCTTCCTGATTGAGTTTTGGAAGGTTGTATTTGTCTAGGAATATGTCCATTTCCTCTAGGTTGTCAAGTTTGTTGGAATAGAGTTGTTCGTAGTATTTTGTAACAATCCTTTGTATTTCGTCGGGGTCTGTTGTTATTTCACCTCTTTCATTTCTGATTTTGTTTATTTGGGTCCTCTCTCTTTGCTTCCTGGTGAGCCTGGCTAGAGGTTCATCTACTTCTGCATTTTTGTCCACTCCTCTACTGATGGGCACTTGGGCTGCTTCCAAATCTTGACTATTGTGAATAGCGCTGCAATGAACATAGGGGTGCGTATATAATTTGAATTAGTGTTTCAGATTTTTTTTCTTATATAATCCTAGAGTGGAATTTCTGGGTCATAAGGCAGTTCCATTTTTAATGTTTTGATGAAACTACACACTGTTTTTCACAGTGGCTGCACCAATCTGCATTCCCACCAACAGTGCACGAGGGCTTCTTTTTCTCCACATAGTTGCCAACACTTTTTATTTGTTGATTTGTTGGTGATAGAAATTCTGATATATTTTATTTAATTAAATCTTTATTGTTGAAAGTATTACATATGTTCCCCTTTTTCCACCATGATCTCTTCTAGCCCGCTCCTGCTGTGCTCCCCACCCCAGGCCTTTTTACCACCCTATTGTCTGTGTCCATGAATTATGCATATATGCATACAAGTTCTTTGGTTGATCTCTTCCCACCCACCCACCTTCCCCAGCCTTCTTCTGAGGTTTGACAGTCTGTTCCATGCTTCTATGTGTCTGGATCTTTTTTGTTCATCAGTTTATTTTGTTCTTTATGTTCCACATATGAGCGACATCATGTGATATTTGTGTTTCTCTGACTGGCTTATTTCACTTAGCATAATACTCTCCAGGTCCATCCACGCTGCTGCAAATGGTAAGAGTATTTTATTTTTTTAAAAATATATTTTATTGATTTTTTACAGAGAGGAAGGGAGAGGGATAGAGAGTTAGAAACATCGATGAGAGAGAAACATCAATCAGCTGCCTCCTGGGGATGTGCCTGCAACCAAGGTACATGCCCTTGACCAGAATCAAACCTGGGACCCTTGAGTCCGCAGGCCAAAGCTCTATCCACTGAGCCAAACTGGTTAGGACAGAGTTCTTTCTTTTTTATAGCTGCTTGACCAGATATTTTAATAAAACTTCTCAATATATGTTTACTTGATTTTCCCACAGTGGCTGAGCTGATTGGTTTTAAGGAAGTCTAGTTAACATTCATTTAAAACTATCTTTTCAGTAAAAATTTTAGAAAACATACACAAGTAAAAAAAGAAAAAGAAAATCATCTTGTAATGTAATTACATACTTGGAATAATCAATTTTAGCATTTTGGTTTATATTCTTTAAAAAAACTTATATAACTACATATACTCATATTATACATTTTTATGTTCCAAATTATTTCCAGTGTTTTACATGCATTTCAATTTTGTTTATTCTGTTTTATTATCATTATTGTTTACTATTAAGAAGTTTTATAAGTTTTATATAGTCAAATCGGTCAATCATTTTTATTATAGTTTGTGGCTTTGAAGTCATATTTAGAATTATATTACATTACATTAATATATTCTACTATATATTATAGAATCATATACTCATTTTAAATAATATCTTGAAATTATACTGTAGAAATTGCTTAATAAATTATTTTACACTTAATATATTGTGACTATCTTTACATTGCATTTAATATTATTCACCAATATTATTTATTATTATTATTTTTAATCCTCACCTGAGGATATGCTTATTGATTTTAGAGAGAGGGGAAAGGAGAGAGAGAAGAGAGTGAGAGAGAAACATCGATGTGAGGGAGATCATAGATTGGTTGCCTTCTGTACATGCCCCACCAGGGATCAAACCCACAACCTAGGTATGTGCCCTGACCGGGAATCAAACCTGCAACTTTCTGGTGCACACAACAACCCTCCAGCCAACTGAGCCATGCCAGCAGGGTTCACCAGTATTATTTTTAATGGTTGTATAAAATATTTTTGCAATAATGCACTATAGTTTTTTAACCAATATTAATTTTTTAATATTTAAGTGGTTACTAATTTTTTAACTATTGTAAACAATATTTCAGGAACCTCAATATAACTTGATATTTTAACACATGAACAATAATTTTCTTAGGAGAACCTCTATAGTTTAGGGTTGACACATCAGGCAGTATGCACTTAATATTTTGAAACTTATTGCCAACTTGCCCTGAAGGAATATTGCATTATTTATACAGTCCACAGTAGTGTTTAAGGTTGCCCATTTTCTCATACATTCAACAACACTGGGAGTTTTGATAACACAGAAAAAAAGACTTCAGTCATTTGGCAAATGAAAGATTATAATTTATTCTTAAAATGTATCATTAATATGAGTTAAGGTATTTGAAAATCTTTATTGGCATTTTGTATTTGTGTTTTTTAAATCCCTGTTTTAGTCTTAGTGAAGAGCTTATTTTAATTTCTTTTTGTTCCTTTATTGAGTTTCAAATGTGGATGCTAGTAATCAGTGAAGAGCCTAGTTTAGAAGAAGCTATGGAGCTGAATGATCCATAAACTAGGTTCCTGAATTTATTCATTCAACACATATTTATTGAGTATTTTTTATTTTTCATGAACTTTTCTAGCTGTTGGAGAAAAAGACAAAGTTCCTGCTTCCCCCAAAAATAGTTGAAGAAATAGGTGATATAATATCTCTTAATGATAAGTGTTAAAAAGAAATATAAAGCCAAGTTAGAAGATAAAGAGTGATGCATAGCGTAGCTATTTCAGTTAGGGAAGTCAAAGGTACCTGTGAGGAAATGACATCTGAGAACAGATCTGAACGAATTTAGGAAGCAAGGCATGTGACTATCTGGGGAAAGAAAATTCCAGGCAGAGAAAACAAATGGAAAATTCCACTGTGTTTTAAAGGTTATTAAAATCAGTTTGAATAGCCAAACAATTCTGAGTAAAAAAAGAATGAACCTGGAGGTATCATGCTACTTAATTTCAAGTTATACTACAGAGCTACAATAATCAAAACAGCATGGTATTGGCAGAGAAACAGACACACAGATCAATGGAATCAAATTGAGAGGCCAGCTGTAAAACCACATGTATATGGACAGATAATTTTCAACAAAGCCAGAAACAGGCAATGGAGTAAAGCTAGTCTCTTCAATAAATGGTACTCAGAAAACTGGAAAGTCATGTGCAAATGAATGAAACTGGATTACAGTTTATCCTCATGTACAAAAAGTAATTCAAAGTGGATCAAAGACCTAAATATAAGACCCTAAACAATAAGTTACCTAGAAAAAATATATAGGTACCAAATTTTATGGACTTGTTTTAGAGAACATTTTATGAACTTGACTCCAAAGGCAAGGGCAGTAAAGGCAAAAATAAATGAATGGGACTATATCAAACTAAAATCTGCACAGCAAAATAAACTGACAACAAAAGAGGCAGCTGACCATATGGGGGATGATACAGTGGAACCTCGGTTCTCAAACTTAATTCTTTTTGGAGGCTATTTGAGAAGTGATTTGTTCAAAAACCAAATTATTTTTTCCCCATTAGAAATAATGTAAATTGAATTAATTCATTCCATACCCCTAAGTGATTTCCTGTTTTAACCTTTCTTATAAACAGTACATGTCTAATATAATGTGTAATCTATAAATAAAAACGTCTTTTCTTAAATTTATCAAACCATCCCCTACTAGCCTTAAAAGAATCACTCAGCCCTTGTTCCAAAGGTGTCTTTCAGGTCAACATGCAACATCTTCGCTTATATCAATGCCTCCAAAATACTGTCACTGGCTAACTGCTTTGCCGTTATCCAAATCAGCAACATTTTTTGTACCTCCTCAATTGCATGTGATCATTGTTTCTTTCACACCCTTAGCAACATTTAGCACTCTTGATGGCCTCTTTATGCTTTATAATTCTCCCAATAGTTGATTTCCCCAGCAACAAAAGTATTCTCTCCTTTGTTGCCTGAGAGATGCTTTTTGTCATGCTGAGGTATCAGCTTGAAAGGGTTGTCAGTTAGTTCCACAACCAAGACATTTTTTTCTGTGAACAACTTGGTCAGAACTGATTTGTTAGAGATGGGAACCGTGGAGTAATTAGGTTAGACTGAATTTGCAAATAGTAACTTCAACAAAGGTTTAATTTCCAAAAATACATAAAGAACTCATAAAACTCCACACCAAGGAAACAAACCAATCAAAAAGTGGGCAGAGGACCTGAAAATACACCTCTCCCAAGAAGGCATACGTACAGCCAATAGATGTATGAAAAGATGTTCAACCTCACTGGCAATTAGGGAAATGAAAATCAAAACTAGAGTAAGATACCACCTCACACCTGTTGGAGTGACCATTATGAACAAGACAAGCAATAGCAAGTGTTGGAGAGGATGTGGAAAAAAGGGAACCCTCATTCACTGCTGGTGGGAATGAGGACTGATACATTCACTATGGAAAGCAGTCTGGCTATTCTTGTAGCATAGAAACCCACACCTGAATCCTATATGTTTAATGTTGACCAATGTCACCCCAATAAATTTTAATAAATAAATATTACAATGAAATAAATTTACTTCAGTTATTAACTAAGGTAGAGCACATTTTCCTCTTGAGACCATCTGTAGCTTTTCTTTCCAGGGGACTTAGTTTTAAGACTAGTGTGCTAATGGAGATGAAAATCAACTAACTCTTCCTAATCAAACTTGCATGATAATTCAAATTTTAAGAAAACACAGAAGGAAATGGCTGTTTTAAGTTAAATTTAGTATCATGGTGATAGTTTTACCTACTTAGTTTTGAGTACCATGTAATTACCAGGAAACGGTTTCTATGAAAGTGCTGAGTAATCAAAAACAGTTTATTGCTTTATAAATTCACAAGTGATGAAAATTATTTCTTAAAAAGAAAAAGAAAACCGGAGGATATATAATGGGTTATAAAAAGAGGCTAATAAGAGCTAGGGCACAATTACAATTTATTCTTCACAATTGATGGTAATAGTTTTATTTGTAAGAAAATGGCTGACAGGGGGGCTGATTAAAGCACATTAATTTCAGCAAAGATTTTACAGAAAAGTATCATCACTTGAATGAGTGACAATGTACTATGGTGTTAATTTCACATGGAATAGCAAATGGCAATAAGCTTCCTCAGGTAATGCAGTCATTGGGTTTGAATTTCAGGGTGTTAACTGGCTGCTATTCTTCTATCTGATTCTGTTCACAAGGAGGTTACTTATTGCCATTTCCACTACTATCTCAAATTGAACATTGCTGGATGATGGGGGCCATTTAACGCCTGTGGTCTTGATCTGGCATCTAGAAGGGTTGCGGAATCTGGAGAATGGGCTGTGCATAAATTAAATAAGAGTCTAGAGACAAAACATAATTTTGAAAGGCATTATAGGGAGTCAGAGGAGTTTGGCTGAAGAAACCAAGTTCTCCTTGTCTCAGGACCCCTTGCTTTTTATTAACACAAATTGTCCTAAGGCAAGGTAGAGATATACACTTCAAAGAATAGGGTTTCCATACAGAATCCATTGTCAGATTGGGGAATTGCCTTCGGCTGTTCAGGTGTTTGGCCATCAGGAGGCAATAACATGTAGATTAAGATGTCCTGAGCTGTGTGGCAGCAAGCAATCATCCTTTTCAGGTTTGGGTAAATGCCTTTAGCCATTCCCAATAGGCAATAACATGTGATTCAGCCCTTGTTGAGTCCCCAAGTTCCATCAACCTTTCGATGAAACTCTTGCAATTATGACATGCTGGAATTGGCTTCTGGCAGAACATGTCCAAAACTGAACTACTGATACTTCCCACGGCTTTGTCCTCCAAGATGGCATCTCCATCTATTCAATTATTTTGGTGAATAACTTATAAACATTCCTAACTCTCTTCTTTTTTTTTTTTTTTAACAGACCACACATTCAATCCTCCAGGAAATCCCTTTGAACTTACCTTTAAACATAACTATAATTTAACCACTTATTGCTATCTCCACTACTATCATTGTTGCCTGAGTCACCATAATTTCTCACCTGGATTATTTTAATAATCTTCCGTCTGGTCTTTCTGCTTCCATTTTTGCCACTCTATAATCTATTATGAATACAGCAGCCAGAGTATCCTTTTAAAATGTAAGTCAGATGGTTTCACTCTTATATTTAAAACCCTCAAATACATTGTCTTCTTCCAGTATAAAAACTAAAGTGTTTACAATGGACCTATAAGGCCCCACTTTGTTATGTTCCCATCCACCTTTCTGAATTAATAATCTAGCACTCTCCCCTCATCACTCATTCTTTTCCAGGTACATCAACTGCCCTGCTTTTCCATGAACACTCCAATCATACTAACCTTTGTATTTGCTGTTTCTTTTTCATGGGATATTCTTTCCCAATATTTCAAAGAGGCCTCCCTGCCCTGTCCACCTTATTTTGTGATTATAATTCACCCTCCCCCAACACTCTGAATTTCCTTTATCTGCATTTTATTTTTTGATGTTACTTTTATCACTTTCTAACATACTATATAATTTACCTGTAATGTGGTTTGTATTGTCTATCTCTCTTGCCTAGAATGTAAGTTCCTAATGGCATGAAATTTTGTTTGTTTTGTTCCATGCTATAACTCCAGCACCCATAATAGTTCCCCAGCACTCATTAAATATTAGATGAATGAATGGATCTGGAAAGGCAAATAAAAATAAACTAAAATGTTTGAAAGGGTCTTGTAAGTTGTAGGCACACAACAAATAGTAGTTTGCTTTCTTTTAAAAACATGCTAGTCAGCATCTCTATAAATAATTGTCAATCCACATTGTACCAATTGGTAACAATATATTGAGAGTAAGTGGCATTAACATAGGGTGCTTGTAGGAAGGTGAGACTTCTTAGAGCAGGTTACAAAAAGCTCGGAGTTCTTATTCTGAATCTTTTATATCTTGTTGACTGGACTTGTTCTATGATCTTTTCCTCCTGTTAATGTTTCAGTTTCCCTATATTTCTTTGGGGCATGGTTAATCCTAGAGGCAAGAGTCTTTGGAGATAGTCCTGTTTTGTGCCTCTTACTGACAGAGCTATGAGCCAAAAATAGAACTGGAAAAGGTGAAAGTCTGCTTTTCATCCCCTCATTTTCATCTTAGTGGCTTCTTTACCCCTTTGTTAGTAGTGGGGGCAGGGAAGTGAACCCACAACTTCATTTACATTTCTAATTTCTCTGCATGAATAACAAGGATATTAAAAACTCTCTGATAAATAATAGGACATAAATTTGGTCCTGGGTTATTCTTGGTCAAAGAACCTCCAATTCTAAAAGAACTATTCTAAAATAATATTCTTTCTCTTGAGATAAAATAGGAGGATTTTTTTTTTAGTTTCTGGAGGGTCTCTGTTCTTCTGAGCCAAATGAAATCCTCAGCACTGTCAAAATGCCAAGGTTGGCCCTAAAAATATCCCACTCTCATGAGAGTGCTTAGTCTGTGAGTTCAAAGGGATAGCAGGGAATATCAAGTTCACCTCACAAGGACATTTTAAAAGTAATGTCATGTTTGTTTGTTTTGCTTTAATTCCTTAATGTGTTACAAAAATGCAAATCAAGGTAGGCCCAAAGCTTTAGTAGTAGTTTACTCATATATTTTCCATTTGTCATTTGTTGACTTGTTGATAATAGCCATTCTGACAGGTGTGAGATGGTACCTCATTGGTAAAGTAATGGAAGTATTAGGGTGAGTAAGCATCACATCAGATGTTCTTCATTGTGTAGTGTCTAACCTGATGCCCAACTGAGGCAGGAATGAGAACTACTCCTATGGAATAATGTTGTGCAATACACTATGGTGAAATTTCCATTCTGTCTTAAAGCCACAACATTGACCATCATACCTAGTAGGATAGATATCTAGAAGGCTTAGGGATGGACATAGGGCCCATAACTGCAGTATTCCTGTATCACAAAATTCTGTTGTAACAATTGTGTAATGGAAAGTAATATTAGCACTAGATCTGGTGACACTTGGATTTTTTTTTGCTGTGTTTTGTTTATTGAGATATATAAATTAAAGATGTACTTGCTTTGATATCATAGCAAATTGCATTGCTTGCTCTGCTAATTAATCACCTCAGGAAATCCACAGTCTTTTTATTTGAATTAAAACATTCAATCTCCCTGGAAGAGCTGGGCAAAAAAAATGCTGCTGATTTCCCCAGGAAGAATGTAATTTTCTGTTTATTTTCCAAACCTGAGAACTGGAGTCCATTTTTTCCCCAGCTGACTTCATTCCAGGTACCACTTACGTTTATGCTCTGGATGAGCCATGGTTACTTTTCAAATGGAAGTTTTCTAATCCCTTTCATGATTATGAAGCAGTTAATTAGGATAAGTTTTCTATGTTGTGAGTGTTGTAATGTACCCTGCGAATTGCACAAAGGATGCCCCAATCAAGAAGTCAAATGAAGGAGAGGAATCCATAGGCAGAAAAATCTCTGACATATGCCAAAGCAATTTCTTCACTGATACTGATCCTAGGGCAATGGAAAGTAAAGAGAAAATAAACAAATGGGACTACATCAAAATCAAAAGCTTTTGCACAGCAAAGGAAACCATCAATAAAACAACAAGAAAGCCCACTGCATGGGAGAACATATTTGCCAATGATATCAACGATAAGAGTTTAATCTCCAACATTTATAGGGAACTCATGCAGCTTAAGAAAAAGAAGATAAACAATCCAATCAAAAAATGGGCAACTGATCTAAATAGACACTTTTCGAAAGAAGACAGAAGGAAGGCCAAGAGACATATGAAAACATGCTCAAAGTCACTAATCATCAGAGAGATGCAAATCAAAACAACAATGAGGTACCATCTCACACCTGTCAGAATGGCTATTATCAACAAGTCAACAAATGACAAGTGCTGGTGAGGATGTGGAGAAAAAGGAACCCTCCTGTACAGCTGGTGGGAATGCAGACTGGTGCAGTCACTGTGGAGAGCAGTATGGAGTTTCCTCAAAAAACTAAAAATGGAACTCCCATTTGACCCAGTGATTCCACTTATAGGAATATATCCCAAGAAGCTAGAAACATCAATCAGAAAGGATATATGCACCCCTATGTTCATAGCAGCACTCACCATAGCTAAGATTTGGAAACAGCCTAAGTGCCCATCAGCAGATGAGTGGATTAAAAAACTGTGGTACATCTACACAATGGATACTACGTTGCAGAAAAAAGAAGGAGTTCTTACCATTTGCAACAACATGGATGGAGATGGAGAGCATTATGCTAAGTGAAATAAGCCAGACAGAGAAAGATAAATATCACATGATCTCACTCATTTGTGGAATATAATGAACAACATAAACTGATGAACAAAAATAGATCCAGAGACAGAGAAACATCAATCAGAATGTCAAACCTCAGGGAAGGTAGGGGACAGTGGGGGTAAGGGGGAGAGATCAACCAAAGGACTTATATGCATGCATATAAGCCTAATCAATGGACACAGACAACAGAGGGGTGGGGGCATGAATTGGGGGGGGGTAGGGAGTAATGGGGGAATAAGGACACATATGTAATACCTTAATCAATAAAGAAATTAAAAAAAAAAAAACAACACAAAAGCCGGTGGCTACAAGGGAGCATTAGCTCTCCAAATCTCGCAGCCCCGAGTGACTACAGTAACGAGCTTATAAAGGAAAAAACCACATCCTGCTAGACATTGGAATGTGGAGTTATCTCCTGAAAGCAGATTGTATAGAAGCAAAATTGAGCAAAGTTAATAATCTCTAAAGGTCATCTACAGTCTCAACTCCTGGAGCCACTGAGTCAACGGGAAGCAATCTTTTGTGGTTCTGGTCCTCAGGCACAGAAGAATAACCTTTGTGATGTGGGCTGGCAACATAATGGGGTGATTTATGTGAGTTTCCAGGTCTCAATCTGAAAACTGAGGTAACTACCCTATTGTTTAAGCAAGCAGGTGTGTATAGAAGCCAGAATAGCAGGGTTAAAATTCAAACAGCAGTTTTTACCTGATATGAATGTTACCATGCTTCATTGCTTCATTCCCCACTGGTTTTATACATGAGTCAAATCGTGGACTCATCTTCTTTAGTTAGGGGATTGTAATGCCCCCCCAACTACTAGTAGTTTGACTGAATTAATTCTTCTCTGTATGGTCCTAATAAAGCAGTTGGTAAGGCATGGTCTGATATTTAGGGCTAATAGTAGAAGGAAAAGAGGGCCTGCCACAGCGGACAGGAGAGTTGTAAGCCAAGGAGACCAGTTAAATATACTTTGAAACCAATTCTCTGACTGTTGTCATTTTCTTTCTCTTTCTTAGCAGTTAAGAGAATTTAGTGGAAAGGAAAATATATGCATATATATATCCGTATATATGTATATATAATACACATGAAAATATATTCTATTATATATAAAATATAATATTCTCTTCTTTTATTACTTTATTTTTCTTGTTGACACTATTACAGATGTTCCTCCCCCCCGCCCCCTTGCCCACCTCCACCCAGTCTCTGCTCCTCCTTCCCGCTGGCCATCACAACACTGTTGTCTGTTTCTATGGGCTATGCATATATGTTCTTTGTCTAATTTATTCACCTTCTTTCATCCAGTCCTCCCCCAATGCCCCTCCTCTCTGACATCTGTAAATCTGTTCCATATATCCATGCTTCTGATTTTTTTTCTGACAGTTTATTTTGCTCATTAAATTCTACATATAAGTAAGAGCATATGGTATTTGTCTTTCTCTGACTGGCTTATTTCATTTAGCATAATAATCTCTAGGTCCTTCCATGCTGTCGCAAAAGGTAAGACTTCCTTCTTTTTTATAGCCATGTGGTATTCCATTGTGTAAACATACCACAGCGTTTTTATCCACTCATCTACTAATAGGTACTTACGCTATTTCTAGATCTTGGCTCTCATAAATAATACTGCTATGAACATAGGGATGCATATAATATTTCTGATTAGTGTTTTGGGATTCTTAGGATATATTCCCAGAAGTGGGATTTCTGGGTCAGAAGGCAGTTTCATTTTTAATTTTTTGAGGAAACTCCATACTGTTTTCCAAAGTGTCAGCACCAGTCTGCATTCCCACCAGCAGTGTACTAGGGTTCCCTTTTCTCCACATCCTCACCAGCACTTGCTGTTTGTTGATTTATTGATGGTAGCTATTCTGGTAGATATAGGTAATATCTCATTGTACTTTAAATTTGCATCTCTTTGATGATTATGACATTGAACAGTTTTTAAATTTGATCCTTACCTGAGGATATTTTTTTAAATTGATTTTAGAGACAGAGGAAGGGAGAAAGAGAGAAAGAGAAATATCAATGTGAAAGAGAAACATCGATGGGTTGCTTCCTGAACTCTCCTTGACCACAACCTAAGTATCTGCCCTGACCAGAAATCGAACCTGCAACCTTTTGGTGCACTCCCACCAACTGAGCTACCAGGCCAGGGCTGCCTATTTTTTAATTGGATTATTTGTCTTCCTGGTGTTGAGTTGTATAAGTTTGTTATATATTTTGGAAATTAACCCCATATCAGACATATCATTGCCAAATATCTTCTCCCATACAGTGTATTCCATTTTCATTTTGTTGACCGTTTCTTTTGCTGTGCAGCATCTTTTTAGTTTTATGTAATCCCATTTATTTATTTTTCCTTTGTTTCCCTTGCCCTAGGAAATATATCAGTAAACATATTGCTAGGAGAGATGACTGAGACTTTTCTGCCTATGGTTTCTGCTAGGATTTTTTGGTTTTGTGTCTTAAATTTAAGTCTTTTATCCATTTTGAGTTTATTCTTGTGTATGGTATAAGTATGTGGTCTAGTTTCATTTTTTTGCATGTACCTATTTAATTTTCCCAACACAATTTATTGAAGATACTTTTTTTCTTCCATTACTAGTGGCCTGGTGCATGGATTCATGCACATTGAAAGGAAAATAATTAGAAGAAATATTTTAATATTGCTATTTGCCCTTTCTCTGTAATGGAAGTGTCAGAGTGGCCGCTGGTTGCTGTCTGAGGGGCGATTGGCGGGGCAATCAGACCCCACCCAGATCCCTCAGCACCTGGGAGCCAGGCGGTGGCCTTGCCCCCTGCTGCCACCACTGGTCACCATCTGCAGTGTGATCTGCAGGGTGATCAGCGGGGCCATTGGGCTCACACCCGCATTGGCCTGGCACTGCCCACTCACCTGCTCCACCATTCCTCCATGATCCCACTCTTGTTGGGGCCCATTGGGGCGGCAGCACTTTCACTGCCACCCGCTGCCAACGCTGGGTCGCTGATGCCTGCCATGTTCCATGCTGCCCCCTGGTGGTGAGCGCACATCATAGTGAGTGGTCGAACTCTTGGTTGAGGGGACAATTTGCATGTTAGGCTTTTATTATATAGGATAGGCACTTGACTCCTTTATCATATATTAATATACAGTAAATGCTTGGGTTTATTTTTGGTCTCTCCGTTCTGTTCCATGTATCTGTATACCTGTTCTTATGCCAGTACCAGGCTGTGTCCATTACGATGAATTTGTAGTATAGCTTGATATTCGGTATTGTGATATGTTCAACTTTGTTCTTCTTTATCAAGATATAATATTCTCTTCTGTAATGAGTTTGTATTTATTTTGTGATTGCCAGTCATGGTGATAGATTTCTCCTAGTGTGATGAGTATTCTCCAAGATCTTATGCTGCTTTACTTGATACTGGGTATCCTGGAGTTAAGGAATCTATAAAATGTCCAAAGTTTTTTCCTCGTCTAATAGATTTTAGGAGCAATATGCCAGGAAATTATATTCAGTGAAAGGCATGAGAAGGGTTATAGAAACAATACAACAACAAAAATGCAATAATTAGTATAGTAGTAGATAAATGAGAAGCCTTCAGTAAGTGATTAATAAATGAATGAAGTAATATGGTTAAATCAAGCATTCACTGTGTTCCTAGTAGTGATTGTTTGTGTTGGTGATAGAAACTTTATTTGATGATAGAAACTACACTTTGAGGTTTTTTTCCTTGGATTGGGAAAATGAGCATATAATACAGCTTAGAAATAATTATAAAACAAATGGGGAATAGTACAAAATGAACCATATGGCCAATTCAAGGCCCATATAAGTCAAGCCAAATATTTGGGATCATGCACAAAATGTATCAAGATATCTGTTGGATTTGGATGCTTAGTAGCCCAATATTTTGGCTTAATATTTTTATATCATTTGTTGAATTTCTCTTCTTAGATCTGACATAGGAAATAGAAAAATGATATTGTAGTCTCCATTCCTGACAACATTACCCCATAATTATTTTCCTCAATCCCAACACATGTTATTTTATTAGTCATTTTGCTATAGGCCAGAGTTATGTTAACTGTTCCTCAACTACAAGTACTATATTTGCATGCATTTTTGTATTATTTTGTGCTGAAGTGATGGCAGAATACCTATAGCCTGCCATGATGTATGTTCTGTTCACATGAAATATATTTAGTTATGTTTGACTGGCAATTCTAGTGATGTGAAAATATATTGATACATGTAGATCCCTACTGGTGGACATTTTATTTACAAATTTTCTGTTTGTTTGTGTGTGTTTTTTAATCTATTATGCAGCTGTAAAAAAGAAGGATCTCTCACCTTTTGAGACAGCATGGGGGGACCTGGAGGTTATTATGCTAAGCAAAATAAACCAGTCAGAGAAAGACAAGTATCACATAATCTCACCTATATGTGAAATCTAATGAATAAAATAAATGGATGAACAAAATAGGTCCAGATACATGGAAGCATGAAAGAGACTGATGAATCTCAGAGGGAAGGAGGGCAGGGTTGGGAAGAAATTAACCAAAGAATTTAATGCCTATATGCATATATGCATACTAGGGGTCCAGTGCAAGAATTCGTGCACCTTGAAAGGAACTGTGGGCCGTGAGGCTGTGGTGGGCACAGGGGCAGGTCTCGACCCACCCTCCACACCCCCACCTGGCACCTCCCGCCGTGGCCCGCTGTCTACTGGCAGTTCTGCTCCTGCCACCACTGCTACCACCTGTGGCTGATGCCAGCCCCACTCACACCTGCTGATGGCACGGAGCAATTGGGGATGGCACCAGCAGTGGGTGCAAGTGGGGCGGTGCTGACAGTGGGTGTGAGTGGTGGCTGCTGCCCCAATTGCCCCTCAGGAGCAGGGGTAGGTGAAAAAGCCCTCAGAGGCAATCAACACTGGTACCAGGTGCCGGCAGCGGGTGCAAGCGCTGGGCAGGACCGTGGCACGAAGGAGCAAAGAAATTTTAGTAACCACCAGAGGCTCACCCTGATGACAATGACCGGTGCCCCTCCTTGGTCTGGTGTCCCCGCTCACCTGCTCCACCATTCCACCACAGCTGATGCTCGCCATGTTCTGCACATGCCCCCTGGTGGTCAGTGCATGTCATATTGACCAGTTGTTTGGTTGTTTGGTTGTTCTGCTGTTCAATCTACTTGCATATTAGGAATATATATATATATATATATATATATATATATATATATATATATTCATGGCCCATGGACACAGACAACAGTGTCATGAAGGCCTGGGGGGCATGGGTGTGGGGTGTAAGGGGTCAACGGGAAAAAATGGGGAAAGCTGTAATACTTTTAATAATAAAGATACATTTTTTAAAAATCTACAATGAGCATTTGTATACATGTGCACAAACGAGAGAGTTTCACTAGGGCATATACATAAACATGCAATAGCTGGGTCCTAGTGTATGGATATCTTAAATTTTACTAGTTATTTCTCTGTATGTGCTATATATATTATATATATGCTAAATTTTATATATACTACTAGTAGCCCATTTGCAGGATTCAATCCTGCAAGCGGCCGCTTCGGCCGCGTGCACTGCCGCTGCCGCAGCCTTGGGGCCACCACACCTGCACCCGGGCGCCACTGCCGCCCACCAAGCTCTGCCCCGCTGAGCTCCGCCCCGCCGCGCTCCGCCACGCCCCGCCCCGCCCCGCTCCGCCACGCCCTGCCCTGATGGCGGGTGGCCAGTGGAAAACTGCTGCTGGCGGAAAACTGGTGCCGGCAGCCACGCAATTGGCCACCCCGAGTTCCGCCACCAGCGTCTTCCGCCGGCCGCATGGGTCCTTCCGCAGCGTTGGCCTTTTAGGCTGGCGGTAGGAGCGGGGGGCGGGGACTCGAGTCCCCGCCCCCCACTCCTACCGCCAGCCAATCGGCCACCCTGAGTCCCGCCCCCCACGCCTCCAGCCGGCCCAATCGTGGGCGTAGCGGAGTGATGCAATTTGCATATTGCCTTTTTATTATGTAGGATATGTATGCTGATATCTATCAGTCTATATATATAAAAGCCTAAGTGACCGGTTGACCAGTTGACTGGTAGCTATGATGTGCACTGACCACCAGGGACAGACACTCAATGCAGGAGCTGACCCCTGGTGGTCAGTGTGCTCCCACAGCAGGAGCACCACTCAGCTGACTAATGGGCTGACCAAAAGGCACCAGAGCCAGGCACATGGCTGGCGAGTGCAGCTGTGGCAATGGGAGCCTCTCCCATGGACATTCCCTCTGCGCGCTCCTCCCCAATCCAGACTGGGCCTGGGATCAGGTTGAGTCTATGGTCGATTCTCTGGTGCCGTGCGAGGAGCGAGGCTGCAATGACGAGCGGTGGCTGTGCGGTCATGGGTGCACCAGTATTGCCCTAGGACGGGCGTGCAGAGACTGCAGCGAGCGGTAGCAAGCCTACCTAGTGGCGGGGGCAGGCGTAGTGGGGTCAGGATGAACTGGAGTGGTGCAGCACCTGGCCCAGGCTCAGGCCCTCCCTGGCCACCTGCTGCTTCGTACACTACTTCGTGCTGTGTGGGATTGACGCGGACAGCGGGCTGGAGCCCAATAAGCTGGCAGGTAAGGCCAAGCTGCGGCAGTGCAAAGGTCCACTGATCCCCACAGGCCAGGCCAAGGGACCCCACTGGTGCACGAATCTGTGCACCAGGCCTCTAATATACATATATATGTGTATATGTGTGTGTGTGTGTGTGTGTGTGTGTGTGTGTGTGTGTGTGTATCAGTTTATTCCAGCCTATAAGCATTTATATTTTCCACATCCTTACCAATACCTGTTTTATCTTTGTCTGTGTTATTGAATATAAATTTTTGCTTGTCTTACTCAAGAAATCTTTACCTGCCACAATGATATAGTTATATCTTATAATTTATGTGTTCATAGTTTATGTTAAGACTCAAATTTTATATTTCTATAGGCATAACCAATAGTCTTACTTCAATTTAATATAGCCCATCTTCTTCCAAGTAATTTGTAATGCCTACTCTGTTATAAACTATATTCCCATATTTACTTTAATCTACTTTTGATCTCTTTATTTTGTCCCATTAGTCTATGAAGCATTGTAATAAATTATGATATATCATAGAGCTAAGTATTTGCTTTATGTTCTTCAAAATTTTCTTGGCTATTCCTTACAAATTATAAAGTCAGCTTCTCCAGTTATAGGAGAAGTTCTACTAATGATTTAATTTGGGACAATATTGATTTTACAGATTAATATGTGAAGGAGATATAACTTCATGGTATTTAATATTTTTATCAATGAGTATGGTATAGCTTTTAATTTATTAAATATTAAAGCAACATACTCTCCTCCCAAACAATTCAAGGAGCTCATAACAATTTAACCCCATCAATTCCTTCTATTGCCTATATAATAGTGTTTTAGTTTCACTTATTTTTATTATAAATGGTCATTATTGTGTTTATTGCTTGGTTGTAGCTAATTTTATTTAAAACTTTTTTTTCATCACTGTCTTTGTTCATTAATGCCTTTTGTATTCTACTCCTTCCTTTGGGTCATATTTTCTTTCTTATTGAATTGCATTCTTTAGTAAATTTTCCAGGGAATGTCTATGAGTACCAAAACTAGGGATTTTTTTATTTATAAATACCTTTAATGTCTAGGTGTGGCTTTATTTTTGTTTCTGATGATCAGTAATCTTTGTATATGTCAAATGTGATTTTCTTCAATTTTGGAAAATTTACTAACATAATCTGTTAAATATTGCCTATCATTTTGTTTCTAATACCTCTTTCTGTGACTCAGATCAGACTCATATCAACCCGATTTTATACCTTGATTTGTCCTTCACATTTCTTAAACTCCCTTCAAATTCTCCATCTTCTCATTTATATGGGTTGTATTTTGGATAATTTTTTGAGGTATAGTTTTCAATCTACAAATTCTTTCTTTGCCTATGTCTGTCTCACTTATTATTCAGCCTGCTCATGGAGTTTTTTTGTAGAATTCTATTTGGTTATTTTTCAAACTAAACCAGTAATTTTGCTAATGTCCTGCTTATTCCTTGTGATTTTCATCCCTTCTTTTATTTCTTAAATCATTTTAAAATACTTAATTTATGATTTATCCCAAATTATTTCTTCTCAAATTCTTAGATGTACTAATCTTTCTGTGTGTTTTGACTAATGTATCTCTCCTAAGATTGTTTTTCCATATCTATTCTGTAATTATTTCATTTAAGAGCTAGTCTTGCATTTACTTAGAGGGGTTGGAGTCATTGAGGTTTTATATGTCCCTGGTTGTTGGTATTATATAAGATTAGTTTTATATTTGCTTCTGCCCAGTGTCCCAGGAGTTTCTCCATTTTTAAACATTCTTTTTAAAAAATGTATTTTCACTGATCTCAGGGAGGAAGGAAGAGGGAGAGAAAGATAGAAAAATCAATGATGAGAGAATCATCGAAAGCCTGCCTCCTGCACGCCCCACACTGGGGATCAAGCCCACATCCTGGGCATGTGCCTTTGAACAGAATCAAACCTGGGACCAGTCAGTCCACAAGTCAACACTCTATCCACTGAGCCAAACTGGCTAGGGCCATTTTTAAACATTCTTAATGTTAATTTTGTGCTTCACGGTTACCTATACTATGTGTATATTTTAAATTCAGATTTGACACTGGTGTGGAACATATGTGGGGACTTTGATTTTTTAAGGGATACATTTTCACCACCCTGAACCCCAGTTAATTAATATTTCAATTATCCTCCCTATAGCTGATGAGAGGAGCTTTTCTAGTCCACGTTGTCACTGTGCTCTCATCTTCATGCCATGGGCCTAAGGTAATTTCTTGTCCTTCAGTAGGCATTACAACCCTAAACCCTAGGACCTATAAACATCAACTAGCCCCCTGGGCTGCCTAAGCTTCTGTTCAGGTCTTAACTGCTCCTGTTTTAAGTTCTGCTGATTTTTTTACAGCTAGGAATTTTGCTTTCTTTTTCTATACTCAGACATTTAATTATTTTTAACTAGAGGCCCGATGCACAAAATTCGTGCAAGAGTAGGCCTTCTTCCCTTCAGCCAGCACTGGCTTTCCTCTGGCACCCAGGACCTGGGCTTCCCTCTGGCTGCCAGCAGGCACCCTGGACCCGGGCTGCCCTCATAGCCCTGGCTTCCACCTGAAGGTCAACTGGAAGGATGTCTGGTCTAATTAGCATATTATGCTTTTATTATTATAGATAGTATTTTACCCAATGGTTCCTTGTGTCTTTAGCAAGAATGGGATTTCCACATTAGCTCAGTTTTTCCACGATGCTATAACCCTCTCTTTATACTTTTTTTCTTATTTTATTTTAATTTATGCTCTCAAGGATCAACTTGAATTGTTGTGTATCCATGTTGTTGTGTATACATGGTTGTGTTCATGGGATTTATGTATCAGTTTCTAATCTGCTTTCTCTACTAGGTCCAGATGTCATTATTTTCCATTTTGGACATGAGGTTGTATACTTTCCTGACTTAAGCTTACACTAGTATTTTTACTGTTTGTTTCTTTTAGTTTGTATTTGTAGGGGTTACATAGATATTTCGTCCTATATAATAAAAGAGTAATATGCAAATAGACCAAATGGCAGAACAACCAACCAAAGCATAATATTCTAATGATATGCTAAGGCTGCTCAAACGCTTCCTATGACATGCACTGACCACCAGGGGGCAGATGCTCCAAATGGTAGGTTAGCTTGCTGCTGGGGTCTGGACTGAGCGAGATGGGTCCAACATGCCCTGAAACCCTCCCGAGGTCTATCCCCGGCCTGATCGTGCACTGGTGGGGTCCCTCAGCCTGGCCTTTGCCCTCTCACAATCTGGGACCTCTTGGGGGATGTCAGAGAGCCAGTTTTAGCCTGATCTAGCAGGCCAATCCCCTTGGGAGGGTGCCAGATGCAGGGCTCATGGCTGGCAAGCACTGCTGTAGCAGCATGAGCCTCTCCCCATCAAGACTGATGGGGCAAGAGCCCATGGCAGGCACAGTGGGGCCGGGATAAGTGGGAGTGGCAGGTAGGAGCTGCAGGTGGCGTTGGACTGTGGGTTTGGGCCTGATCCCTGCAGGCAACCCAGAGGGACCCCACCCATGCATGAATTTGTGCACCAGGCCTCCAGTATATATATAAAAATATGTGTGTGCTTTCCGTGTTTTATTTTGCTCTCAGTCCTTTGATTTGTAAAAAGGGGGAGATGTCATATGTATGACTTGTAAAGTCCTTTAAATCTTTAAAATGTGGTAAACAGAAATTGTGCAGTACTGTTCCCCTTTAAGAAAAAGCTGGATTTTGGTTTTCATAAGATTAGGTTCATCTTGCCATTTGCTGTTCTGATATGTCTTATTGGAGTTGATGGAGTTGCAAATCAAGCTTCTTCTGAGAAATAGAAATGACCTCACTTAATTTAAATCTTTTTTTTATGTTAATGTGCATTATTTATAAAGGATTCACTTTGAGGAATTCAATTTGCAGCATGGATAGTTCAGTTTCAAGGTGTGGTATGATGTGGGACACAGTTTAATTACAGTTAAGTAGTGTCATGGAGTCAATGAAGTAAGTATTTAGATAATGAAACCCAGCAAACATTTTAAAACACATAAAGAGTTCCCCTCTTGAAAATCCATAATTTTTTCCTAATGCATAGCAAGTAAAAGTGCATTTAAATACTTTAGAATTAAAAGTTGAAGTGATGGACAGTTTTATTGATTTTGGAGGTATCGTTAGCAGAAAATAAGTTATCTAAAAGTTAATTTTTTATAAAAGTACTATATCTTAATTTAATGATTTTTAATAGGTGCTCACTTATAAATCATACATTAAAGAGAATGTTATGGATTCCATGATTTGAATCATATAGTGTACTATTTTTGTTTAGGCTTAGGATTGCATTTATGACCAGATGGCAGTTGTTATAAGAGGCAATTTGCCAAAAATATACTTAATTAATATTAATTTAATGTGCACAAAAGTCAAATGACTTCATCTCATCTTTTTACTTCCTTTTAATGTTGTGTTTTAGGTGCTCCCTATGCACACCTTGTGTTAATTCATTTTTCCTGGCATGCACAATTTTCTGTCCGATTTTCTTTATTCAGACATCTACTTATAGCAGTTCCCGGCTTTTAGTAAAGTACAAAAATGAATCAATCAGGGAAAATCACCAAATTGTTCCCTATGCACAAAAGCTGGTTGCTGATTGCAGTTACCTCAGTTAGGAGATTTAAAAGATTTAAGGCTTTTTATGCAGTACTAGTAGCCCGGTGCACGAAATTCGTGCACATTGAAAGGGAATTAATTAGATGAAATATTTTAATATTGCTATTTGCCCTTTCTCTATAATAAAAGTGTGAGAGATAAAAGGAAATGAGTACAATGTATATGAAAATAATACATAAATTTATTAATAAGTAAACAATAACAAAATGATATAACAATAACAAACTGATATAACAATAATAAACTCATAATATAAAAACAACATTGATGCAAATAATGATTGATAAAGTGATTAAACTTATTCTAATATCTCCCTGTATACCACATTAAGAGTAAAAACACTTTCAGAGTGCTTGACTAATTTCCCTTGAGATAAAGTATTTACAACTTTAACTTTAACGTAACATGCTCTTTGAACTCAAGAGAAAGCAACAGCCGTAACTGGTTTGGCTCAGTGGATAGAGCGTCGCCCTGTGGACTGAAAGATTCCAGATTTGATTCCGGTCAAGGGCATGTACCTTGGTTGTGGGCACATCCCCCGTAGGAGGTGTGCAGGAGGCAGCTGATCGATATTTCTCTCTCATCGATGTTCCTAACTATCTATCCCTCTCCCTTCTTCTCTGTAAAAAAAACAACAACAATAAAATATTTTTTTAAATACTTAAAAAAAAAGAGAGAGAGAAAGCAACATTTAACTGACCATGTCCAAAAATGGGTTCAGGTAGGAATATTCCTACTCTGTCTAGAGTTTGTCCTTGTGATTTATTAATAGTCATCACAAATGCTGGCATAACAGGAAAATATCTTCGAATTAATTTAAATGGGTGGCCAGTGTCAGATGGGGACAAATCAATTCTTGGAATCAGAACAATCTCTCCCTCTACAGATCCTGTTAATATTTCAGCTTTGATAATGTTAGGTCACAATCTTTTGATAATAAATCTGGTACTATTACAAAGACCCCATTTACTATTAAGATTTCTCAATAGCATGATGATTGCACCCACTTTCAATTTTAACTTATGACATGGCATTCCAGAAGGAGTAATACTATTAAGAAATTCAATAGGAAAATTTTCCTTTTCAGCATCATCTGTTGAGTCAATGGAATCATCACTTAAATAGGCGTGAAAATCTCCATCAAGTATATCCAAAATTTCTTCATTTAATTTTTGAACGTGCTCATTTTTTGAACAAAGAATTGCACATTTAGATATATTTTTAATATTATCTATAGATATACTATTTCCAAAGGTGGCTTTAATAATAGATCCATTAAAAATAATTTCATGGGGAATTTCAATAATATCAATTCCTAAATGAAAACTGCTATCAAGTTTGCCATCTCCAAGTTTTACTAACCATTCACTATAAGCAGAATCCTCTGATCTCATATTTGTTTTAAGAGACAACTGTCTGAAACATCCCCAAACACTACAGTACTTTAAAACTTATTTGTACTATAGCCAATCGTATAGCATGGCAACACAAAAATCCCCTCTGAAAAGAACTTTCCCACCAAATGCAACATTCAAATTAGCGCCAGCAAGAGCTTTATATGTATGGCACGTGTGCGAGTCAAAGTGTATGTTTATATTTCCAGTGAGTCATATGTACCGGTTGGTCGGACAGATGGACAAATGTCGGTCACTTAGCCTTTTAGCTATACAGATTATGAGTCATGATTTTAACTTTTTAAAAAATTATCCTTTAATACCTCCAAAGCACAATGAGTAAGAATCTGAAGGTTTATGTGGCTTCTATTTGGTTTCTAGGACAAAGTTCTTTCCTTTACCCACCTCTCACTTCTCTCCTTTTACTCTTGAATGTTAATTCCAACATAATTTTTGTAACACCTCTTGAAAAGGATCCCACCAAGTTTTTGATAGTCCACATGATAAAACTTACAGAAAAATACAGCAGAGACTTTCATTCTCTCACTAAGTTCTTCATATAACTGTAATTCCTCAGCCTCTAAAGAATGAAAAAGGAAAATAAAAGTGCCTTCTCTCATTCCAAGGCCTTTCTCAGTCAGGCAACCACAAAAAGAAAGAATGAGCCTACAATTCATGCCATGTAATCTCTATCAGGCATAATTCAAATCAAATCCCATCATGCAAAGTCTGGGATAATTAAAATGTATAAGAGAACAGTGGTGACCTGGGGGAGAACTTACAAAACCCTGTCTCCTGCTTTTGCTGACTATTCTTTTCGTTATGCTAGACTCCAAGTCCCTATCGGGGACCTGGTCAGGCGGCTGTGGGTGCTAACCCATGCCACCTGGATCCGTGATTGGGGACCTGGGCAGGCGGCTGCGGGTGCTAACCTATGCCACCTGCCCTGGTCCATGATCCGTGATCGTGGACCTGGGCAGCCTGCTGCAGGCGTTAACCCACGCTGCCTACCCTGGTCCGTGATCCCTGGTAGGGGCTTTGAGTCAGCTGCTGCTGGCGGGGGCTGACTCGAAGCCCTTATCCCAGACCTGCTCAGGTGGCTGCTGGTGCTAACCCACGCCACCTGCCCTGCTCTGAGATCAGTGATGGCGGACCTGGGCAGCCGGCTGCGGGCGTTAACCCTCGCCGCCTGCCCTCGTCCGAGATCGGTGATATTTCAAATTATATCAGACCAGTCGGCTGCCCTGGTCCGTGATCTGTGATGGCGGATCTGGGCAGGCGGCTGCGGGCGTTAACCCACACCGCCTGCCCTGCTCCGAGATCGGTGATCGCGGACCTGGGCAGCCGACTGCAGGCGTTAACCCACGCTGCCTGCCCTGGTCCATGATCTCTGATAGGGGCTTTGAGTCAGCTGCCACTGGCCGCAGCTGACTCGAAGCCCTTATCCAGGACCTGGTCAGGCGGCTGCAGGCCTTAACCCACACCGCCTGCCCTGGTCCATGATCGGTGATGGTGGACCTGGGCAGCTGGCTGCAGGCGTTAACCCACACTACCTGCCCTGGTCCATGATCGGTGATCACGAACCTGGGCAGCCGCCTTCCCTGCTCTGAGATCGGTGATCGCGGACCTGGTCCATGATCCCTGATAGGGGCTTCAAGTCAGCTGCCACTGGCCGCGGCTGACTCGAAGCCCTTATCCGGGACCTGGTCAGGCGGCTGCAGGCGCTAACCCATGCCAACTGCCCTGGTCCGTGATCGGTGATGGTGGACCTGGTCAGCCGGCTGCCCCAGTCCACCATCATGGCTTGGATCTCACTGGCATGGGTGCTGCCCTCTCCCCCACCCCGCCATCTTTGCTGGTTTAACGTGTATATTTGCTCCTGATTGGCTGGTGGGAGTGGCTGGTGGGTGTGGCTTATGGGTGTAGCAAAGGTACGGTCAATTTGCATATTACTGTTTTATTAGGTAGGATACTGGTTACTTGCCTGTACACAGTATTGCAATTACTAAATTCTAGCAATGCTACATTTAAGAAGAGAAAATGCATATTCCTTTGAAGAGCTTATGTTCTATACATCTATAAGGTTGCTAATGGCAAATGTAACACACACAAACTATTTATATAAAGAAGATAATTTGACAAAGTGGGGTTTACTAATTATTAATGTATTTAAAGGCATCCACTAACTTTGCAATACATAAAAAAACCCACACAATTCTTAAGGAAGTTCTTTTCTCATAGTACCACATCAGGGACAAAGATTGAGAGGTTGGCCTTGAAAGTATCACTGAGCATATCTGAACTTTTGGGTCCTTTGCTATGGAAGCCATATTAACTCTTTTCTGTAGTGTTTACTTCAGCAAGGATGAAAATAACAAAATGGTTCCTAGAGCATGACAATAAAATTGCAGGAAACCAGAATGTATGCAATCAAACTGCCCTTCCTTTTTATTCATTTATTATGAACTAACTTAAAATGTCTCTACTTACTAATAAGGACAGGGTTCTCAGATGTTCCTGTTGAGATATGATCTTGATATCAGTAGTAATTTTCCATGTAGTGGATATATTTAACTGGGACAGATCTTCTTAGCAAGATGTCCATGAAATCCTCCAGCTTATGAAATAACTGGCAGATAGGTTTCAGGTCACCCCACCTTTCATCACTTCTCCACCTTAAACTGCTTCTCTTTTGGGGTCCATAAACCCATTTTGTTTGCTTCTATCATAAAGCAAATGTACTGCAAAAGTGATTTTCAATTCCTCTTAAATTCCTAAATCTTACTAATACAAAATCTTTAAATTATTAAATAATAAAATTATCAGGATTCATTATATACTACAGCATAATCTCAGAGTCAGTCAGGACCTCAAGAGGAAATAAATGCAACATTCATAGTACAGTAATTTGAGGAAGGTTTCTTTACAAAGGGGCTATTCACAAAGTTATGGATAGAGTATATGGGAACCACAAGAGAGAGTGCAAAAACCAAGGGAGGTTAAGAATGTTACCATTCTTAGTACTTAGAGAAAAAGGTAGATAAGTGGTTACTGGAATCCATATGGACAGAGGTTTACACAAAGCTGGTAGTTAAAGAGCAGTGACTTCTCTTGAGAGAGATAGCCAGCCAGAGTAAAACCTCATAAGAAGAGAACCAGGGGAATAAATACCCTGCCCTTACTCCTTTTCCCTCTTTTATTCTGCTAGTGATGTCGATTGGCTGAACCCAACTGAAAGCCAGAGAGTAGTTGATTTCAATTGTGTAGTCCAATGATGTCCATACATGTCAGCCTCCTGAGGCAGGAAGCCAGATAGAAAAGAGTAGAGAGTGAAGCTGGATGTGCAATTATATTTATTTAATGTGTATGGTGTGCCAGATTCCTTATATATATTATTTCTTTTAATTATTATAACTCCATGAGGGAATATTTTTATTAGACCAATTTTACTGCTTAGAAATTGAAGCATAAACAGCTTAATGAATTTGACCTGGATTACACAGATAATAAACTCAAGTCTGAGACCATTCATATCATTCAATATTTTTTTTCTGTGCAAAAATCATTATTAGCAAGCATTTATTAAATGATTATTGAATCATATATTCTTGACTATACTAAGAGGTAGCTACTATTATTGTCCCGTTTCAAAAATAGGAAAACTGAGGCACAGTTTCATATAACAAGTTAAAGAAGCTCTATAACTTGTATAAGTGAAATAACTTACCCAAGATTGTAGATATAATGAGACAACAGCAGTATTTGTATCCAGAAAGTCTGGTTCTAGAACTTATGCTGTTACACTATACTCTGCCATATGGTGACCTTTCATTTGTTTTCTAAACAATTTGGTTTAATTTTGTTTATCCTTTCCTCTACAGTACAAAACAGCAATTATAATAGTTTATATGACCCATTTCCTTCTAATTCAACTCCTATGGAAGTCTTTAAATAAAAAAATACACAAAACACAAACAAACAAACAAAAAAGACTTGTAAATACATTGCCCCAATTCTTCATTCCTTTCCAAAATAAGGGAGCAGTTACATCCTTCACCATAGTAATCATAGCCTTTTGTTCTTGTCTGGACCAGAATTTCACCTCTAGGATTCTAGAACTGAGATTGTGATCTGTACAATTAGAATGTCAAGCTGGTCTTATACCTGAGCTAGTTGTGAAAAATCTCTCACCTAAGTATTTTCAAATTCTGATCCAAAATGCACCCCCCTCTCTCCTTTTCCCTCCCTCCCTCTCTCTATCCCCCTTTCTCACTTGAACAGAAATTTACCCTAAATCACCATTATCACCACCACAACAAAATATTGGAGTATTTCTAAATCTGTTTTGACAAATTAAATGAGTCCTTAATAGTACTAAATCATAGATTCCAGGGTAAATGGCTTTATATTTTATAATTTTTATTATTTTAAATATCTAAATAACACATAGTAATTTTTAGAAAACAGAGATAAATGGCAAGAAGAACATAAAAAGTGATCCATAATCTTATAATCTAGATATAAACACTGTTTACATTTTGATATAACTTTTCCTGAAATATTATCTTATGTATGCATATATATGAATTTAATTTGATTGAAGTTTAAAATACACTGAGTGGCCAGATTATTATGGTCTCTGAACTCATAATAATCTGGCCACTCAGTGTATATACATATATACATATATATTAGAGGCCCGGTGCATGAATTCAGCGAAGCTCCGGTGTGCCCGGTGCGCGGTGGCGGGCTGGTCCAGGGTCGCTGCGTCAGCCCTTGGGTCTGCAGCGGTGGCCGGTCGCCGAGCGTGTGCACCTGGTCGCTTCCGGGGCGTTGAGATTCTTGAAGGACTCGGAGGTCAGCAAGCGCGGAGTCTCCCACCCCATGTCTCCCAGGGGCTCGTCTATCCGTGCTCGGCAGAGAGTGGAGCTGTCCCCTCAGCCAGAGACCGCCGGGGGAACTGCGCCGAGCACGTTCCAGGCCGCCATTGTGTCGCCTGAGCCGTAGTTCTTAAAGTGTGATCTTTGGGTCACCGGCATCAGCATCATCCTACGTACCCCTCTCTTTTATTCTAGTTGTAGAGCATCTGCTCAGCCAGCCCTCCGGTGGTTCTGGATGGTGTCTGCTCTGCTCTCCCATCATAGTCTCAAAATTGTTGTGGTAGGCAACAATCAGGCTTCCGCCCTATGCCTCCATCTTGGTCCTCCTTTGTGTAGTTAAGTCTTGATTGTTGTTGGTGTCACTGGGAGGAATTGTCCTCCAGGCCAATTGGCCGTGAGGACCCTCTGTGTCTATAAAGGAAGAGTTGCCGTGCAGGAGATACGTTTATGGGCCGGGTCTTGGTGCAGCAAGGCTTTGGCGCTCACTGAGTCTGCCTCTTGAATGTATCCCTTATGCGAGTGGTTGATCATCACTGCAACACACAATATAGCTGCCCCCATGTGGTCAAAGATCCTGCTCCCATGTGGACACAAGATGGCCAGCAGGAGAGGGCAGTTGGGAGGCACCCAGCCTGCAAGGGAGGGCAGTTGGGAGGCACCCTGCCTGCAAGGGAGGGCAGTTGAGAGGGACCAAGCCTGCAAGGGAGGGCAGTTGGAAGTGATCAACCCTACAGGAGAGGGCAGTTAGGGGTGACCAGGCCGGCAGAGGAGGGAAGTTGGGGGCAAACAGGCTGGCAGCAGAGTGGTTAGGGGGTGATCAGGCTGGCAGGCAGAAGTGGTTAGGGGCAATCAGGAAGACAGGCAGGCAAGCAGTTGAGAGCCAGCAGTCCTGGATTGTGAGAGGGATGTCTGACTGCCCGTTTAGGCCCGATCCCATCCCTCGAAGGGTCCCATATTGGAGAGGGTACAGGCTGGGCTGAGGGACAACCCCCCTCCATGCACGAATTTCGTGCACCGGGCCTCTAGTAAGATTATAATGGAGCTGAATTTCCTGCAAGAAATAGAAAAATATGTGGTTAAGGAGGAATTTTTTTCTCTGTTGGGTACAATATTTGTGGAACCTAACCACGGATTTCCTCTCACTCAGAGCACCTCAGTTTTGCGTACATAGATTACATTCCAATCAGTCAGTCACTGACGTGTTTCAGCACTGCATATTCAGAGAGCGCTACAGTCCTTCCAGATCTAGCTTGATGGTCTTCAGAGTACATTGCTATAAAATTTTTGTTGAGGACGTAAGAGTCTGTACAAGGAAGTCCACAGGAGGTACCTTAACAAGTATTAAGTGCCACTACACTTAGTAAAAGCTTTCTGTAGTAGTGTGCAACCAGCCTACCCTTGTACTTTGGAAATACTTTCAGCTTGTGATGATGTTAAAGCACAGATAAGTTTTATCTCCTACATCAGTTCAAAGCCAGGGAAAGCCCTTTGTGCCAGACAGGGTCAATGGAACCAAAAACAAATTTCCAAAGTAAAAAATTTGAGTCCTCAGTTCTACAATCTCTCCATGTTAAACAACCTATTCTTTAAAAGAAATTAATTAAATTTATTGGAGTGACACCTATAATAATAAAAGTATAATATGCTAATTAGACTGGACAGCCAAGCAACCTTCTGGATGTCATTCCAGACATCCTTTCAGATGAAGCCATGGCGGCGGGGGCCGAAACAGAGGTGGTTAGGGGTGATCAGGCAGGTAGGCGAGCAGTTAGGTGCAAACAGGCAGGCAGGCAAGGGGTTAGGGGCAATCAAGCAGGTAGGCAAGTGGTTAGGGGTGATCAGGCGGGCAGGCGAGCAGTTAGGGGCGATCAGGCAGGCAGCAGAGTGGTTAGGAGCAATCAGGCAGGCAGTCAAGTGGTTAGGGGCAATCAGGCAGGCAGACAGGCGAGTGGTTAGGAGCCAGTGGTCCCGAATTGTGAGAGGGTGCAGGCCACGCTGAGGGACCCTTCCCTCAATGCACGAATTTCATGCACAGAGCCTCTAGTTCGTTAATAAGATTATATAGGTTTCAAGTGTGCATTTCTATGATCCATAATCTGTATATTACATTGTGTGCCTGCTACCAAAAGTCAAATCATCTTCCATCACCATATACTTAGTCCCCTTTACCCTTTACTACCCCCAACCCCATTCCCTCTTATAACTACCATACTGTTGTCTGTGTCTATGAGTGTTTGTTTGTTTTCCTTGGTTGTTAATTTGTTGCTTTCAGTTTTACATCCCAAATATGAGTGAAATCATATGGTTTTTAACTTTTTCTGACTTATTTCACTTAGAATGATATTCTCAAGGTCCATCCATGTTGTCTCAAATGGCAGTATTTCATATTTTCTTATGGCTGAGTAGTATTCTATTGTATATATGCACCACATTTTCTTTATCCCATTATATATCAATGAAATCTCTGGTTGTTTCTATGCCTTGGCAACCATGAATTAGGCTGCAATGAATATAGGGGTGCAAATACTTTGCAAATGTTTTCAAGTTTTTTGGGTAGATACTCAGAAGAGGGATTTCTGGGTCATATTACTCTAGTTTTAACTTTTTGAGAAACTTCCATATTGAACACCCTCTTTTTATGAATACCACAAAGAATACCAACATGCAATAGCCCAAATTACATTGCCATGCCAATCTCCTATGTTTCTTTTTTAAAATATATTTTTATTGATTTCAGAGAGGAAGGGAGAGGAAGAGAGAGATAGAAACATCAATGATGAGAGAGAATCATTGATTGGCTGCCTCCTGCACGCCCGCTACTGGGGATCAAGCCCACAACCCAGGCATGTGCCCTGACCAGGAATCAAACCTGGGACCTTCAGTCCACAGGCCAAAGCTCTACCAACTGAACCAAACATCTAGGGCTCCCCCATGTTTCTTTATCACACCTCTTGACTTCTTATTCCTACTGATGCTCAGGCCACCTTTCATTCCCTTCTGACAGTCACTATTATAGTGATCTGTGCCTTCCCAACCTGGTTTCTCCATGATATTTCCAATCAGTCCAGCCCTTATACCTTTTTATAGAGCTGCATTGACAGATGCAATGTTCTATTTCTGACCCCATCAGAAAGAAGCGGTAGGAGGGTTTGTGGGTCAGTGTTTATAAAGTGTATAGTAATTTCCCTAGGCCTTCATTTTCATGCACCACTCACTGTTCCACACAGAGTAACTTTCAGTCCTTCAAGCTTCATTCATGGTAAGTGACCTATTCAGATGAACCATTTTTCAACTTTTATACTATATTTTTCCATGTCTAGATATGTTTAGATGCACAGATACTTACCCTTGTGTTGTAATTGCCCATAGTATTCAGTATGGCAACATGCTGTATAGGTTTGTAGCTTAGGAGCAATAGGCTACACCACATAACCTAGGTGTGTAATTGGCTATACCGTCTAGGTTTGTGTGAGTGCACTCTATGATGTTCATACAAAAAAATGCCTAATGATGCATTTCTTATAACCTATCCCTATTGTTAAGTGATGCATGAATGCATTAATTTATCATCAAAAGTTATTTTTGATGATCTGCCAGTTGACAATTCAATTAGGTTCTCCTTCAGTTTTGTTAAAAGCAAAGAATTAGAAATTACCTACGTTGCATGAAGATATTACTCAGCCATTGGGAATTCATTTTATTGGCTTCATTAACATAATTTCAAATTGTCTATTTGTTTGACACACCACAGGTTTTTCCAGCCTGTGGCAATGCAAAATAGTAAAATCACTGATGGCTGAGAGGTATGCTTTTCCTTGTTGAAGTGGGAGAAGGGGGTTGTAAATGGGGAGCTGGAGAAAGAAAATCTGCAGATTGTAGGTGTGTTCTCAGGCAGATAACTAGTAGGAAAGAATTCATAAGGAAGTTGAAAGTCTAAAATTTCTTATCTAAAAAATATCAATTTTTCTACAAACCCTTTGGTTAGATTTTCATGTATCTCCAGGCATATATGTACCATGGTTTATGATCTTTAATATGCAACATGATATGCTATTGCATTATCTCTATTAGTCTTCTTTCTCTCAATAAAATGATAAAGTCCTTGATGACATAGATTCTGTGTTAATATCTTCTTTCCACCTTACCCAATTTGGGGCATACAATAGGAACTCAGCAAGTATTGCATTAATGTAAATAGAATCTTGAGGCTATTCCTTCTATAAAATGAGAACTGAGCTAAATATAAGCATAATGGGGGAGAAAGTAGAGGTACTTCCTGGAGACAGCCAAGGGCATTTTCTGGATCAGAATAATTGTCAAACATCTACTTTCACAAGAAAATCAGTGTTAATTTTAGGAACTTTTGTGTGTGTTTTTTTCCATGGACTTTGTGGTTTTTTACAACTTTTTACCTGTCTGAATATCATTCATACTTCAGGAGCCAATGACCATGTTACACTTCTTAATTAAATCTTTCCTGACTTCTTTGTTTTCTTTTATTTTTCTGAACAACTAGACTAGTTATAACCTGTATCATAAAATTTAGGAATCACTTATATACTATACAGTAATGTTTGAAGTTGTCCTAAATTCATCTAGTTTCCCCAACTAGATTGAAGGTAGTATTTAAGTTTTATTGCATACTAGAGGCCCAGTGCATGAATTCATGCACATTGAAAATAAATTAATTAGAAGAAATATTTTAGAGGCCGGGAGGGACCGCGGGAGGGCTCCAGAGTATGTCCAGCCCGTCTCACCCAGTCCCAATGGGCCAGACCCCAGCAGCAAGCTAACCTACGGGTTGGAGCATCTGCCCTCTGGTGGTCAGTGCGCATCATAGCAACTGGTTTAGCAGTTGACCAGTTGGACACTTAGCATATCAGGCTTTTATATACACTGAGCGGCCAGACTATTATGATCTCTGAATGCATAATAATCTGGCCACTCAGTGTGTGTGTGTGTGTGTGTGTGTGTATGTGTAGATATATGAGGCCCTGTGCATTAATTCATGCATGGGTGGGGTCTGGCCAGCCTGGCCAGGGGGAGGGGACATGGGCGGTTGGCCGGCCTGCCTACTGGTCTGGTTGAACTCCTGGTTGAGGGGACAATTTGCATATTATCCTTTTATTATATAGAATATACACTGAGTGGCCAGATTATTATGCGTTCAGAGATCATAATAATCTGGCCACTCAGTGTATATAGATGCTTAGAAATGCTAGTCCTAAACTATAAAAAGCTTGATTAAGAATTAGATAGATTAACACCTTCCCCTTTTTGTTTTGTATTATCTTTAAGGTTTTATAGGAATTGTTCATTTTATTAGCAATTAAATGCAGAGTATTTTATCATTTATAATAAAATAATTTACAGTAGCCTTGGTTAAACAATCATTTAGCAACTGTATTATTATCAAACACAGACCTAAGTCTACTGGAGATTTTGGTCATTGTAGCTAAAGATCTATTAGGTTGTTGGTACCATTAAATTTTCAATGTTATAAAGACTTCAAATATAATAGATAATAACCTTAAAACCATTTCCTTCCATTGTTTCCCTTAAATATAATCATTTTATATTTTATTAGCAAGGAAATATTTTCCCACATTGTATCTTCTTTTTTGTGGCTGAGGCATGCCATGGAGTTACAGTGAGTCATGGAAATGATTGAACTTTGAAGTCATTAAGAGTTTTCAGAACTTTAAGGTTCTGCATAAGCATTTTCTCTCTTTATATCAGTATTTCTCAGTATATTTGGTTTGAATTTTAATAATTTATTGATTTTCCTTACCTTTGATTTTATAGTAACCTTGTATTTACTTGAGGCTAATTAACAATAAAAATAAACACAAAATAAAGACAATGGCTATAAAAGAAATAAAAGTGGGAATATTTACTTACCTTACCCTTGAAAATTATTGCTCAGGTTTGTAAACTTCCTGAGATAATCTGTCTGCCATAGGTCTAGAATTCTGTGGCACAATAAAGGCATTGGACAAATGTTTTTGAATAATTGAATTAAAGTGCAATGACTAGGTCTTACTATAATACATTATAGACTAGCCTATACATTGATAATAAAGCATATTAATAATTATAACTTTAGAATTCTTCTTGTTTTTAATTTCTTGTTTTTATTTATTTCAGAAAGAGGAAAGGAGAGGGAGAGAGATATATGTAAACATCAATAATGAGAATCGTTGGTCAACTACCTCCTACATGCCCCACACTGGGGCTTGAGCCCACAACCCAGGCATGTGCCTTGATCAGGAATCGAACTGTGACCTCCTGGTTCATGGGTTGATGCACAACCACTGAGCAACACTGGCCGGGCTCGAATTACTCTTGAAATAATAAAATGTTTATGACATACTATTGAGCATACAAAGCAGATAAAACATATTTTTTTAAAAAATCTTTATTGTTGAAAGTATTACATAGATCCTCCATTTTCCCCCATTAACCTCTTCCAGCCCACTCCCATCTCCCCCCCCATGCCCTCGCCACCCCATTGTCTGTGTCTGCAGGTTATGCATAATATGCATATAAGTTCATTATTAGTGAAGTTCTGTATTCATATATCTATATGTATGAATGCATATGTGTATCTGTGAGTTCATGTGCTTCAAATTATCAAGCTTTGTTATACTACTTATATTTTTCTATGACTAAATCCAGGTCAAATACCAGAACTGAATGTTGGTGTTTCCTGGATTTCATTAGCTACCAGTATCATGGTATTCCTCAAAGAAACTTTGCTCTTTGATAGACAAATAAAACTTCATATGTTAGAAGAAATGTTTCCTTCACAAAATTCCTCAGAATTCCTCAGTCATATGTCCTCATGGTCACTCCTGCCACTAATTTTCTGCTTCCACTAAACTTTCAGTCTTACTCAAATTTTACCTGCCATAGATATCCTATATTGTCCATGCTGAGCTCTCCTAAATGTCAAATTTAAGCATTTTATATAATTTTTACACACACCCACACACACACACACACACAATGTTATTTGTATGAGTTTCAGACTTTTAGAAAGGCTTCACTTAATGAGCTAAAAGTTCTCTTTGTAGCAATGCTGATAACATAGCTTTGAATATTAGGCATCATTCTTCCTAAAAGTTTACATATGCCATTCTGCATAATGGTATATCTCACCTTACATGTTTTTCCTCAGGCACAATTCTCTGACTTTTTGCCTACTCCCTCACTCTTTTCACATCTCCATGATTATCTTTTATCACATTCTTTTATTTTGTTATAACAACCCCCAAGCAAAACAAAATTAACTTATCTGATTATGCAGAATAGTATATAATTCTATTTTCTACTGGCTCATTGATATCTTTATATATTTAAAGAGTAATTAATGTGCTCTGCTAAATCAAGGGACATTTACTTGAGGGTCTCAACTGCCTCAGAACTGGTAGAGGCATTGAAATAGTCTTACCTTTCTCCTTTCCATTTCAATCTCCAAAAGCGGGGGAGTGTCACACAACCTCAAGGATTGGAATTAGAAGGCAGAAGTGGCTATATTAAGTTTCAGTTTATAACAACATTTTAATGTAGTAAATGTGAACAGATAATTTCCTTTATTTCTTGTGATTGTTGCTGAATTTCCTTCTCAGATAGCAGCTTTGTTTTCTTGATTCCTTGCTCTCCTGTTTCACTTACACTTACTATTGTTATTAATACAAGGCAGCAAGTAAAAAGGGCAAAAGGGTGTACTTCTCCATTTAACCTTTTCCTCAGAAACATGTGTTGGGTTTACTTACTTTCTTTTATGAATATACACTTTTAATAAACTTGAATCAATATAATAGGATGCCATTTTAAATCCATTACCAATCAAAGTTATCACTTATTAAAGTCATGATATAGTATAGTAACAAACCATTGTTGCTTCCATAGTTTCTTCTCTGCAGTATTAAGAAATTAAGTTAAGCTCCAGGTAATTCTCCCAGGCTGACTTTTACTTGTTAAGCAGTAGGAATCCTATATACTTCCAAGCTTTCCCTTAGCTACTAAAGACTTGAGAATGACGTTTATCTTCTGTTCACAACTGTTTAACTTCTCTAACCAAACTTTATAGTCCATTTTTGACAGAACTGGTGTTGGCGCTCTCATTGTTAGAATACTGTCACTATATAACCTCCCATCTTCTATTTTATTGGTAAAAGGTGTCCAGAATAAAATAAATAGAATAAGGCATGTGAATTCATTTGCTACTAGCTATCTTTTAAAATAGTTAAGGAACCTTTCACTGTTAATTTCCAAATACTTCTCCCTTTGCTTCCTTGAGACTTCACTTTCTTGATTCATCTCCTTTTCCCCTAATTGGTCTTTTCCTATTTTCCTTACTGTCACTTTACTTTTCAGCTTCTAGTAGGTAACTGTATGTTCATTTCTGTATTTTGATTTCCTCAAAAAGCTCACCCACTCCCATAATGTCAAATATCACTTGAATGGTTTCCAAATTCATTATATTGACCCCTACCAATATGTCTTCCCATTATTATTTCCACATTCTGTTTTTCTACTTATTATTCCTCCGGTGTTCATGTGAAACTACTGGAGATAACATAGACTGTTCTTTGATATTTATATAGTCCTTGATTAAGTTCTACCCATTCCTTATCAAATGTTTCACTGCTACCTTTCTAATTGAGGATCTACCACCTATCTTCATTGTTATAAAAATAGTCTAACTGGTTTCTCTGATTGAATCCCTGAACCAATTATGCAAACTCCCTAATTCTCTCTCTCTCTTTTTGAAATCCTCACCTGAGGATATTTTTCCATTGATTTTTTTTTAGAGAGAGTGGAAGGGACAGAGAGGGAGAAAGATGAATGTAAAAGACATATCAATTGGTTGTCTCCCACACATGCCCTGATCAGGGCCAGAGATATAGCCTGCAACCAAGGTTTCTTCAATCTGTTAAGATACCATTTTGTTTATAGATCTAGGCTTTTTCCTCCTTAGGAATCATACCCACAAAGTGGATAGAAGCCACAAAGTGAATTGAGATGTTTGGCTATGGCTCCTTGTGTATCAGCTGGATGATAAGGTCTTCTCCATATGTGAGTAAGTGAGGATAAATATTGATGTATTTTTCTACTTGACCTTTTCCCCCCATAAAGTGGACTCTTAATATGATAAGCATAAATGTTAAAGTTTTAAAGAAACCAATATTTAGGTACAAATTAAATATCTTCCTCAATAAGTTTCAACTCTCCCCCTTTAATCACTGCTAAATTTAACATTGTCTTATTTCTCTAGTCTAAGGAGAAAAAAGACATTCAGACATTTTGTCAAAATTTATTTCATAGATATAAATGTGTATATATATATATATATATATATATATATATATATATACACATATATATTATTCTTGCACTTAAAAGCTTCATACAGGTTGACGGGGTGAAAGGCTACTGTAAGAAATAAGGCGAGCCCCCAAATTCAGGGGTCCTGGCAGAACACAAAACATACTCAGGATCCAGGCAGCAAGGCACATATCTTACTCCTGCAGAAGGGTGTGCAGCACATGGTCTGGAAGCAACACACACTGAGCAGGTGGTCTGCTCGGCTTTTTAATCCTGATGCATGTGACCTGTCCCTTACTCAGGCGCACAGTCTTTCATGATTGGATAATTTGAAGGGAGAGGTTGGTCTTTGCCATTTCAAGATGGCGGCCCCAGAGGAGCTGCAAGTCATGTGGCCAAAATGGTGGCTACCAAGTTACACAGTCCAAAATGGCAACTGTCTAAACTGTTCTTTGACAGAAAAGGTTACTTGTTTATTCTCACACTACTAACTTCCTCATGTAATTGCTTAGAAGGAATGTTGTATTTAATCAAGATAATTTACACTAGCGACTGCAATAACCTAGCATCAGTGCTTTAACACAAAAAACTATTTTTCAGTTATGAAGAGTTCAGTGTGGGAATTCTAGTTTTGTTGGTTCTCAATGGTGACTCTCCATCAGTGATGACTCAGTATCTTAGTTAGTTTGGGATGCTGTAAGAGAATACCATAGACTGTCACTTATAAACAGGAGGATTTTATTTCTCACAGTTCTGAAGGCTGGAGGTCCAAGATCAGTGTGCCAGCACAATCAGGTTCTGATGAAAGCCATCTTCCAAGCGCGGACGACCATTCTCTCATTATATCCTCATGTGGGTGGTGAAGAGGGCAAGAGAACTCCTGGAGCTCCCTTTGAAAGGGTTATTAAACCCATTCATGAGGATTCCACAGTCATTAACTAATCACCTCCTAAAGGCTCCACCTCTTAATACCATCATATTGGGGATTAGGATTTTAACATATGAAAATTTTTTGGGGGGCACACACATTCAGTCTGTAACACTCAGGCATCATGATTCCTTCATCTAGTAGCTCAACATCTCCTATGGCCTTGGTGTGCTATGCTGGATCCTTTACATTAGTGAGTACAATGAAAGAATATTAAGGATCACAAAGGACATTTTAACAAACAGGTCTTGGTAGTATGTTATTTTCACCTACCTTTTATTGGCCAGGAATAATCAAATGGCTTCACTTAGATGCAAAGGGGTTAGAAAATAATAGATTTTTTTGCCCAGGAAGAAGTAATGAGTTATTAGCATTAAGCTATTTTTTGGTTTTATGAATAATACCAATTAGCACTTTGGTTTCTGACTTATTTGTCCAGTTGCCTACTCTTCATAGCAAAGAAAGTTAATTTGTGTTGTTTTAGTTCCATGTAAAGATCTTAAGATAGAAATAACAAATTGCTGTCATATGTTTATACAGACTTCATCTGGTAGTGGTGGTGGTGGTAACAGTAGAGAAGACTGGGGAGATGATGGCAAGTATTAAATAAGTTAATCACAAAGTAAATGTGAGCTATTGATGAGATGTGGCTATTGTAAAATATATTTAAATTTTATTAAACTATTTTGAGTATGTATTCACTATGTGTTTGTGTGGCAAATATTAATAAAGTATATTTTTCTTGAAATAAATTCATATAGCATAAAAATTCACCCTTTTAAAATCTACTTTTCAGTGGTGTTTAATATAATCATCTCCACTGTATAATTCTATACCATTTTCATTATCCCCAAAATGAAACTTTATACCCATTAGTAGTCTCCCCTATTATCTTCTCCCCATAGTTCCTGGCAGGAATTTAATTGCCTATATAGATCAATTTTGGAGTATTCCCATGTTATCAATTTAATCTTCCAATCCATGAGCAGTAGATGTCTTTCTATTTGTTCAAGTCTTCATTAATTAATTTCAACCATGTTTCATGGTTTTTAGTATAGAAGTCTTGCACTTCCTTTGTTAATTTTTCCTAAGTATTTTATTCTTTTGATTATTTTGTTTCCCTAAATTCCTCCAGATTATTCATTGCTAGTATATAGAAAAAATTGGTTATGTTGCTCTTGTATCCTTGAACTTTGTTGAAACCATGGATTTTTTTTTTTTTTGGTGTGGATTCCCTAGGATTTTTCCTACATAATATCATATCATTTGCCAGTACAGATATTTTTATATTTTTCTTTTTCAATTTGCATGCCTATTCTCTCCTTATTTTTCTTGCCTAATTTCCCTGCCAGTTGGGACCTCCAGCATGATGTTGAATAGAATTTCCAAGATTAGACCGATATCCTTGTCCGGTTCCTGACGTTAAGGGAAAATCTTTTAGTCTTAAACTACTAAGTCTGATAATTTTTTTTCATAGATGCCTTTATTGGGTTGAGAAAATTCCCTTCTATACCTAGTTTTTCTGGTGTTTTTGAAAAAAAATAATGGAATTGTGTTGGATTATTTTCCAGAGCTTTTTCTGCATCTATTGAGATATCATGTGGATTTTGTCCTTTATTCTATTAATATGGTATATTAAATGGATTGAGTTTACTTGTTGATACAATCTTGTACTCCTAGGAAAAATTCTACTTGGTTGGAGACTATATTACTTTTATTGTGTTGGTGGATTAAGTTTCCTAATATTTTGTTGAGGACTTTTGCATCTTTATTCATAAGGAATATTGGTCAGTAGTATTGTTTCTTGTTATATATTTGTCTGGTGTTGGTATTAGGGAAACAATGGCCCATAGGTTGAGTTGGGAAGTATTTCCTCCTCTTTTATATATTGGAAGAGTTTATAAAGAACTGACATGGATTGTTCTTTAAAAATTTTCTAGAATTTATCAGTGAAGCCATATGGTCTTTGGCTTTTCTTTGTGGGAAGCTTTTTGACTTGCTGATTTAATCTTTTATTTGTTATAAATCTATTTAGATTTTTTATTTATTTTTTGAGTAAGTTTTAGTCATTGGTGTCTTGTAGGGAATTTGTCAATTTCATCCAGGTTATGGTTATATTTTGGTTATTCTTTTTACTTCTATTATATCCCCTATTTCATTTCTGATTTTAATAATTTGAGTATTCAACCTTTTTTCTTCTTTAGCCAAAAGTTTGTCAATATTGTAATTTTTTTAAAGACCCAACTTTTCTATTCTTTATTTTTTTTCTTCTGCTAGCTTTGAATTTAGTATGCTCATAATTTATTAGTTGTTTTAAGGTGGAAAATTAGGTTATTGGTTTGAGATCTGTTATTTTTTAATATTGATGATTACATTCTTCTCAAGTATACATGTAACAATTTCCAAGATAAATCTTTGCTATATCATAAAAGAAGGTGTATACCTCTGTTGTGTGGTAGAGTGTTTTATAGATGTCTGTTAGGTTTGTTTGCTTTATTGTGTTCAATTATTCTGTTTCCTTGTTGGTCTTCTGCTTAGTTGTTTTATCCATTATTAAGTTGTGATATTCAAGTCTCCAACTATTATTGTTGATTTGTGTATTCTCTTTTCAATTCAGTCTGTTTTTGCATCATGTATTTTGGAATTCTCTTATGTGCATATAGGCTTATAATTGCTATGTATTCATTATACATTGACTTTTTATCATTATGAAATGTCCTTTTTTGTCTCTAGTAACAGTTTTGATCTTAAAGTCTATTTTGTTTTCTATTAGTGTGTCCACTCCAGCCCACCTTTGGTTATTGTTTGCATAGTATATCATTTTCTATACTTTTACACTCAACCTAGTTGTGTCTTTGGATACATGGAACAGACTGACAGCTATTAGAGGGGAGTGGGGAGGGAGGACTGGATGAAAGAAGGTCAAGGGATTAGGCAAATAACATATATGCATAACCCATAGATACAGACAATAGTGTGGTGATGGCCAGAAGGAAGGGGGTGGTGAGGGCTGGGTGCAGATAGGCAAGGGATGGGAAATGGGAACATCTGTGATAGTGTCAACAATAAAAATAAAGTTAAAAATTTGCCAAAATCATTAAAAAATAAATTGTATCTATTCTTAAGAGCATATAGATGTTTTACTAATATATTTATTTCACCAATCTTTTTTTTTTTGCTTGGAGGATTTAATCCATTTACATTCACTATACTCACTGATGACTTAGAAATTCTATCTGTCCAATTCTTTGTTTTCTATGTCTTTTTCTTCATTTAATAATCTCTTATTGCCTTATCTGGGTTAAATAAATATTTTCTTGTATAACATTTAAATTTTTATTAGTCAGCGTTTTTTAGATTGTTTTTAAAGAATTTGACTCACACAATTATAGAAGTTGGAAAATCCTAAGATCAGAGGGTTGAGTCAGCAGGCTGGAGACCTAGGAAGCCAATGGTGAAGTTCCAGTCCAAAGACTAGCAATCTTGAGAACCAGGAAGATCTGCTGTTTCAGTTCAAAAGCTGCCTAGTAGAAAGATTTTCCTCTTACTCAAGTGAGGGTTAGACTTTTTGTTTTATTCTGGCCTTCAGGCTCACCCATATTGGATAGGACAATCTGTTTTATATAGTCTAATGATATACATGTTAATTTCATCCAAAAATACCTTCACATACAGAAACATTGAGAATAATGTTTGAACAAATATGTGGGAACCTTGTAGTCCATTGAAGTGGACACATACAATTAACCATCACATAATTTCTTTGTCATTTTTTTTGCTATATTTTTTAGTTATTTCCTAAGTTGTTTCTCTGGGAGTTACAATTAACAATTTATAACAATCTAGTTCAAATGATAATAATAATAATCTATAATAATAAAAGCATTATATGCTAATTAGACTGGACAGCCGGACAACCTTTGGAACGAAGCCAGGGATACAAGGGCTGAGGCAAGCCACTGCAGCTGTGAGGGCCGAGCCCCTCACACAAATTTCATGCCTTGGGCCTCTAGTAATAATAATAATGTACTTTTAATTGTATACAAAGCTTTGCTCTTTTATAGTTTCATTTTATTTCCCCTTATTTGTGATATTATTGTCATAACAATTACTAGTCTATAATTATATGCTCATCAACATAGATGTATAATTACTGATTCACACAGTTGCCTTTTAAATTTATAGAAGAGAATAGTTATAAACCAAAAATACATTTATACTTACCTATATTTTTTATATTTACCTATACATTTACTTTTACCAGTGCTCCTAATTCTTTTTTTAAATATTCACTCAAGGATATGCTTGATTTTTTTTTTTTAGATAGAAAGGGAGAGAGACGAGAGAGAGAGAGAGAGAGAGAGAGAGAGAGAGAGAGAGAGAGAGAGAGAGAATACTAATGGAGAGATAAATATCTATCAGTTGCCTCCTGTATGTGCCCCGACCTGGGACCTAACACATGCTCTGACCAGGAATTGAACCCACAACCTTACAGTATACAGGGCAATACTCCAACCAACTGAGCCACATGACCAGGGCCCAATGCTCTTAATTCTTTATATGAAATCAAGTTATTGTCTATTGTGTATTTCAGCCTGATGGACTCCTTTTAGTATTTCTGTTTTTAATTTTATTTTTAAATACAGTTTACATTTAATATTATTTTGTATTAGTTTCAGATGTACAGCTAGTGGTTAGAAAATCATATCCTTTAAAAAGTGATCCACCCCATATTTCAAGTACCTACCTGGCATCAGGAGTAGTTATTACAATATTATTGACTATATTCTCTATGCTGTACTTTACATCCCCATAACTATTTTGTTTCTTTTTCCCCCATGAATATTTTTTATCTACCAATTTCTATTTACTAATCCCTTCACATTTTTCACCAAGCCTCCCAACCTCCCTACCCTCTAGCAACCATCAGTCTGTTCTCTGTATCTATGAGTCTCTATGTTTATTGCACTTCCTATATCATAAAAGGCTAATATACAAAGTGTCCCCTCGAGTGGTTGTTCCACCAGGAGTTCAACCAGGAGACCGGGAGTTCGAGCGCTTGCTATGACGTGCGCTGACCACCAGGGGGTGGCGCGGAAAATGATGGGTGTCGGTGATATGCTGAGAACTCTCACCAGCTACCTGGGGGTGGGGGTGATGGGGACAGAGGTGCGGTGAGAATGCGGGGTGTCCACCAAGCTCACTCTCACTCCCTCTGCTACCCATGCCAGGGCTCGCGCGCCAGCAAAGCCTCTGCGCTAAGGTGCCGGGGCACCCACGAGGAGCCCACCCCACACCCACGTGGCCTCTTCCAGGTGAGCCAGGTCACAGCTGCAGGGACCACAGGGGCCAAGTGGGTTCCCT